>NC_139779.1:0-741279 GCF_965231275.1 Zosterops lateralis | reverse complement strand
GCTGCCCTATTTTTATCTACTAAAAGCCCAGTGCCTTCTCGTGATCCTCCAGTGCAAAGCTGACCTGCACTCAATCCCTTCTGTGCATCAGACTGGTGACAGGATTTCTGCATGTTCCTGTGCCACCTCACAACAGCTGCAGCCTGGAACAATGGCTGTGTGCTACTCCTGATTTTACTACACAACCTTTAAAAACAAGTAAAAAAATTCTAGTGTGCCCCTAAAACGTGTTTGAGAAAAACAGGCTTACTTTCCATGCACAGAAATACTTCCAAGCAAAACTTGGGGGCCCATGTTCATTCCTGTCTGTGATGGAACAACAATATTGCTGTTCAATTTCTTATTTACTCTATATCATACATGCTCACTATATCCAAAAGGAATATAGAAATGCTACCTGTAAAGTCTTTACACTTTATTAAAGTGATTTGTATAATTTACTGAAGGCAAACAGGTATAAAACTGCCATTCCTAACATGCCAAAACTTATTTATCCATTTGTCTTTATGGAAATTTGTTTCAGTGGGCAAAGATCAAAGCCACACACACATTATTTCCACAGGGCTGCCCAGTGTTTGTGGAATGATGAATCCCATTTATTGCATTACATCCTGGTCTCTGTGACACAGCTCTGCTTCCCAGTGGTGTGAGAACAGGGCCAGGAGCAGAATCCACTGCCCTGCTCACACCTTTCCTCCCCAGCACGAACTGGGAGAAACATTTCCATAACAGTCTGACCAGATTCTCCCTCGTTTGTTTGCAATGAAAGAGTTAATATCTGTGACCCAAATATGGAGACCCATTTTAAACTTGCTGAAAATTGCTTTTTAATCCTAGCTCTCGAGGATTTCCTTTGAAACCATCTGCCATGCACACTGGGTACTCTTCCCCTGTATATATGCAGGATTACTATAATATGGATTCTTTTGTGTAACTTAATACATTTCAGCATATTAAAAAATTAGTTGAAATTTCCATTCTTTTCTGATTGCAACTGCCATAAAAATGACTGTAGAAGTCAAAACCACTGACAAGTTCATGGCAAAGCCAGCACCCATATTTATCTTGTTTACTGGAGTATTTACCTTGATTTTCTAATAGTCAGTCTGACACTGGCTGCGTTTAAGGAATAGTTATGAGTTATTAATATAACTAATGCACATGCTTCAAATCAAGTGCAGGAATTTTGCTGGATAGGAATGAATTTAATCATATGCTTTACCATGCTTAAATTTCTTATGCTTACTTTCCAGACTGGAAGACACAACATCATAATGATTCGAGATTAGAAAATATTTCTCAACATTATTTCAAATCTATTGCCCAGCTTTGTCTATTTTCTTGCTATGAACCTTTATGCAATTGTATTTTTATAGTACATATACTGAAGAGAAAGAAAAACGTCACACTTGTAAATAAACTGAATTTTAAGACTGGCACATGGAACCACGAATATTTTAGCAAATATCCAAAACTTAAACCAAAGAAAGTATTTTGCTTATTGTCACAATAATCACGGCCAGAGTGATTGAAATAGCAAACATTCATCAAGCTAGATTTAGAATCAATTTATTGGATCAGCCTGTAAAGAAAAAAAAAAATCTAAATCCCAGCACAATTATTGAGCATCTTCAGAGTGAAATACTTTTTAAAAAATGTGATTTCCCTGCAAATATTCTGAGGAGGGAAAATTAGGACAATTATTAGCATAGGTTTAATCACATAATGTGACAGTGGTATTTCAGGAGGCAGACAGGCTGTGAACTTCTTTGTTGCACACAAGCACATCTCAGAGCACCAGAGCCGTGCCTGGTCATTCCACAGCCACTCACCCAAGGTCTGACACAAGGGAGCGAAATGCAGAATCCCCTCCAAACCAACGGGAGGATCCCCTTCCCTTTGATGCCTTTTCCCTGCAAAGGAGCTGTGTTAGATGGGATAAAAATATACAGGACAGATCTACACATGCAGATGTTGGAAGAATGTAGAGAGGGAAAAAACAAGCGAGTCATTTTGTTTCAGCAGTAACAGATGTTGAAGCACCATCCTGCAGACATGTTACTTTTAATACAATACTGCTCATAAAGTGAGGGGGGGGGGGAGGACAGAATCAATGCCCAATTACCCAGTTTTTTCAGGGTTTCCATTTTAATGAGCTTCCTGGATGATTCTGTCCTTTTAATTTTCCTCCTCTAATAATCCTATCAAATTAGTTTTGTCTAAAACATCAGCAAAATGAAAATCAGCTGTCTAACAAAATCCTAAAATTGCTGGTAGCGGGTTCTTAAAAATGACACGTTATATGTCGTTTATTTCTGTATAAATGCAGAGCAATTCCCAAGATCCTACAGCACTGCTGGGATTAGACCTGAGTGACTGGAAACAGCCTCATGTCTGGACACATCTGCTAATGGCAAATGGATGGAAACAGACTAACAGTGCAATGGCATTTGCAGATAGATCAGTGCTGAAAAAACAACCAAATGCAGAGTAAAGAGATTAAAGGCACCTTTCTGTGGCTAAGGGAGGGATTAGGTGAAGCCTGGCCTGCATTCAAGCTGCAGACTAACCTGCTTTCCTGCCAGACTCATCTGCCACTCACGTTATCACTGGTGGCAGTGAGTGCCCACCTGCCACCTGGGCAGCCATGAGGGGTGGTGACACCAGGGCTGCCAGGGGGGCACACAGAGCTCACATCCCCCAAATCCAGCAGGCAGAACAGCCCTGCACACCCTCTGCAGTGCCCCGACTCACACAAGGACAGGGCAGGCACGAGCAGCAGCTCCAGGGATGGCACCCACGGCCTCTAAACAAAACAAGAGTAAAGACAAGCCCCCAACAGCCATAGCTGTTTACAGAGCAGCTTCCTCACAACCCACTGGTCCCCCAATACCACAGGAATTAGTGATGCAGAACTAATTGATACAAATCTCCTGAGGGGAGAGTTGCTGCTGGTTATCTCGAGATGGGAAATTTAGTCCAGAAGGATAAATTGGACAGACAGCTGAAAAGCTTTAGTTCTCCTGGTAGGGAAGGAATTGATCTGGTAAAGAAAGCCCTTAAAGAGATATTATCATGTCAAAAAAACAGGACTAGGAAAAACATTAATAGTCTTAAAACAACTGAGAAACCTCTGGAAATTCTGTTTATATCAGTACAGCTAATTATTTCCACCTTCACACAAAAGATGAAAAACTGAAGATGTCAAAATTTTAACATTTCTCCCAGTTAAACTTACGTTGTGAATATAATTATGAAACTGCTATAAAAATCCCTATTCTTCAATTAATGATTTCACTTCTGCATCTAGTATTTTAACTTATCAATTCCCCTTCCACCAAGTTGAAGAAAAACAGAAGTACTCAGATATTCACAGGCATGTAAAAGATTCTATTCATGATTCTGGGAAAAAGTTGTATCAGACTTTTCTGGATTAATTTTGCCAGCTGAGAATCTCTGCTCTCCACAGAGGCCACCCTGGTCCTTAGACAGGGTAATTCAGAGTACCTCTACTCAGCCTGTGCCTTGGCATTACTTTTAGCTACCAATTTACTCCAGAAACAATGCATCGAGGAGAACAAGGTCACTCAACATGTAACATATTTACACAAACAGCCAACAATGATGCAAATCTTGGAAAAAAACCATAAATGTACCATCACACGGAGATTAAAATCATGCAGTGCTTTTTGCCTGGAGAGGAGGAAAAGGAAGTAGCCTGCTTGTCTCCCCTCCCCAAAACCCATCATTTAGGGATGCTGCTCACACAAGGACAAGTGCCTTGTGGTGATGCTTTCAATTCTGCACCTTCTAGGGAAGTTAGCACACTGTGGAGCTATTTTAGGAACATCTCATTCACAAAGGTCTCCAATTCCGTCTTCAGAGACAGAGATGATTTTCTTGCTGCTTCGACATCTTTACTGGCTTGACATTTGCTTCAGAGGGAATTCATTTGCTTGATGTTCCAACATCAGAATGGAGCAAGAGCAGCTGCCAGGAGAGGGATAAAAGGAAACACTGTCGACAAAGAGCAGCAGGGTCATTTCTGGTGCAAAGAAATATAGAACAGAGAGAACTGCAGAACTGACACTTTCTCCAGAAAGCAGCAGGGGATAAAGATATCCCCTCTGCCTCCAGCAACTGGTGTTTAGGAAAGGACTGAACAATCAGGCTTAAGTTTGTAAATGACTAATTGTTACAAACCAACTGTAAGCATCTGAGCATTCCCACTTAAAGCCAAGCTCACACTTAAGTGCTGCAGAACGCGGTAAGTCCTCCAGAACTCTCCAAACACTTGTGGCTGGAAAGCTCTGCAGAGGTGTTCAGAAGTTTAGGAGGTGACATTTCTGGGATGACTTCAAGGTGCAGTGCTAATCCTGACCATCACATCTGTGTCTGCAGCACACGGGACAGAGCTGGGCAGGGCTGTGATCCCACCACAAAGAGCTGCTCTGCAGGAGCCACAGGGGGCTGATGGGGCAGGGAAGGAACAGGGTCCCTGCAGAGCCTGATGTCCAACATCAGGGAGAAGCCCAGGCTTGGATGGCACCTCTGTCACTCACACCAGTTGTCCCCTGCCCCAGCAGGCACATCCTGCTGCAGGAAGCACCATTCCATCATTTAACTGCTGTCCCAGGCAGTGCCACGTTCCCACAGTGCTGCCCCAAAGAGTCACCCTGCCTGCTGGCCTCAGTGACAACCTCACCACAGGCCACTGCCTAGCTGGATTCTTCTCCCTCTATCTTATTAAAACGTTGCCCTGAGCAGGGCAGGGATTTGTCCCTCATTCCACAGGACAGGCAGATCCTGCTCTCCTCCCAGATGAAGGAATATTGCCACCCTTTCAAAAGTTAAGACAGAAACCTTTATACACAACCAAAGCTAAACCAAAATATTCCTTCCCCCGCTCCTCTCTGCATATTATTAATGGAGGAATTTATTCTTTTCTGGTTTCATGGAGAAAAGGTTTTAAAGACAAAAACTCCGGAAAATTATTCCTTGCAAAGAAAAGGGCTAACACACTTGAAAAGCAATTTTAATCCCATGATATGTTGTGTATATGTTTATTCCATTGCATGTTAGGATCACAGTTTATCTGGAGCGTGGTTTTTATCTGACTAACCAAACCTGCTGACACTCACAGGCATGAGCACCATGTTTCTGACACCTTAAGGGCTTCAGCATCAGGATTTATGAATTAAATATTTCCAGGGTGTTACAGAACACTGAGGACTGTATCTGCAGAGTGTTATATCAGGGTATGTGTGGGCTTGTCAAACACCCACATGATAAATTATCAATAGTGCAGCTCAGAGCACCCCTTTCGTGGATCAGAGACAAATCTGTGCATTTTATTATGCTTTGTTCCACTTAATGTTATTTGTTTCTACATTAATGGTTAAAAAAACCCCTACAAGCCTAAATGCTGAAGGACATTCAGCACACAATCAAAAGACTTATTCTAACATTTTGAGTCCTGTTTTCACAGCTAGTTCATGTGAGACAAGGAAAAAAGGCTGACAAATTATGTTTGGAACTGGACAATTACGTTTTACATTGTTCAAGGTGATACAATCTTTTGTGCAGAATTTTAAGGTTCAAACAGTGCTGAGGGGTATCACAGGAACAGGACTAGCTGATTACAAAATGTCTCCCATCCCTTGCCCCTATGCAGAGCACTGTCAGAGAGGTTATACCCCTGCAAAGCAAGTGCCAAATCTGAGAGGAAAATAAATCTCTCAGGAGACAGAAAAGACTAAACTTGAAGCTGTGGATTGTCAGAAATGGACAAATGTGAGGCCTGTGTTTGAGGCACAGTACTGACTCCTATATGCAGTAACAGACTGTTCCTCCACTGAGGAAACAAAGGGTCTGTTAAGGTGAGCACTTTACAAGTTTCATGTTTTCCTTACTACCCTTCTCCTTTTTCCTCACACATCCCTATGAATCAACTGGACCTTGTCCTCCTTAACTTTCACAGCATGAAAAGCAGTTGAGCTGAGAGCTCTTAAGTGTGACAGAGGCCAGGGACACCAGTTAAAAGTGTTTCTGAGCCCACTGTGCAAGGAAGATACACCGGTTAGGGTGGGCCACCCAAGGTGGCACCTGCCAGAGCTCCATATGGGCACCAAGATAAGCACATCCCTCACCAGGCTTCACTCACTGAGCAGGGCTGCTGCAGCCTCCAAGGGCAAACAGAACAATATGGATGTAGCATTTAGTGCACCTAAAATCAATAGAGTGAGGCCCAGATTTTACAAACACTTTCCAGATGGAAGCTGCTGAGTGTGGAGTGATCTGGTCAAGGGCTGTCAGGAAAACAGGTGCCAGTGCCAGGGCTGCAAACCCTACACTTCTCCTGCTGACAATCCACTGACATAACAGCATCTAACAAACTCTCAGGGCACTTCTAAGGCAAGACACTTGTGTACCCAGTAAAGTACCTACTGAAGAAACATTTAAGGTGACACTGTGTGCTCACACTTCAGACCTGCACACACACTGAGAACCAAACTTCCCTTACAAGGATCATCAGGCCACTGCTCCATTTGACTGCTTGAAAAGGTTTTGCAGTAAGAGACAAAAAGAAAAGTCCATAATGAAAATGTGTGGGAGAGTTTTAAAAGCCTCCCAGTCCTGCCAACACAGCCCTGTGCCCTTTTGTACCCACTTCCTTCCTTCCTTCTCCCCCACACCAGAGCCCCAGGGGAAGCACAAACCAGGAGAAGCCTTGGGGTGTGCCATGTTCAGACCCAGCTTGTTATCAGCTCCAACAGAAACCTCAGACAGCTAAAATATCAGCTCTAAGTAAATATCCTGTCTCCTCTTCCAAGAGGTAATATAAATGGCTGTAAACCAAAATGTGTTCGCTTTTTTTCCCTTAAGTGCAGTCTCTGTATTTAAAATGGTGATATGACAGCAAAACTCTGACATTATTCCAGATTGCACTATTAGCAAGTATATTTCCAAATGCAACAGGGATAGCTTTAACAAAGGAACCAATCTTCAGTCTTGCAAGACTTTTCTTGATCACACTCTCAAAGAGCAGGCAAAAATTAGCCAAACCCCATTGTTATAAAGTATTCCCAAAATACCAAACCCATTCTTGCAAAGATGTTGAACTGAGGCTTCAGGAATCACCCACGGGCTGTCACACTCTCTTTCTCCCCCTGCAGAGGAGGCTGATGCTGTCCAGTTCTCAGAGACAAACAGAAAGGACAGATGACAGGACTGGAAGAGCCCGATGCTGTCCAGTTCTCAGAGACAAAGAGAAAGGAAAGGTGACAGGACTGCACCCCCAGGGGTTTGCTGGTGATACCCCAGCCCTACAGCTCACCTGTCACAGCTCTGCTGGGCTCTTTTCCTGCTCAGAGAGGAGCCAGGGGCAGTGAAGGAGGGGCTGTCAGCTCCCTCCCAGCACAGCCCGAGCAGATCCCGCCTCTGCAACTGCTCCGTTCAGTTACCTGAAGGAACCTCTTCATCACCCTCACGGTAATTTAACTCCACCACCATGGGAAAGGCTCCAGTAACCTGGGAGAGTTTTTCTGAGGTAAAACTATTAATCAGATATGATTAATATTCACATGAGAAAATGGAAAGTGTTAAAACTGTCTCGAGTTTTTATCCATCCTAGTGTTTTAGGGAACAGTAGTGCCTTAACCAAAGACACTGCAGTCCCCAAGCATGCAGATTCACAGCGTGAGGGAACTGAAACAACAATCAGAGAATATTTCGGTCCTGGTTAACACGTACCTCGCACTGAGCTCCCTGAGCGCGTTCTGAGCACCCTGACTGCCTCGGACAATGGGCCACGGCCGCGCTGCTGGGAGCACCTACACCCTCTCACGAGCGGTTTATTTCCCTGTCCTGCCCAGGGGAGCTCATGGGCGGCCTGACACGGTGCCACAGCCCACGGGCCCCGCACTTCACCGCTCGCCGGGTCTTAGAGACCCGAAAAACAGGCCCCAAACCCCCAGGGAACCCCAGGCCTCCACGGACAGCCCCTGGCTGCGCCCCGTGCTGCGGGACCGGCCCCGGCGGGGCGGAACGGGCTCAGCCCACAGCCAGCGGGACCCGAGGGCACCGTGACCCGGGCGGGAGCGGATCGGGCACGGAGGGAGCCGCCGGCGGGCACCGGGAGGGGCAGTGGGAGGGCACAGGGACACGAGCAGGGCCCGGGGGCAGCGGGGGGCGGCGGGGCCCCTCAGCCCGCCCTGACCGCGGCTCCGCTTCCCGCCGCCCCCTCAGCGCCCACAGCGACCCCGCGCGCGCCGCGTCCTCACCTCACCCCGCCCCGGGCCGCTATTGGCCCTTTCCGCCGCCCGTCAGCGGATCCCCGCTGCTCATTGGCTGCTTGCTACCTGTGGGCGGGCGCGCGCGCCGCTTCCTCATCCGTCAAAGCGGCGCCGCGCTCCGTGATTTGTGAGGCGGCGGCTCCTTCACCGCCCACCGGCTCCCGCCACTGGTGAGGGGAGCTGTCGGTCACGCCGCCGCCCCGCCTTCCAGTGCCATTGGCCCAGTAACCTCTTTTCGGGCTTTCGTTTCTCTTCATTGGATAATTGAATGATGGGCGGCTGCGATTGGGCGAAAAGCGGGTCCCGAGGGCGGGAGTTGGCTCAGGAGCAGAGTCCATTGGCCTGCGGCCCGCCGTGAGTGGCAGGGAGGTGAGGGAGGCGGGGCCGCCCGGGGTGAGGGTTGTGTGAGGTGAGGGAATCTCGCGGGGTCTCGGCGGCTCCGGGCGCGGCGGCGCGCGGTGATTGGCCGGCGGGGTCACGGGGGCGGGGCCGCGCCGCGGGGGGGGCTCCGCACGGCCGCGCGCGGTGGGCGGGGCGCGCCGGGCGCCGGGCGGCGATTGGTCGGGGGCGGCTCTCGCGCAGCCCAGCGGGCCGGGCGCGATTGGCTGCGGGCGGCGTCGGGCGCGCGCCCCGCAGGGGGGGGGGGAGCGCGTGCCCGCGGCGCGGCGCGGGGCGGCGGGACCAGGTGAGAGCGGGACCGGGGCCGGGGCCGGGCCGGGTGCGGGGCCGGGCGGGGCGGGGACCCGGGGCCGCCCTCACACCCTCCCGCCGCCCGCACCGCGCGCCCCCTGCCCTCCGCCCCGGCCCGACCCCCCCCGGCCCGCCCGGCCCCGCCCCGCCGCGGGTCGCGCTGTCAGGGGCCGCCGCCTCCTGCCCCGCGCCCCCTCCCCGGCCCCGCGCCGCCCCCTCATTCATTCCCCACTTTCCCCTCTCCTTCACCCGCCCCCCCGCGATCCCTGTCCTGCCCCGGCCCTTCCCTTCCTCCTTCTGTTTTTATCTTCTTTTACCCCCCCCTTGCCCCCCTTTCTTCGCCCTGCGGCCCCCCCCGTTCACTTTCTCCGGGTCCTTGTGTTTGTTTCAGGCCTTCAAGGAAAAGTTGGAAACTCCCGAGTTGTTGGTGCTGTCAGGGAGCAGGTGCCTGGAAGGAGGGAGCAGGTGTCTGGAAGGAGGGAGCGATGTAGGAGGTGCCCGGGCTCAGGGAGGTTCGGGGGACACATGGAGAGGGTGTGGGAATGGCAGGGCTAGGCTGGCCGGCCCTCGCGGGGTGCTCAGGGCAGAGGCTCCCAGCCCTCCCTCCGGAGAAAACGGGGATTGATCACGCTGTTTAATTTCTATAACAAGACAAAAAACCAACAAAAATAACCAAAAGTGAAGGAAAAAAACCCCACCCCGGCCCCACCCCAGCTGCCCAAGGATGGAGTTGGAGTAGCCAAGCCCGGCTGGATGCTGGGGAAAGGGTTGGCGCCCGCACACATGAAGAGACTCCCCGAGTTGTTTGGCTTCGCCAGGAGATAAGGCCAGCGGAGCTCCATGTTTTTAAAGGTGGGCCGTGTATGATGAAACCCAACTTCTTTTAAAGTGTAGCAGATTTAATTTTTTTTATGGCCAAATGACAGCTTGACCCAGTTGTTATCCAATCAAAGGGGCATCTTTTTGAATGTCTCTTTGTGGCGCCACGGCCAACGCAAAAATGATGGCGGCTTACAATGGCGGTACGTCTGCGGCGGCAGCAGGTCACCACCACCACCATCACCACCACCTTCCTCACCTCCCTCCTCCTCACCTCCATCACCACCACCATGCCCAGCACCACCTGCACGCCGGCTCGGCGGCCGCGGTGCACCCCGTGCAGCAGCATGCCTCCTCGGCCGCCGCGGCCGCCGCAGCCGCGGCCGCCGCCGCCGCGATGTTGAACCCAGGGCAGCAGCAGCCGTACTTCCCATCCCCGGCCCCGGGCCAGGCCCCAGGACCGGCTGCAGCAGCCCCAGCTCAGGTACAGGCTGCAGCAGCTGCTGCGGTCAAAGCGCACCATCATCAGCACTCACAACATCCACAGCAGCAACTGGACATTGAGCCGGACAGACCCATCGGATACGGAGCCTTTGGTGTTGTCTGGTGAGTAGAGATGAAAGTGAACCAGTGCCTCCTTGTCATTCTTTACCTGGTCATAACTCATCATTGATTTTTGTCATTTGGATCAGAATACAAGAGAGCTGCTCACTACAAGTTTTTTTTTTTTTTTTTTTTTTTTTTTTTGCTGGTTCTTCTCCGTTCTTAGAAAGTTGCTTCGCTTGTTTGCGTTGGCAGAACGAGGTTCCCAGTGGTGAGGAGCCACCTCTGACTAACAGCCCACCCTGCCGTTCTCTTCTGAGACAATGCAGCTTGTTTATGCCCTTTCTGTACCTTTAATTAGACTCTGCATCCGTGCAGCTAAGCCGTGCTTCCTAAAATTTCAGGTTAACAAATGAGCATTAGAATATTCATTTTGACCTGGCTTAAGAGTCAGAAATGAAAAGCGTATGAAAATGTCTTCCTTGTGCAGTCACCTGTCAAGATCTTTGTCTCACGGCGGTTTGACCTGCGGTGGTGCTGTGTGCTGCCTAAAACAGCACGGCTGAACTTTGCTCCCCTCTCAAAAATGGAAATGGGATTTCCTGCCTCACTGTAGCTCTGCCTCCGGCCCTTTTATCCCCCAGCCGCGTTTCAGAGGAGCCTGTCAGCGGAGTGGAATCTCTTCTAATGCATTTTGTGATTACCTTAGAGCCATGTATGTAATTAGTGCCCTTCAGGAGCGCTGACACAAAACTGGCAGCAGTATATATATATATATATATGTTTGTATTATAAACGTTTGTCAGTGTGCCCTATTCTGAGCTGTGCCTGGGAAGCACGAAGGCTGGCAGGGGGTGTTCTGGAGAGCAGGCGTGTTGCAGTGCACTTCCTGCAGCACAAATGCAAAGTTTGCAGTGTGCAGCTGCCTGTGGTGTCCCAGCCCTCTGCAGTGCCCCAGGAGTTCTGCTGTGGGCACTGCCTGAGCTGCAGCTTCACTGGGAGGAGTGGCCGGGTCACAGTCTGTGCCAGTGTAGGGAGGCAGAGGGCTCAGCAGGGCAAAACCCCTTCTGCCTGCAGCCCAGCCCTTTGAACTGGCCACACGTTACCAGCCCAGGGTTGGTAGCAAAATGGTGTTTTCTGAGAAGGCCCAGGGAGCTGCAGGAGCGAGTTGCAGGTCAGTGTTGTTCTGCTCTCCTGTGCCTTCCCTCAGAGCTGGGGAGTTAATTTAACCACCGAGTTCTCCCCATCAGAGGGGAGCTGTTGTGCAGTCAGCACTGCTGCGCTCTGGCTGTGGTACAGCATTAAAAAGTGGGTGTAAAAGAATGAAAACTGACAAGGAATCTGCTGTAAAAAATATCTGAAGGTATTTCCGTCAGTTTATATATTTTTTAAAGTATGGAGTTTTTATAAACTTAATTTCTTACAGTCTTTGCTTAAATTTAAGTTGTTATGTAAGATCAGCCCTTTTTACCAGTGTTTTGTTTGCCTGTGCAGTTCCCAGGTCCTTTATTTTCCCAGTTCTGTTCTCCAAAAAACAAGGTGCAGAGAGAGACCTGCTTCCACAATATTCAGTAGAATGAAAGGTCATGCTTGCATATTTAAATATAATATCATTAGGAGTGCTGAGGGGAGCAGGGAAGTGTGGAGGGAAGGTCTGGCTGACACCAGGTAGGAAAGGCAGTGCCAAAAGCACACACCTATCCTGAGGCCTGAGCCACACACCTGTGCCCTGCCCCTGGGGGACTGTGCCCTGCCCCTGGGGGACTGTGCCCTGCCCCTGGGGGACTGTGCCTGCAGAGCTGCAGCTACAGCTTTGCTCGGGGGTAACAACAGCTTGGGAAAGGGAAAACAACAAAGGGGGAGGGTGTTTGTTAGCTAAAAGCAGAAGCTGGGAGCTGGGATCGGTCCGGCAGAGCTGGGGCTGGGGATGTCATTGGTGGAGTGAGTTCCTCTTTGCTCACGTGTGTTTGAGTTCTGTGGTCACTGCTCGGCTTTTGACATTTCATATTAACTTCTGCCACTGACTGCAGGCTCAATTTGGGAGTCTGTAAGCGGTAATTAAACTCAATTTTAGTTTCATTCAAACTGTGGAAGAATGCCCATGTAATTGAATTTTAGCTGTGTGAGATAAGTAAACACTGACTTGAGTATTTATGGTTTGAGATGACTTGGACATGAGCAATGTGCACTTGGGTTCAAGCATGACATGGGATTCACAGAGCCTGAGCAACTTTGGGAGGAGGATTCTGTTGTTTCTCAGTATCTTGTCTGAGCATTATTTGTGCTAATAGTAACTGAAAAGTTTCTCTCAGTGCTTCTGAGGGAAATGGACGTTATTCCATCGACAGTTGGAGTATTTGCAGAAGTCTTTAATCTCCTGCTGTGACGTGTCAGTGCTTTGTTTGGGAGGTAGGGCTGACCTGCAGCTCAGCTCAGCGCATCAGACCAGCCATCAGCTGTGGTGCTGCACTTCCCGTTACCTCACCCAGAGAGATTTTCTCTTGGCAGTTGAATTAGCATTTGTCATTAGTTCATTTGTCTGGTGCTCGATGATGTTTCGGGGTGGCTGATGTGCTGCTGGAGTTTTTCACTCGTCAAGAGCCAAAGCCAAAGCTTCAGCACTTTGATTTTTAACTCCTGTGGGTGGGTGCTGCTGCCCTGGTGTCTGTGCACAGGCCACATCCTCACTCAGCTCATTTGGTGAATTGTCTCAAACCCAGTCATGTTCCTCATTTGCCAAAACCAGAGCCATTTGCTCTTGGAGTGTTCCCTGCTCTCGTGTTCCTAAAGTGCTGAAAAAATCCGGATTTTAATGTCAGCAACGAGCTCTGTGCCCCGTGGTTCAGACTGAGTAGGGCTCAGTTTGGGAAGTCTTGTGTCTGTTCCAAGAATAAGGAGCTGTCCTTTGGAGAAGTGCTTCCCAGTTTTGCTGGGGAGACATGCTGCTGCCATCTGGTGGGATTCCTAAAAAAATAATGATAATAAAAAAATGTATCTATTGAACCTGCCAAGGCTGATAGGTTTGGAAGGAGGGGTGAAGCCTCAGTCCCTCTGCAGGAGGTGCTGGTGCTGTTTCCACAGAGGATTCCTGGACTTCTGAAGAGGCTCTGCAGCTGCAGGAGAGGGATAATGATTCTTGTTGCTGGCTCAAGGTGGTAAAACTGCTGCTGAAATGTTGTGGAAATGTCCTGTTGGCTGGGATATATCCACTCCAGTGGGATAGGAATGTAAATGTGGGGGAATTCTACTTGTCTTACTTGTATTTCCTAATTTTGAAAAGTTGTTGTCGTTCATCAAAGACTGTGGAACCAAGCAATCTCTCTTAATAATGTCAAATCCATGTTAAAATGCATCTCTGTGGAAAAGCTGCTACAAGTGACAATAGAAGAAAGTATTTGAATTAATATTTTTTAAAATTCCTGATTTACCCCATTCGAAATTGTGTGTGGGGGTTAATGTACTTGTTTCTAATCCTTTTTATTCAGGAGGTAACATGACAGTACAATGTTCCAAACAGTTTGGCTGTTGGTGCCGAGACAGGACATCATGCTGCCATAACCTTAAGGGCAGAAATAATTTAGCCTTAATCTACTGTTCATTCCTGGGCCTGCAAAGGCCTGAAAGCACCAAAGTCATTGCTCCATAAAACCCAAAAGAATACTGCATACAATGGATTGTTGCCTGGACCCTGGAACTATTTTAAGAGGGTTTTATCCCAGCACTGATGCTAAGCACAGCAGCAGGAAAGACGTTTCCAGGATAAACTGATAATCTCCTGTTCCTTTAAAGGAATGTGTCCTGCTGAGCAAGGATGCAGTGGGGATAATGTATTTGGGACAAAACTGTTAGAATGTATATTAAGGGAAAAAAGGGAGTGTGGGTTCAGAGAAGTCTGAAAAGTGGCAGGAGAAGTTCCCCTTCTGATATTGCTGAAAACCACAGTGATGTTTGGCCTAGTTAGTACTTTTAACAATGCCTAGACTGGTAAGCAGGAAAATTTCAGCAAAAGCTGAACTATAGACACGTGTTTTATGAAATTCATTAGGACTTTTGGTGGGAGAGTTTTTTTTTTTCCTGAAGTTAAAGCTGTCTGTATCATCTTTTCCAATCCCTCAAACCTCATCTGCCAGCAGAAGACAATACTTGACCATGGGGAAATATTCTGTGTTAATTAACAGTTAGGTGGACAATGGTTTGCTTTAAACTATGTAACGTGACATTTTGTGTTAAAGTGATTCCTTTGTTAGTGCTGGGCAGTGCTGGGGCTGTTCTGCTCCCACCAGCCCCCAGGGAGGGACAGGCCAGGGGGGCAGTGGGACATGGGGGGCTTGTCCCACACACCCAGCAGGACAAAGGGGGACCAGGGGGTGTTTGACCCCCCAGGTGCCTCCCCCAGCTCTGTGGGGCCAGCCTTAAACCACAGCAGTTTCCCACTCTTTGTGTTCTACTCGAATGAGTTTGGCTGTTGTCTGATGCAGATAGACAATGATTTCATAAGAAAGAGGCCGAGTCATTTCTCTCCAGTTATTGGAGGGAAGCAGGAGGATGCCTAAGGCAAAGGAGGCAGCACTGGTGATGGGCACCGAGAGGGGATGGGGTTTCACATTCACCATCACAATGGAAGGAGCTGCAGGTGATGATCTTGGATCCCTGTGTCAGTATTTTTTATAGGATTGCTTTATCTAAATTGGATTCTGACCCTATTTGTGAAGAAATGTAGTAGAACAATGACCTTATTCAGGTTTTTCTATATGGGAAATTCTGCAAGGCTTTATGTGCTTGAGTGGTTGGGGCTTTTTTTCAAATTTCCTGAAAAGAAAAAAATTCTGTTAACATTTAAATGACTGTTTCCCAAATGGAGTGAGTTAAATGAAATGGATATAATAACTCCTTGCATTCAAATTAGACGTTGGGATTAGGTGAAATTCTATCCAAGTAATATACGAGATTCATTATTGTCTTGTAACATGATGCAAGAAAGAAGGAATGTGAATAACATTTTTTTTTTTTCTCAAAGTTGGGAGAGCACCATTTGGGATAAATTAGTTCACTGTAAATTATGCCAAGGTCAGCGTTTCACAGGTCACTTGAAATGCAAGTTGCTTTGCAGCACCTGCAGACCTCGATGTTGGTTGTGTCCACACAGGACTGGATGCTGATAATCCAGTTAAAATCTGGTAACATTCAGTGTGTTTTCCTTTTCCCTCTGAATTCTGCAAATGTTACAGCTTGTGACTGGATCTGCAGTCTAATATTGATTTTCCAGAAGACATATTTCAGATGTTCTTTTCCTTTCTCCCCCTGACTCTTTCATCTCTTTTTAAGAGGATATTTAAGTTGTTGAATTCCCTAATCCACAACAGAGCTATTGGTGTTTTGAGGGGGTGAGGGGGCAGCCCAAAGTGTGGGATCCCCCAGAGCAGGAGATAAAGGCCCTAAAAGGGTCTGGGGGAGGCTGCTGGGTGTGCCTGGGCTGCTTCACTTCTCAGGGAACAATGGGCTAGAAAGAATAGCTTTGGGCAGGTAAAGTGGAGGAAGCCTTGGGGATATGTTTGAAGTGTTTTTTGATGACTTGTAATGGTTGTATCTGGGTCTCATGTATCTTTAATCCTCTGGAAAGTTCTGCCTCCTGGTCTGGAGTCGGTAACGTGCAGCTGCTCCTATGAGAAAAGCTGCTCAAAGGTGTGTCGAGTTTGCTTAAATGGAGTTGGTGTTCATTAGTATAATTGGTGGTGTTTTTTAAAAGGCGTGTTAAAAATCCACAAAGAGTTTTGAGTGCTAGAAAATCTCTCAGTAGATGCTGTAAGATTTGGTTTATTGGCAGTGTGGGTAACTACTGCACCTGTTCTGTAAAAGTAGACCCCTGAGTAAGGTGGGGGATGCTTAAATCAAAGCAGCAGATGGCAGGCAGTACAAACGTGTATGAAAAGGGTAGAGACTTCTGGGTCAATGCTTTATTTATTGATGATAGTGTTTGTTCATAATCAGCAGTAACAGGGAAAAAGTGGATGGGATGGGCAGTGAATGGGTGGTAGCTACAGGTGGTACAAACCACAGCCATTACCTGAGAGGAGTAATAAAAGCTAATGTTGTTGTAGCAGTAATTTTTTTTAAAATAACATAGGTCATATATTTTAAAAAAAATTTGTTTCCCCCACTATGTTCTGACTGTTTTTTTCATTGCTTCTGCCCATTTTTCTTATTTTCTGTGGTACTTGGTATGAGGTGCAGCTTAAATGACAACAGTAGTGTTTAGAAATGTGGGATAAATTGTAGAACATAAATAATGTTTCCCTGTGGAAATCACTGGAGCTCCATCCATGGTGCATTGTAGGAGGAACCTGGAAAAGAGGAAAGTCCTCTCCTCTGTAGAAACATGTGCCTTCCTTAGTGTGTCCTGTGGGCACAAGGATGGACTGACCCCGTGGGGGCCAACTGTGAAAACTTGTGATTCCAGCTGGTGGATCACAGAGCTGAACCTCACTGGGGGAAATCCCCAACCTGCCCTAAAATCACTGAGGTGCTGATACTTGGAAGGTTCAATTTTTTATCGTAGGTCTGCTGAGAGCCTCGATCAATGAGATTGTCAGCTCAGTCTTCTAGGTTCACAGTTCCCTAATTTTGCTACAAATTGCCTGAGGGGATTTTCAGTAATTCTGGAAAAATGGCAGTGGTGTTCAGGTGAACTCAGGTGTGTGGAGTGAGTGCCCCTGGTGCTGTTCAGGTGTTCCAGTGGTAGGGCCTGAGAAGGGACAGAAAGCTGCAGGGGAGGACAGCCAGGTACCAAAAATGCTGCTTGAAATGCACCAGAACAATACAGCCAACCTACCAGAATAATCTGGACTTCATTTCAGTATTTAAAGCTGCATCATCTTCTCTTATGCAATCGCGATGGATAAATGAAGGCAGACTTCTACCAGCCTTGATATGAAACAACTTCCATGGCTACAGCTCTGGAACATGGCCATGTACAGTCTTTAAAAGTGCTTAGTAAGAATTTGAGCTTTAATCTTGAGGGCTGTGGCAGAATCAGTGTGTCCTGGTAGTATCATTCTTTAATTTCCTGATGTGGTGTTTTTCTGTAAAGGCTTGGAAGCATTTGTGTGTAAATGGAATTTTTATGCTCTTTATGCTGTTGGATGTAACACCAGATTGGTTATAGCAGAATCATTTTGTAGAATGCATATTCTCTTATTTCTTTAATTTTCTTAGAACATGATATGAGGGTACTTAGGTGTAATTCAAAAAAATAAAAAGGTTTTTCAGAGCATTCTGTTGAAGAACTCTTACAGGAAATTTTGTGGAAAAGTGAAATACACTTGGAACTGTAGCAATTCTTGGACTTTAGACTTTAGAGGAGGATTTTCTTTCCCCATTCTCTTTTATATGAAAACACATTTTAATAGTTGCAAAAAAAAAAAAAAAAAAAAAAAAAAAAGCTCACCAAAGAAACTGGTGTTTGAGTTTGTGTGTCCTTTTGGGGAGGTGCTGATCCTGTTCCTGTTCATACAGTTTGTCTCCATTGTCTGGGCACCACCAGGCAGTAGAGGTTTCTTCATTATTCAGATTTTCTTCATTTTGTCACCTAAGTGGTGTCAGGTAGAGCCTTTGCTTGATGGGACCAGTGCAGCTGGGGGTGGTGTTGAGCTGGTGGCCAAATTCAGGGTTTGAGCTGGTTGATTTTGTTTTTTCTGATGAGTGACTGACTCTACCTTCTCCCTTGGCAGTGTGTGTGGAGTTGGCCATTGCAGGTAATGCACTTCCTTGTTTTATCTGGTAGAAATTCATGTAACTACTGAAGATTTTGTCTTTGAGTAGCAAAGTTGACTCCATGCAGGCAGTATCAGCTCTCAGCAAGGAGCAGACCTGTGCACAGCTGCCGAGGTGTGGCTGGCACTGCTGGGGGTGAGGGAGGCCAGGGGTTCTCTGGAAACCATTCTCTCCAGCCTTGGCTGTTTTGGTTCCTAACGGGTTAAGGTACACCACAGGAAATACAGAAAAAGTTCTCTCCCGGTCCATTTGGAAGGCCTTGATGGATGTGGGGCACTCCTGTCTGGAACAGAGCTGCAGGTCACTGGCTTCTGAGCACAAGTGTGTCTCTGCCTTTTGACTGGGGACTGTTTGGCTTCCTCCTGCCTTGGTTATTAAAGGCCCTTGGCAGCCCGTGCGAGGCTGTTTGAAAGCCCTCAATTAGAGCTTTCCCCCCCAGAGATTGCACAGTGACAGGACAAAAGCATTGTTTAAAGCTGTTCTCATCTTGCAGTTTAACTTCTCTTTGGATATTTCTGTCAGTTCTGCTCGGCTGTTCAGAACATGTCTTTGCAAGGGGGATTTCTCTTTGGGACAAGGAAGAGAAGGCATTATTATTTCCGGGCTGTTTGCCATCCATCTTTCTTAATTTCATCAATTCCTAGGCTAGTGTTTTTGGTGAGATGAAGAAAAGAATTTCCTGAGCCTCTCAGTGGCTTTCTGGCTCCCCTGTGTTCTCGCAGTGTGTTTGAAGTCCTGGAGACCAGGGAGACCAGACCTCCTTGATGCTGGTTTGTAGCTCCTGGGTGTGAGGATGGAGAAAATGACTGTTTTTGTTATTGCTGTGGGTCAGACAGGCCATGGGGAGCTGTGCTGGTCCTCACACCTCACACTGGGCTGTGCAGGGCTGTCCCAGCACCAGGGGGGCAGCTCAGACCTGCTCTGGGCTCTTCTGAAATAAACAGAATAAAGATAGTCAAAACAATGCAAGGGGATTTGAGATACTGTTTCTGTTTTTGAACAAAAGTGGGGAGTCTCCCGATCAATTCACATTTTTCAGGTCATCATTTTCTTATCTCAGTGGCAAGGACATATCAGAACAGATAGAAATGGACCCAGAAATGAAGATCTGCCAATAATTTTGTCAAGGGCACAAATCTTTCTAAGTCATTGTCCTCACAGCTGCTGTTGTTAACATGATGTACAGGTAGAGACCAGTGGGGTTTAGTGGTTTTTGTTTCCCTGTAGTTCAGCATATGGAAATGAAAAAAAAAAAAACAACAACCCAACTACCAAACACAGAACCAAGCAAGGCTTGTATAAAAATAATACCCAGCTTTTAAAGTGAAATGGCAGTGAGTAATGACTAGCATCTACTTTATTCTTATGTCTAAATTCAAATTGTTGGGGGCAGAAGCTCCCACATAATAATTGCTGTTAATTTAAAGGGACAGTGGCCTGCATCATTAGTGCTCTGCCCAGTGCTGCTTCAACAGTGAATATTCACATCCTGAACTGGAACAAAAAGGTGTGAAATTAAGACCTGCTAGAATCCTCTTCAGGTTTCAATCTAAAAGCCATTGAAAGTTGCCAATTATGATTTGGCAGAGAAAGAATTTTATCTTCTCCTTGTAGATCTGGACTGTTTGTGGAGAGGGGAGTGTCTGTGTGTGCTGGGGAATCCTCCTCTGTCAGTGACTAAAGCAAGATCCTGCCTTCTGCCAGTCTTTGTGTACCACTGTTCTAAAGGAGGATGTCCTACAGCTGCACTGAGAGGCAAAAATGTATTTTAAAAAAATCTGTTTTACCATGGATCACTTGATTTAATTGAAGACAGTAAGAGTTCTACCTAAGAGCTTAACTAAAAGCAGATTTTAATTATGAAGTAGAAAGTACATTCGATTTGTTTTTTTCAATTATTAGACATACCTCAAGGTATGAAAGTGCTTCTCTGAGCATATTTGCTCATTGATTGCACTTGAAAAGTCAGGATTAAGGACTTCCACCGTGCTTTTGCCAGCAGGGCATTCACATCCTCACCCAAGCCTGTAAGCTGAGCTGCAGCTTCTCTTCTGCCTCTGCTGAAGAAACAAAGCATTGATGTTCCTTAGGTTTGGATTGCTTATTGTTTTCTGAAGCAGTTGAGGAAAAGTAGGTGAATGTTGACAGAATCAGGACCAGCTTTGACCTACTTGTGGCTTTTTTTCTGATCTCTGTCTTGGGCATGTCACCTTATCATTTTTAAGCTACTGTTTACTCATGTGAAACCTCATCTAAAACATTGAGAAGTGACAGGTGTTTGGTAATTTGAATATTAAATGTATATATCATCACTCCCACAGTTGTTCCCAAGGAGATTTTGTCACTTACCATATGACCCAGTAAAGGGAATTATTCTGTAATAATTTTATTTAATCCTGAACTATTGTTTAAACTTTGGGTTTGAAGTATTTTAGAGTCATTAATTTCATTCCCCTGGAATTGCACCCATGGTAGTGATTCCATCTGTTATCACACGGATTTTGACAGACTCAGAATAGAGAAACATATATCAGGATTTTTGTGTCAGTTCATGGAGATCACTTGTAGCTAAAAACAGCTGTGAAAGGAGGTGGTCAAAAGGGAGTCCTGCAGGTCAGACCTTGGCATTTCTGTGGATGGAAATGTAAAACCAAACCAACTGCATTGTAGCCTGTCAGTTAATTTGGTTTATAACAATTCAGGCTGGTTTTCTTCTGGTGGGAAGAGAGAGACACACACTTTCCTTGAAGATCTTGTAATATTTTAAACAGTTCTGTAAGATGACATTTTGTGGGTGAGTTTTAGAGGGGGGAAAAGGCTGAGGATCACTGGAGCTGTGCTGCCTCCAGCTCACCTGGCCCTGCACCAAGACATCAGCAGGGTTGGCTGCCTTACCTGAGAATTCAGATTTTGCAAATTTGACAGTATTTCAGACATTTGAATGGTAACCAAATGGCCTCTCACAGAAATTCATCAGTTCCACGTTGTGCTGTTGCAGACAGGAAAGGATTTTGAGCAGCCTGGTCCCACTCTCAGCAGGCTGTTCACCTCCCCACTTTAGTGTCGCTCCAACGTCTCTGCATTTCTGAAATTGCCTTTTGAATCCATTGAAAAGGAGTGGTTATGGCTCCAATGTAATTGAGACTGTCAAGGAAATAGGTGGAATTTTTACAGCACCATGAGGCTTGATGGTATGTGACAGAGGATCATTCACTTCACTGGTCCATGCTAATGGGAGACTGATGTGTCTTTAAACGCCCTGGTAATAAATAAAAAAATTATTTTTACTCTTTTTTTCCCCCTTTCTTTTTTGCAAGCCTGTGGGTCTTTCTTAAATCTTCATTAACGTGTACTAAAATATGAAGCACTTCTTTAATGTTCCAAAAATATCCCATCTGAGACATCTTCTAGACTTTTGGAGTGTAGAGGTTATGAATTTATTTATTCCACACTTATGTTTTGACGTGTCCCTTCTGTTCCTACAGTAACTCAGAGAAGGAATGACTGGGCAGGGTTGAGCACACAGAAATCTTTACATGGAAAAAAAAAAATGCAGCAGTTTGCAATAATTTACATGAATAAAATGTGCAGGAGAAGCCTTAGAAAAGCTGCTTGTGTAGAGCTCCAAGGACACGGCTGTGAATGTGGCTGGGCCCTTTACCACCGTTGTCACTGGAGGATGATCCTGAGCTGCTCTTCTGGGAAATTACAGCATCTTACAGGCTTTTAGGGTGTATTTTAAGTAATATTTAAAAGTTTGGTGATTCTAATATCCGTGCCTGTGCAAGACAAATAAAATACTGTTATCTGAAGTAATTTCTGGTAAAGAGAATGGAAGAGAAAGTGTCAGCTATGGGCCATTCTGGGTTTCAGTTTTGTTCTGTATTATTGTAGAATACAGAATTCCTTTGAATGAGAAATGGGTGGAGTAAGTTGAGACTTGAGAGGTCAGTAAGATGTGCCTCTTCCAGCTAAAAACCTTGATGAATGTTAATGGATTTACCATCACTGCAGAATATGGGGAGATGAATATAAATAGCAGTAATTCATAAAATTAAAAGGTACCCTCAGCCTCATACATATGTACATATTTATTTGTGTATTTGTATACAAATACACAAAGTCCTGAGGCTTAATATCAAAGTCCTGAGGCTTAATCCTTAACCAACAGATAGAAATATCTCCCTTGGTGGAAGCAGGAACACTGCATTGCAATTACTTTGAAGTACTAAATTTCAAATATTAGTCGTACACTTCGGTTTGAATCCTCTTCTGATTTTCTCCTGTGTCAGGAAACAGCCAACCACGACTGTGGTGAAAAAAGAAATGGGTGAAATAGGAGAGATTTCCTCTGGAAGAGAAAGTGTTGAGGTGTTGACTGGTTTGAGGTGCTGAGCTGCCTCTCGGGGGTTGCTGTGACTGCACTGAGTGAGGAGGAGGCAGCAGGGAGTGCAGAACACTTCTGGTGTTCTGTGTGTCCTGGAGCATGGGAGATGTTTTGTTCTGTGTGTCCTGGAGCATGGGAGATGTTTTGTTCTGTGTGTCCTGGAGGTGTTTTATTCTGTGTGTCCTGGAGGATGGGAGATGTTCTGTTCTGTGTCCTGGAGGATGGAGGTGCAGGGGAAGCTGCTGGAGCAGCAGAGGGGCTGGGATGTCACTGCAGGAGCCCAGCCCTCAGTCGGGGATGTGACCAGAGACCTGATTAACCTACTTTGCTCTGGAGGTGCAGAAATACTCCAGGAACTGTGCCAAGGCCTGGAGGCTCCTTGGACGTGGAGAAGAAGGTTTCTCATCTGGGTTTTTCTTGGTTGGCTGGTGGGAATGGGAATAGAGGTCAGTGAATTGGGGCAGGAATGTGCATGTAATAGTGGTGTAAGCTTTCAAAATAGAGAGGAAAGAACTGTAAAAATACATATATTTTTGAGCATCTTATTTATTTGTGAAGGTCACAGACCTTGCAGAACTATGCCATTGGCTGAAAAATGGAATTAAAGAATTCTAGAAAAGAAAAAAAGAATTAAAAATGGAATTAAAATGTATCTGAATAAATGTCATGTGCAGTTTTATTGTAGCTGTGGTTCATAGAGGCAGTTGAGAAGTGAATAAAAAGGTCTGGAGCATAGTCAGAAAATTTTGTATAAATGGGGAAATAAATTTGATTTGGAAAGCAGTTTCAATTTTAAGCTTCCATGAAGGAAGACAAATTTAACATTTTTAAAGATATTAACCATAACAGTATCCCTTTAATTTTCACTCCTTTCTTTTAAGTAAGATACTCTGAATCACTTTTTGTTCAAGGAGACAGATTTCTTGCAGTAATCAGTTTTGCTTTTAGCTCTGATTTGTAAAGAATAAGTGATAATGGCACACATGCTGGAGGGTGTGATTAGAACCAACGTTAAAAGGCTTTTTTAGGACATGGATGGCTGGAAAAGGAGCTCTGGAGAGGTCTGCATTTAGCAGGAGGGAATGAAGCACACCTTTGAAGTCGCTTAACCCTTTCCCATGAAGTACCTGTTAGTGGGAATGAAATGTGGATGTTTTCTGCAGGCTGATGTGAAAGTTCTGCATGAAATCTGTTAGCTTGGATTCAGTCAGCTCTTTCCCTGAACAGATCCCACACCACTAAACAGACCAGCTCCCGAGGATATGTGTTAGAAAGACTTGGCTTTTTGGAGTAACTCACAGGTTTTGTGAAGTGCCTTTGGGTGTTTTTTTGATTACTTTACAGTATTCCACGGAGAATGTTGAGAAAACTTAATGAAATGCTGAAAATGCACATTGGTAGCCAGTTAATTAAATTGTCTTTTTGTGTAATCTTCTTAAGTAACTTGTTTTCTGTTCAGTGCCTTTCCCACAAACACAAATTGTTGTTCACATGTAGATTCCTGCATGCAAAACCCACTTTACTTGCCAAAATATGAAGAAAATATTTAGCAGGTGAAGTATATTTTTATACATCCTAGATGTCTAAAAGTACAATAAATTTTTACTTTTGTCTGTGAACACTTTCACCCAGCTTTTGTCAGTCCATATCAGCCTGGCCTTGGCCTCTTGTCCAGTGATCAGCTGTGTGAATGAGCACTCAAATTCCTGCTGCTGCTCCCCGGGGATGGGTGAGACAGGGAACTCTCTGACTTGGCTTCTCTGCCTCAAAGTTAAATCCAAGTGAAATCAAAGTTTTGCTCAGTAGTATCTCCTCAGCTATCTTTTTTTTTTCAGTTTGCTTTCATATCATATCTCTCAAAGATATTTTTTTTTTTTTTTTACCCACTGTAAATATTTCATTTTAGCATCTTTGAAGTATTGCCAGCTGGAGGCTGCTACAGAGCAATAGTGACCTGAAAATCATTAACAGCACATCCAGTGCCTAAATAGCTCGAAAAATAACAGCTGTTCTTTTTGATAATGTCTTTTAACAATGAAACCTTATTTTTCCATGCTTGTGTGCTAAAAATTCTGCTGTGGCTGACAACTCTGCCTCAGTGTTTGAGACTATTCTGTGGTGCAGCCACTGCAGGACTTTTTGTAGGCAATGATTTACTGCAGGTTTTGGAATTTTTTTGAAGTGCTGATGTGAATAGATGGCCACAGGTGTCAGTGTTTATGTCCTGTGGGCCCTGCTGAGTTCCTGGGGTAAGCAGGTATTTAGGGTGAGATAACTCACAGGTGAGAGCTCACAGGTGAGATAACAAGAAATGATGTGATTTCTCTCTGAGCTCTGGGTGGGTGCAGGATCCTCCCCTGGTCAGTGCTGTTCCTCACTCCAGGGGAATCATCCCTGGGTTCTTTGTGCTTCTCCTCCAGCCTGTGTGCTGCTGGGACTGTCAGGACTCCTGATTTCCAGTTTTATTGCTCCTTGCTGGGCACAGACCTCATGCTGGGAGCTCAGAGCAGCCTCCCCAGAGCTCTGGTCATGGCACTGAAGTGAAGAGGACTGAGCACTGCTCTGCTGTAACATTCTCCTCCTTTTCCTAATGAATCTGTGGGTGGCTTTTCCTTTAAAAATTATAGCTGAAATGACTATGAATATCTCCTTTAAACGAGATTGTATCAGCTTTTGCATCTCTCAGACAATGTGTGTACAGCCAGAGGGTAAAACCCATTATAATGCCATGCTAATTGCATGAGTGTGTGTGCTAAAACTCTCTTGTTGTGAGAAATCCAACCAAAACAAAACCTCTCTCCTGGTGATCCCTGTCCCACCAGTGCTGGCAGGACAGGGTGCACAGGGGTCTGTGACACACAGCTGCACACACAGGGACAAAAGACTTGTATGAAATCAGAATATTGGGCTCCTCAAATCAGGAATCCAGTTATCTACAAGGAGGCTCTGCTGGTTCTCTGCATTCACCGCTGGGGTGAGGCACCTCTAGAGAACCCAAGAGGCCTCAAAAAGAGAGATGAATCCCAGCTCTCCCTCTCCTGATTCCCTTGGCAGGGGCAGTGTGAGATGCTCCCTGCCATGTGCCTGGGCTGTCATTGTTCCTGAACAAGTGTCTGTGTGTCCTGCCTTTGTGTGGGGCTGTTCTGCTGCCGTGTCCTGGTGCCAGCACAGCTGCTGGGGGCCAGCCCAGCACAGCCCCTGCTGCCTCAGGAGCACCCCACTGCAGCTTTGGGCTGGAAAACTGCCCTTCAGGCTGCTACAGTTAGACAAAACCCTTTAGCATTTGGAGAATTGAACTTCCATAAGGAATTGTGGCAGAGCTTTAAAGCATTTTGTGTGTGTTGGTGAGCACAGGAGCAGTGTGGGACATGGACTGCAGCCTGTGCTGGGAGAAAATACTGCAGAGCCTGGGACATCACCCTTGTCCTGCCTCCCTGGTGTTTGCATCTTTATCATGAGAAATTGCTAAAGCAGCTGCTTTGCTTAAATCTCAGCCCGTGTGGATGCATTTCCTTTCTTTCCTTCAGTAGGACATCTGTTGCTAAATCCGTGTGTATATATATATTGGTTTATTTTCTTAAGGATTTCACGCTTATTTTCCTCACCTCTCCCCTCTGCTACCCAACAGTCCATTAAATGTTGTGGATCAGTTTTTGTCACGTTTTTGGTAGGGCTCAGTGCCTGGCAGTGACTTTACAGAGAACAGAAGCCTGTGCCTCTGTGGAAATTTTATGTACCCAATCAAGCATTTCCCAGATAAGAGATTTGATAAGTGCACAGCCTCTCCCTGCCCTTCCACTTCAGTCTTGGGAATCTTGTGGGTTTGTGAGCTTTTCTAGGGGATTTTTAATATCATCCCATGCTCGAGTGTATTTTGAAATATGCCAAGATGTGATTGATTGCGATACCATCTACTGGAAAAGTGGCATATTGGTATCACATGCCCCTGAGTATGAGCTGTGCTGTTTGTTTTAAAATGGTACATCAAACATGCCTGGGTGAGCAGCTGAAATGCTTGTGGGGACCAGGTCACTTACATATCTGAGAGCAAGGCTTGCAGGAAAAGCCTGTGTGATTAAGAGTCGAGCAACTGAGGAAAAAGCTCACTGACTAATAAGAAAAACTTGCAGAGTAATCCTATTAAATTCACTCCCTTCTGCTAAGTCCTGATGTAAGTTTATAGATATTCTCTATAAATGTGAACGAAGGTTTGTTTCCCTGATAGAACAAACTCCAGCAGCAGTTTCCCACACCACCCCAAGAACATTCTTTCATTATCTTGCTCCTGTGTAATAATTGCACGGAGCAATCACAAACTTGTTTTTCTAGCAGTGGAAACTACAGAACAATGTGTATGCCTTGACCTGGATTCAGGGAGAGAAAAAGTCACTGTTGGCGTGGACTCCACCTTGACAATTTGCCATGGACATGGCAGAGAGTGGCTAAAGGCTTATAATGCCTGATTGAAACGGCTGAATGCCTGCAGGGATTCTTGGAGATAAGGATTGTCTTTGAAAACATTTTAACTAGAGGTCTGGATTGTGTCATTAATCTCTTCTCTAGTCCTATTACTTTTAAAAATTGTATTATTTCTGGTGCGATTAGCCTGCAAAGCAAATAGAAGGTGCAGGTTTTGTAAAGTATGTTTTTTTCTTTATGTCTTTTATGTCAGACTATTTAAAAAGCTTTTTATGTAGTTTTTAAATATAGCCAGGCATACATACATGATGTATAATCAGCAGAACAGAAGGGTTTCTGATGGCAGCAGAGTGGCCCTGCTGCCCAGGGCACTCACTGCAGTTCAGGGGATGCTGTGCTGGTGTCCTGCTGTCCCTCACCTGCTGTGGCTGTGATCTGCTCCCCAAAACTTCCCCCTTGTCCTTTGTCCCAGCTGAGTGCTGGCCCAGCTCCCCCTCTGCCCCTCAGGGATGGGGGCTTGGGATGGATCCCCCAGCTCGGGGTCACTGTTCCAGTGTTGTTCCTAAAGGCAAGGTTAGGGCTGAACTATCTGCCTCAATACAAGATTTATTAGCTTATTTTTTGCCCCATACCTATATATAAATTTTTTGCTAAGTTATTTTTGGTTAGAATCTCGGTCTGTGATGTCTTTATCCCCAGCTGCAGTTGGTGCTCAGTGAGTGGAGGCTTTGAGGTTTCAGTAGTGCCTGTGCTGGGTGATGGATGGCTCCTGCCTGCTGGGCCCTTTGCTTGGGATTCACCCGTGCTGGAACGTCCTCACAAAGCAGGGCAGGGAATTCAAATGTGTTCTTCTGAGAGCAGCACTCAGTAAAGCTGCCTTTCTAGCTGTTCTCTCAATTAACTCCTGGGAGATTTTCCTGCTTTTCTAGTTTCTCCTGGGGATATGTGACCTGATAGCATATTGCTATAAATAATTGTTTTACGAGTATCAAAGTAGGTACTGTACACAAACACAAAGCAACGTTTTCAGCATCTTTTTTTGGATGCTGTAAATACCAGGTTTTCAGACAGGCTGTTTCCTTTCTTCCTCTCTTGTTTCTGTTCTTTGGAATGCAGGTGTCTGGCTGAGATGTTGGGGCTGACTTTGGCTTGGTTGAGTTGGTTTGAAATCAGATGTGGTACTTGGGAGTGAGGTAGATGTCTGAACACTCCAGTCTGATTTTTTATTTAGATATTTGAAACATGGACCTGAGGCATAAGAAGCTGCCTGGCATGTCTGCTGTTGAGGACTCACACAAGAGAGAAAAGCCAGCAGTTTTTTAAGGACAAATGTAGTTATCAGGGTGCCTGGCTGGATGTGGATTCTTCTGTGGGTTCAACCCTGCACTGAGATTGAAGTTATTTTGGTCATCCCAGTAAAAATATGCATATACTCTGTTCTGTAGTGAGGTTTGAGAAACTCACCTTAAAAACTGGGATTGGGAATTGAGGCACCATAATCTCCTTGCTCTAGTTTTATGGTTCTCATTATAAAATTCTATTTTCAGAATCCAATTATTTTAAATTAAAATACTTGCCATGTGCAAAGCACCTTATAATTCCTGAGCTCCTATACTTGGATTCCATAAGTTGTGTGGGAGAAGGACCAGTATCACCAGCCTGATATTTGACATTTGTGCAAACTTAGACACCACGTGCTGTGGCTTCTCCAGATGTGAAGATTTGGTGACAGACCAATAAATAGTGTTGCACTTGCCAGTGTTGTGTCAGAAGGGGATTATTACATCTTTCACCCTCTTTGGAGAGGAGGAAGTGAGCAATAGACCTGATAAAACCCGCTCTGGGTAACTGAGAGAGTGTTTTAGTGAGGTGTTTTTGGGAGGTGAAGGAGATGTTTATCCTGCCATGCACTCCAGGGGCGGATGTCACACTGAGCTCAGTGTGTGGCACTGCTGGGCTGGGCTGTGTGTCACCTCTGTGTGACACAGGCTCTGCAGGACAGCTCAGTGCCCTCACATTAATGCTTGTTTCCCCTAGAAATGTCTTCACCTTGTCTTGACTCACTGAGTTGAGAATGATAAGAAACTTTAAAATACTCTTTTCTTCTTTAGAAAAACTCTAACAGGAGTATGTGATGTTCTTTCTCTTTTATTCTGCAGGTCAGTAACAGATCCACGAGATGGAAAGAGAGTTGCACTCAAAAAGATGCCCAACGTCTTCCAAAACTTGGTCTCTTGTAAAAGGGTCTTCCGGGAGTTGAAGATGTTGTGTTTTTTTAAGCATGACAATGTAAGTAAATTCAAAGTATTCTTGAGATCTTTGAGAAAACCTAAATGTAAGATGGAGCTCTCTGTAACAGAGGTGTGTTTTGGTTTAAGTCACAGAATATCAAAAGTGCTTTAAGAGCTCTCTGATTTTACAGTGATCAGATTTTCTGGAAACTCAGATATTACTGTTACAAACATTATAAAAATGAAACTATCAAGACTCTAAGGATACTCATCATTTCCCCTCCAAGGTGTTTGCAAACAGACCATCAGTGCACTTCTGCCCAGTCTTATTTCAGGCTTTAGGGAAGTGTCAGGCTGCACAGAGCTGTGTTAGCTGGTCACTGTTCCAGCTGTTCTGTGCTCTGTGGTCCTCTCCCCTTTGCTGGTCCTCTGCAAACCTGCTTTGGGTAACATCAGTCAGCTTCAGTTAAAACATTTAAACTCTCTTTGGGCTGACCTGTGAGGTTTGAGGTGCATCTGAAGTTTGGGTGCTTCACCCAAATGTCATGAACATTCCCAGGATAGGATCCAAATGACCACTCCAAGGGTTTTTATTTTCTGTGAGAGGATGTGAATTCTCTGCTGCTGTTTTTCTATATTTTTGCTTTTTTCTACCTTTTTTACCTTTTACTACCACTGAGCTGCTTATGCAAAATGGGAACAACTTTGGGGTTTGCAATTCCCATGTGGAAGCAGAGAATCACAAAACTCTGAAAGACTAAAGGCAGAACAAAGTGTAATATCTTCTGCTTTTACATTTCTTTGCTGGAATTACTTATTTCTAAGATTTTATGTTCATATATATTGTAAAGAAACCACTTTTTATTGGACAGATAAATCTGTGTTTTCGATTTCTTACTCAAACAGCTGGAAAAAATTCTTGAGTTAAAAAAGAGAGAGAGAGACATTAAATGTACAGAATATTTGACATGGTGGGTTATTAAATTTACATACCTGGTGAGACAGAACATTGGTCTGTGTGTAGGGTAGAATAAAATGAATCCATGTGAGAAATGTGCAGCCTTGTCTCTTTGAAAGGGATTTGTTTTTGTTTGACTGGAATAGGCCTTGACCTTGTGTGGTGTTTCCTAGGTACTCTCTGCCCTCGACATCCTCCAGCCTCCACACATTGACTATTTTGAAGAAATGTATCCTAAATATAAAAATAGAACACCTTAATGGAGGTAGGTGTGATTTTCATTAGCTCAGAAACTGCCAGTATTTGGTGTAATCCATGAAAAGGAGCCACAAAAGCCTCGAGCCTGCATGGGGACAGTTTTATTTCAGGAAGTGGACGTGTAACATCCAGAATTCTAAGGTGGTGTTGGAGGTGGGATGGAGCAGGACTGAACTGAGCCTTTGATTGCAGCTGAGCCAGGATTGGTGATCCCACAGGACTGTGGGATTCACCAGCAGCTCCTGCTGCTGCTCATGGGATTCCCCCAGAATATTGTTGTGAAAACTATGTCCAGTAATGAATCTCCTCTGAGTTATTAGTACTTTAAAAGACTTGGTGGTGGTTTCAGAGAATTCTGTCTTCACAGGCTTTGAAACCCAGGTTTCAGTGGACTGGCAGGGCTGTGGCTTTCCTTGGTCAGCTCTATCCTGGTCCAGGACACCTTTCCCAGAGCTGTGTCCCACTGTTTTCTGTCCCACTCATGCACAGGTACAAGCTGCCTATGGAGAACTCCATTCTAGCAATGAATTTGAGGGAAAAACCTGATATGAATGTTATGGTTTGGTTTTTTTCCTTTTCAAACTTGGCTTGGGCTGTCTTCTAGTTATGAAATAGGGAATTTCTGCTTTCTGAAATACCAAAAAGTGAATCCCTGAGCTGGGAGGGCTCTGACTCTCGTGGGAAGAGAAGTTCTTGGCCACTCCTGTGGTTAGACTTGAGCAGGTTGGGTTTCCTTGCTGGTGGGTCTTCGCTGCTTTTTTGTGTGACCCACTTTACAGTTAATGGGTGGGAAATTGTCATTATTTTTAGGTAACCTGAACTTTTGAAATATGGTTTGATCTATTTATATCACACCTTGGATTGACTGGTGAAGAAAGTAGGCGTAATCAACGTGGTGATTTTAACCAAAGTACTGCACAGTTTTCTGGTGGAGAAACACATTATTTAGTTGAAAATACTGGTGTGCTGTACTGGGGCTTTTTCATATGAGTTTAGGTAAAGCTTTAAAATTATGCTTTGATATTTCCTTCACGTGAAGAGCATATAAGTAGTCTTCAAAAACTGGATTTTGGTTGTGTGCACTAGTTCAATGCCCTCATTTAGAACAAGTCATATGAGTTATAAATCAGATCTAGGTTAAGGATTACTCCTTCTGTGTAATTGTACAATCAAGAATATTTAAATGGGATAAGCTTATTTTTATGAGCTTAGCTACTGCCAAGTTTTGAATATAAAACCAAAATGCTAGTTTCCTTCATGGCTAACTGACTTTAAGTCAGTCTGAGTAGTGTTCTATAGGGCTGTCATTTTTTATATTTTTGTTAATTTCTTGACTCTAATATTGACAATAGAAGGCTATTGCTCTGTGCCGTCTTCTTTGTCCTTTCTTTTGAAATAATTACAATAAGTGCACTTAGGACCCTTAAATTCCTTAAAAGAGTAGATTAGTAAATGTTTTGATTTTTATATCCATTTTAATAGCATGTGTTTCTGCTTACTGTAGTGTGAGGAGATTGGTTTGAACAAGATCAGGTAAAGATGTTCCATATTTGGGGGTTGTAGCTGTCAAAACTTCTTTTGTTGATCCACTAGTAGAGTTCCTAAAGATATCATAGGGTTGTTCCATTTTTACAGTAGAGCATATTGAACAATGATAAAAGTGTAAAGGGCTGGAGTTGGTACTGAGTGATTTCCTTTGTTCTTTCCAAAGAGTTGTAGTGCCCTTTTTGGGGAAAGAAATGTAATAAAAGAATGACTAAAATGATATGAATGATGTGTTGCAAATGAGCTGGTAGAGTTCATTTCAATTATTCAGTGTTTCGTAGGTACCAGCAGGAATTGCAGAGTGTATTTTTTAAAGAGAACTAATTTTAAAACCACCTTAAAATTTTAATGATAAATTAAAAGATTTCTTAGGAAACTGATGATGAATAAAGGAATTTTAATCTGGTGAGATTTTTGTTTTTAGGATGAAAATTCGTGGCAAACACTCAGATGAAGATATAATTTGAATTAATAATGAGGTTTTCAGTTGAAAATCTTAGTGGCCATTTTGAACCTTACAGGTATTGATGTTTTTGCCAATATCACCTAGTGCAGAAATGAATGATTGATAGCTCTTTTTTCCAATGACAAAATCTTCCCCAGCTGATTGTAATACTGAATTCAGCAACTGCTGATCCACAGATGTTCTTTAAGAACTATCCAAAGTTTCTGCAGTAACTTTTTGATAACTTTGCCTGTTAAAGTGAATATCAGAAGCTGCTGAAAAGTCATTATTTTTCAGGGGTGGGGTCTGGAAAAGATCCGAACGGCAAATTTGTGCAGTAAGTTTCCCAAAGAGGTGGAGGAGCTGTTTTGTGATGGATTCTGGGGTAGATCCTGGGAGGGCAGAAAGGAGCAGGGTGAGCTGGGTTGCTGCAGCAGTGAGGGTCAGAGCCAGCCCAGGAGAGGGTTTTCCTTCTGATCCATCCCTGTGGCTCCTCTGGGCCAGCACCAACCCAGCTGGGCTCAGCCAGGGGTGCTCCTGAGGCCACACAACTGGGCTTTGGGGGATGCAGAGACCAAATAAATCAGAGTCCAAGCCACGATGAGAGTTGCCACATCACCAAGGGCGCTCCATCCCTTTCTAACGTTTGTCTGTGGCTTTATAAAATTTACCAACTCAGCAGGTCCCAGCCAGCAGAGCAAGTCAAGTCCTTTTGTGCCGCGCATTTGCTTTGATAATTACTCTGGAGCAAATTGGTACATTTGTAGATCTAATTTTATACAGCTACTTAACTAATTACTGCTGTCAGGAGCAATTTCTCTCTGGTAGCAGGGCTGGGTGAGTGCCGTGCTCAGCGCCAGCCCCGCGGCCAGAGCCGGGCAGTTCCACTGGCAAAAACAAACTGCAGGTGCCTGTGTGAGCAGGGACTGAAATCCCCCAGCTTTGGGGTGTTGGTTTGGGGACATGTCCCCAGCAGTGGTGCTGCAGGCAGGGTCCCAGGCAGGAGGAGAGCTCTGTTTGTCACTCGCGGTGCTGCTCGCGCTCCTCGTCAGAGCCCTCATTAAATTATCCAGAGACAATAATCAGATCCTGCTGCTGGGGTTAATGGCACCTCTGAGCCCTGTCAAGGGCTTTATTTAATGCGCCCCAGACCTGGAGTGGTGCAGGTGCCATTTCAGGCCCTCATTTAATTTAAGCTGCTTTAGTTGGCATGGCAACTAGTTGAGACATCTGGGAGACATTATGCTGGGGGATTGAGATTTAGGAGGATTTGTGGCGTAGCAAAACAAAAATCTTATCACAATAAAGTGCAGAGTAATGCTTTTGGGTTTTTAAAAATGTTTAGTGTTAAATTGAATGTAAAGATTTGTTGCAGGTATAAGGTAAACAGCAAATTTTGAAAGTCCGGTATGAATATTTAAAAGGGTCTTTGCTAAAGGAAAAGAAAAATTAGAGGACTACAAATTATGGTGCTGCAGGGTTGGGTTTTTTCTTTATGAATTCTTTATGAATGCAATTTTAATATTTTTTTCCTCAAAAAGTTGGAGATATTTAATTTATAAAATGAGTTTTAGTGTGGTGTTCCATTGGCAGATGAACCCTTTGCCATCAGGGATTTGGCTGGAGAGGGTTTGTAGAGCAACAGATGAAAGCAGAGCATTGACTGGGTAGAGATGAAAGCAAATGAGCATTCAATACCTGGCTGTATCAGTTAACATGGGGCAAATGTGTTTTACCTCCTTCAGCCACAAATGTCATAATAGCAGAGGCTTCTGTTTCAAATGTGACACTAAACTAAGCTTTTAAAGCAGTAATGTTTGTAATTAATGCCTGTAGGGCCCCAGTATTTATTGTGGTGATTTCTGTGTGTGTTGTTGTTGTCCCACAGCCGGGACACTGCAGGGTGGGCTCCATCCCTGGTGGAGGTGCAGCTTTCCCCTTTTTCACTGCCCTTGAAACCCCCTGAGCACACAGGAGCCCCCTGGGAGCCACCTCCCCTCTGCCTCACTTGTAATTTGCCTTTCAGTAACTCTGTGCAACTGCTTTAATGCAACCTGTGATGGACTAATCTGTTTCCTTTCACAAGCCGTTTTTTATTTTCATTCCTGTAAGAATTTGACCTCTGAAGCAGCTTTCTTCTCTTTAACTCAGTAGTTTTGACCTGTAAGAGCTCAAGTAAGTAGGAGTTAGTGAACGTTTCAGGAGATTCTGTGCTGTTGTGCTTTTCCTTAACCACTGGACTGCAGATATGTTGTCACTGAGTTGATGCAGAGTGACCTCCATAAGATTATCGTGTCTCCTCAGCCACTCAGCTCGGATCATGTCAAAGTTTTTCTTTACCAGATTTTAAGAGGTAATTTTTCTTCTTCTAAATTTAATGAAAATTATGTAGTAGAAATATATTTTATTCTTAATGTTTATTCTCAAGAGATTGTCATCTTGAATAGGCTTCCTGTAGGAACTTCTTTTAATTTCCTATTTGAATAAATACCAAGCATGAATTATTGTAGCTACAAGAGCAGGGCACCCCTGCTGCCTTAAAGCATTGTCAGGGGGAAAAAAGTAATGCTTTTAGAAACAAGGAACAGAAAGGACACCTGGACTGAACCAGATGGGTAATATGTGTAATTATATCCACTTAAGGTGTAAAAATTGTTACTGGCAAACAGAGCAGTGAGAGGTATCTGGAATTCCAGTGTAGGGATTAGCAGAGTATCCGTGCCATAATCAGAGAGATGATGGTTTGTTTTTGATTTATTCTTTATTGGGTTTGGTGGTTTTTTGGTTTTGTTTTTTTTTTTTTTTTTTTTTTGGAGGGGAGGTATTTATAAAAAGACTACTAAATTCCTTTTTCTGCCTATTTCATGTACTCCAAAATTTTACCCTGTCATTAAGTGACTGACTGTGCACTAGTGGCTGGGAGTTACTCATATAAAAACTGAGTGATCAGGAGTTGCCAGACCTTCCAGGAAAACGTTGTTAGGCTTGAACTTCTTTTAAAAGGGAAAAAAAAAATTTAATTTCCTTTAATATTTCAGGTCTGAAATATCTACATTCTGCTGGCATTTTACATCGAGACATTAAACCAGGGAACCTACTCGTGAACAGCAACTGTGTCCTTAAGGTGCTACTTACATTTATTGAAGATGTTTGTGTGTGTGTATGTTGTGAATTTTTAAACAAAAACCATTCAGTGTGACCACTTTCCCTTAAAGTCCATGTAATTGGGAAAAATTCCTGCAGATTTTTTAAAAAGTAGGAATGAAGCAAACACCTGCCTCTCCCCACATCTCTGAAATCAAGGGAGACACAATTCCTGAGTTTGGCTTGTCTGGGCTCTCCTGTGCCTGGGAGGGGCAGGGGGTTCTCAGTGTGCCTCAGTGTCCCTGTGCTCCTCAGGGGAAGATGATGCCAAATGCCCAAGGCACTTCATTAACCTTGGGTATGTGGAATTTTGGATGGCTGAGGTGTGTTGTGCAGCTGTTGGTGCCAAACACAAAAATTCAGTGTTACCGACAGGGATTTGCTAAGAATTCTAATTGGCAAAGTTTGGTCTCTTTTTTTAACCCTTCTGGTTCAAGGTATTTTGAACAGTTCTTTAAGGCCAAATGAGTAGAGCTGAATCTTTAATATTTTGAGACATGTCATGAGCAAATAAAGTTTGTTTGAGCTGAAACACTCAGTACCCAGAAGTTGGGTGTTTTGTAGCACAAAGCTTTTTAATCTTTCGGATTATAAATATTGTAATGCCAACTTAAACTGTACTGTGGTTTCAAATCAAACTGTAAGAAGTTTAAATGGCTGTGGAACAAAGCAGCATCATTTCCTCCTGTCCCCTCTCCCCTGGCCTGTGCAGCCTCAGCAGATTATCTGATGTGTTTAAATGTTGGTTGGGGATTCCCTGCCTCCTTCCCAGAAGGGGCTGCCTACTTGAAACGCGGAAGGTGTTTTGGTTGTTTTAATTTTTTTATTTACCTTCTCAATTTAGATTTGTGATTTTGGATTGGCCAGGGTGGAAGAGTTAGACGAATCCCGGCACATGACTCAGGAAGTTGTCACTCAGTATTACCGCGCTCCGGAGATCCTGATGGGCAGCCGGCACTACAGCAATGCCATCGACATCTGGTCTGTTGGCTGCATCTTTGCAGAGTTGCTTGGCAGAAGGATATTGTTCCAGGCACAGAGTCCCATCCAGCAGGTATCCATCCTCAGCTGTCCCTGCTGCGCTGCTCCTGGAGGCTGTGCTGCACCTCAGGGGAGACAGGAGGGGCTGTGGTGTGCCCAGGGCAAGGAACTGAGCTGGGGAAGGGGCTGGAGCCCCAGGAGGGGCTGAGGGAGCTGGGGAAGGGTCTGGAGCCCCAGGAGGGGCTGAGGGAGCTGGGGAAGGGTCTGGAGCCCCAGGAGGGGCTGAGGGAGCTGGGGAAGGGTCTGGAGCCCCAGGAGGGGCTGAGGGAGCTGGGGAAGGGTCTGGAGCCCCAGGAGGGGCTGAGGGAGCTGGGAAGGGGCTCAGCCTGGAGAAAAGGAGGCTCAGGGGGCACCCTGTGGCTCTGCACAAGTCCCTGACAAGAGAAGACGGCCAGGGGGGTCGGGCTGTGCTCCCAGGGAACAGGGACAGGATGTTAGTTTGTGTTAGCTCAGGGATGTGCTGCTGCAGTGGGGTGCACCGTGTGTCTGAGCTGTGCCCTGTGTGCTCTGTGCAGCTGGATCTGATCACAGACCTGCTGGGCACGCCGTCGCTGGAGGCGATGAGGACGGCTTGTGAAGGCGCCAAGGCTCACATACTCAGGGGTCCTCATAAACAGGTACTGCAGGGTTGGCTGTGCCCCCCAGCCCCACCTGGCAGGGCTGCCTCTGGGCACAGCTCGGGGTTTCTCACATCCTGACCCAATTCCCATGGTCTGCTGGTTAAAAACTGCCACGGGTGTTTGGTGTCAGGGCTGTCTGTGCCTGGGGATGGCACTGGGCTGACCACAGGTGGTTTTGGGGCTCAGGGATGGGGGTTGATGTGGAGATAAGGGGCTTTTCACCAGTCAGGGGCACTGCTGGCTTCTGCCTTGGGGGTATTGTTGGCCTTGATGAGCCAGGTGAAAGTCTCTCTCTGAGGTGACAGTGTTTGGATAGCTACTTTGAATGAAGATGTTAAATTTAAGTGTTAGCACTGGCAAGAGACATAAATTCAAATTGACAGTATAATTCAGAAAGCCCTGGAGGGCTGCTGCACTGCCAGGATCAGGAATGGAATTCACCCAGAGCCCTGAGCCAAGGGCAGAACCTGCAGCCCTCCAAGCCCAGAGGGTCCCTGCACACCTGAGCTCAGTCCTGAGCTGTCAGGAAGGCCCAACAAGAGGCTGAAAGCTCAGATACAGCATTCAACACAACTGGAGGGAAAGTTAGTTTTAAAAGAGACACCAGAACAAAGGAAAAAGGCAGGATGGAGTCATTGTGCTGCCTGGGCAATAAAAAGGGCAAATGCAATATAGTGTTAACAGATAAATCTTTGTGCAGGCATCTCTAGTGCAGGGATAAGGCTCTGTGGCCCTCCAGTAGGGTCATTTTTATGATTGCTAACAAAATCAACAAAATTATTGGCCTGTACTTGCTCCAGTTAAGTTTGCATTATTATTTTCTGCATGTAGAAGTAATTTCTCATGTCTGCTCACTACAATAGTAGTTACCATAGAAATGAGCATTAGATGTATATTCTGCTTTATTATTGACATGTGGGAGTTCTGCCTCCCTGGCACTTTGGATCCACTACCTAAAGTTGTTGCTGTTCCATTTCATGACAGGATTTTTTAATTTGAGCATTAATAATAGGAGGATTTCCTTCAGATTTTCTCTACCAGTTTTAAGTCAAGTATATTATTCTGCTAGAGGAGTTGTGACTCCTAAACCCAGTCAGTGTCTTATGACCCACAGGATGGTGGGAATCCTAAAAAGCAAGTGAGGTGAAATGGTATAAAAAGTTTCCACTACAGATTTAATGTCCTGTAGCCACAGAGTTGTAAGAAATAGATTCTAAGAGTTAGTTCTGTGTGTGTTTTAGGGAAAACAATGTTCATTCTCTGTGGAGTGCCATGGGAGCTGGTGTGCTCATTGCACCTTGGGGATGCAGAGCATCCAGGTGATTAATGATATTTTTGTTTCCAACTTGAAGCACGCTTCCCGTTTGAGTGAAAATTCCTGGCTTTTCATATTCTGAAATGGAGCTTTTGCTGGTTGTAGATGGTTAAACGTTACTGGTTTCCTAATTAGACTAATAGGGAGAGAAGCCCAAGTTAGAAACGGGCGATTGCTTTGTCACACCGACTATTTTTACTCGCCGTAGGTGAGCGCAGTGGGAGAGAGGGGTGAGGCATTTGCTGCTCCGTGTAAAAATAGATTAATGCCAGAAGTTTCTGATTAACCCCCCCCCACCCCACCATGTGCTGGCAAAATGGGTATTTACATACTCCTTAGACTTTGGTGTTTAAAAATTCAAGTGAATTGTGACCCTGGGAGCAGCAGGAGGAGTGAGCTGTCCCTGTCCCTGTCACTGTCCCTGTCCCTGCTGACCCCCTTCCCAAAGGAAAACGTGTGGAGTCCATCCCCTGCCTGTTGTGATCCCTCTGCTGTGGGAGAGCCAGCCAGGAGGGGGAGAGTTACCAAACACTGCAGCTTTATATTCCATATATCCCTGAGAAAGCAAGGCTGGGGAGTGCTCAGGGCTCTGCGTGGCAGTTCAGGGTTAACTTGGACTGATGTCACTGATGTGGAGGTGTAATTCTTATTTATACTGGGAAATTCACAGCATCTGTGACATCCAGTACAGTCCTTCTGTCACTGTCAGTCAGATGTGGATTGCCTGGGCAAGGAAGAGCAAAGTAATCCATAATTTGGGAGGGATTGAGGTTAAAAAATGAACTACTGGAAATGGTGGAGTTAATCAAACCCCGGAGCAGCTACAGCTGGGAGTGGTGTCTGTATAGAAAAATACATAATAAAAGCAGATTTTTCTAGGGATTTCATCTGAACTAAGGGAAACGGTGATCAATTAGACCTTTATTACAGTTGCTGGGTTTTGTAATAGTGATTCCTGCCATGTACCACTTGTCCCCTTTAACAAGGAGTTTGTCCTTGCTGAAGAGCGTGTTCAGGAACAGGGTTTTCCTGCTGATGGATCTGACAGGACACTCTGTGCTTCTCTTCCTCCCATTCCCCCTACAGCCATCCCTTCCTGTCCTATATACACTCTCCAGTCAAGCTACACACGAAGCAGTTCATCTCCTTTGCAGGATGTTGGTCTTTGATCCAGTAAGTAGGACTGAAAATCACTTCCAATACTTCTGGTTTGAACAGTTTTTATTGTCTGGTGCTTAAATGAGTGTTATAAGTCAGGCACTGCTTTAGCTGGTTTCCTTCTACATGGCATTGCAGTACTTTTGGTCCATAAGAAATGTAAAAATATCATATAATTGGCCAATCAATTCCCCCTGGGATGGGGGTTTCACGTTTCAAAGCAAGTGGTCCTGGGAAGGAAGCTCTGGCGGTGGGAAGGATGAGGCTGTGCATGACTCATGCTCTTTTCCGAGCTGGGTGTAGGTAGCAGAACATCAGCTACTTTGATGCAGTTCTAATTAGGGACACGGGGGTGTTCCTGGTCTTGCAACACACAAAAAATTCCTCCTGCATCCCCAGTCACAGAACAGGATCGTTTTTCCACTGAGCATCTGTTTTTCTAATAAAAATGTGCTGCTGTGGATTTTGGATTTCGTTTCTTGGGACATTGTAGAGAACTGTCACAAGAAAATCTGATATTGGAATTGATAATATTAATTATTTCATTCCCACAGAACCCCCTCAACACTGCAAATGTAAAACAGAGTGACTGCAGTGCAAAGGAGGAGGCTGGGGGTTGATGAAGCATTTAGAAGCACTGCCTTTGGAATGTGTTTTTTTAAAAAACCTGAAAATTACTTTGCTGAACAGAACCATGGAAATGTTAAACCATAGCTTCCACCAAAAAAAAAAAAAAAAAAAAAAAAAAAAAAAAAAAAAAAAAAAAAAAAAATCCTTTCTGACTTCCTCAACACTTAGAGAATGCTGGTTTTCCCAGCTCGTTTCGATTTATTGCAGGAGTCATAATTGTAAGGTTATCTGGAGATAAAACCACGTTTCTGGGAGCCATCTGAGGAGCGTTTGCCACGGTGGCTGTGAGCAGGAGGTCGGTGCCACCAGCCAGGCTGGTTTGTGAGCCTCAGCTCCCCTCTAGTGGCAGCTCCGGCAGTGCCTGACACCAGCCCCTCCTTTCACACCGTTGTGGGTTTATGAAACAGCTGAGGATGAATCGATGGGGGGTTTCAGCAGCTCTGAAAATGCCCTGACTGTTGCTCTGTTCCCAGTCCAAAAGGATATCTGCTAAGGATGCCTTAGCTCACCCCTACCTGGACGAGGGGCGGTTGCGGTACCACACCTGTATGTGCAAATGTTGTTTCTCCACCTCGACTGGCAGAGTTTATACCAGTGATTTTGAACCCATCACTAATCCCAAATTCGATGACACTTTTGAGAAGAACCTCAGTTCTGTTCGGCAGGTTAAAGGTGAGCAGGGGTTGGCCTTGCAGGTGCAGTTGTTCCCCTGCAGGGGGGAATGTGGGGTGGAGCTGGGATGGAGCTGGGATTTGTGCTCTGGATCCACGCAGTGACCCCTGTGCTGGTTTCTTTTAGTTATTTTTCCATAGTAGACACTGGAATTTTTTTTTTCACCAAAAGAATAGAATTGTAAGTGTTCTGAGATAAGGCAGTGGCACAAGCACGAGCTGACCTGCAGAAGTCTGTGGGTTTCAGACCTGACCAGTGCCCATCCCTGGTGCCCTGTTCCTTATCCTTTTGCTGAAGGATGGCCCTGGGGGAAGGGGAGGCCACTGTGTGGCCTTTTGGGGCTGTGAGGTGTGACCTCCTCAGCTGTCCTGCAGGAGGGGCAGCAGCAGCCTGGAGCTGAAGCTCAGCAGTCAGATTTAGGGAAACTGGAGCTCTTTCATCCTCACTAAAATGTGCTCTCAGTAAGGGAAGTTCTGTTTCCCTCCAGCTGACATTGCATTTTACTGAGGCCAGAAGTGTTAATGCCGTGTTGTTTTGTGTTTTTCTCCTGTGTACAGAAATAATTCATCAGTTCATTTTGGAACAGCAGAAAGGAAACAGAGTGCCTCTCTGCATCAACCCTCAGTCTGCTGCTTTTAAGAGCTTTATTAGGTAACTGTATGTAATCACATCTGATATTAATTCCCATTGATTAGTAGTACAGAATTCACACGTCCAGAATGTTTTAGGTTTTCAGTTCCTGAGAGTAGGAAGGGCCCATGGATAAAACCCTTGTGAACTGTTTTTATGAATTCCTCTAGAATTTAGGTAAAACGTACAAAAGTTTCAAATAATGTTTTTGTGCAAAAGAACAGGAGTCAGACTGAAATTGGGAAGCTTGACAAGTTGGGTTTTGATTGTAGAGCTGCACAGTGAAGGTGCTGGGAGGGGTGAAAAGGATAAAGGGATCTTTGCTGCTGATGGGGTTGAGTTGAGGTTGGGGTTTTTGGTCCCTGGGGTATTTGGTCCTCCTGAGCAGCAACGCTGTGTCCCTAAGCCCTGCACAGGAACACTAATGTGTGTGTGTGTGTGTGTGTCCCTGAGCAGTGGGGCTGTGTCCCCAAGCCCTGCCATGTCTCTGTGTGTCCCCAGGCCCTGCCCAGGAGCCCTGCCCTGTCCCTGTGTGTCCCCAAGCCCTGCCATGTCTCTGTGTGTCCCCAAGCCCTGCCATATCTCTGTGTGTCCCCAAGCCCTGCCCTGTCTCTGTGTGTCCCCAAGCCCTGACCTGTCCCTGTGTGTCCCCAAGCCCTGCCCAGGAGCCCTGCCCTGTCTCTGTGTGTCCCCAAGCCCTGCCCTGTCTCTGTGTGTCCCCAAGCCCTGCCCTGTCTCTGTGTGTCCCCAAGCCCTGACCTGTCCCTGTGTGTCCCCAAGCCCTTCCCTGTCTCTGTGTGTCCCCAAGCCCTGCCCTGTCTCTGTGTCCCCAAGCCCTGACCTCTGTGTCCCCCGTGCAGCTCCACGGTCGCCCAGCCCTCCGAGATGCCGCCGTCGCCGCTGGTGTGGGAGTGAGTGACCAGAGCACCCCGTGTACTACTGAAGATGTAATGTAGCTTTCCACTGGAGTCTGGGATTTGCAATTCTGGAGGTTAATCATGCTTGTACTGTAATTTTACTAATGAAGTTTTAAATTAACAACCACTACTTGTACAATATGAATAATACTTAGAAATGTACTAGACTTTTAATCTTGTAAAGTGGTTGTGCTTTTAGAAGAAAATATTTTACCCAGAGTTGCACGTGTTTTATGAATTCTAGTGCAGCTGTGATGGCTCAGCTCAGAACAAACAGAATTGAACCAAATTCGGGGAGGTTTTTTTTCTTGGTTTTTTTTTGTTCCTTTTTTTTTTCCTTTTTTTTTTAATTGAAGTGAGATTGTACAAACAGATAGACATACATTTTGATATTGAGCCATTCCTGAAGATTTTGGGTTTTCTAAAACTAAGGAATACAGAAAACTTGACTGCGACCAATCATGAAGTCCCTTGGGGTGGCTGTGGCCATGGGAAGTGGCCACGTCCCCTGATGCCCAACCCTATAAATAGCTTCTCACTAGAGCTGTGATGGTGATGTGTGCTGTTCTAAAATCAAATGTTGTGAGTAGAGAGAATGAGTTTGTGACTAGGAGAGACTAAACTTCTGTTTCCTTACCCAGTATAAATATATATATATATTTAATCTATTTTTATTAGAAGTTTTTCTGCTCTTTCTTACATAAAACCCCCCAGCATGCATCTTCTATGTGTGTAAATAATTCCATTTATGGGCTAATTTCAGAGATCCCTGACATCATTGCTGTATAGAGAGAAACTAGCTTGCACATTTTAGGTCTGTGAAATTTTGTGAGAACTTTTTCCTGCACTGGACAGTTGAGAGAAAAAAAAAAAAAAGAAAATGACAAAAAAAAGCACATAGGGAATTCTGTTAATTGTGTTCGTGTCTTTAGGCAAAGCTGTGGAAGTCTTGAAATGTCACAGTAGTAAATAACTTTTATTACTTTTTGGCTAATTCTTTTTCTGTTGGAACACTGAATTCTGTGCATATGTATATATGAACACAAATTGAAGGCCTCTACCTCCTGGAGTATACAACTTGGTTTGTTTACCTCCACATGATTTTTTTTTTTTTTTTTTAAGTTTAGTGTGGAGACTTGAAACTTGAATGTCCCTTCCAACTTTTGTATTTAAAAACAAGACTAGAAAATTGAAGACTGTTTTTCACCTGTACAAAGGAATACTAAAAGGTGGTCTTAAAATTTGAGCCTTGGTCTGGAGAGAAACCATGGTGTTTGTTACGGACAATTAACTGTTAAAGTTATTGTAAGTTATCTGTATTTAGCAGAGTATTTTCAACAAGAGTGATCTGAGCTGGAATTGGAGACTATTAAGTAAGTTATGTTTGGAAGTTTTAACTTCAATGAAGTAATTATTTGCTGTGAAAGAGACAAACATTGAATAACTGAACAAAGATGGTGCAATATCTTTGTTTTTTATGAGGCTCCTGAGAATAAAACCAACTGAAGCATTTCAATTCACTTGAATGAGAAACGTGTTTAATTATCGAGCCCCAGAAGACACTGGTATGAAAGGTAAAATCTCAGAGGTTGGTCAGTTAATGTGGCACACTTGCTGGTCACTTTGTAAAATGTAGATTTGGAGTACAGTGGTGAAAACATTAAATGTGACATTTGAAAACGCGGTGCTGGCCGTGGTTCTTTGCTCCCCGGGGCTGCTCCGTCCCGGTCCCGGCTCGGGGCGGCTCCTGCAGCGCGGCTGTGACCAGGACTGTCTGCGGGACCGGGACCGGGGACCGGGGGAACCGGGGCTGTAACGGGACAGGGGAACGGGGACTCTGCAGGGCTGTAATGGGGCAGAACCGGGGCCCTGCAGGGCTGTAACGGGACAGGGGAACGGGGACTCTGCAGGGCTGTAATGGGGCAGAACCGGAGCCCAGCCGGGCTGTAACGGGACGAGCCACCCTCGGGCTCTGAGCTCACGGTCGGCGCGTCCGGGGCAGAAAGAGCTTGGTCCCAGGGGCAGGACCGGGGGGAACAAGGGCTGAGCTGGCAGGGGCAGCGCTGGGGACAAGGCGGGAGGACGGGAAAAAAGAACGGGGAAAAGGGAAAATAAGGGGAAAGAAACCGGGGAAAGCCGCGGGGGCGTGGCCAATGCAGGGTGTGGCCGGGTGTGGCCGGTGGGCGGGCCCAATGCAGGGTGTGGCCGGTGGGCGGGGGCCATACAGGGTGTGCCCGATGGGCGGGGCTATCCCGGGTGTGGCCGGTGGGTGTGGCCGGGGGCGGGGCCGGGGCGCGGGACGTGGCGCGCGCGGCGGGGGCGGGCCCAGCGCGGGGGGCGGGCCCAGCGCGGCGATGGCGGCGGCTCCGCGGTGGCGGGAGCGGCTCTTCGCCCTCTATTTCCTCTCGCACATCCCCATCACGGCGCTCATCGACCTCCAGCCGCTGCTGCCCGCCGGGATCGCGCCGCGGGCCGTGAGTGGGGCCGGGGGGGCCGGGCCGGGGCTGGTCCCGCCGGGGTTTGGGGGGTCGGGGGGCGGCCTCCGCCAGAAAATCCCGTGTGCGGAGACATCGGGGAGGGAGAGAACCTGCAGTGAGCTGAGAACGCGCCTGGAGCGGAGCGGAGCCCACGGGATGAGTCACAGCCGGGCCATTCACTGGGGAGGAGCGGGAATGGCAATGGGAACGGGAACGGGAACGGGGACAGGGACAGGGACAGGGACAGGGACAGGGATGCTCCACCCGCGCCTCGGGCCCGGGGCGCTGCCGGCGGCTCTGGCGGGGCCGCTCCGTGTCCCCCGAGCCCCCGGAGCGTTCCCCGACCCCGAGTGTTCCCCAAATTCCTGCCCAAAACGCAACAGGGAATTGTTGCTGCTGCTGGAGCAGGTGTGCCAGCGGCTGGATTTGTTAGTAAAAATCTCTGGTTTGCGGGGTTTTGAACAAAATCATACAAGACAATGAACATGGTAAAATCGATAAAATAACAGTTGGGTGGCAGAGAATTAGTTCAGGCCTCATCACCGGGGCTGTCACCTCCGGTGTGAGCTTTACAGCTGCTGATTTGGGTTTTGCCAAATCGGAATTGCCTGTGGGACGGCTCCAATATAGGAACCGTTTCCAATTAATAGTTAACCAGCAGGTCTCAATGCATATCTCCCTGTTCAAAGTCCAGCGTAAAGCCGGGCTGGAGTTTCCATTTCTGTCGGGGAAGCTGTGACTGAGTGAGCCCCAGGGCTGGAGCTGAGTGAGCCCCAAGGCTGGAGCTGAGTGAGCCCCAAGGCTGGAGCTGAGTGAGCCCCAAGGCCGGTGCTGAGTGAGCCCCAAGGCTGGTGCTGAGTGAGCCCCAGGGCTGGAGCTGAGTGAGCCCCAAGGCTGGTGCTGAGTGAGCCCCAGGGCTGGAGCTGAGTGAGCCCCAAGGCTGGTGCTGAGTGAGCCCCAAGGCTGGAGCTGAGTGAGCCCCAAGGCCGGTGCTGAGTGAGCCCCAAGGCTGGAGCTGAGTGAGCCCCAAGGCTGGTGCTGAGTGAGCCCCAGGGCTGGAGCTGAGTGAGCCCCAAGGCTGGAGCTGAGTGAGCCCCAAGGCTGGTGCTGAGTGAGCCCCAGGGCTGGAGCTGAGTGAGCCCCAAGGCTGGAGCTGAGTGAGCCCCAAGGCCAGTGCTGAGTGAGCCCCAAGGCTGGTGCTGAGTGAGCCCCAAGGCCAGTGCTGAGTGAGCCCCAAGGCCGGTGCTGAGTGAGCCCCAAGGCCGGTGCTGAGTGAGCCCCAAGGCCGGTGCTGAGTGAGCCCCAAGGCTGGAGCTGAGTGAGCCCCAGGGCTGGAGCTGTTCCCTGCAGCAGCCCCGGGGAGGAGCCCCCAGCCCCGCTCAGGACCAGACCCTGGTGGCTCCATCCCCTGGAGAACCAGGGCTTTGCCCTGCCCTGGGGATGCTCAGTGCCTGCTGACCATTGCTGTGTGTTTTTCCAGCTGACAGACCTGTTGCAGCAATATGCCACTGCCTTCAGGGACCCCATGATGCTGCAGCCCCCCGAGTGGTTCAAGGCCTTCATCTACTGCGAGGCCTTTCTGCAGCTGCCCTTCTTCCCCATCGCTGCCTACGCCTTCCTGAAAGGTGGGGGGAACCAGGGGGGTGAGGGCATGTCCTGGGGGCGTTTTTGCAGGACCTGCTGCTGCAGAGAATGCTTTTGTATCATGGTTAGGGGGTTTGAGGGAGGTTCTGTGGAGGGCTGGGCTGCTACAGCCCACACGAGTGTTCTACCTGGGAAAGCAGCACAGAATAAAGTTTGTCAGGAACAAACCCTGGTAACTACAGGCCCTTGTCTGTGGTTATTTGTGAAATCACCATCAGCATTTGACATCTGGCAAATTTCCAGGGCAGCTAAAGGTCTGGGTCAAGCCTGTGTACTCATTTTGTTACTTTAAAACTTTTGGGATTGCCCCTTTGTTCTAAACTGCTGTCAGGGGAGAGAAATTTCCTTGGTTCCTACTAGTACTGAGGGTTTTTTCTGCTCCCTGTTCAGAGTGATGGCTTACCCTGGCAGAGAGGCAGCAGCCAGCGTTCTGTCAGAAGCCTCGGAGTTCTGCTTGTTTCTAAACACTTAAATATTTTCCTTTTTGCTTCTGTACAGGTGGCTGCAGATGGATCAGGACTCCTGCCATTATCTACTCCACCCACGTGGCCACCACTCTGTTTGCCATCCTGGCCCACATCCTGTTCCACGACTTCTCCAAGTCGGAGCTGGCGGGGCCTCGGTCGCTGCGCGAGCGCCTCACGCTGCTCTCCATCTACCTGCCCTACCTGCTGATCCCCCTGCTGCTCCTCTTCACCATGCTCTGCAACCCCCACTACAAACACGTGGAGAAGAGGAAAAGGAAGTAGCCGGCTCTGGAAGTCTTTCCCTCCACACCTGTGCTGCATTTGGTCCCGACCCTGCGCTGGCGGAGTCCTCTGGGACGGGCGGCTCCTCCCAGAGCACCACTGGCTGCTGCAAGGAAAAATGGAATTGTTTGGAGTGCACAGCCCTGCTCCCACCACACACAGCTCTGGCAGGGGCCTGGGCCAGCCCGGGGTCGGGTCTGTGCAGGGCTTCTCTCCCAGGAAAACGGACTTGTAACCCCTTGATGTGTAACTCTGTGAGGGGACACACACACACACACTCACTCACACTCTGCAGCTGATACTGTTCTTCCAAGTTCCCTTTCTCCAAGATGACTGTTTGGAAACCACTCAAGTAGGAAATCTGTCTTCCAGCCACATAGTCTGAAGAATCCCCAGCCTGTTACAGACAGATTTGCAAAGCTGTTGTTCTGAAACATTCCAAATCATGTCATGATTTTTAACTTCCTCGCCCCTTCCTTTAAAATTTCCACTGCCTTTGCTCTGCTTCATTTTGATTAATTATAAATGTCTGATCAATGATAAATGTGCCAAAATCTGGATTTATGAATGCTTAAAGCTACCCTTGACAACCAGGAGTACTGCCCAGAGGAGTCTGAAGTACTTCGGGAATTGTAACCAAGGAGTAGAAAATTTCTTTCTTCCCTAAAATCACTTCTGGTATGGAAATAAATAACTAAATGCATTAAACTGCCTTCAGTCTTCTTCAGAGAATGGCTGAAGGAACTTAGGGTGACCATGAGATGGTGGAGAGTTCCCAGAGTAAATCCATGCATTGGTTACAAGTACAGATAGTTCTGTGGCTGGGGCTGGTTTCCATCTGGAGCTGCTCAGGCACTGCTGGTACATTTGGGACTTCACTAAAGTGTAAAGTTGAAGCCTTCCCCAGGTTTGGAAAGAGCACCATTTCCATACTGAAGTGCTAAAGACATACACAAAATGCACCTTCAGCATGAGGCTTGAGTCCACACTTGTGTCTGTAGTTTATAGTTTGTGCACTCCTGGTGTCACTGACACTTGGAAGGGTTTCCCCTCATCAGTCTGGTGTTCCATCCCAAAAATGCCCATGAAAGGACTCAGCTCTCTTATTGTGACAGTCCTGAATGGACATTCCTCAGGAACAGTTCAAAGTTCTTCTCGTGTAGTTTCTGGGTTTTTTGTGTCTGTAATTGGTCCATTCTGGAAATCATACATTCCTGTCCTTTTTTTTTAATTCTATAGAAAAAGGAACATAGGTGATATAGATCCAATACTGCTGCTTGTGTGTAAACCCTTACACTGAACAAAAACCAGAGCCGGAGCAACTAATTCTGGTACAGCCAGACAGTCTGAGAACAATAATTTATTTTCTGATTTCTATGAAAGAGTAGAATTTCTGTAGAGTTCAAAAAGAGACACAACAAAGCACCAGTAGCATTAATTCATCTGTAATTTGAATTAGAACTACTGACTGTACAAAACTGGTATAAAATCAAAGGCCTGAACAGTCTGTGCAGCTGTGAGCTGTCAGCTCTCCTTATTGCCACAGTACACTCACACCGAGCTGCAGCCCCTCCATTGTACAAACCATCTGCACTCCTGCACAGTGAGAATTGCATATTTCTGAAATTATCGAGATTCTGGAATGGTCAAGTTTCCACGTGAGTTGGTTTTTTATCTGGAAATCCTCTATTTCTGGAAAATGAACTGGTCGATGAATTCGTTCTGGTCCGCTTCAATTTTGCAGAGAGTCTCGTACTCGATCCGGTACCTGCAGGACAGAACGGGGGGTCCAGGACCCCCACCCTGTGTGAGGGGGGCCAGGGCAGCCCCTGGGAGCTGGGAGGGAAGCTGGGCTACCTGTGAGAGGAGCTGGGCTACCTGTGTGAGTCACCTGTAAGCAGCAGCTGCCTGAGTCACACTGAGCAGCTCTGAAGGGCCTTTATCAGCCAGACACGAGGCTGTTGCAGGTGTCTTTGCACTGCCCCAGCTCGTGCTGCCTCTGCTCAGCCCTGCAGTCCTCAGGGATGAACCTTCTTTGGTTCACTGCAGGGCCTGAGGTAACTCCAGGCCTTGGCATTGTTCCTGTGTGCTCTGGCCAGCCGAGGGTCCCACAGCAGAGGCACTCAGCCCTGTGGCTGCCCTGAGCCTTCCCAGCCTGCACAACACCCCAGAGCACTGAACACAACACTCACCTTTCCAGCTGCATCTTTTTCTCAGCTATCAAAGCCTGGAGCTGCTGCTCCTGAGCCTCCCTCTGCTTCGCGATGGACTTCAGCAGGTTCCGTGCCCCGATGGCCTGGCAGGACAGGGCAGGGGTGTTGGGGGGATTTTGGTTCACTCCTTTAGCCCCTTTCCCTCCCAGCAGGGTGACTGTGAGGCATTTCAGCCATGCTGGGGATAAGGGAGGTGTTGCTGTGCTGCCCAGGGCTGTGGGGCTGGGCAGGGTGAGGCCCCCAGGCTTCCCTCAGACTCCAGGAACAGTCAGTGACTGCTCTGGACACACAAACTGGGCACTGCTCCTACAGCCAGACAAGCTCAGGCTGCCAGAGGCCTCTCCTGCCTCTGGAGAGCAAGTTTTACCCAGATGGACTGATTGAAAACACATGTTCTGTTTCTGTGCAGAAATACAGACAAGCAGGGAGAGCAGGACTGGTACATGGAGTAATCTGACACCATCATTCATTAATTCATTAGTATCCATTAATATTATCATTAATATGAATTTAAAAGGCCCAGTTAATCCCAGGGGAATGCCAGCAGGATGCTGACAGAGAATCGTTGCTTCTGCTATAAAGGGAGGGAGGGATGGAGAGGCCCCACATACAGGACAGCACACCAGGAATTAACTGCACAATACCTTCATCTTCTCACTCTCTGCAGCTTTGGCCAGCTGGTCAACGAGCTCAATCAAGCTGCCCACTATTTTCTGAAATTCTGCTGTTTCTGTAAAGAAAAAAAAATAAAAAAAATCGTCAAGTGATACCCAGAACTGCCCTGAGGAGACCTGACGCTCCTTTGCTGTACAGTTTTCAGATGCAGCTGCACATTCAGAGTTTACTGCAAACAGGCATGTCACAGTCAGGGACACGAAAAGAACCACACTCACCCGTCAGGTAGAAGCAGGGAAAAGAAGGAAGGTTTATTATGATTTAGGGTTTATATAGTGTTTGGGATTTGGTCAAGGACTGGTCATTGAGAGGAACACCTCTGTGACCCCAGTGGTCAATACAGAAGTCCATCACCGAGAGGAATGAAAACAATATAGATTGTTTTGAGAGACTTTGCAGGAAGGTATGTGAGCTATCACCGGAAGGCTGGGGATTACAGCAATACAGGCAGGCTGCAGGACTGGGGCGGGATCAGGGAAGGGCCGAGAGAGGCCGGGGGCACTCAGGGCACTCACTGTCCACGAAGGCCCGGCACTCCTCGCGGAGCTGCGCCGTCTGCGCCGCCACCTCGGGCTCCAGCACCCGCAGCTTGTTCAGCTCATCGAAGTGCAGCCCCGCCGCGCCCAGCGCCGCCTGCGCCATGCCCGGCCCGGCCACAGGAGCCCGGCCAGAGGAGCCGAGCGGGTCCGGCCCTCAGCGGACACTACCCGGCCCTCAGCCGCGGAACTCTTCCGGGCCCTCAGCCCGCACTACCGGGCTCCGGCCCCGCCCCGCCCGCGCTGGGCCCGCCGGGAGCCCCGAACTCTTCCGGGCCGGCGGGGCCCGGGCACGGCCGGGGCTGAGCGAGGCCGGCGGGTGAGTGAGGGAAGGAGGGAGGCCGGGCTGGGCCGGGGCCGGGCTGGATCCCCTCAGGGTCTCCTCTGGGTCCCCTCTGCTCGGCTCCCCGGGGCCGGAGCCTGTCCCGGGCCGTGCCGCCGTTGCCGGGCGGCTCTGGCGGAGCGGGGCCGGGCCCGGGCCGTACACCCACGGCGGGGCCGGGTGCGGGGCGGGTTCCCGTTCCCGTTCCCCCCGGTACCCCCGGGTTCCCCCGGGCCGTGCGGGTGGCTCTGTTCCCGGCGGTGCTGAGCTGAGGGCGGGTCCCCGCTGTCCCCAGCCCGCCCTGCCTCCCACACGGGCCGGGGAGGGATGTGGGGAATTCTCGGTCCTGGCAAAAGGGGTAATTAAAGATCTGGTGGCTGTTTACAGCACAGGCCTCAGAGCTCCTCAGTGGCCGGGCGGGGGTTTGGTTTGGCTGCTTTGCTCGTGTTTACATTCGTTTTTCGCTCAGAGCATGAGAAGGTGCCGGAGGGACGGGACTGACCGTGAATCTTCCAGGAGTTCGGTCAGGCAGGCTGGTTCCTGTCTCCTCACGGGTTCGGCCTGCCTGCTGGTCTGAAAAGGGAATTTTGGGTGTTTAAAGCCAGGCAGGACATTAGTGACAAACAGTGGTGAGCGTGATGGGGAGTCTTGTTTATTTTCTTTGCGAATTAGAGCTGTGTTCACTGGTCAGGGCTCCGGGATGGATGGAGAGTGTTGAATGAGGGGAGTTAGGAGAAATAGAACCTTTTGATCCATGTTTTCAGTGTTGAGGCATTTAAAGGCATTTGTGTCTCCAGTTAAAAGTCACAGCAACATCAACAGACCCTCCTCAGGGGGACACACACACCCCAGCTGAGGAGGGACAGGCAGCTCCTCCAGGGCATTTCAGCTGGGCTCAGAGAGAGCTGGGTTCTTTTGGGAAGCCGAGGGGGAGCTGAATTCCCGCAGTGTTTGATCCTGTCCCTCCGTCCGTGGGGTGTTTGCAGGAAGTCGGGGGAGTTCACGTGCCTCAGCAATGTGACACAGCCATACACGAATTGTCTGAAGAATGTCTAAATCGCTTTTTTGTCAGGATGTGCATCACTGTGTCTTTAGGAAGTGTCTCTTCCGCAGGGTGACGTCCACGTCTGTGTGTGGAGAGGCTGTGAGGCACCGGGCTGACCCACACATTGGGCTGACCCACATTGGACTGACCCCAACGCCGCGCTGACCCACACATTGGGCTGACCCACACCACACTGACCCCCATGCCGTGCTGACCCACACATCGGGCTGACCCCACACCGCGTTGACCCCAACACTGCGCTGACCCACACATCGGACTGACCCCCACGCCGTGCTGACCCACACATCAGGCTGATCCCACACCACAGTGACCCCACACCACAGTGACCCCGGGGTGATGCTGGCCCCTGCCCCACCATCCTGCCCCGCTGAGGCGTGACGGCGGCACCACGGCGGGGCCGGCCCGGCCCACGCGCTGCAGGGTGGTCATCTACCTCCAGAAGGACATGTCGGGGGACACGTGCCTGGGCAGCGCCCTGTGCCCGGCCGCCGGACACAAGGCCAAGGGCAGTGGGGCCAGGGGCAGCGGCCTGGGGAACAAGTACGTGCGGCTCAACGTCGGCGGCTCCCTGTACTACACCACGGTGCAGGTGCTCACCAGGCACGACACCATGCTCAAGGCCATGTTCAGCGGCAGGATGGAGGTGCTCACTGACAAGGAAGGTGAGAAAGCAGCGTTCATCACTGACAGCTTTGTAAAACAGTGGAGTTTGATGGTGGTTTTACTCTGTTAAGGATGTAGATGATGATATACGCCAAAAACAACTGGGAGCATTAGGTAGCCAAGCCCTGTTGGTGCCAGCAGTCCTTTGGCTTTATAGAAATACCTGTTTTTGTTGCTCAAATTAACTGGGGAAGGGCTGGTCCTCTTTCCTGCCCTCACAGCTGGTGAACAGGTTGTTGGTGGTGTTGTGAAGACTGAACAGACAGGCTGTGGGTTGTCATTGCTGTCACATTGAGCAGTGGCATTATTCGAACCACGCACATAGGGAGGGACGTGCAGTTCTCAGCTTTGAGGCTCAGAATAGCCTGCCTTCTTTGTTGAAGAATCCCTTTCTTTTCCCTCTTCTCCTGAGCAGCATGTTTCAGTCGTGGCTCATGGTGCCAGGGCTGTTTAGGGATCAGTCAGGCAGTGTGTCACCTCCAGGATATTTTAAATCCCTGGTAAATAATAAAGGGCAAAACAGACAGTTTTGTGTAAGTGCTTCAGCCTGAATGGAAAACAAGAGTCAGGTTCTGATAGCTGCAGCTGGACAGCCCAGCAGGGGCTTAGTTTACTTTTCTAGGTTGTTTTCTGTACCTAGATTCCAAAATAACACCTTTTTTCCTGCCTTCCACACTATGGGAAAGGGTTTGGCACTGTACTAAGCCTTTTGCGTGCATGCATCCTACACTGCTATTGTTTGGCAGCAATCAGACATCCTGTTTCCTTAGGGAATGTGACTTCAGGGATTTTGTAAAATTGCAAGAATTTGTCCATTTGCTACTGTTTCCTCTGCTTCATCTCCTCTGTGCTTCCTCCTGATCTGTCTGTGCTGTTCTTTGCTCCTGTTTGGGGACTAGAACAGCTTTTCCCCCACACTTTATTTTCTGGGCAGATTTGCCTTTCAGCATCTTCAGAACATTTCTCTCTTTTTAACTCCAAACAGCAGCAGCAGATGTGTTTGGAGAATTGCCAGATACTTCTTGTTAGGCCACAGAACTTATCCAAACCTACTTGTTGCAAACATTGGTGAATTCTCTTTTCTAGTCCTTCCCTGGCTCTCAGAAGTTTCTGACTGCCCAGCATCTCAGTGTAGCTCTGCAGTTGGGTTCCTCTGCAATCTCAGCATGTTGTGCTGGAAGCTGAGTGGTTTGAGCTTGGGGCTGTGCATTTGGGGTGCTGGAAAGCAGTGGGAGCATCTGGGCAGTACCAGAGGGGCTCCACTGTCAGGTTCTGTTCTGGAACCAGCTTCAGTTTGCTCAGAGTCAGTAGGGACTTCAGTGGGTGAAATGGGAGAAGTGTCCTGAGCAGTTATCAGGAAACCTCAGTGTTGTTTAACCTCTCCAGGGAGATTTCTCTAGTCTCTGGTGTTGAGGTGACTGAAATGTGTTGGTTATTTTTCAGGCTGGATCCTTATAGACCGTTGTGGGAAGCACTTTGGAACAATTTTAAACTATCTCAGAGATGACACCATTGCACTTCCTAAACACAGGCAGGAGATCAAAGCATTGATGGCGGAAGCCAAATACTATCTCATCCAGGGCTTAGTGGACATGTGCCAAGCAGCCCTGCAGGTAAGAGCACAAGTAGCCTGTGAAATGTTTCATAGGTGTTTTGCTTATAAAATTAACTTAAGACAACTTGAGAGATTATTTCATGGCCTCAGAGATGGCACCAAGTCTGAGGTGTACGAGGTATTTTTAAAATATTATTTAATAGGTAGATGGTAAGGGATCTGGGGACATGGCCTGTCCTGCCCACACCTGGTTTTGCTCTGTGTCCCGAGGGCTGGCTCGTGTTGGTGACATCCTGTTCTGCCAAGTGTTCAGTTCACAGTGGCTGATGCTCTTCTGTGCAGTGGTTTGAGTTGATTAAAACTACTGCAGACTCCTACTGTCCTTTTCTTCAAGAAAGGATGGAATAATAAACCCACTTAAACCAAGTATGACTAGACCTTGTCCTTGCTATATCTGAGGACACCCACCTGCATCCCGATATTTCAATTACTGCTGCCCTCCGGGGATAAGGAATCTCTGCTGTGGTTCTGGGTTGCAGATCAAGGTAAGCTGTGTGGTTACTGTAGCAACCCAGAGCTCTTTTCCTGTGCATCACAGCGTTTGGGAGCATGGCTGGAGGGGCTGAAGGAGGCAGCAGCAGCAATGTCAGCTTTAGCATTTCTCTCTTATTTCCTGTCTTTCTTCTTTTGTTAAAACAGGACAAGAAAGACTTGTATGAACCTGTCTGCAGCATCCCTATTATCACCTCTCCGAAAGAAGAGGAGAGACTGATAGAGTCATCAATGAAAGTAATTGCTCATATCAACTGTGGATTTATGCTAAATGTATTGAAACACAGAACTTACCTTTTTTTCTTTTCTCTCACTGCCAACAGCCTGTTGTTAAACTGCTGTATAATAGAAGCAACAATAAATACTCCTACACCAGGTATGTCCCTTCTTTTTCCCCTCACTTTAGTAGAAGAGTTTCTCTTTGACTATGGGAGTGGAAGATGATGATGGATGATCTAACTTGGCTTCTTTTGGTTTGTTTTGGGTTTTGACAACTATATCTTGCTTTGAAAAGTAATGAAGGCCCTACATTGCATGTCTATCGATAAAACTTAGTTTTGTAAATAATGCATTTCCCCTGGCAGTGTGTCTGTGGTGTGCAGGATGCAGAGCACATGGCCCTTCCAGCACACACAGCTCTGGACTTCTGCTGTCATCGAGCCAGAGAACTGCAGAACAGTGGAGCTTGATCATCTCGAGCGTGGGTAGTTGATGTAATGGTTTGGGACATTGTGCTGTCCTTATTAATTGTGTAAGTTGACCTCCAAAGGCCGGTGTGTTTGCTCACGGGGTCAGAGCAGTGTATTTGTATCTGAAATGGGCTATTACCCCTCTTCTCTTGGCAGCACGCAGCAGTGAGTCACCACCTATTTGTATTCTGCAGTTGGATCAGTGCTGAAAGCTGGCAGAACAGGCAGCGATGGCTGCTTGAAAAGCCCCGTCCCTGCTTTTGTTGCTGTGTTTCAGTAACTCTGATGACAACTTGCTGAAGAACATCGAGCTGTTTGACAAGCTGTCGCTGCGGTTCAACGGCAGAGTGCTGTTCATCAAGGACGTGATCGGGGACGAGATCTGCTGCTGGTCCTTCTACGGGCAGGGCCGCAAGCTGGCCGAGGTCTGCTGCACCTCCATCGTCTACGCCACTGAGAAGAAGCAAACCAAGGTAAGGCAGCCTCACCTGCCTGTGCCACGGGTTAGAAATGGTCGTGGTTAGCTTGGTGAGTCTGCAGTTTGTCTGACTTCAGGACTTCACTTCTGATCTGCAGTGGTGCAGCTGAGGTTACCAGGGTCCAATGTAGGAATCAGAGATACTGTATTCCCTTCTAGAGCAATCTAAAAGATTAGGTGAGGGAGGTCACCTGGTGGTGGGAGTAACCCTCTGCCAGAAATGTTTTACTCTCTTTATGATGTGTGGGTTTATGGCTCAGTACCTTTTCACATGTGGGTGTGCACTCCAGGTGTTATTCTGAACGGGTGAGGAACAGGCCACGTGCTGTGTTTTGCAGGTGGAGTTCCCCGAGGCCCGGATCTACGAGGAGACCCTGAACGTGCTGCTGTACGAGACCCCCCGTGTCCCCGACAACTCCCTGCTGGAGGCCACCAGCCGCAGCCGCAGCCAGGCCTCGCACTGCGAGGACGACGACGGCTTCGAGCTGCGCGACCGCGTGCGCCGCATCCACGTCAAGAGGTACAGCACCTACGACGACCGCCAGCTGGGACACTAGCCTGGCCCTGTCCTTGGCCCTGTCCCTGCAGCAGGGCTGCCCCAGCTCCTGTCCTTGTCCTTGGACAGCGGGCAGGGATCCCTTGGACTCTGGCCATTGATCTTCGTGGGGCACCTCGGCTCCCTGGAGAAGCAAACGGGGATTTGTGTGCACAAAGTGGCACTAAAGGCTGAGGGCTTGGAGAGCTGACTTGTGCACCTTGTGCTTTACCTGCAGGCTGGCCCCTCTTCCTGCTGGGGAAAGGGGATTTGAGATGCTGGTTCTCAGTTTGTGGTTGCTCTTTCCTATCTAATGATTTGCCAGTTTTACCCTTGCTGTGAGCAGCACTACTCCTCCTGAGTGAGGTTTGAAAAGCTCTTTCCAGACAGCTCCCCTTCCAGGGCTTTGTGTAATGGAACTTGCAGTTACTAAATCAAGATACTGAAGAGAGAACTTGAATGTGGGTGCTCTTGGAAAACACTACATGGGATAACCCCCAGGAGACACATTTGGCTGGCTAGTCAGCTGCACCTGTGCTCTCCCACCCCTGTCCCCAGAATGCTTGCAAAGGTTTGTGTTCCAGGATAGTGTCTTTAAAACTCATTGATTCCAAGACAAGCTCTTCCAAAGTGGTAAGAATCCAGTCATCAGCCTCCCCATGTGAAGAATGGAAACCTCTGAAAATGTAAATGTGTAGGTAATGACTTGTCCTGGGTATGGTGAGGGAAGAAACCTGAAGTAGCAAACTTGGGCAGATTGTGGCAGTGTTGCCCTGGTTGTGGCTTGTCGCAGTGAAATCCTGTTTATATAAACAAGGGCAATCTGGGAAATTGGTTTTACATCAGTATCCTCCTGTGGCCTAGAAGTGTTATTTAATGTTAAATTTCTCAAGCAGCGGGGGAAAAATTACAGTGTCTGGAGAAGTACGGACTAAACAGTGTTTTCTGAGGCTGGAACATGTGAATTCAAGTTCTGTGTCCTGAATCTCTTCTGGAGTGTGGAAGTTCAGGAAGAAAAACAGCCGTGAAAATACTGTTCTAGCATGGAACAGCAAGAGGCTTTGGGCACAGGAGAGAGGTGGCTTATACTGGATTTTAAACTGAAATAATCACTTTTATTACAAGTGCTTGGCTGGGTGCTAATTGTACAGGGCACTTCAGGAGGTGGGAGTCAAGTCTGCTCTGCAAATTTGGAAATTTCCTGGAAACAGTTTCAAGTTTAGTATGAAAAGCCATTATTGCATTTTTAAACATTTGCTTGTATGTATGAGCTGTAGGCAGCAGTTTTGCCACTGTCATTCGTGGTTGTTCCTGCTGGCTGCCCACGGGGAGCTGGGGGATTGTTGGATATGTTCCACAGCTGCCTTTGTGTTCCTGTGTCATACTTGGTCACAAAGATCCAGATTCCACAGTCCTGAACTGCTTTGGCCAGTGCCAAACCTACCTGTAGGATTTAAAGAAAATTACTGCAAAAGCCTGACAAGAAAGTAACCCCAAATTAATGCAGGGGGTTCATAAGGAGAATTGACATGTAGATGGTTTGGGAGTAATAAACAGGGGAGGGAACAAAAAATTATTTGCACTCATTTATTTAGGTTTTTGAAAATTAAATTGTTGTGGGTTAGTAAGAAAACACTAATAGACTTCTGGGATTTTCTTCCCTCTACATGTGGCAGGATTCACTTTATTCTCTTTCAGGAAGCAGCACTGCACAGGGATGGACCTGCCTTCTTGTGAAAGGCCTCTTGAAAACTCTAATAACCCTAACAACCTCTTTTATAATGCTTTCTGTAAGTTTTTGTTTTCCAGCTGGTTATTCTGTTGCGCCAGGGAAAATACAGCTGTTGAGATTAGGTTCAACAAAGATTTTTGTGGTATTTCTCTCTAATTCTGCTAGAGTGTGATGTGGATTTTTAAAATTTTTTCCCTCCACTGATGCCATTTGATTTGAAGGCACCAGCAGAGGCTGCAGTGGTGGGGTCTTTGTGCTGCATTTAATAGCTTCAAGTTATTATCTTGTGCTTTTTCTGTCTCGTAGCAAAGGCTGATGCCATTTAAAAACACTTGTGGCCCTTCTGTTTCTTGGTAAATGATTTATATTATTTTTTTCTTGTTACTATCATAGTGAATGTTAACAGAGTAAGTGATGCTGATTACCTTGCAAAACTGCATTTAAATGAAGTTATAAGCAGAAAAATGCCATATTTGCATTTATTTTTTCTAGCCAGGATAGGTATGGGAAGGAGTGTGTGAAAGACAATGTCAGATCCATGTGCTGCTCCAGAGGCTTTCTGTACTCACAGGGTTCAATAATGAAATGGATCCAACTTGTGAATTACTACAATGTAAGAAGCAGAGAAAAGCTTTTGGTTTGGTTTAGTTTCCCTTCCCCTATTTCCCACAGCCAACAAGTAGAATTAATTTCTGATTTGAATTTAGATTAATTAACCTGGGAAGCAAACGGTTTTGAGAATCATCTGGGTTGTGAGAATCATTTACCAAGTGCAAAGGGTCTTCTTGGTATTTGTGGAATGTGGAGTTAGAGCTGTCAGCAGTTATGAATATGTTTAAAATATGTGCAGATACCCTTTTCTTTTCCCTGTAGTTTCTCCTGAGTCCTGTTTGTCTGGAACTGCTCCAGCACGGAGTGTCACTGAATCTCCCTTGGCCCAAAATCATGCCCTGGGGTTGTCCAATCTGTGTCCCACCAAGTTCTGATCGTTTTGAGTACTGGAGTTGTAATGTAACATGTGTTTTGTATTCTCTCCTTAATCAGTCTTTGTGTAATTGAAGGCTACTAATTGTTGTGACAGGAATGTTCTAGATGTGCTGGAACATGACTTTACAGCCTGGCGGAGTGCAGGAGCAGCAGCAGTGAGCAGGCTGGTGCAGTTTAAAGGCAGCTTTGGTGGGTTTGCAGTGAGCTCTCCAAGGATCCTCTCTGCTCAAATTAAGCAGAGATTAAGACAATACAGGTTTCTAATTACATGCATTTGTCTGCAAGTTGAGACTTGTACTGGCTTCTTACCCAGACCATCACCAGTGGGGGTGTATAATGATGTGCCTGGGAATTTGGAGCAGCCTTTGGGAGATAAAAGAGCCTTTTTGCCTCACTTGTAGGGTGTGAATTGTAACTACATTAGCTGTCATTCTTACAGGACTCACTGTCCTCTTCACTCCTTAATTCAGTCAAACCTTTGTGCATTCAGGCACTGCCTTGGCAGATGGAGGGAGTGGATGGGAGCCTTTCCCTGCCAGCCGTACCCAGCCTGTGCCAAAGGGCTGCAGGGTGTTTCCCAAACGTGCCCTGCCAGCAGCCTGGGTCCCTCCCGGGCAGGGAGGCTGCTCTGGGGGTGGCTGCTGGGCAGGAACTCTCTGGGATGGCTGTTCATGAGGCAGCAGTGCCAGGGAAGAGCTCTGCCCCCCTCAGTTCCAGCCACTGCTCAGCGCCCAGACAAGAATCACTGCTCCACCTTCACCTTGGCATTGTGTTTTTGGAACAGGAGGCATTTATCCTGCTGAAATGTTCCTCTCCAATGACTTTTTATCTTTTGCATTTCTTGGCTGCAATAGAAAATAAGCAATGGACAGGGAGGGTGTTGGAGGGGCTGTGCTGTCACCCAGAGCTGTGTTTGAATGGGCATTGCTTACTCTGGGCATGGTTTGATTTTGTTCTTCTCAAGGTTTTTCATTTTCAGGCAGAATTCTCTCCAGGCAATACTGGAGATGTACCTGAACTGGATGGGTCTGCCTGGCAGCCCCTGCCTTACACGATCAGGTTGTGTTCTGTGACAATCCTTGGTGTTCAGTCCTCACAGCCACCTTCCCCTGTGCTGTGGGAGAGCTCAGGTGTGCCTGGCAGGTGAGTCCTGTTCCACCTCTGTCCCTCCCTCAGGAACAGGCTCTGTTTTCTCTATGTGTGTCACTTCTCCTCATCCAGTGGAACGGTAGTAAGACCCTCCCCTACCTCACAGGGTGACTGACACTTAATTTGTTTATTAAGAGTAAGGGATCCTTTTGGATTTCTATGATATTTTATATCTGGATAGCAAATATGATTGCTGATCTTGTTTAAACTGACATTCTGTGATCAAGTTATTTTCTTAGAGATTCAGTCGTCATTTTATTTTCATGTCTAACTTTTAAGGGTCAGTTTTACAAAGTACCTAGTTAATGTAGTAATTAATCAATTACCTGTTGATTAAAGTGTTTCACCGGTGCATTAAATGGAAATAGAACACTAATTTTTAATAAAGTGATATATTTTGTCTTCTGTGATTTTTCTCCAGCATCATAACTTTTTATTGGTGGTGTTGGTCTTTGGAACTTTTGTTCTGTGTTGCTGTCGTGATCCCCACGGAGGATTTGGGGCTGGAGCTCCTGGACAGGGATCGGGACCGCGGGCAGAGCAGGGGATCTGTGTCCCTGGTTGCCACCATGTCCCTCCTGTACCCCCATATCCCACATCCCTCTGTCCCCATGTCCCTCTGTCCCTCTGTCCATCCCTGTCCCCATGTCCCAACACTGCTGTCCGCCCCTGTCCCCTCTGTCCGCCCATGTCCCCCTGTCCTTCTGTCTCCCCCTGTCCCTCTGTCCTGTCATCATGTTCCCCTCTGTTCCCCCCTTTCCCCTCTGTCCCCCCATGTCCCCCCGTCCCCATGTCCCCCCCCGTCACCATGTTCCTTCATCCCTCTATCCCCTCCTGTCACTATGTCCCCTCTGTCCATCCCTTTCCCCTCTGTCCCCCAATGTTTTCCCCCGTCCTTCTGTCCCCCCCATGTCCCCCCATGTCCCCCTTGTCACCGTGTCCCTTCATCCCCCTGTCCCTCTGTCCCCTCCTGTTACCATGCTCCCCTCTGTCCCCCCTGTCCCTCGTCCCCCCTGTCTGTCCCCCCATGTTCTCCCCTGTCCCCCCCATCTGTCCCCCCGTCCGTCTGTTCACCATGTCCCCCCACGTCCCTATCTGTCCCCCCCGTCCCCCATATCCCCCTGTCCCCCCATATCCCCCTGTCCCCCCCGTCCCTATCTGTCCCCCCCGTCCCCTCTGTCCCCATCTGTCCCCCATGTCCCCATCTGTCCCCCCATCCGTCTGTCCCCCCATGTCCCCCTGTCTGTCCCCCTGTCCCCACTCTCTCCTGTCCCGCACAGGCGCCCCCTGGCGGCCGGGCCGCGCCCCCGCCCCGCCCGGTGACGTCACGCCGCGGTGAAGATGGCGGCGGGCCCGGGTCGGGAGCTGTGAGCGCCCCGGGCCCGCCAACATGAGCTGCTCGGCGGACGCCGTGAAGGACAAGCTGCTGTGGAACGTCAAGAAGGAGGTGAGGGAGGCTGGGGGCCGGCGGCGGAGCGGTGCTCGGAGCCCCGCGCTCCGGGGTCCGGCCCGGGGGGCCGCGGGTCAGACCGCGCTCCGTGTGGGAACGCCCTGAGGCCGGGCCGGGCCTCGGCGGGGCCCTGGGGCCGGGGTATCGCCCAGGATATCGCCCAGGGTCTGTCCCGGGGCCGGCGGGGCGGTGCTGCTCCGGGCGCCCCTCGGCGGGGTCTGTGCTGCGGCAGGGGCTGATAGCGGCTCCCGCCCCCTCCCCGGGTTTGTGTTACCCCTAGTACCGTTTCTTATGACTTTTCCCTTAACTGTGAGCGTTAGAGGAGAAGGGGAGGATATCGGGGGTAGGAAAGGTATTGCTAAGGTGTCTGTGGATGAGCCGAGCCGGCTGCCAGGGGGCAGAGCCCGCACCTGTTCCTGGGCAGGGTTAATTGTGTGGTTATTCCTGCACACACCTGTGTGCCATTCCCGGGCCGGGGCAGTCCAGAGCCCGCACCTGTTCCTGGGCAGGGTTATTGGGGTGGTTATTCCTGCACACACCCGTGTGCCATTCCCGGCCTGGGGCAGCCAGGAGCCGTGTGTGTGCTCCAGAGCCCGCACCTGTTCCTGGGGAAGGGTTAATTGGGTGGTTATTCCTGCACACACCTGTGTGCCATTCCCGGCCTGGGGCAGCCCAGAGCCCGCACCTGTTCCTGGGGAAGGGTTAATTGGGTGGTTATTCCTGCACACACCCGTGTGCCATTCCCGGCCTGGGCCAGTCCAGAGCCATGTGTGTGCCCCAGAGCCCAGCCCCCGCAGCTGAGCGGAGCTGTTCGGTCACAGCTGGGGCTGGTGGCACTTGTTCCCCGGGCTGGGGGATGCTCCGTGCCCGGTGTTGGCTGCGATGGATCGCTCCGGAGCCGCTCCTGCCGCAGAAAAGGCTCCTGCCGGGCTGTGCACAGGCACCGGACCGCGGGCACCTCTGGAGAACCTTCAGGTGGGGCTCCCCCGGTCCCAAATATCCTACTCTGTATTTCTGTGGCTGTGCTGAGCTGCCTGTAGCTGCTGGTTGTTACACAGCAGTGAAGTGAAGTTGTAATGCTTATCCACCACAGCAGTAACAAATATTTTAAACAGGTACCTGCCCTGCTGCTCCCTCCCCTCCCCAGTTCACTGCTGGGGGAGCAGCAGGAGCAGTCCAAGTTGGGATGAAAAGTTGCTGCAGTGGCCAAGGCTCCTGAGTCCTGGTGGTCGTTAATGCTGGAATCAGAACACATCAGGTGTTGCAGTCATCAGCGTGGGGAGTATGCAGGGGGCAGAGCAGGGACAGACACCTCAGGGACAGTCTGTGTCCCGGGGTGACCCAGCCAGCAGCTGGCTCTGGGCAGGTGGGACCTGCTGCCACCAACCTGCCGCTGCCGTTAGAAATTTCTGCTTGAACCAGAACCTTTGAGCTGAGGTTTTATTTAGAAGTGGGTGCGCTTGCTCTCCTGAGTAATGCTTAAATATATAAATAAATCTGATAAATGTTTTCCAAGTGTGAACGTTGCAATCTTGTGCTAATGCATGAGATGGGAAGTGAAATGGATTTTCATGATCCAAGCCAGCTCAAGCTGAGGAGAAGTAGTGTGTAATTAAAAAATCTGAGGCTAATTTGTTTTTAAAGTCTCTAAAATGTTTTTAATTGGACTCTGGTTTTTAAATGGCTCGAATAATGCTTGAAAGTGTTATTTGTACCTTCTGTGTCATCTACATTTTTGGTTTGCCTCTGATTTGTTTTTTCCTCCTCCAAATATTTACCAATGCTCTTTTAGAGCACTTACAGTGGCTTGGCTTTTTAGGGGTTGGCCAGAGCTTTCCAGCCCAAAATAGCCAGGAGAGCCTTTGTTAATTATAAACAGGTTGAGGTAACACCCCTTACCTGTGCCCTCCCAGACCTGTGGAGAGGCTCCTGTCTGTGCTCACAGGAAGAAAATGGCTCAGGAGGCAGCTGGAGACACCGAGATGGAGATTTTATTTGTCTTCAATAATCAGTTGAGGGAGGCAGGAATTGAACACAAGCCACTAGAAACCACCCACCAGATGATGCTGCTGCCCTTAATGACTGCAATTAACTTTTTCCAATAGAATTTTCAACCTGGTTTTTTATCGTGTGTGACTTCACACAGCCACTTCTGCCTGATTGCTGTGTGGTGGGGGCTTGCTGGGAAATCCAGTTGTCTTTGCAAAGTATAAAACAGTCATCTCCAAAGTCACTCAGTGCAAAGTGTTTAGTTTTTTTTGGTTTTTTTTTTTTTTTTTTTTGCCTCAGTCTCTCAGCTAAAACTTCTGCATTTTTCCTTTGGGAAATTTAATGCTGTTTGCTTTTCCTCAGGTGGACATTCAGTTCCCATTGGCAGGGAATGTATTTTGCTGGCTCTCACAGAAAGGAAGACGTGTAATGTGTTTAGAAAATGTAACTGCTGGGATTCATGCTGAGGCCACTTGGAAGTTCAGGTTTCAAGCATTTATCTCTCTCTGCAGGAAAATCTGTTGTGACAAGCAGACTCATAAAACAGGCTTTTTTCTCTGGCCATTTCCTTTTGCCTCCTGAAATGGAGGGTTTTGCCATTTCTGGATTTAAACAGCACTTTCTAGCTGTGAAACAAACAGGATAACAATAACCTTAGCAGTTCTACCCAGAGCACTTCAGAAACTCAATTGCTCAACCTGCAGCTGCAATGTAAGGACTTTTGGGCAGAAGTGCAATAGTTATTGAACAGCTTTTATTACACTGCCAGTGTTCCATCAGGAGTGAGGAGTCAGTGCAGCAGGAGCTGTCAATAAAGGAGGTGAGCAGTAGCTGCTCAAGCTAAAAAAGACATGGATGCTGGACATTAGATTTTCTCCTTTGAGGGAAAAATACTGTAGGTTTAACTGTGTTCCTGGTTAGTGGGGTATGTTATGAGCATTCTTCTTTACCATTTTTTAAGTTTCCTTATAATAATTTTTTTAAAAAAATTGAACATAAAGGCATTTCTCTTGTGTATTTCCCAATTGAAACTTAATAAATAATCCACGTATTATGATGTATGTTCAGTGTTTGGCTTCTTGACTGTTTGACTGCTTCTGAAAGTTTTGGCCCTGGTAGGATGTGGGAGAGAGTCAGAGCAGTGATCCAACAGAACGTGCTGCAAATGCTGAGCAGCTTCTCTTTGAGGAGTTTGCTTTATCTGTATAATGCTGTATAATAATCTTCTGTACCCCTCAAGCTCTGTGACTTTTGCTGGGCAGCAGAGCTTTCCTGTCCCTGCAGGGCTGGCAGAGGTGTGTCCCCAGAGCCTGGCACCTTTTCCAGGGCTGTGTCCCCTGGGGCTGTGCCTGATGCTGTTCCTGCTGCAGGGACAGTGACACCGAGTGACACGGAGCCTCTCTGTGCTCGTGGCATGGGGCAGGTAGAGGCAGCAGCCTGGGGAGGGTGTGTGGCTCCTGTGCTGTTCTGCAGGGGGATATTTCCCCGGCCAGGACAGGAGTGGGTGTCACAGCAGTCCCAGCCCTCCCTCCCCCTGCACAGGCTCCTCTCCAGGCTCTGGAGCAGCCCTCCATCCCTTGCAGGTGTAGGCTGGCTGATTCCTTCCCTCTGGGGGTACAGGGGTGGCTGTGGGGGTAGGTGGTGATGTTTCTCTTAATGAGATTAATTTGCAGTTTGGTCAGGTCTGCTGGTAGCTGCCAGTGGGTGTGTGGAGGTTTGTGCTCAAAATGCTCCATTGTCAAGTGTCTCCTGAGAACAGAGACAAAGCAGCAGAATTCCCTATGAAGAGCTGTGCAATATTGCAAGGGAATAAAGGAAACAAGCAAAAAAAAAAAAAAAAAAAAAGCTTGTGTTCCATTTGATCAGAAAGACTTGCTTTAGCTCCTTGCCTGGAGCATCCCTGAATTACGTGGCAGTGAGGGATGACGTGGGATTGAGGAACACTGCATTCCAGCTTTTGAATCTTCTCATATCCTGTCCATGCCTTAAAAATGTTTTCTAATAACATTCAGTCACTCCAGAAAATGCACGGAGCTTGCTTGGCATCCAGTGGCAGTGGGGAACATACAGAGTGCCTGCTCTGTGTCCTTAGCTCTGGAGTCTGGGCTTTGAAGTCTCCTGGGAGACACTGGACGGTGCTGCTCTAGAAAAGTAGGCTTGATTATTGAATCTGAAGCCCTTTTCTTTCTCAGTTTTTGTACACTTAAAATTTTGGTTGAGTGGGACCTAAATAACATACTGAGCTGGTTGAGTTGTGCCTGGGACATGTGTGGTAGCAATGAATTGGCTGCTGAGCACTTCAGCTTTTGCTCTTCAAAATGATTCTCCCTCCCTGTTGTTAGGATTTGAATTCCAGTTACTCTGGCATGCTGAGACTGATTTCACGGTCTGTAGTCCTGAAGTCGTGTCTGTGGCCTTGAGTAGTGGCTGGAGTGACTCTGTGCCAGCGTGGTGGCTCTGCTGCACCAGGGCAGGCTCTGTCTGTCCTCATGCCAGCAGCCCTCAGGGTTGTTTGCTGCCACTGCCACATCAGCCCTTTCCTTCAGTGAGTAAAACTGTGCCAAAGGGAGTGCCGAGTACTCAGGGTAGTCCAGATGTGAGTGGCCATTCGGGAGACCTCCTCACCCCTCTGCTTCTTCCTTGATACCTTTTTATTCCTCCACCTCCAGCTGCTTCACTGTGAGGTCCTAAGTTCTAACAGCCATGTCAGAAATGCTGCAGGAAAGAAACAAATTGCCTGGCTCAAAGTTGATATTGTCAGGGTTCGGGTGTAGAACAGCTAGCCAGGTTTTATAGAGTGCAAAAGACTTGTTTTGAAGTCCTCAGCTATCAAACGTGTTCTACACTTTCAAAGCCTCTTACATGTTTGCTTTTTCCCCTCCAATGTTTTTCTTTGCTGCTCAGAGGGCTCCTGTTTGATAAGGAGCACAGATTCTGGAGGATCCACTTGATCCAGAATTTGGAGCGAGGCAAATGCCGTGTGTTGAGAGGCTCGTGCAGCAAGTGCCAGAGCTGCAGCCTGCTGCCAGCCAGGCTGGGGGCGTAGGAGTGGGCACAGAGGCCCTAAGATACCTCCTGGGGGAGGGGGTGTTTAATTACAGCACCCAGAATTGGTCTCACAGATGGTCTTGCTGGAGGAGGAAGCCCTCCAAACTGGAGAAGCACCTCCACAGGCACTGCAGAGCCCAGCTGTCAGTGGAGCACTGCACCTGCAGCTTCTCCTGGTCCAGCACTGAGTGGAAAAGCTCAAAACCTTGGGGCCTGTCAGTGCCATGAAATGTTTCCCAGTTAGCTCTAAATGCTGGAAGAAAAGAGTATCTGGTTAAGTCTTCTGCTGTGGTAGCACTTACTTTTATATATTGGAAGGGAATTGTCATATGTTTAGTCAGATTGTCATAACCCTGTAATTGTAGCTCACAAATGAGGGAAGTAAAAAATGATGGTTGATTTGTATATGGAGGAGAGCAGGCTCTCCACAGCCAGGAGGAAATGAGTGTCTGATAAATGAGTTGGTGATGAGCTGGAAACCAGTGAGGTTTCGTGTGGTGCCAGGCTGAGGAAGCCATTGGGGAGGAATCACTGGCAGATGAATGGAGGGTGACTTCAGCCTCTTGCCAAGATCCTCATTGCAAGAATTGTCTGTTGCTTCTTTAATTTTTGAAAGTCAGTAATTTGCAATGATTTCCCTCTGGAGCTTGACACATCTTGAGCCCTGAAACTGGAAAGGAACTTTGTTTTAAATCATTAAAAATGTTATAAGTGTAATTTTATTTCCTCTAATTGTTAAATCGTGTCTTGAAGTGAAAACTCAAGGCACTGCCTTCTCTGTAGGTACTGTAATAATTTTGTAAACTGTCTGGTGCAACAGAGCATCAAAGGCATAATTTGTAATTGCTGTGGCACCTTCCATGCTTCCTGGATAGGGGGAAGGTGGCCCTAATCCTCTCTGGGAATGTGTCCCTGTGTCACTCAGGGATGCACTGTGCTTGAAAAAGAGCAGAATGGCACAAGTGGAAATGAGATGTAGCAACACAATCTGGTTTCATGAGCAGAGGAGACTGTGTGAAGGCCAAGGATGAATCACAGAAAAAGTCTTTCACAGCTCTTTGGAACTTATGCTGGAGAAGTTCTCTGGAGGGTACCGTGGGCACACTGAAATGCACCTTTTATGGGGACACAGCCCATGCAGACCTGTCCTTGTTCTGCCAGAGGTTTCCTCATGCGCGGATGAGCCCCTCAGGTTTATTTGTGCTTTCCCTCCTTAGATCCATTCTTCCCACCAAAATGTGGTGTGAGGGAGTTCTTAGTCTGTTGTTGAGGGGGAAGGGGAAAGCACTGATTGAAATTAAAACTCCTAGTGCTGTGCTGATTTTGTTGGGCTCACACAATAATTTCTCTCTTCATTTCAGGTAAAGCAGATCATGGAAGAAGCTGTCACCCGGAAATTTGTACATGAAGACAGCAGTCACATCATCGCCTTATGTGGTAAATGTCATGTGGAAGAGCTAATGCTACCTAACCTTACTTTTCCTCTAGACATTTATTTTCTCTGCTGTCAGAGGTAAACGCAGGGATTTAGCTATTAGAAATCATGATCTTCAGGCCCATTTCACCTCTATATTTGCTACATGTGTGTTTACATTACAAATTGTAAAGGAACTCTTACTAAAATGTCATTATCCAAGTGCCCAGCCCAGACTACAGGTGGCCTTGCTGTGTGTTCCAGGGAGCTCCCTGTGGTCTTCCAGGTTCCTGGAGTCCTGTCCTGGAAGCTCTGCTATATTGTTGGTGTAATGGGTGGTGGGCTGGCAGCTATTTCTGTTAGACTCTGCTTGGCCAAAATTAGGAATACTTTAAAGTCTTCATACTTCTCTCATCCTCCTACTGTGATTCCAGTTGGTTTTGTGTTCTGTGTTCTTCATGGTCTGAGGAACTCTCAATGCTGCACTAAGCTGCCTCATTATTGCCCAGCAGTCCTACCTGTCCTAAGGCAGAACTCCAGCCTGCTGCTGCTTTGAAGGGAGGCTTTGATTAACTCTAAACCAGAATCAGGTGAAGCTGAATGTTCTGTTTTCACTCTGGCTGATTGAATGGAGAAATCCCTTCCAGCAGATTTGGCTAACAGCTCCTGGCTGGTGCTCTCCTGTGTGTGCAGTTCTCTTCCTTCCCCCACTCCAGTTTCATGTGACTCTTTCAAGAGGTTTTTCCCTTCTATTTAAAATTAGATTGGTTCAGTACATGAGTCATTTTTGGTGAATCTTCGTTATAAATATAGAATTCTCATGAATCATTTTACTCTCCTGCTAGGCTGAGTTTAGCAAGAGTCTCTTAAATACATGATGGCTGATTTCAGGGTCTCTCTGCCTGAGCAGCTGAACAGTCCGTAGCTGCTCTGGATCCTGGATGGCTGAAGGTGCCAGGTAAATGTCCTGGAGGAGATGCTCCAGCTCTGTGCCACCCTTTCTGCCTGGAGAAAAGGTGCCTCTGTGCAGGTCAGCTGTGCTCACCCAGCAGCAGGGATTTGTAACCACGAGGACTCTGCTCCAGTCTGTGGCCTCTGCCTGGGTGCTCTGGGAAGGAAAGCAATGCTGATGTTTTCATCCTTGAGGAGAGGCAGTGAGTGCAGGAGATCCTGTATTTGTTCCCAATCCAGTGCATAACCCGCCTAAGTTACATCCCAGGGGCTCTGTTGTCCCTCTGATTTCTAGATCTGGCTCTGTGGTTCAGTGCCACAGCAGCTCCATCTGGCCTGTGGCTGATGTGTGCCTTTGTGGGACAAAATTCTGAATTCCTCTGGGCTATGGGTTGCCTTGGGGCGAGTTTCCCTGCTGTTGTGTGGCCAGTCGGGGCACAGTGCAGCACTGCAGGTGCGTGTGGAGCATCTTCAGTGGCCGGCGCCTCTGCTGGAAGCCGCCTGTGGCTGTTTGCAGCCCGAGTTCTGGGAGACGTTTCCTTGGGAACCAGCGGCGGCTGCCATCGTGACGTGGGTGAGCTCTGCGGGCATGGCCGGGGCAGCGCTGCCCTCCTGCTCCTTCTGCCCGGGGTGTCCCTGCCTGGAGCTGCTCTGGCCGGGAACACCGGCCCTTCCCTCCTGCTCCTCCTGCTCCTCCTGCCCAACCTGGCTGGAGTGTCTGTGCCTGGAGCTGCTCTGGCCGGGAGCACTGACCCTTCCTTACCTGCTCCTCCCGCTCCTCCTGCCCGGAGTGTCCCTGTTGGAGCTGCTCTCCCTGGGAGCACCAGCTTTTGCCGCTCCTGCAGTTCTAAGGGACAGGGGAAGACAAAGGAACCTGTTTCTCTGTTTCTGTATCTCTGTTTCTGCACTTACCTGAAGTGTATTTACAGGGTTTCCAGTTCAGCGCTTTACACCTACAGTGTTTGTCCAAAAGCTGCCTGCAGTTTGCTGAGCCTTTTCTGTGTGGCTGCCCATCTTTAGTCTGACAGTAACGTGCTGCTTGAAGCAATTAAAAAAGTTAAATAAGTCGGCTTCATACTGCAAACAAGGTTTATTTATGAATGCCTCAGACATGGTTACCCAAATGATCTTTACATTTTCAATATCTACTTTGAAATGAGTCTCAGTAGTTTGTTCTCTTTGAATAATATTTTGAGTGTATTAATATATAATATATAATACAATATAATATAGTAATATAGTAATATATAATACAATATAATATTATAATATAAGTATATATTATACTTAATAATATGATATGAGTCTATTTTATTTAATAATATAATATCAGTGTATTAATAATACACTAATAATTAATAATCTTGAATTCCCCACACTGTAAACTAATTGTCATAGAATTCGGGTGGGTTATGGAGGGTTGGTGTGTGTCACAATCAAAATATGTGTTATTTAGGTGTAAATCCAGAATGCCAGCTTGGCAGAGGGAATATACTTACTGTGTTTTGGGGAAAAGTTAGTAGTAAACATGAGTAAAAATAGTAACTTGGGCACTGTTAAACATGTAGAATTTGGCTTTTCAATGAGATTTCAGTTCAAATTAAGGAAGAGATGAACTGCACAAAAAGCTTCTTTTGGCCTGAATAATAAACCTGCTACCAGTAATTAAACCCGTTAATTAAAATGTGAAGAATCCCTTTGTGGCTGAGCTGAAAAGGCCAGTTCTGATTTGAGCTGCAGAATGGTATTTAATGTGCTTGGGACTTGTTGTAAACCTTGTTTGAGGATGGCATTGCCCGTGTCCCTTGGGGTGTGAGGGGGAGGAGGGAGCTGGGGGGGTTCCACTGCTGTTCTGGGGGAGGCACCAGAGCTCTGCAGCCCTGGGGGGGTTTAATGGGGCACCACCAGGTCCTTTCCTGTTCCTGAATCTGAACTCAAATCCTGTAACACATCGAGGCTCTTCTATCAAAGAAAACAAAAATATTCCCATATTCCTTTTGTTTTCTTGATGCTTTATAGCTTTTTTGGTATACTTTGGATACTTGATATGTGCTGTTTCTTCCCATCTTCAGATACTAATATTTAATTTACCACTGGTGTTGATTACAGTCTTTCACTTCAAAGGCAATCGGAAGTATTTGTTTTTCCTTTTCTTCAGCGTCATTGAATAATCTTTGCCTTCCAAATCTGTTCTAAAACTGTGTCTAGACCAGACTTAGAGATCAGAAATGCTTTTCCCCTTTTGAGCCCAAGGAGAAAATTTGCTGTTTGTGGGTGTTACATTAGTGCTCTATCCTGATAGATTTGTTGAGGATCTTTGCTGCAGACCCTGCAATTCCAGGTGCAGAGAAGAGGAGCAGAGAGCCTTTCCTGGAGGACTTGGCTGGCTCAGCCCTAGGGGATGAGCCAGTCCCCTTGATTTAGCTGCATTAACCTCAACTTTTCCTTTTTCCACCCCCATCATACATATTGCTTTTCTTCTCTTATTAACTGATGAAAATGACTGGTTTTTTTTCGTGGTAATGCTGTGTTTAAATAACACAGATCTTTAAAAAGAAGAACAAAACCATGTCACGATCTGTCCAGTCATGCACGGGGAAAGGTGACAGGGTTTGACTGCAGAGCTGGGTCTGGATATTAACTGAAGGTGTTTGTATGGGATCTGTGACTGCCTTTAGTTCTGTGTGCAGCCCCTCAAACAAAAGAAAGATGTGGTGCCAGCCCAGGGGAGCTTGGGAGATAATGAATTCCCATTAGTAAGCAGTCCTTGGTGCTTTCTCTGTGTGAATAATACCTCAGAGAGGTGGCCTGAGGCCTTTCAGGAAGGAAAGGACATTTGCCTGAGCACAGACCAGTGCTGGCTCACCCTGCTGCCAGTCCAGTCTCCTCTGAAAGCTGAGGAGCCTTTGGTGGTTCTGACATGGTGGTTGAGGAGGTCTGTGCACAAACAGATCCCTGCAGCAGCCACGCAGTGCTGTCAGTCTGCAGGTGTGTGGGTGACTTCCAGGTCTGGAAACATGATGTGCCAGGTGGTGGAGAGTGTTATACTACTCAGTACCATTTCTCTTGTGTGCTCCTGTAAGTTGTACCACAGTTCTTTCAGCTTCCCTGCATTTCCTTTGCTAAGAAAGACTCAAATACAGTCCTGACTTGTGGCAGGGCAGAGCCTGACTCCGTGGCTGCTCTTGTGAAGTCCTCCTGAGCTGGCACTTGTGTCTTCTGCTGGTGCTGCTGCTCTCGAGCTCCTGCAGTGTCTGTGTACATCAGGACTGCAAGAGCATTTATTGTTCTCAGAAACAGAGCAAGGAGAGCTTTCACCCACAAGAGCTTCTGAGATGTCTGTGCTTCAGGCTGTAATTCCACACTCGAGGTCTGATGTGTGGGCCCTGTATCCATCCATTGCAGGCTCCTTGCACAGAGCCCTGGGGCATCAGTGTAAGATGCTTCCTTCTTCAAAAATAAGTAGAGGGAATTGTCATTTGAAATAGCACTGTGTCACTGAGTATCTGTTCACAGCAGAAGGACTGGTGTGTTCTGAGAATCAGAGTGGCTCTTGGGTCCCCTTCACAGTTTAGAGCCAATCCAGTGTGTGACAGGATTGCCGTTAATGCATGTGCAAAGCATTTAGTAAGATTGGACTTTGTGTTGAGCACTTCACCAGTTACTTCCCAGCTTCCTAAGGCAGCTGAGCACTCCATTTCATTCTGGAGGTGGCAGGCAGTAGGAGAGCACTTGTGTGGCTGGATTTTCTGGAGTCACATAGTTGAGATCTGATAAGGTCTGAAATTTAAGGGCCTCGCACGTCTGTGGGAGCACAAAGAGCTTCAGCTGAGGTCATGGGTGAGTCTCCATCCATGCTGGTGGTGGAAAACCAGGAATCCTTGGACCATGAATAGGGCTGGTGGCTCCTGGAGACCAGATCCCCGGGGTCATTTGGGATGGATTGGTGTCTGAGCTGCAGGAGTGCCCAGCAGTGCTGATTTACAGTCTCACTGATAACAACCCCAGGGTTAACCACAGCTGGGCTTAGTTGTGAGGCTGTTCCCTTCACTGCTCTCAGGATGACTTGTTACCACATTTTGCACAAAGTTAATTGTGTTTGAAAGAAAACACAATTTTGTTCCCATCGTTTTCAGCTGGAGTGACAACATTCCAATTCTGAAAATCAGCCCCATTTGGAAGAGATGTCTTACGCTTTGGGGTTTTTAGCTGATTGTCTCGAGGCTTCTAAATAGCACCATATTCAGATTTGACAGAAAACAATTCAGTTTTCTCTTTTTTCCTTAGCTCACAGAAATGTAACTTCTGTAGAAGCCGATGTAAATAACCATTGCCCAACATGACAGTTTATCATCTTAATTCTTTTGGCTTTCTACCGTTGGCATTGATATTTAAAAAAAACGAAGATAATCTGCCATGGACATGCAGATCTCTCACAAACAAAACACAAGTCTCTCTGTATCACTGCTCCTATTTGGGAAACAAACATTTCCAAGGATGAATAATGCTTAAAAAATAATTTACAGAGATTCTACCTCACTTGAAAAACACATTAGCCCAGAGAGTGTACCAGAGATAATCATAATTGGGGGAAGGCAAATATTTTTTCATGCACATTTAGAAGGTTTTTGATTGTGCTCCAAAGATGATGCTTAAATTAATGAGTGGTATTCTGTAGTGGGGAGGAAAAAAACAGCGTGAGTATTAGCTCTGATGTGAAATGAAACAGTTTTTGAACTGCATGTGTTTTTAGCTTGAGGAGTGAAATAAAATCTCTTGTGCTTTTTGGAGAACTCTGCTAAACATTTTGCTTTGATCCTGGGCCATCAAATTGGATCATTTTCAATATTTAGAGAAACTTTAGTAATTTTGATTTACCCTTAACAGCATTTAATGAAAACACTTCTGTTTTCTGAAGGTTGCTGAGATCCTTGAAGTCTAATGATCCTGAATTTAGAGAGAAGCAGTCACCAGATTCCAGCTACTTTAGAACTGGGAGTTGTCTATTTAGATAGTTGTTTTTTTTATTATTTTCTAGGGAATTATTGAACATAGGGTGTTGTGTGGCACAGCAAAAGCAGGTAGAACAAGGCAGAGGAGCAGGTTTGGATGTGTCCTGGGCAGCCCTTTGGTGGCACTCGGGTGTCCCAGTGACACAGCAGGCTGGAACTTGGCAAGAAAACTGGTTTCAGACTGGGCAGGTCTGTGATCAGCAGGATAAAGCAACAGCAGCTGGAGATCGTGAGCATCTGATGGCTTCTTTATCATCCTCCTCTTTTCACTTGTTTTTAATTTCTTCAGCCTCATGAATTCAATTCCCTGTGCACAGTTTCCATGAAAACAAGGTATATAGCTGCAGTAGTTCTTCCTGTCTAAGGAAAATCTCATCTGCTAAGTACACCCCATAAATAATCCTTCCACAGGCCTTCTTTTCTCTGCTCACCACCCTCCCAGCCCCAGAACTCTCATTTCACAGTCGATTAAGTCATGTCAGAATTTTCATAGAGGCAAAAAAGGACAAAACCGAACTTGTTCAACTAGCCCTGGAAGAAGTAGCTGTGGTGAAGTCATAAAAAAGTGACATTTTCTGAAGCTTGGTGGGCACCATGATTATTTGAACTGTAAATCAATAATATATCTGCACTTAATTAAATTCAGCAGCGAATACTGCAGAGAATGTTCCTTAAAACTGTCTGGAGTTAATGAATTTTTAGCTGGCTGCTGTCAACTGAACCATACAAGGGAATTACCTGAGCTGTGCTGATTTATTCCCAGTGCAGAGCTGCTCTTCCACTCTGTGTGTGACGAGTTGCTGCCTTTTTATGTGGTGAATTTTTATATGTGTTTGTTGTAGGTGCAGTGACAATAGGCAGGCTCAGGGTCACATTGAGCTGTGTAGTGGTTAATTCCCTGTGTGCACACATACCTGTACCCAAAAACATGTGTACAAATTACCTGTGCGTGCACAAAACCACCCAGTGATGCCTTTCTGATGTTACCAGTGTCTCCAGAAACAGCTAAATCATATATTTTAGGTCTTCTTAGAGTGTCAAAATGGGAAAAGGGAAAAATGGTTTATTTTCCCAGGAATGGGTAAATAACCCACATTTCCCTGTCCCAAAGGTTCTTGTACTGTCACCCCTGAAATTAATTGTGTTTCCTCTTCAGGCAGCAGTCTGAGCTGTGCAGTTTGTAACTCCTGGGGATCACCTGCTTTTGGTTTATCAGAGAGCACCAAGGCCAAGGTCCTCTCCTGCCTTTTAGAAGGTTCTGCAGCCTGAGGTGACTCTTGTGCCAGTTTGTCCAGGATGTGTTGTTTCCTTCCTGGCTGAGCTTGGCCGTGGGCGATGCTGGCAAGGTGCAGTGAGATCAGTGCCTGCCTTGGACACAGAGCCAAAGGAAAGCCCTGGGGGGCTCCCTTTGTGCTGTGCTGTGGGTGGGAGGGATCCCTTCCTGCTGCCCTGTGCCACCAGGGTGGCACCCACAGGGTCCCCTGGGGTGGAATGGGGTGACATCTGTGTCGCAAGATGTGCCGCCCTGCTTGGATGTTTTGTAGTTTAACTGGATCCAAGCCACGGTGTATTTGCAAGCACATTCAGATCAAGTCAGATGTGGATGTATTCCAGCTGTGGATGTATTCCAGCTGTTCTGGAGTAATTCTTACAGAAAGGAGCCTGGAGAGAAGAGTGCTGACAGCCTGGGGGTGACATGTAGGAGAATGAAGTGACATTTTCTGTAACCTGCCCCCCAATCCAAGGGTGCCTTACACATAGGAGTGGACATGCATTAATCTCTTGTCCTGTGGAATATACATTTTGAGGCAATACAGCAGCAAATTCCAGTGTCTCTCCCCTTGCAAATGACCCCTACGTGTGTGTTATAGGCAGCTGGGGACTGATCTTACCCAAATTCTTGTGATGAGAAATGTCACAATGGAATAATTAAATACTGGGGCTCTAGGGACAGTCACTGGGGAAATTGCCCTCAGTGGCAGCTGCAGCATTTATTAATAATTAAAGCTGTGCCTGCTGTGCTTTTCACTAAATTTGTTTCATTAATATTTTATTGTTTTAAAGAAATAAAAAAAAATAAGCGGTGAAGGTGGGAAGAGGGCCTGTTTCCTGAGCAACAGCAATGCACTCCTTTGCTGTTATTTTTAAAGGCAGGTTGCTTCATTTAAGATTTGGAATCAAATTGCTGCATTGCTCCAGGCATCCGGAAAGCTGCTTTTTTTTTTTTTTTTTTTTTTTCCTTTATTTCTAATTGAAAGACAGAGCAGAACAGTTGCTGGGTTAAGAGCTGTTGTGATGGTTGCTAGACAGGAGCTAGACCGTGCTGAGAGGGACTTCCCCGTGCTGTGCTGTCATCACTGGCTGTCCCCCGTGTGGCTCTGTGGCCACCCCTGTCACTGCAGTGCTCCGGGGGTGTCCTCAGTGTCCTCCTGCTCCTGGCACAGCCCAGGCTCTGCCTCTGTCCCCACGGGTGTCCTTTGGTGGCAGGGCAGGTTTCCCATGGTGGAGAGGGGTCCCTCAGGGATGTGCCCGCGTGTCCTGGGGCCAGAGCCGAGCACAGGCTGTCGTGCCCGAGGGGCTGCTCGGATTCTGGGGCAGCCCTTCTGCCTGCAGCATCAGCCCTGCTCTCAGTGCCTGCCTGCTGCTGTCCTGAGCAAACAGGAGTGTGCCAGGGCTGAGCCAGGGCACTGCCCCACTGTCCCTACAGCTCAGTCTGGCTCTGGCTGCTCCAGGGCTGGGGCTCCTCAGGGTTCAGCAGGCACCGGGTGTTCCTGTGTGCCCCCAGTCTGGACTGGGGCTCAGGAGAGTTTTCAGGGCCCCAACAGTGAGGTCTTCTTCAGGTGTTGTGGGATTTGGAGCCTTCAAGTACAATAAGGAGTCTTGAGGAAATGCTCACCCAACACCTGACAGTGTTGGGTGTAAAGTGCAGCAAAAAGAGCTGCAGAGTGTGGGGCGAGAGGCAGAATGTCAGAGCAGATGGAGCGCCATTTGTTACTGTAACCGGTGTTTAACGTGGCAGGAGGAGCTGCGGTGTCCCGAGGAGCTGCCTGCTGCCACCCAGCACAGCAGAGCCCTGCTCAGTGCTGCACACAGAGCCCGCTGGAGGCTGCCCTGCCCTGGGCACACCTGGCACACAGAGCTGGGTGTTTTCCCTTGCCTGTGAATGAATTGGTCTGTTCTCCTTCATCCCTTTGTATGACTCTGTGAGTCATCTGCAGTCTCACTTCAGAAGCTGATAGACAAGGAAAGCTTTTTTTTTTGTTTGTTTTGATTTTTTTTTTAAATTTGTATTTCTCATTTCCTTTCCATGCAGCAGGTTACACGAGAGCTGGATAGATTTCTGCTGCAGTCTTACAAGGCCAGCACAGTGCAGTGTTTTACTGGTGGCCATCAGGGGATGTTACTGTGGTTCTGTGTGGCACATGTAAAGTGGGGTGAAAATGCTCAGAGAGATTCCAGTTCATTTATATGCTGCCATTACCTTTACTTTACAAGGTGCTTGTAGTTGCAGATTAGACACATAAATCATGTCATTTGATTCTGATCGCTGTCTGTCTGCCTGTCTGTCTGTCCCCCAGCTCTGCTGTGACCCAGCCCTGCCCCGTGGCAGTGAGAGGTGATGATGAGGAGGAGCAGGCAGACCCCTAACGCTGTGTCCCCTTCCCACAGGTGTGGTGGAGGCGTGTCTCCTGCACATGCTGAAGCGCAGGGCCGCCGGCTTCCTGCGCACCGACAAGGTGGCCGCGCTCTTCACCAAGGTGGGCAAGACCTGTGCCATAGCTGGGGACGTGTGCAAGAAGGTGCAGGAGCTGCAGCAGCAGGTAGAGAGCAGGTGAGGCTGGGCTCTGTTTGTCAGCCAGGTGTGTGTGCAGCAGGACACAGACTGCCCCAGGAGTGCCTGTCCCGCCCACGGGTGATGCAGCTTTGCCTTGTTGGTGGCTGTGGATGTTTGTGTTTGATCAAGCTGGCAGTGAGCAAAGGGACAGACATGGGGAGCTGGGGCTTTGGTGTTTCATTTTGCTTCTCAGTACAGCAAAGGAGCACATTCAGCCCACACACAGCAACAGAAGTGACTAATTACTGGTGATTTCAGAGAGGGCTCACAGTCAGGGTTTGGTGGACCAGCTTGGACTGTCAGTGGGAAGGGAGGGGGTGGAAGGAGGAACTCGAGAACAGACATACTGGAAAAGCTGTTTTGGCATGCTCCTGCAAACCAGGAACAAATTTGTAGGTATCATAGCAGAAACAGTTAAATTCATAGATGTGAATAGTAATGGGAAGAAGATGTTATAGGAAAGCTGTTCAAGTACACACTGGACCTCAGCACAACAGAATCCTGGACTCAAGGGCTTGAGGTTACTGAAAGTCTTAGACTTCTTGCTGGTGGTGAGTAGCAAAGTTAAAATTTTCCATGTGGTTCTGTAGATGGAATCACAGTGCATGAGTGTCTTGTCCTATAAATTCAGGACAAAGAGCATTTTAAAATCTGTTTGTAGGCACTGCTGAGCCCTAAGAGCTCTTTGCACAGCATAGGAACTTTTAGCCTCTCATCAGTTTGCTGTAAGAAGGGCTTTGCTGAGAGAGCTTGTCTTCAATTATTGACAGTTATTAAATTAGCACTTACATTTCTGTGTAATTTTCTGACATTTATCTTTATTAGACTTGTAATTATCAGACTTTGTTATGTAGTTTTTGACAGATATATACCTACTTTTTGATATATTTTTAATTGTGCCTACTGATACAGACAGGGATTTTATTAATGTTAGTTTTTTTAAATGTTGGGAAAAAGGATGCTTTCTACTGAAAATTCACCAGCCTCTCTCCTGGTTAAGAGCCCACATAAACACCCCTCTAACCACCAGAGAACTTTGGCTGTGTCCTCTAACAGAGAGGAGCAAATGAACTTAAATTCTGTGGTTTCTCTTGGACAAATTTTGAGTGTTTTTTCAGCTATTAGCAGCCACAAAATTTAAGTGCTGTAGAAAATATGCACAGCAAAGATACTACTGGGAAATACTGCAGCGGGTGGACTCGCTCTGCTGGGTGTATGAAATGAGACAGAAGGGCTGTAACAGCCTGACTGTTCCTGGGGCTGTGGGTTAGGGAAATGCCTGTTTAGGATGCAGCTGAACACACCTGAAGTGCTCTGATGTCACTGCTCTGGTCTCACCTGTGTTCCTGACCTGTAGGGCTGCTGTCATGGTCTCCTGTGGGACTTGGGACCCTGCCAATGCAGGGGGAATTACAGACCTCACCCAAACCACCCCAAACAAATGCATTTACTCTGTGTAACTGAACAGTTTCCTGAAAGGGAGCCCAGGTGCTGGCAAAGAACCTGAAGATATCAAGGTTTCTTTCCTCATTGAGGCACAATGGGACCTTCTTCTATTTTAAGGAGGAAGTTTTCTGGAAGAGACATTCAGAGGGTTCCTGTTCCCCTCAGCCCGGGACAGTGTGTGAGAGCCCAGGCACGTGCCCCTGTGCTTTGTAGCCACCTTTCTCCTGCAGCTGCACTGTGTTACCTGGTGCAGGAGGGTGGAGGTGTCATCAAACAGTGCAAGTTCTGACTACTTGTATTTTATCACCTTTTGCAGGAAAAATCAGCCAAATGGGCAGGAACCCCTCAAGAGGCAGGGATCAACCACAAGCAAAACACCTGTCCTGACACCTCAGGCCATCAAGCACATCTGGGTTCGGACAGCCTTGATTGAGAAGGTGCTGGACAAGATTGTTCAGTACATTGTTGATAACTGCAGGTAAGGAAAGCAGCAGAAACACAAGGATTTGTTGGATTGATGCGTTAAGGTGTCTGCAGCAGAAGTCTTTGGCAAACCCCTGTGATGCAGGCTTCTAGTAAGATGAAAACCAGTTACATAGGCATTTATAAAAAAATATACTTCGGTTTTTCATCACTGACGGTGTTTCAGGTTACAAAAAAACATTATCAGGCATTCAGCTTTCCAGAAATCAGCTACAAACCTAACTTCAAGTGTATTAGTTGCCATATTCTAATGGGACCTAGACCTTAGTGTCCCCTTCCCACATAGAAATATCTTCTAATAGGTCATGAGTTGAAAATAATCCTTTGGAACCTTAGGATGTCAGGGAGGAAAATGCCTTTTGTAGATGAAAGAAAGGAGAATTAGAACAGGAGGAGCTAGAGACATAAATCCTTACGGTTGTGAAAATAGGTTCTTTGAATCGTGTTTCCTTTTTAGAAAAATCAAGCTTTGTGTAAAGTGAGTCTTCCCTTGCAAAACCAGAGAAGAGCATCAATGCTTTATGGATGTATTCCCCACAGACTCCTTAAGAGACAAAGATGAGTCCTCTCTGTTCTGTTCTTGCTTCCTGCTGCCCAGCATCAGCTGTGGTTTGCCCAGGAGTGGCTTTTAACTCCTACCCTTCCTGCCCTCCCATAACCCATGAAACAGAAGACTTAATGGGGCACAGTGAGAACAGTCTCCCATAAAAAGAGAAAGGAAGGGACCCTAAAGCCTGGTGTGGTCCCAGAAAGGCAGTTTGCTGCAGGGGTGCTCTTGTTCTGCACTGGCAACACATTCTTGTTTATCCAAAGCCAATGGGTCTGAACAAGGATGAGAGCTAAGGGCAAAGCAGCTTATTTTCTCAGTATTTTCCAAGGTTGTGTTACTTTTTTCCTTGTCATCAGCTTTATTTTCATGATGTATCTAGCCACTAAAAGCAAGAGAATAGAAGAAAGGTCTTTGTGCTGTTCAAGCAAACTGTTGCTCTGGGATACGTAACACCAGCTTGGCTTTTATGAGCTGTGTGCAGAAGAGACAGAGGGAGGGTTGGCCATGTCCCAGAGACACCGTTAATGAAAGCATTTTAGTCCACTGCCTCAGTGCCTGCAGATACATGGGTACAAGGGGTTTTAATTTCTTTTCCACATAATCCACAGGAGACACATCAGAGGAGTTTGCTCTCAGTTGTTCCATCACTGTGTGTTGTAGATGTTCCTCTCACTGCCTTCCCCATCTGTTCAGATGAGTTAGGATCAGGTCCTTCACTGCAGGTGTGTGATTTTGAGAACCTGACTTGGTGAACAAAGCAAACCTTTTCATAAGACTAGTTACCATGCATTTTTGTGTCATGACGGCTCAAATGCTCCATGTTCACATCCTTTAGCTGTCCTGGAGGAGAAGCAGGTGCTTTAGAGTTTGAGCCCCATCTAGTGAACAGACCACAGAGGACAGTGGCATTCAAGAACTGTGGGTGTTTGGATTTTTTGCCTATGTGGTTTTGTAAAGCAGCTTTGCCTGCTGCAATGGCAAGACTTTGGGGTCATTGCAAGAGCAGTGTAGTAGTTCATTTTCTTCACGGTGTTTCAAGATGATTCCTCACAGATGGAAGAGTTGTTTAAGAATATGTGGATTGTTTTGTCTCTGTGGAAAATGGACAAAATTGCTTGCAGAGAACTATTGTTTGTTCCCATATTGTAATTCTGCCCAAAGCCCCAAATCAAATATACTGGGTAAACACACTGAGCACAAGGCAGGCTCCTGCCTCTCTGAGCTCAGTTGAAAAATAGATGAGACACAACGAGCATATTGAGAGGCCCATTGTGTTAGACCTACCTGTAGCTAAACCCAAGCTTTGAAATGGTTCATACCAAGTAATGTTTTTAACTGGGCTCTGATCTTTTATTCCTAGTAAATACTATGAAAAGGAAGCTTTACTGGCTGATCCTGTTTGTGGCCCAATATTGGCTTCTCTGTTAGGTGAGTTCTTGCAAAGTTACTTCTTCATAAAGCATTTTGCATTATGGCAGTGTTACAAGAGGTAAATTTTATATTTTGTATGTAGTTAACTATTTATAATACAGCAACAGTGAAGATGTTTTGTAACAGACCAGAAGAGACTGATCATCTGGTTTTATTAGTAATTATTGGTTGGATCAGAAAGCAAAATGGGAATGGATTTTTACCGAATTCTTGCTGGCAGTTTGTAACTGCTAATGCTGCAGTGTCCTACAGGAATACTCTTACAGAGCCCTGGGTAATAGGAGTGATACATTATTATATTGTTGTCTGTATTGTGAGCTGATCCCATAGGATCAGTGACTGTTAATATTCACTTGGCTTGAGCAGGAAATCTCACCTTCAGTGCTGAGTCAGCAGGATAGCCCTGGGTGTGACTCGGAGCAGACTCAGAAGGTTTCTTTTTGGTCTCTTTCCCTAGTTGGACCATGTGCTCTGGAGTACACCAAGCTGAAGACAGCTGACCATTACTGGACAGACCCGTCGGCTGACGAGCTGGTGCAGCGGCACCGCATCCATGGCGCGCACGGCCGCCAGGACTCGCCCTCCAAGCGCCCGGCCCTGGGAGTAGGTATTTACTCTGGACCTGCTCCTTGTGTTATCAGCACAGGCTGATAACAAAAACAGCCCCAAGAGGGAGATACCTGAATCTGGAACAGCCTTTCTTCTCTCTTCTGTAATGGAGCTTTATCATAGATTAGAAATCCATTTGGGCCATGATGTCCTCTTTGTCTGTATGTAGAGAAGTTTGAGATCCAGCACTAAATCCTGTCACTTTTCATAGCTGTGATCTGAGCAGGTAGTTCACAAGAAATTCTGAGCTGCCATGGTGAGGGCTGAGTTAGGAGTCCAGGTGATTTCTCTGCAAACCCCCTGGCTGCACAGGAGCTGCACTCTCCAGAGGCTGGGTTGCTGTGTGTGCCCTGCCTGACCTGGCCGTGTGTCCTGGCAGATCCGCAAGCGGCACTCCAGCGGCAGCACGTCGGAGGATCGCTTCGCCGCCTCGGCGCGGGAGTACGTGGAGTCCCTGCACCAGAACTCCCGCACACACCTGCTCTACGGCAAGAACAACGTCCTGGTGCAGCCGGTGAGTGCCTGCAGCCTGGGCTGCCCCTGCAGGCGGCACTGCTCTACAGCTGGGCTACAGCTCAGGCCTGTCAGGGGCTCACTGCAGGCTGTTCTCAGCACAGAGCTGCCTTCTGCTTGGCTCTCCTGGCCTGGGGTAGTTTGACAGGTCACAAATGCTTTCACTGCCTGGCCACTGTCAATCAGCAATGGGCCTGTAGGCAGGAACAACCATACTGAACTCTATTTCATAAACCAGCTGTATTGTGGTGTTTTCCCCCTTTCTAGTAGCAACCTTGTATACCAGTACTTTTGCTGTTACTGTTTCCCTCAGCACTTCCCAGATACTGCAGCTCTGGAACTTGTGTGGTATAGAAAGACTGGAACATATATTTTATGCACTTGAGTCACCTGGGTTGTCTGTTTGTTGCTTCTGTGAACAGAAAGATGACTTGGAGGCAATTCCTGGCTATCTCTCCCTTCATCAATCAGCAGATAGTTTGACATTAAAATGGACTCCAAACCAGCTGATGAATGGAACCCTTGGAGATTCAGAACTGGAGAAAAGGTACTCATTGCATTCAGGAAAGAGTAAGGGGAGGGGAAGGGGGAAGTAGAGGTTGTACAAACCTGGTACCAGAATATCCAGTGTGGAGAAACTAACTTTCCTTTGCCATTTACTTGACTAATAATCTACTTTAACTGACCAAATTTAATAGGCAGTTGTTAGCTTAGCAAAGTCGTTCTATCAGGTGCTTGGAGCTGCAAGCATTCCTGAATATGGAAAAACAATGTTTCCTGCACTTTCCTTCCCTTTTAGTGTTTACTGGGACTACGCATTGATTGTGCCATTGAGCCAGATTGTCTGCATCCACTGCCATCAGCAAGGTAAGCATAACCCTTAAGCATATATTCCTTAAAAACTCATAAACAGGAGAGCCACTTGAATGATTGCTTTTCCTCCCTCAGTGTTAGGAACACCTCTGATTAGTTCTGGCTTGTGGGAATGAATGTTAAAATCTCCAGCTGATAGAGGATGACAACTGTATGAGGCTTCCATAGTTGCTTGTATCTTGAGTTTCTTTAGGACTAAAGGGCTGATATCATCCTTAGATCGCACTGTGCCTTACAAAGGTTTATTTATTTACTTAGAGATGATCCCAAATAAAATTTACTTAGAAGGTAAGAGCAGAAAACTGAGGCTCTGATGTAACAGTGTGGACTCTCCTTGTCCTCCTTGCAGCAGAAAGCAGATGGACATTGGTGCTGGTGAGCCAGGACGGGACGCAGAGGCCTCCGCTGCACTTCCCCCAAGGGGGGCACCTCCTCGCCTTCCTGTCCTGCCTGGAGAACGGGCTCCTGCCCCGCGGCCAGCTGGAGCCCCCGCTGTGGTCACAGCAGGGCAAGGTACTGCTCTTCTGCTGGGCTCTGGGGTGGGCCTGCTGTGCAGATCTCTGCTCCACAGGGGCTGGGCACTGACCTCCTCCTGCTTTATGGTAAAGCAGGATGCAGAATAACTCCATTTAGTCCAGTTTGCTCCTTATACATGTACTCTACAAAAACTGTTCATACCCTCATTACCCATTGAGCAATGAGTTGGAATCTGCTGTTGCATCAAGGTACAAACCCACACAATAGCAGTGAGACTCAGATGGACTGGACAGAGCTGCTGCCAGAGGCTTGGGTTGCCCAGCTCCCATGGATTACAAGAAAGGCTGGTTTATAGCACACAGAAAAGTAGTATTAAGTACCCCTAAGCCAGCAGCTGTAAATGACTCCACTGTTTTCTCCCTCACTGAAAGTTTGGAGATTTAAAATGCCAAAGGTCTGCAGTAGTTAGTTTGTTGTACTTTGTTAGTCACTCTTAACTGAATGTATGGAATTATTATTTTCTCTAGGGCAAGGTGTTTCCAAAGCTTCGAAAACGGAACAGCAACAAATCAGTGGACCTGGAAGAGATGCCAGCTGAGGACACATCCACGGACTATGTCTTCAGAATTATTTATCCTGGACACAAGCATGATAACAGTAAGTGCCTCTGTTCTGCTTTGTTTGGAAAAACAAACAAACAAAAAAAACACAAATGAAGAACTAAATCAGGCATCTGAGAAAATCTTGAAGTAATATCCTGGGAAGTACCTGCAGGTGACAAGCCACATTTTTGTAAGGGGGTAGAAAAACCCAAACCTCTAATAAATTTCACTGAGAGATAATTGTGATCAACAGGTACAGCTTAGGTTTCCTTAATGCAGAGAGACTTAGTGGAAACGGAGTTGAGGTGGAGAATCTTATATTTACTCTGTGTTTTACAGAGGAAGTTTTCAAAATACTCCCCTGGGCTTGCAAACTGAGACTGAAACAGAAAAGATTGCTTGACTAGCCAAGAGCAGTTTTGCTCCTGAAGTGAGGATATTTTTACTGGCCACAATGCTTGTTCATGTTGTTATTAGGAAAAAAACCCCAACCATAAACTCTTAAAAGTACCCCAAGAATTCCCTGGGCTAAGTTTCCCTGGCTTGGAAGCACAAACTTAACAATGGATAAATAAAGGCCCTTCCAAGGAAATGAAATGAATTCCCAAACACCAAACCACCTCATGTCATAAGTGAATACAGATTCCTTACGTGCAAGAAGGCATTTGAGCTAGTTCTGAAACAGCATGTTCAGTTTTACTCCCCTTGGCAAAGAAGCAAGAATTTCCTGGGAAGATCAGACCCTAAAGTTTACAGGGGAGTTACTGCTCATACTGGGACTTACTGCAGCTGAGAAAGCAGGAGTCTCCTCTGCAGCCTCCCAGGGCTGGGCCACAGTCCTGGCTGGGCTTTGTCAGGGCTCCTGGGCTGGCACAGGTAAGTCCATGCACACACCAGCACAGCACCTTGTGCCTTGCTGAAGAGGCTGCAGAGCCTGGGGGCTCCTGGGCTGCAGGAACTCAGCCTGTCTGCAGAGGCACACACAGCTGGGAGTGAGGGTTTGCTGTCCAGATGCATCTGGCACAGGTTTCAGAGAAGGGGCCACAGCTTTGCCTAGGGCACAGTGAAGGGCGGAAGCTAGCTGGAGCCTAGAATTCCCATGGAGCTTTGCTCAAAAGCATACTCAGCTGCTGCAGGCTGGCACTGGGATCTTTCCCCTTGCCATGGTGTGCCACGTGTGTTCTCACAGCCTGTGCACACTCAAAGGCTGGTCTGAGTTTGTTTGCTTTGTTTCTGTAAGAAACTCAGTTTTCACACCCATTTACAAGAGCTTGTGCCCTCGAGCAGAGGACACGATTCAGGTCCTTTGTCTTTGCTGACCATGTCCTTTTGAGCTTTCCCACAGCATTGAGTTCTTTTTTCTTATGCTCCTCTTTCACTATTTTCTTTGAGCAGTAACTATTAACTACCACCACTTAGCTGCCAGCCGCTCTACCTCTGTTGACGATGATGAGGAGGAGGAAGATAAGCTACACGCAATGCTATCAATGATCTGCTCTCGGAACCTCACAGCTCCTAATAGGATGAAAGGTTTTTATCCTCCTCCCCCTGTGTCCCAGAGCTCTCTTGCAGCTCCTTCCACTGATGCATACAACAGTGTTGGCATTATTACAGGGACAGACATTTCACTTATGCCATGAGACCTGGAGATGGAGGTGACGGTGCAGAGGCTGGGAATGGGCTCACAGCCCGTGGGGAGTGGGAACAGCATCTTCCCTGTCCCTTGATGTGTGTGCTGCTGAGCAGCAAACCTCCTCTCCTGTGGGGCTTCCTGCCCCACCTCCCTAAAGGCTGGACACTAGAGCAGGTTCTCAGGAGAGAAGGAGGGAGCTTTGTGATCTCACAGATGAGGTAGCAGAGTATGCAGAGAAGGCTGTGTGGAGATGCAGTGCCTGTTGGGGTCAGTGCTTTCATTCCACTTGCATCCATAGGGTGGGTGGGCTTCAGAGGATCAGCTGTGAGCTCCACCACCCTCCACGAATTTGTCATCTATTTCTTCCTATTATTTAAGTTGGTATTCTCAAGATGTCTGTGCATTTGACATCCAGTAGTTCAGCTCTGAATTCTGAGAAGTGCTTGCTTTTGTACCCTGGACTGGTGGGACTGACTGCAAGAGACAATAATTGCCCTGCATCTCTGTACAGTGCCAAAGTTCTGGGTTAGACCAGGGTATGAACAGGTGTTCTAAGAAGAGCCTCAATTCTTCCAGACTGCCCACACACTTATCCCAAGGGAGCAGCCCCTGGAAATTAATAAAGCCCAGCCCAAGTTAATAAAGAGTTCTTGGAAGGCATGGACAGAAAGAAGTTCCAAAAACAGTGTTCCCCTTGAAACAATACACTGTTCTAGGGAGTTTCAGTGTGTCTTAACTGATTGTGCCTGGATGTGGGCAAAAATGGGAAGGAGAACATTTAATTGTCACATACACATTAAGCATAAGGAACATCATTTAGTCTTTAGTCAGTTGATAGAAAGTGTTAAGTTATCCCACTAGAATGACTGTCAGGTGTCTGCTTTTGGTTATTTAATCTCAAAGGGGAGGGTAGAGTTAGGGATGTGTCTGGGAATAGCCTGGCTGGGCTGTTGTCTCTCCAGCAGCCCCATCCCATAATGACAACACTGTTGTAGCAGGTTTGCCAGCCATCTGCTTCGACATTTTGCAACATGCTCGACTTTTGCATGTAGCTGAAGTTACAGCTAACACCACTACAATTAAATAAAAGATGCTGTTCACTCTAATTCTTCACTAATTCAGGTACCTTTCATCTGAATCTTTAGGTTCTGTGGGGTTCTTTCCTTGTTTCTCAAAAAAACAGAATAAAAAATTAAACCTAAAAAACCCAATTTTCTGTCTACAGAAGGGAGGCAAAAAACTAATGATCTAAAAATGTTTATCCAGTGGTTTTTATTTGAACCCAATAAGAAGCTGCAATAAAGACTGGGTCGTTCAGCTCCTTCCTGAAGAATTAAGGTGAAGAGCATTTTTGCATCACACTTTGTTTTGTGAAATGAAACACACATGACTTGCTTCCGCATGAGCCTGTGCTTTTTCTGTTAACAAATGGGGTTACTCCACTCCTCCCTCACCTCTGCCCACTTTCTAATAGGCACTCCTAAAATGCTTTGTGCTACCTTGATTTAAAATGCATGAGATGGTTTGGAATTGCCCCCCACCACCACCACTCAACAAATATCTGTTTTAAAAGCACGGCCCAGGGGACTGGATTTTGCTTGTAACTGTTAATTTAGTGGCATACTTTATTACATACATTATTGTATTTGCCTTAATTTTAATCATGGGTGAGCTGAAAGGCCAGTTATTTATTATAAACCAAAAACCCCACGAGTTCAAATGCCAGCTGGGAAGGCTGAAGAGCTGAAGCCAAGCTTTCTGAAGGGAACTGCTGATTTTTTGAGTTCCCTTTCTGAAGCTGGTTAAAAAGGCAGATAGATTTGGTGGAGCAGGGATAACTCAGGAAGCTGCATTGTACAGTTGGATCACATACTCCTGTAGAGAGTATCCTTTTATAAATATAGTGTGGCCATTAGCAGGACTGGAACTGTCCTTCTGTGCTAAGTATTTTAGGATCTGGTTCTGATGGGGAAAGAAGCATCTTCTGAAAGTAACTGACTCAGTTTGCCTTAATTTCTTTTGTGCTCCAGCTTTCAATCTGGCTGGACCAGCAGTTCCATGGCTGATTCCAGGAACTGCAAAATGAAATTCTGAGGCCTGAATTAAATAGAAAGTTGGGCTAGATGATCTCTTCTGGCCATAACTAACATTTCCATAGTATTCCACAAGAACCAGTTTAGTTGTTACTGCAGCACCCTTTTCTCTATTCTCTTGAAACATGAACTGGGATGTGCATGGGCAAGAGAGGGGCAAATGGTGAAGGGGTTTGGTTTCCTGGGGAGGGACCCTGCACAGCATGCTGCAGGTCCAGAGCAGTGATTCTGAGGATGCTGCTCTCCTGTTTCTGGAACCTGTTCAGAGCCTGTTGAGAAGTGAAGCATGAACCACCAGGATGCACAGAAGGAGGAGGGGGAGAGAAGGGCAAAGGCTGATGTCCTCCTGTCCTGTTTGGTTTTTCCACAGACACCAGTGAGATGATAGAGATGCAAGGCTTTGGGGCAAACCTGCTGTCGTGGCAGCTGGAGCACTGCAGCCAGGGCTCCTCCTGTATCTCCTGTTCCATGGGCAGCTCTCCCTACGACATTCCCAGCTGCTGCACCTGCATCCACGACCGGTGAGCAAGCTGTGCACAGAGCTTACCTGGGGACTGTGCATGCCACAGGTAAAGGCTGGAAGGTTTGAGTGGTTGCAGCACTCAAAACAAAGAGTAACGATTTTCAAGTAGTTTCTAACATAAAAAGACGAATTTAGGCAGCAAGGAATTTATTTATTGAACCTAACCTATTAAACTGTGCTCAAGTCACATTTTGATAGAAAAATGGCATCTAGTTCATTTGTCTAGTGTAAAATACCTCAGCTCTGGGAATGTTATCTTTAACAAGTCATTAACAATTGAATGAAGGGCATCAGTTCAATTTGACACAGACCTCTACAGTGCACCTGCAGCAATTGTGGCTGTGTGGAAATCTGTTTAGGGCCAAAATGTTAGTGGCGGAAATGCTTTAATAAGTGAAGTTTGTTATTACTGTGTCCTTTAACTAAATAAATCTTGGCACAGAGAAAAAATTGCTGTGTGCAGGACACAGGGATCAGCATGAAACTCCTGATGCTCTCTGTCCTCACAACCTGCTCTTGTCCTCTTGATGCCTGTCCACAGAACTCCACTAAAGATGTTGTGTGAAAGCATGAAGAAGCAGATCATTTCCAGAGCCTTTTATGGATGTAAGTGAAGCTTCTTATATCTGGTCCATGTGGTATCCATATGCTTATCTAAACAACATGGGATGTTTGGCTTAGAAATCAGTCTGACCCTAAATTCAGGGCAGTAGGGTGGATGTAATATGCCAGTATTTCAATATTTGTGAGTTTTACAGCTGGCAGTGGGAGGAGTGATGCAGAGTGAAGACAGAAGGTCGTTTTATCTGGCGGTGTATAGATGTGGATGTTGCTGGTCCATGTCTAATCTGTTTAACCTCTGGCTCTGCTGTAACTGCTCATTCTCACACAGTGCAGGGCGAGCTCAGTGCAGGCAGGGCTGTCCCTGGGGGCTCCCAGGTGGCTGGGGCAGGGCTGTGGCTGAGCTCCCCTCACTGTCCCCGCAGGGCTGGCGCACTGCCGGCACCTGTCCACGGTGCGCACGCACCTCTCGGCGCTGGTCAACCACAGCATCGTGCCCCCCGACAGACCCGCCAGCGCCGCCGCTGGCCTCACCAAGGAGGTCTGGAGCAAGTACCAGAAGGACAAGAAGGTCAGTGACACGGCCCCTTAATGTCCCTGCACGGGCTCCACACGCTGCTGCTCTGGGCAGGGAACCACCTGCAGTGGGCTCCAAGAAACATTAAAGGTGTTTGACCGCAGGGTCACTTCTCAGCTAGTGAGAGTGAGTCAGATCTTACAATCCCTTCTCTCCTTTCCTTCTCTGATGATGGCAAAGGTATAAATTATCAAAGCACCTGATCTATTCAAATTTAGATCATGTTCATGGAAGGCATGACAGCCTATATTACACTGGATTTTACACTGGATTTCAGCTAATGCCCTAAAGGCTTGAATCAAGCTGCAGAATTTAGTGTCCTGCATGTATTTCACTGTCTCTGTACTCAGTGTAAAATGTCTCTGAGTGTACCTGAGTTAAATACAGATTATTGCCTTCAACATCTTTCTCCTGGCCACTGCAGAACTACAAGGAACTGGAATTACTAAGAAGAGTTTACTATGGTGGGGTCCAGCATGAGATTCGGAAGGAAGTGTGGCCATTCTTGTTAGGTCACTACAAATTTGGTATGGCCAAGAAGGAGATGGACCAGGTAAGCCATAGCTTCTGTGGAATCTGAGCTACATTTGCAGAGTAGATTTTTTTTTCTGAATAGCAGCTGTTGGTCTTTATTACTGTGTAATATTCCCAAGGGAAAAAACACTACTGAAAACATCAGTAACACATGTTTTAATGTCTGAATGTCACTAAATGAGAGTTCTTTCTTTCCTGAAGTCTTCATTCAGCTCTGCCTGTGGCATGCACATGCCCTGAGCACACCCTGTGTCAATAAATTTGTCATTTATAAAATGGGGAGACATTGTCACTGGAATGGGAATTTTACTCACCCCTCTTTGATATGGTGTGTTAGCTGAATTATACTTCAGACTGCTCCTTGAAATAAGTACCTTTTCTCCATGATACTGCATCAGCATGCATGGACTTCTGCTGGAGTTGGGAACAGCCCAGATGGATCCTCTGGGGTCACTGTGTGGTGATAAAACATTGCTTTTCTATGACATCACCCAAAGATTGGCTGAACTGGGTGGAACAGTAATGAGGTTTGGCCTGGAATATAATTAACACATTAATCTGCTTTTCAGTTAGTGTTATTACCAGAGAGGTAGCACTCATGCAGTAGCTGATTCTGTTCTGGATTAAATTGATAAGGAGTGGTTTATATATCAAAACATTTGGCATTTGCTAACTCCCAATTACTTTACATGCCAAGGAGTAATTTATATCCCTGTGAGCACCTGCAGAGCAGAAGGGCAGCCTGACCTCGAGCCTTGCCATGGACAAATCAGTGTCTTGCAAATGGGGCACTTTATAAGCAGCTCCCTTTTTACTAAACGTTGCTGAAACAATTTGAGTTGTTTTCCTCCCAATAATCTTCAAAAGCCAGTTCTGAACACAGGTGGAGAAACAGGGCCCTTCACTGTTCAAATTGGGTCACAGTCCAGATTCTTCCCCCTGAATCCAGTCACCTTAGTAGAAGTGAAGCCATCTCTCCTGGATGCTAGCCCCACCTCCAAAGGGCACATGCATTTGTACAGCTACAACATAGGAGATTTGGCAAGAAGAGATAAATACTGGAGTCTGTATGACAGAAATTACAGGAAATTCATACAGAGATGTTACAAGATAGAAAAAGATTTGATCTGCAGAACACAGGCTCCTACAGATTTTTCTCCCTAGGTTTGTACCCTACTCACCTAGGGGTACTCTGAACTTACCTGGAATTGTAATGAGCTATTCAACACCAGTAGTAAACAAGAGTAATAACTGACTCCTCAAAGGAATGGGTTGTTGGAGACTGAAGCTTACACTGAATGTAGGAGTCTGTTAAATGAGTGACATGAAAACAGACAGAACACCTGCACATACAGGAAACTCATCGTGCCCTTAACTGAAGTCATTGCAGGTGATTTATCATCTTTGTCTTCTGATGGTATTTTTGCACTCCCAGATGTGGCTGTCCTCCAGCCCTCCACTAACTGTTGTATTTTATGATTTATGACTCAACAGCTACCTCAAGTGACAAATAGCCTGCAGCTCTGAGCATGAAGGCTCGGGCAGCAGCTCAGCCAGCCAAGTGTGGAGCCTGCAGCCAGCTCACAATTGTGGTTTCTCTTCAGCTCTTGACAAGTGACAGAGCAGCGAAATTGCTCCATGTCCCTTAATAGCTCAAGGGGGTTTCTGAGGCTGTCTTTCAAAAGAGAAAGCCACCAGTACCAAAGATCTGTTTTATTCCTGTGGTGCCCAGTGTGGATAGATTTGGCCGTGCAGCCACAGGACAGGGCTGCAGGAGCTGGGATTCCAGAGTTTCTCCCGGGGATCAGCTGGTGTTTATAAACCTGTGACCTGGATTTCTTCACAAGGGCTACCTTAGAGCTGGAACAGAGGAGTTGGAAGGAGGCATGATGAAATGTGGGAGGATGCAGGTAGAGGCAGCACTTGCATCTCACTTTTGTGTGAGGTTTCATACGACATTTTTTGTTCCATCCTGGGCCACTGTCACAGTGGCACAGTGGTGTTGATAGTGTATACGCCTGCTTTTATGGATCCTTTCTGGTGCCTACAGTGTTATTAATTCCCTGCATTTAATAGCCAACACCTGACTACTCCTCTCTAGCCACAGGGATGTGCTGCTGCAGCAAGAGGGCCTCAGCATCCTTTGGGCTTTCAGTCTGAGACCCTGCACCCGCCTTAGACCTGTCCCTCCTGTTTCCTCCCAGTGTCAGAGCCTTTTTGGCGAGGAGGGCAGTGTCTCAGCTGTGTCTCTGCCTGCAGGTGGACGCAGACATTGCTCTGAGGTACCAGAAGGTGATGGCTGAGTGGAAGGCCTGCGAGGTGATCGTGAAGCAGCGAGAGAAGGAGTCACATTCAGCCACGCTGGCCAAGTTTTCATCGGGCAGCAGCATTGACAGCCACGTCCAGCGGCTCATCCACAGGGACTCCACCATCAGCAATGATGTAGGTACTCCCTTCCCACTCACCATCAGTGCTCAGCATTTGCAGAGGTGCAGCCCTGGGGGGCAGAGATGGAGGTCAGCACAGCTCCTGAATCCTGGGCAGAGATTGCAGCTGTGGTGTCTCCATGTTAGAATGAAAAGTAGGTCTGAATTTTGGATAATCTGTTTGGATAATCTAATTTGGATAATCAGCTGTTCGTGCTTAAGAGGCTCTGAGGTTCACCTACAAAGGCAGATCCCCCCAGCAGAGGAACAGCTCTCCAGATCTCTTAGCCCTTTAGTCAGAGCCAGCACAGAGCAGATGATCAGTGCCATTGAAATGTGTGTTCTGCATGTCACAGGTGTTCATATCTGTGGACGAAACGGACTCAGTGGAGCAGGACCCCAAGGGGCAGGAGGAGCCCACGCTGACGGCGGTGCCGGCGCCCGCGGCCGCCGAGTTCGACTCCCCCGACTCGGGGCTGCCCAGCTCCAGGAACTACTCGGTGGCCTCGGGCATCCTGTCCAGCATCGACGACGGGCAGGGCGGCTCCTTCGAGGACGGGGCTGAGGAGGAGGGCACTGAGGGGGGCAGGACTGAGCCGGGCACTCCCCGCCTGCAGAGGACCAAACCCAGCGTGCTGCAGTCGCAGGACTCTGTCTCAGAGGAGCAGCTCTGCTCCCAGGGGGATTATTTCGTGGATGTCGCCTCTGTCTGCGCTGCGTCCTACACAGTAGGTCACTAATGAAGTATCATCATCTCTCTGCTCAGCGTTGCTTTTTTAGCAGACACTGGTACTTATTCTGATAGGTTTTAATGAGAGAAAGAGAGTCCCAAACTAGAACTACAGCTGGTGGGATGGTAACTGAGGATTTTTGCATCCAAATCTTTTCATCTGGATTTTGAGCTTTGGAAATAAGGCAGCAAGAAAAATTGGGGTGTTTTTTTTTTTAAGTAGGAGGGCAAGACAATCAGTGTGGTACATTTCTAGCTGTTAGAACTTTCCAGGGCCTGGGGATATGGACAACATACTGCTTGTAAGATTCTAGTGTTATTTAAATCAAGATAAAATCTCCAACTAGTCAAACTGAACCACAACCTAAATCTAGATTCAAGATGCCACCACCTCTGTTACTCTTGCTGTCACACAGCAGCATAGTTTTTGCTTCTCTCTGCTGAAGTTACTTAGCTGGAAATAGCCATTTGGAAATAGGACAGGTTTGGCGTATTTCCAAGTGAAAACAAATGTGTTTTACCTGGCATTTTTGACAGTAATTGAGTATTTCGATGCCCTCATCTTCTCACAGTGTAATTGTGCTGTTTCTGGTTTGGTGATTCTCAGGGCAAATCTGCACAGAGTCCTGGGAATGCTGTAAACTTAGCAGATCTAACTCAAACTTTTCTGTTCTAGATAGAGTTATTGGACACTGTTGCCTTAAATTTGCACAGAATTGATAAAGATGTCCAGAGATGTGACAGGAATTATTGGTATTTTACTGCTGAGAACCTGGAGAAGCTCCGAAATGTCATGTGCAGGTAAATGAGCTTGTAAACCCAACTACTTCCACATTTCTGTCATAATCCATAAAATAATCTATAAACTGTAATAATATGCAAATAACAATCAATAAGAATTCTCACTAATGAATTTAAAACAACTTGCCAGAAGGAAAACAGGCAGGATGGCAGGTTAGGGTCCAAGTTTGGAATGCAGATTTGAGACTTCTCAAGTGACAGACCCTATTTTAGAGAACTGTTCTCTGAGTGTACTCTGGGGCTTGGGTTTCTCCTGATCAGGATGATACCTCCATGCTCAGAGGGCCACTTCATCCAGGCAGCAAACAGTAAAGGGCTGTGAAATGCTCTGGGAAGTGTCAGAAGGTTCTGAGACTCCCACCTTCAGCAGCTGCTTAGGATTTATTTCACATATGGAATCAGCCTTCAATACAAGGATTTCTTCTTTCCACAGCTATGTCTGGGAGCACCTAGAAGTTGGTTATGTCCAAGGCATGTGTGACCTCCTGGCTCCTTTGATGGTTATTCTTGACAATGGTAGGAAGGGTTTTCCTTTGGAATGTGCTGGTATCCTTACTGAGGTCTTTCCTTAGAAATGCTGTTTCAGAAGGAGTTGTCTGCATTAACCAGGGCTGGGTCACCAGCAAAATCAAACCTGCAGCTCCTGATTTGTGTTTTCTCCACCTGTGGCTGTTGAAATTGCTAACATTAGTGTCTTGGGGCTGCCCTGTCACTGACTTCCAGATTAAATTTTACCAAAGTTAGTAAAATTAATGTGTTCTGGCAGTTGCTGACACTGAAAAGTCAACTGCAGTCTGGATTCTTTGAAACATAACTAGTAAAAATGGTCCAGAGTCAGGAACCAACCTCCCTTTCATCTAAATCCTGGGCTTCAGAGAACAGCAAAGGGGAAGACTCTATTTTCCCCAAGCCCTGCAGATCCATTATTTTGGTTCAAGAAGTCCCACAATTGCCAGCACTGAGTGTCTGCCTTGTCCCTGCAGATCAGCTGGCCTACAGCTGCTTCAGCCACCTGATGAAGAGGATGAGCCAGAACTTCCCCAACGGAGGTGCCATGGACACACACTTTGCCAACATGCGCTCCCTCATCCAGGTGAGTCTGGTTAAGGGTGTCTGGAAGAAAACAAGGCTGTGCAGAGGCTCAGGACTCACCAGTGAAGGGTGAGAGCTCTGAGGAGTTCAGCTGTGACTTCAGAGCTGGGGAGGAGGAGCTGTCAGTGGATTTGCAGAGCTGCAGCAAGAGAAGTGGAGGCAGAGATGGACATTTGCCACTTCACTGAGTCAGGACACCCAGAGCACAGCACTGGCACACACAGCAAAGGGCTGAGCAGCTGCTCTGACCACGGGATGAGGAGCAGAGTGGGAGTCCAACACCTCTGACCCTGGCTGCTTTCAGACCACATCTGACAGCTGCTGTTTTCCATTCTAGATTTTGGACTCAGAACTTTTTGAATTGATGCACCAGAATGGAGATTACACTCATTTTTACTTCTGCTATCGCTGGTTCCTGCTTGACTTCAAAAGAGGTAATAATGTTCTGTGCCAGTAGTTTAGAGTTGTGTGGAACTGTAATAGTTCTGTTTTGGTGTGAGTGTCTGTCAGGATGGTGAGTGGCAGCTGGGGTCACTGGAGAGTTTGTAGCCAGGAAAGGCAATGCAGCTCTGAGATGAAACAGCACTGGAATGAGTCCAGGCTTAGAAAGGGGAGTTGCAAATTCCTGATGATGTAATTGAAGCCAAGTTCCTGCCCAGTGCAAATGCCTGTTTGCTCAAAGTGATCCCACTCCTGTATAAGCTTTGAAACCCCCTCTCTCATCCCTTTGATAACAAGGAGCAGCTCAGCAATAGCTCAGGAGCTGCTGCACTGTGGGTGAGGTGCCTTGTATCGTGTGGGACACCCCTGGATCCCAGGATCCCTGCACAAGCACACTCCAGCAGAGTGTTGGTGCTGACAGGCCCACTGCAGAGCCAAGATACACCTGGACACAGGTTCAGACCTGCAGCCTGTCCCACAGCCCTGTAGGACACCTGGGCCTCCTGTGCTGCTCTCATGGTCACTGTGGTTCAGGTTCCTTCCTGGGCTTGGCTCTGCACCGCCCCATCTCCAGGCTGTGGTAATTGTTCTTTAGGCCAGTTCTGTGCACAGGTGACAGGAGGTGGCTGGAGGAGAGGGGGAGAGGGAAAGGAGGAGTCATCAGGTTCTGTTCATGACTGAGTAAGGCCTGTAGACATTGGTGAGAGAGAAGGGGCATGGCCAGTTGAATAATCAGATGCTCTTGTAATGTTTATTCCCATTCAGAATTGTTGTACGAGGATGTATTTACAGTGTGGGAAGTTATTTGGGCAGCAAAGCACATCTCTTCAGAACATTTTGTCCTTTTCATTGCCTTAGCACTTGTGGAAGTTTATCGAGAGATTATCCGTGATAACAACATGGACTTCACAGATATCATCAAGTTTTTTAATGGTAAGAGCCATTTTGATAAAAAGTAATGAGATTTTGCTCCTTGTCCCTTCCTGAGGCTGTCTGCTGCAGTTCTTGTTGTGACAAACCCCTGCTCATTTTAAGCTTGGAGTCTCAGTGCCAGGTCCTATAGCACAAGGGATTCATCCACTTCTTCTGTTTTTAGTTCTCCAAAACCAACCCCCTGGAACACTCTGCGATTGCTGCTTGTTACAGTAATTAATTAATGCTAATGCCAATGCCACATGCATAGCAGTGGCAGGGCAGGAAGGTGGTGCAGAGAGTTAAGATGTTTGTCTGTGTCTCTTAGAAATGGCTGAGCACCACGATGCTGCGGAGATCCTGAGGATAGCCAGAGACCTTGTCTACAAAGTGCAGACACTGATTGAGAACAAGTGACCATGGACAGGCTGGCCCTGGGGCCTCGCTGTGAGCCACTGGATGGAGCATTCCTTGCACTGTAATTCCAAATGGTGTTTTAATTGCATCTTCCATGTAATGTAATAAATAGTGAGGAGACAGTAACAGACTTTTAAAACCTGAACTTCCCTTCACCAGATGAGGTTGGTGTTTGATAGTCCTTGTTACACTCACTTTGTATTTCTAGACAAAATCTTTTTGCATTCTCTGTTTCCCTCTCTAGAAGACATCTGTCTACATCTTTGCGATGTTGAAAGGGGGGATTTGACAAACTGCAGCATTTCTATTTTGACTTACTGCACCTGTAAAGCCTGGATGCACCCTGTGTGCTCTGCCAGAAGCTGCCATGGAGGCCAGGCTGGGCCCACTGCTGCAAGCATTGGATTGGGTCCTTGGAGGAGCATGGTCCTGGACTCACTGTCTTTGCCTTGAACATGGAAGAGAATGTGTCTGAACTCATGTTGCTAAAACATTTGGGTTTGTATTTAGCAGTGATTAAAGCTGATAAGGTTCCTGGCTGGGAGAATGGCCTTAACCTAAATGCCCCAGTTGATGTGAGCAGTGATGAGCTCATGAGCTAAAACACCAGTTTGGCCTTGGCTGACTGGCTCACCCTGCTCAGTCTGCATGGCCCACACAGACCTGCCTTGGTCTTGCCACTCCCAGGCCCTGCACTGTGCTGCTCAGGTGAGCAGGTTCAGCCCATGCACAGGACCCTGCTCACACTGGCAGCTCCTGCTCCCTGTGCTGTGCACAGCCATGGATTCACAGCCCATGGAGAGCAGATGGCAGTGCCAGCCTCCTCCAGATCCCTCCCTGCCCTGCAGAGCTTTCAGGAGAGAGTCTCCATGGGCTCACAGAAACAAACCAGATGCTCGTCTGGGAGCAGGATCAGCCCCTGCCAGGTGAAGGAGCTGGAATTGCTGGGGGCTCTGAGCTGCTGCTGCAGCCCCTGCTCAGGTGTGGAGCTCTGTGTGCCCCAGGACAGTCTGTGCCCCAACCCTGTGCCCGGGGAGTGGTGGGGCTGGGGGGAACTGCTGGGGCTGCTCTGCACTGCTGGGGCAGAACTCTCACCTGTGCTCTACTTGCCTGTTGCTGCTAAGTGAATCTCTGGGTCAGCCAGAGGGAGGGAGGGAGGAAGGAGCTTCTTGCTCATGGAGACTCCAGGAATACTGATGACCCGGGCTCCTGGCACAGAGTCCTGCTCCCAGTCCTGTACAGGTCTGAGCTCATCCCAGTCCCAGCAGTGCCCAACCTCCACAGCCCCCACGGCTGCTCTGCAGTCCCAAAAGTGCTCCAGGTGTGTCTGTCTGTTCATTTGAAAACTGAAAAAGTATTTTTTAAAAGAATGAGAAGAGTGAGAAAAACCTCCAATTCCCAGAGCCCGGGGAGTGATGGATGTACAGATAATACTGCACTATTTTCCTTTGGTATGTTGGGAATGTTCTGTACAGCTGTTTCACACTAACCCAATCTGTGAACTTTGCTGTATTAGAACATTCTCTCTGATTGGATTTTATCAATGTTGTGTATTATTTATTTTTGTTGGGAGCAGACTATTCTCTTTATTGCTCAATTATTTATGTTTAAATGTAACTTATGAATAAATACTTATCATCAAGGCATCCCGTGGAGCTCTTTGGGAACGATTTCTCTCCCCCCAAGGTGATTCCAGCAATGGAACAGGGCTGAGGCTGTCTGGGAGGACAGGGTGAGATGTAATTAATGTTTCTCTGATGAGCTGCATGGGCTGTAATGCTAAAGGCAATAAATAGGTCACCATTAAGTAGACTCCTGAGGTCCCTTAAATTACTTTAAGGGCAGCTTTCATGTACCCTCTGGCTGAGCCTGAGCCAGCCCAGCCCACAAACAGAAACAGGCTTATGACAAGTGTTACAGAGTTTCATCCTGAAATTTTAGGCCTGATTGTGCTGCAGCTGCATTGACTCCAGCTGAGCTGCTGGACTTTCAGGAGAGATCCTCCTCCAGCACTCCCAGTCCTTGTTCAAACCCTTTAAACTCCTCTGGCTGTGTCTCCTCTGCAGCAGTGATAATCCCTGCTCAGTCTCACCTGGCTGCTTGGCTGCTACTGGCAGTTTTGCAGCAATGTTCCAGGTTTTTAGACTAAATAGGTCTGCCTGGAGATGAGTCCCTGGGGAGTTATGGAACATTTCCCCATTCCACCATAAAAAGGCCCAACAAAGGCCTCTGTGTGCTGGGCTGGGTGCAGCCATCCCTCAGCCACTGCTCCTTACAGCAGCTAATCAGGTATTTATCCCTATCAACAAGGATCAGCCCTTCATGAAGTGCATCAAAGACATGACCTAAAAAACTTCCAGTGAACTTGTGTCCTCTGCCTTCACCTGTCTGCACAGTGGGCCTGGGGAGGGCAGGGCACCGAGCACAGCTGGGGGTACAGCTGGCCCTCGTCCCTCTGTCCTTCCCACACACCTCCACCATTTCCCTTGCACAGTCACAATAATTTCTAATGCAGTTATTCAGATCCGTGGTGTCCCCCCAGCCCCTCTGCCCGAGCCCACCTGGGGTCCAGCCCCAGCCCTGACCTGCTGCCCCCAGCCCACCGCAGGTGTGACTTACCCAGTGCAGGGTGACCGTCCACGTCTATCACGTCCCTGCTGGAGACAGGGGAGCAGCAGAGCCCGGGACTGCAGCACCTGCAGGAGAGACAACAGTTAGTTCTGCTCACCCTGTACAGCCCCAGCCCAGGGCACAGGAGGGTGGGGAGGGTCCCAGCAGGAGGGTCCTGGGCACGACACTGCCCTGCTGGGCCCCCCTGCCCTGCAGCAGGGCTGGGATGGGCTCCTCGGCAGGAGGACACAGGACAGGGCACCGTTCCCCAGGTTCTCACAGACTCCTGAAGCTGCCAAGGCAGCACTGGATGCAGACACAGCCACGGCCCTCGGGAACTCTGTGCCTGGCCCGGGTGAGCTCCAGCCCCATGGAACACTCACCTGGAGTGGCGGCCGTGGCTCCGGAGGGAGGGAAGGCATTGCTCTTGGAGCTGGGAAATCACAAACAAAGTGAGAGCTGCATGCAAAGGATAGTCAAGCAAATGCAGAAACCTGTTTCCGATTTCAGTGCATGTTTATTTCAGTTTTATATTTATTTCAGGCAAGTGCTTATTACATGGATATCATTCATGTTGGATACCTAAATTCTGGAGCATGAAGAGCCAGTATTGTACAGCTGAATAGTAAAAATACAATATGTACAAAATTAGTTGCTTTTTCACATAGCAGATGTATCCAAACACATAAAAATCTTTACAGTCTAGTTTGTCAATATTCAGTATTTCAGTAAATTGGTAACACAGTGACACGTCCTCACTGTAAACACAGACTGCACCTGCCCAGGTGAGCACAGGGGGAGCCCCTGCGAGGTGCAGGGGAGGGACGGGGGCTCCGGGCCAGCGAGGGCAGCACTGGGCTCACAGTCAGCAGCTCCAGTGACACATTCCTAACGCGGGGAGCACAGCGAGATGAAATAAATAAATAAACGCTTTAGGCAGGAGCGGGGGAGGCCACATGCAGTGACAGAGCAGGGGGTCCCCGCTCCCAGCACGGCTCCTCACCCAGCAATGCCCAGGCTGGGGCCTGACCAGAAGCCAATAAATCACGGGGTGGTTGCAGTCAGTCCCTGATTTCTCGCTCTGTCAAGCCCCAGCACACTTTTGGCTCAGGTTGTTAAGGCGTATCCGTAAGGCATTGGCACCGGGATCCCGCAGCCAGCGCGGGGCTGTGCCCGCCACGGCAACACAACCCCGGGAGGACGAGCCAGGGACACCCCAGAACAGACGGGCTGGAGTTCGGGGCATTTCCCTGCTGAGCCCCTGCCCCAGCGCTCCCCACACTCCAATTCCTATTGACAGCACAAGGGATGGGGTGAACCAACGGGCCTCACCCAGAGCCAGAGCAGAACCAGCCGTGCTGTCCTGGTGAGGAGCACCACGACATCTCACGGCCCATTCCCACCAAATCCCAGCACAGAACAGCCCTGTCCCCTCGCTGAGAGTGCAGGGACAGAGGCCACTGGGGCCTTCCTTTGCTGTTCAGCAGCCCCAGGCAGGGAGTGAACCAGCCTGAAACAGCCAAACACAACCTCTGCCACGACTGCACCCATCCCGTGCTGGGCTCAGGCTGGTATTTAATAATTCAAGTTTGTATTATCAAGTTCTGTATAACAGGGACAGAAAAAAGCCATGACTGATTCTATCCACAGCCTATTTTCCTTAACACTAAACATCTGCTTCTAACAACTGATGCTTTACTCAGGGAGGAAATAACCTAAAGATAGTGTTATAATCCATTTTAATCTGTCCCAAATGATAACAAGGGATGGAAAACAGGCCATAAGAATGACGGTTTTCCTCTCCTCACCCCATAGCTTTTAGAATCAAAATAAGACTGGAATGAACAACTGTTCAGAAAAAACATGCCAAGTCTCAGAGGAGCCTCACCTGTGAGTGCTCAGAGCTGCCCACCTCCACACCAGCTCCACCAGCCCTCTGCAGCAGCCACGGATCTGACTAAGCTAATTAAGCAAGAGCCTGAACACCGAGACAGGCTGAGCCAAAGTCCTGCTCAGGCAAGCAGAGGTCAACTGGTTCATCTGGCCAAGGCTGCTCACCCCACTGGGGACACTGGATGCCCATCACAGAAAGCAAAGGGGCCAAACAAGCACTGACCACATCATCCCAGGGGGCAAAGGACACCTTGCCCCCGACCCCTGGTACACAGGAGGTCTCCAGATCCCCTTGTACCCACCCAACCTGGAACAGTTCTCACTTTTTTTTCTTTAAATGCAAAAAACGCCCTCAGGATGCAAACCAGTCCAAAGAGACACAGGCTACATACAAAAACCAGACACAATAAGCCTTGCATTGCATGTCTACAGGAATCTACCAGGCGTGCGCACAGACAACCACACCGACACCGACACAGCAGCGACACCTCACCTCCACCTAAACCACCCAAAGGCATTTTTTTTGTTTCTTTTGTTACAGAAGGCCACTTTGAAATAAAACAAAGAAAGAAAAGACAAGGAGCCCAACAGCAGCAGCGGCTCAGTGGGATGATCAACACTCCGGACGTGCCGCGGGCGCCTGGAGAGCAGAGGCCCCTGCAAAGGCCGTCCCCTCTGTCCAGCTCTGCTCAAGAAACCAAAACCCAGCTGTGCCAGTGGCCAGGGGCCCAGTGCTGACACTGAAGCCCTTCTGGCCTTCGACACCCAACACTCAGCCCCAGCACGGACAGACAGATGGACACACAGACACACACACACACACGTGCAGAAAAACCCCGACGGCAGCAGTTTGGCTCCAGCCCTTATTTCCCCTGTGAAATGTGGGTCAGCAGCTGCCCCCAGGGACACACGACCTGCTGCCCCTCGGATCCCACACAAGCAACTGCAGAGAACACGGGAAATCAAATCGCTTCCCTTCCTAAGATAAACTACAACAGATCTGGCTAATTTTTACTGGTGAGGTCAGGAATACATTCCTGTATCTAAAGTGTCAGCGTTAAGAGCTCTTTTCAGGATCATTTTAAAGTAGCAGTTCGTGTTCCTTGCCCTCTGCCTGCACCTCCCTGGCAGGCAGCTGGAAGTGGCTTTGGCAGGCACAGCAGGCTCAGCCCAGCACGAGGGTTCCCCACCCCAGGGCTCTGTGCCCACACAGCTGCAGACACCTCTGGCTGTGCTGGCTGAGCTCCCAGCACAGCTCCAGCTCCTGGGCACGATTTGGCTGCTGGCAGCAGGACATGGAGCGTGGGGGCTGCAGAACCACCTCCACCGACCAACAGGCTCTGAGCCAGGTCTGACAGGACAGAGAATCCTCTCAAACTACTACGTAGAAACCCCATTTTCTATTGTTTCTGTGGCATGGTTACCAATAACTAATATTATTCAACAACAGAAGAGACTTCTTGTAAACTTCATATTTATTTATTTTTTGGGGGGGACAAATTAGATCTTATGAATCCCCAAGTGTACATATATATTTATATATAGCTTTCTCCATAGGGAAAACATATATCAAAGGAGGAGAGACATTCCTAAAGTGCCCCTTGTCATACAGTACTGAACGGGATTTCTAAGAGCATCAGTGTAAATCCAAAGTTTCTGAGCAGGAATAACAGAGGTGGAAAAGGAAGGGCTATGGCTGCTCTTCTTCCCACAGAATAAAGAAGTTTGCTGACTTTAAAAAACAAAAATGCCAAAGAAATGTTTCTGGTAGCCCTGAAAAAGGCAGATGAGAACAGGGGTACACATGACACCTGGTGCAGCTCCTGGGCTGGCCAAGGAGGATGTTCCTAATGGGGAGGCCAACACCCACAAAGGGGATCAGACAGACAGACAGCATGGCACAACTCCAAGGGGAAAGAAAAACTGGCCAAGATACAGGACTGGGCAAGGCAGGGCCACTCCTTGCTCTAAACCATAAGGGAGGAGAAGACGAGGCCAGCAGCACCCCTGTCCATACAGCACAGGCCACTCCATAACCCAGCAGAAAGCTCATCCCCTGGGGCTCGGCCAATGCTCCCACACTGAGCCCATTCTCAGCCTGGCTCCTTCTCCTCCAATGAGGAGAATTTGTTATTTTGTGAGTTGGAACAGTAACAAAAGGCAGAAACACAAGTCCTTCCCCTCCTGACGCTGCTGCAGAAGGCAAGGCCACACTCCCTCCAGAGAAGGGAGGTGACCCTGTTGCACAGACTCAGAGTTGAGGAGTTTCTGACTAGGAGAAACTGAACTGATACCCAACCCTATCTCTCAAATACTGGCACACAACTGCCTTCCTTGGGAAAGCACCTGCAGGGACAAAGGACAACTAAACCCTGGCAATTCCAGGAACCCCCCAGTGTTAATGGTGCACTGGAAGGAGAACAAACGATCTGCTTCAATGGGGTTTTAAGAAAAGAAACCCTTCAAGGTTTGACCATTCTGCAGGAGCTGTGCTGGCAGCACAGCCAAGAGCCTCCTGAACTCAAGGATGCATGAAAGAAAAATTAAACAAGTGGTAACTGGGGCTTTATGAACAGACCTCACACAACTCCCAGTGACACCTGCTCAGAAGGCACAATCACCCCTGACCTCTGCAGTCATTTCTCTGCCTCCAGATCAGTTTTACCTGGGGACAGTATGGAACAGGCAGATGTTCTCACTGTTCAAACCAGTCCTTCAGCAGGCTGAAGTCCTGCTAGAGTCAGCAGGTCTTTTGGGCAGAGTATGGATGCTGTTCTCCTGCAGGAGGCCCCAGCCTGGACACAGCCAGGCAGTGAGGTTTGGTGCTCAGCCACCCCTTCTCCTCTCCCAGAGCTCCTGGGCAGATGGAGCCTCCCATCCTGCCCTAGAACAGCTGCTGGCTACAGCAGCTTGTTGCCTGCAGTAAGGACTGTGGAATACTTGCTTTAGAAAGAGAGGAAGACAGAATGGAGATCATTCACAGCAGTAACTAAACACACAGTGCAAGGACCAGAACATTCAGCGAGCAGCACAACAACATTCCTCCTCTCCTGGCTCTCTGGGATTTGCCACTGACCTCAGACAGGTCTGCCCCAACCACCAGGAAGGGGAACGGGAAGGTCCTGAGGGATGAGGGTTCTTTGGTGCACGTCCCACTGTCAGACACGAGCTCTCACACTGATCTCCTGCAGCAAGCCCTTATCCTGCATAAGGAGAGATTGCTTCCCTGTCAAAGGGAACAAAGCTGCTTGAACTGCCTGTGCTCTGGAAGGGAACCACATCCCCTTTTATCCCTTTCCAAACCCACCGGGCTCCCACACCAGAGTGTGGTCAGGACAGAACGAACCAATAAACATTAACCCATGCAGCAAATCTACCTCATTTCTCTTGGTCTTCTTGTCCCAGGTTCCGTTCACCAGGCCACAGAAACACCCTGCAAGATGCCAGCACAAAGTCTGTGCCTCTGCCAAACAACAAACCCGAGAAACCTGGGGGGGCTTGGACGGGCAGGAGGGACCCTGACCGGGGCCATGCCACGCACAGAGATCTGCAAAACCAATTATTGCATCAGCAAACCAAGCCAGACAAAATACAAATTTCCCCCAAAAACATTCAAACGAAGCATAGTCAATCAATAAAATAATAAAAACCAGTATTTTTTTGACAAAGCTATAAAAATCAAGTCATTTATAAAATGGCAACAAATCAAGTCTGGTTGTGTATTCTTTTTCCTTTTATTAGACAGGACAGAGAATTTCCTTAAAATGCCATAACAAGTCACAGTGATTTTAGATGGTTTTTGAAATGTAATATATTGATGGGAAATACCTTTAACATGGTTTGACTCGTGGTTTGTTGTTGGGGGTTTTTTTGTCACTGTACTCTGGTCCACCAAACCATCTATCTTATAGTTTCTTGTTTAGAGAGGACACTGTCTTCTTCCTCCAAAAATGAATTTTGTCTCATAATCCTGCAAAATAATCAACCTTACAAAAGGCCTTCAAATGTTATATTTATATATATATGTATATACATATATATATACACACACATACACACATATATATAAATATAGACTTCTATGATTTTTTTTTCCCATTCTACGCAATGTCTCAATAAAGAGATCAGCAATTTTTTTTATTCTACAAAGAAGCAACACATAAGAGGGCAAAAAAATTAAAAGTCTTAAGAACATCATATCCATAAGTTCACTCATTACACATAAAAGGAAAAAAAATCACCATGAACAACTGTCTCTGAAGTCAGTGGGACGAGCGGCCCCGTCCCGGGCCGGGGGCAGCTGGCACAGCCCGGCCCCTGCGCCGAGCCGGACGCGGTTGGAATGTACGGAGTTTCCTTAGGAAAGGTTCCCAACAAAGACCTCGCCTGGGGGCCGTGCCCCCTAGGCCAGCTTCAGCGTGCTCACCGGGAAGGAGGGCATGGTCACCATAGTCACCGGGTTCAGCACCGTCTGCCCCACCAGCTGCGGGTGGTGCACCACCTGGGCACCCACGGCCGGCTTGGCCATGACGGGCTGGCCCAGCCCCGCCGTGCCGTTCACTTGCTGGTGCGAGATGGTGTGAGCGATGTGGCTCACCACGGGCTGGCTGACGGCCACGGGCTGGGGGTAGATGGGCAGCTGCGGGCCCAGGTGGGCCATGTGGTTGATGGTGGCCGGGTGCACAGTGATGTGGCCGATGGGCTGAGCAGCAGTGGTGAGTTGCACGGGGCTGGATGTGGAAGGTGCAATGTGAGCAATGTGCTTGGTCTGTGGACCCTGAATGACGTGGTTGACAGTCTGGATGACGGAGGCGTGGGTGGTGGCGGTGTGGGCGATAACAGTCGATTGCACGGTCGAGGCCGCCACGATGTGAGTCTGTGCGGGGACGATCGCCTGCGGCGGGACCAGTGCTTGTGTCTGCAGGGGGGGCTGGGCGTGGGGCTTCTGCTGGATGGACACGTGGGGGGGCAGGACCGTGGGGAGCGGGGCGGCAGCGCTGGGGGGGACGGCTTTCAGCAGCTCGGGGTGCTGGCGCTGGGCGAGTTTTGGTAATGAGTTCATTGGCCTGTCGTCTTCCATATCTTCATCTATGTTGTCTTCACCCTCTGGAAAACACGAAAGGAAGAAACTCCCATAAAAAGGCAAGCAGAGCACGAACTGGACCAACGAAGCTCCCTAAAAGGCAGCAGCAGCAGAAGAGACGTGCAGGAAGCGTCACTGAGCTACAGGCAGGTGGCACAATGGCACAGCACAATGGCATGGCACATGGCATGGCTTGGCACAGCCCTCTCCTCACTGCCTGTGGGCCAAAGACCCAGAGCCAGGCAGGTGTGACAGCTCAAAGACCCAGCTAGAGCAGGGTGCTCCCAACAGGCTGAGAGGTCTCACCAGGCAGGCAAGGGGAGCACCACAAGCAGAGGCTGACAGAAAGCACCTGGCTGAGCTGTCTGGGCTGAAGAGGGCTCCTTCTGGAAAAAGGAACAGGGTTTCCTTTCCTGGCTAGTTGTTCCACCAACTGGCACCACTCTTTCTGCTCCCAGAGCAGGAAGGAAATAGCCATGGAGAAACATGGCAGAAGTCTCTTGTCTGGCTCTGGAAAATGGACTCTTGTCCAGTCCAGGAATTAAGGAAGCAACACATGAACATACTAGCCCTGAGATCAGGAAGATCAGGCTGGTATCCTGCACTGCCATAATGCCAGCCATGAAGCAAAGAATAAAAATCTCAGAAGATCCAGAAGCAGCAGGAACACCAAGGAAGACCCTTCCCCTTCACAAGCTCTGGGCAGCAGCAGCTCGATGCTTTGGTCACTTTCGGCAGAGGCCACTGCAGAGGCCACAGCTGGCACTTCTAACAACAAAGCACTGCTACTCCCAACTTCCATCAGACTACACCTGGAGCCTGCTCCTACGATCAGAGGTGATGAGCCTGAACAAACTCATGTTTTCCCTTCCCAGAACCTGCGGTATCGTCTGCCTGGCATGCCAAGAGCAAATGCTGACTTGAAGGAGCTGCTGTGCATGGTTATGCACTGCTACAGCCTCCGTGCCTCTGGAAAGCTCTCCATCCACAGACTGCCTACTCTTCTTGCTGCAGATCCCTGGTGTGGACAGAAGCATGCACTCTCCTATCTCACAGAAACTTCTCACTGGAACCGCACGTCAGATATCCATTAGTGTCATTTCATCTTCGCTGTGAATCCTCCTCATGCAATGTGAAGGCTCATTAAGTTGTTCAAATGCTCTGGTGATCCTCCCTGTACCAAATCCTTCTTCTGTACGTACTGAACACCCTCCCACATCCACACAAATACACCAGGATGCCCACTTCTGACAAGCAGGGTTGCAGAGCTATGCAAGAAAAAAGCCAAGTCTGGAAAGCAGGGATTTCTCTCCACAAGGAGGTTGGATGTGCAAACCTGCACTTTGTATCTACCTGACATTGATGCACAAATTTCGGTTTACTCCACGTGAGCAGCAGTGTGTTATTAACAACATCAATCATCACAAACACTCCAAAACCTTTTACTTTATTCTGAATGCAAAGAAACCTTGATCCTGCTAAATGAAGATCCCACCACCCCAACGTAAATGTGTCAATGACCTTCCGTGATGATTACAAAAAAAAAAGAGAATAATTAGGAGTACCTGATGCTGTCGAGGTAGATGCCTGGTCATCCTCTGGCTGAACTGTCTGTCGAATAATTCTGTCAATCTCCAAGACATCCATCCACTGGCTCAGCTCGTTCTTCAGCTCCGCCAGCCGCTGCTGGGTCGCGATCTTCTCCCTGGCCAGCCGCTCCATCTCGTGCTCGTATTCCTTCTCCTTCCTCTTTAAAGTCTAAAGCCAAAGAAAAGGAATGGAAATATAATGAGAACAAAGACAAGGATAATCTACACTAACCTGGTCACTCCCATGACCACAGCTCATTATTTTATATTGCCAGTTATGCTGGTGTAAAATGCGTTCAGCTGTATTTACACCTGCCAGATTTGGGGAGAAAGGGAAGGACTAGAGCTGGCACATAAAGTATTGCTCTAGTTGAAGGCTTTCTGCATTCTGAGGGAAAACTGATAAGCCCCCAAAACTGAAATGCTTAGAAGGAAAGAAAAAGCCTAAGTACTGATGAGCTTCAGAGCAATACACACCACAACCAGGAGCTCCTGATCTAGAGGAGATGGTGGATGGTAGAACCAACAACCACACACATCTGAGGGAGATCAACTATTCCAAGGCCTGTTCTATGAGTTTTTAAGCCAATGTACCACTGCACAGTGAGAGATCTGGTCTCCCAGCCAGGGCAACACTTCGTACATGCATAAAAGAGACAGAATTAGGTGAAATCTGTAAAAACCACATATAGACTGTCCATTTTCTGAAGTTGAGTTTCACCACTGGGAATTTAAATCCCACACACACTTCTGAAAATACCAGCCACATGGAGCCCACACGGATGCTCCTATTCCCTCACTGCTGGCAGGCACTGAGCTCAAAAGCAAACCCCACACCTGGCAGAGGACCAGGCTCATGGTCTCCTTAACATCTCTTTATTTCTCTCTCAGGTTCTCTGGGATGAGTACAATCAGAGCCTGACCTCATGCCTTTCAATAGTTTTGCCAGTGCTGCAGCTCACAGGTTTGCTGGGAAGGACCTCAGAGCCTGTTCAGCCAGCCTTTAATGCAGCCTAAGGCAACACAGATTAGCGCAGCTCCTGCTGCTACCTTTGTCCTGCTAATAGCAATAAAGGAAGTATTTTTAAAAGAGCCAAACAATGTGTGTTAGCAGGGCACAACCACTGCAGGTGTGTCAACAGAGACAGTTCCTCTCCTCCCAGACCAGCTAAAAGCTCCTCAAAGCAGAGGGGTTTCAGGCAAAGGGGGCAGTTCTTTCTCTCCTGGTGCTTTTCAAGCCAAAGCAGGCAGCAGACAGGCCAACACCAGGATCCCACAGCTCTGTCCTGGGCAAGCCCAGCAGAGCTGCACCCACTGCAGGCAGGTAGCCATGGGGACAGCCAGGAAGGGAGGATGGGGACTCCTGGAATCCTGGCCCTGCACCAGCCCTGACCTGTAGCCCAGAGATTCCCCCATGGCTGAGGCCCAAATCCACAGGCTGGTTTTAAAGTCTCTTTCCTGTTGAGTGCAGCCAAAGCATTTTGCCTGACCCAGAAAAGCCACGTGTGCCCTGATCCCCTCACAGTGAGGCACAGAGCAGTGCAGGGGAAGGTGAAGGTGATGAGGAAGGTGCACACTCCTGGATCAGGTTTAAACACACAAGGCTTGCATGGAACTTGTCTGAATGTCTTCCCCTCACTGTGTCATCAGGAAAAAGGCAAGCAGGAGAAAGGCTGAGGCTAAACCTGGTGTGCAGGAGCCCAGCCCCTCTCTGCAGCATCTCCCCAGTGCTGCTCTCCACGCAGGGCACGAGAGGACAGAAGAGGAACAGCTCTCCAGGAGGAGCAGGCGCCAGATCCCCGCAGCAGCCTCCGCACCGCAGCGGGCACAGCACACGCATATTCAAACAGATTTGGCTCCACTCCCTGCTGACAGAGGAGACTCCCAGCACTGGGGGAAAGCACCACTACACCAAGTATGAGCAGGGCAGCTCGTAATTAGTTGCAAACTTTTAATTACTGGGAAGGCAGGCAAACCCTTAGCAAGCACCAGGAGGAGTCTCCCAGCCAGGAGAGCCAGGGAGTTCACTGTGTCACTCTGCAGGCACTCCACAGGCTTTGGGATGTGGCACTGCTCCAAGCCCAGCCCTGTGGGCTCTGCCTCCCTCGGTGCCAGCAGTCCCAGCCCTTGACCAGGTGCCAGCTCCCGGCAGCCCCTCGCTGGGTCTGCATCTCCTCCTGGGCCCGGCAGGGCTGGGTGCTCTCCAAGGGGAGCTGCTGGGGAGGCTGGAGCAGCAGATGGGCTGCAGGCACCAGTAATCTTTCAAAACCTATTCTGGGATGCAATTCACTGGAGCTCACTTGGTAAAGACGGATCTCCTCCAGGCTGAGCTGCTCTGGCCTAATACTGAACTGGGTGGGATTAACTGGAGCCCTCTTCCCTCTCCTCTGAGCTCCCCTCCGAGCACTGCCCCACTCTCTGCAGGTCCATGTGGGTGCAGTCCCCTCCCAGGCTCCACAGGGACTGGGAGAGTGCCCTGCACTGGGAGCTGAGCCTGGGAGCACCAACAGCCCTGGCCCCACTGCAGAAATGAGCACTCATGGAGGGACAGGGGCAGGGACCCTTCTGCCTTTGTGCCTCTCACTTGTCTCCCCGTGTGCCCTCTGACCATGGCACTGGCACCCCGGGGACATGCAGCTCCCTGGCAGCCACCTCCTGACAGATTATTTTCTGCAAATCATGCTGCCCACATCAGCTGCCAGGATTTCCCATCAGTCAACAGAAAGTCCACAGTGACAGCCAACCCTGAGTCATTGGGACTGTGGTCACTGACCTGCCCCTGCACATCAAAGCCTTCAGAGACACCCACTGAGTCCCAGGATATTTTTCTAAACCAGGAGTTTCTGTCAGCACTATCGCCATGGATCCCATGCAAAACAAAACCAGACACTTTAAAATAACATATAACCATTCCCTTTCCCCCAAAACCAAGCCTGTGCAATTTTTCCAACAGGATGGGCATGTAATGGCAGCACTGAGAAGAGCAGAGGGGACCCTAAAACTACAAACAACACAGCTCTGTTCTGTTTGCAGAGGGCAGCCCAAAGCTGGGGGTGGCACCTCACCGAGCCCACCCCATCCCAGACTGCTCTCTGCAAGCACCAGGCTCCAGCACAGATCCTCCTTCTGACGTCTGTGTCTCCATCATTGTAGCATTTCTTTTTTTCCTGTTAAGCAAGTGGGAACCCTGGTTGCCCAGGCAACTGTTACACTGCAGTGTGAGGAACCTACAGAAGCTACGTCTTTAGAGCTCTTTTATTTTTTGCCCTTAAAAAAATTCCACATGAGCATCGCTTAAAAGAGCAGACCCTGCCCCTGCCAAGGGGGAAGCTGAGCTACCCCAGGAAGAAATCAAGGATTTCCTCATACTCTCATGAATCCACCTATGGCTTTTGATGCTTGGGAAGTGCTGCAAATCAACTGCTGGCTCTAGTGAAAGCAGATGACGTTCCACTCTGAGCACTCTCAGCTCTGCTGAGCTGAAGCTGAGTGAGCCCTTTGCAGCAGAGCAAGGGCCTGACCCTCCCCTGCCAGGCACCACTGCCCTGGGCACAGCAGGGGCTGCTCCACGTGCAGGTGGAAGCAGTGACAAGGACATTAGGGCACTGGTGAGTCCCTTCATCTTTTATTTAAACACCAGCAACCAAATTAAAATCCACAAATTGCTTTTGCTCCCCCAGAGTATCTGATTCTCCTGCTGTACCTGTCAGATCCCTGGCAGCCTTTATCCACCTGGATTACTGAAGCCAGACCAGATGACTGCAGTGACAGCAAAGGCCTGACACAATTCCAGTGGTAACTCTTCCCCACTTTGTGCCCACTATCCTGGAGTCACTATTTGCTCCTTGTGTACATCTCCCTGTCATTATTTGGTAAACAAACCATACACCAACTCCTCCCCTCCTTGTGTAACTACAGTCATTTGTCACTGCAAAGAATTTTCCCTTTTATAGCTGTCTGTAATTAAACTGCTCACTCTAATGTCAAGACTGGAAATAATGCCCCCAATGCCCTCCCTGCACCTGCCTCAGGAATGCTGCTGGCCCTAAGGCTGGCAGTAGTGAGGTTTAAAAGGCCTTATTACACAGCTCTCCTCATAAACATTTTATTAGCAGTTTAAAAACACACTTTCAAACTTTGAGGTTTTCCAAAGCATATTTCAGCTCTTTTCTTCTCTTACATGGCATTTGCTGATTGAAATTACCTCATCAATGAGTAATCAAGAGAGTGATTTGCAATTTCCAGCCAGATTCCTTAACTCTGCTCTGGGGATCACAGCTGGTGCCAGAGAGTGGGACATGCTGAGCCAGGGGGGCCCTGAGCTGCACTTGCAGAACCTCCAGCACAGACCAGACTAGCTGGTCATGCTCTCCACTGCTGCACAGAGCTTGGATTCCTATATGTAATGGAAAAATCCCTACATCCCAAGAAAATGATCTCATTCTTGCTGGGACTGTCCATGGCACAGGAGACTCACAGCAGGAGCAAGAGTCCACCAGGCTGACTCCAAAAATGTTCCAACCAGGACCAGAGGGGTGCTGGGGAACAAGCTGTTCCCAGGGACCCCCAAGTGGAACCCAAACAGCCCCAGCTGCCAAAACTCCACTGGCCAAGGCACCACAGTCACCTGTAGGATCTGGGGATTTTCCATCACTTCATTCAATTCTGGGCATTCCTACCTGGAATGGTGCTAAATGGTCTATGTTCCTCAGCTGCCACAAGCAGTCTGTTCACAGCACTGACACCAACACTCACCCTGAGCCCACCTGAGCTGCTGATGGAGCAGAGCCTGCAGAGGTGGCAGGGCCAGCAGCCAGCTCTCCCAGCCCCAGCCCAGCTCTCCCAGCCCCAGGCCAGCTCTCCCAGGGTGACAGCACCTGCCAGCCCCTGTCCCTGTCCCTGGTGGTGCCCACCATCCCCTCCGTGTGCCAGACGCAGCCGTGTGTGAACACCGGCCGGTTGCCAGGGGAACCAAAGCCGTGGTTTCCATGGCAACGGCTCCATCCTGCCGGCTCTCGGAGATGAGATCCCGCGGCGATGCCGGATGTGCTGGCCTGGCACCACTGACAGCACACACAGGTGGGGCACAGCAGCCAGCACAGAGCACAGCCACCCTGGCACTGCCAGCACCCACAGCAGCCTCTGCTCAGCACAGGAACACAGTCTCGCTTTCCCCAAACACAAGGGGCCTGACCCAAAGCCCCAAGACATTAACAGACCGTGCTCAGCACTGGGAGAACAGGGCCAGGGTCTCACTGTGACCAGTCTCCAGGGGACTGGGAGAGGGGACAGCCTGTGTGCAAATGAGGGACAGGCACAGGACAAGGATTTCAGGCTCCCAGTGTTTGTGCCCCAGCTTCAGCCTCCCAAGATCTCAAACTCAAACTTCACAGTGGAACCAAAACCAAAGTAAAACCTGCAAGGTGAACCAGAGACTGTCCCTGGGTCCCCATGAGGTGACCCCCTGCAGCAGGAGCCAGGCCATGGGTGTTTGCCAGCAGCCTCGTGACCAGCAGGATGGCAGCCAAGGCGTGCTCTGTGTGCCGGGAGTGACCTCACCCTCACTCAGGCAGGGGCTGGAGGGAAGGAGCCCGTCCTCACTGCACCCACGGGCTGCACCCCCTCTGCAGCAGGTCCCAGTGGGGTGGCACCACCCACCACTGCTCAGCCTGGCTGCAATGGCAGGGATGGACTTCTGGACAGAAATACTTCCCAGAATAGGAAATCTGCCTGCAGCAGAGCAATCACGGAAAATGAGAACGTGCGTTGGTATTTACATTTATCACTTCACATTGACAACTGCACCTCAGGCTTCTGATAAAAACGTCATCAGGCCATGATCTGTGATCAAAACTAGGGCTGGAACGTGGCTGTTTGCACCAACCTGCCAGAGTCAGACTCCTGAAGCACCACGCTCTGGACAAAGTACAAACAGTCACTGGGGCAAAGAGGAGGAACAATCCAAATCAGGAAGATAAAAATTAAATTCAGAAAAAAATAAACAACGAACAAACAAAAAACCCCACAACCTGCATCCCCCCCCCCCCCCCAAATAACAACAAAAAACCAGAGCCAGAGCTGTCTGCTAGGGATGGGGAGGAGATTTCTGAGCAGACACACTATCCCTACATCCACTTGCTGCAGTGTTTTCCTATTTTCCTTGCAGGCATCTCTGAGCAGCTGCTGCAGGAGCCAAGGCAGAGTTTTGGATGGGTCCTGGGTGCAGCCCTCCCTTTGTTCCTGTTCCTACACTATGGCCAACAGGCACAAGACAGAGGTAAGCTGCACACCTGAAGGGACCTGTGCAGGGAGCAGGGAATGAGGGCTTCTCTTGAAAGAGGACATCTCCTAAAACACAGTTCTGGCAGTCCCAACAGCCAAGGGTTCTGGCAGAACCACTCCCCCACACCACAGCAGCAGGTCTGAGGCCCTGGTGACTCAGAGAATGGTGCCATCCTCCTGCACCACCTTTCCTTCCTGTTTCCCCATCCATCTAAGGAGGTCAGTGCCAGTTACTCACATCCCAGCAGCTCCACCCATGGCCCACAGAGCAGATCTGGGTCACCAGAGGATTTCCCAGGCCATGGTGGTAGTGGGAGGACACAAACCCAGCTGTTAAACACAATCTGACTCCAGCACCTGTGTGAGGCCATGAGGCAGGGCTGTGCCCAGGTGGAAACCTCTGTCAGTGCTGGAGGAACTGGCTCTGCCCTGCTGGTGGCATAGCAGTCACTGTGCCCACTGTGCCATGGCACCCACACTGCCCCTGCTGCCCACCCAGCTGGGCCTGGGCTGCAGCTCCTCTGTGGCCTCAGGGGTTGTTTTTGGTTTGTTTGGGGCTTTTGCTGTTTCATAGGCAAGAGACTTCTGCAATGTCACACATCAAATACAGCCCAATCAACCAAGCTGTAATTATTACTGTAAGTGATGTTATCTGTGCTGTCTCCCCTCCCATGCCAGCTCTGTCACCAGGTGACAGCCAGAACAAGCAGCAGTCCCCAAACACACCAGGTACCACACAGCAGCACTCCCAAACCCTGTGCTGCAATCCACTTACAGGCTGGTTTGGTTTTTACAACCCTGATTGCTTCTTCAAACTACTACTTAAATGACAGCAGTGGAACAGGTGTGGATTCTCTGACAATTACAAACACACCGACAGATTTATAATTTCATTCACTCTTTCCAAACTCTCATGTACAAGAAATGAGTGAGAAACTTTAAAAAAAAAATAAAAATCAAATCACCATCCCCTCTTGGCAATGGTTAAGAAACAGCCTACAATCACTCAACGAGGCCCAAGTGCTGGACGTTTTTAATCACTATAACAGGACACATTTGTGGCCAATCCTGCAAATAAAAATGCCCTGCTGGCTCCCTGGATGAGTCTCCCTGCAGACAGGTCCTGCTGCAGCTGGAGGAACAGCAGGGAATTAAACACTGTTTTTCTGAAGGTCTTATTTCTCACCACTTTCTAAAATCTACAGATGACAGCACATTGCCTGACCACAGCCTATGGATGCTGGAGGCCTCCATTACTGGCCCTGAGATTCAGGCTAATTAGACAAGATAGAATCAGTGGATTAGGTCAGGTAAACAACATGAAGCAGCACAACTTGGCATGTGAATGCTGCTCACATGAGAGAGGCACAGCAGGTACTGATGGACCCAACTCTTACTAGCAAAGTTTTATAGAAGATGAGTATATTCACCTCATAGCAGGCACAGAATAAAAAATAACAGTTACAGCCATCCTCATCAAGGTGGGGAACTTCACAGCAGCACAGTTGGGTTTATGCATTTTGATCAATAATCCAGTCACACAGCAGAATGTAAATGAGTTTTGGTCTTTAACCACAACCATTGTCAGACCTGTGGGTTTGTCTGCAGTCCAGCACCTCCCTGCACCAGGATCTGGTGTGGCTCCAGGGCCCCCTGCACCCACCAACATCCAAATCCCAAATCAAGCACTGCTATGGGACCCAAAAATCCCCTGCTCTTGTTCTGGCCCTCTACAGGGAGACAGGGATGAATGATTGTGCCCAGGCACCAATGAAGTGACTGATAAATAAAACAAACTAAAAGACAAAGAGACACTATGAATCTTAAAAGGAAAATTTAACCAATGTAAAAGCAGTATTTTGTCTGTTCACATGTCCACAAGATCAGCTGAAAAAGGGCTTCACAAAGGATTTTTATGTGCACTACTCAGGCATCCTTGGATAGTACTTTGGATTCATTCTACCCTCATGGGAGTCAAATCTGTTGATCATTGTTGGCATGAACAGTAAAAACTACATCATTCTTAGGTGCACAACTGTAACCTCAGGCTGAGAAACCAAGGGAGATGAGGTGAGGATAAACACCTTAAACATCATAAATGAGCACAGATAAGTCATAAGGAAATTTCACTCTTCTTGCCCCTCCCCAAGGTAATAACCACAAACTGGCCATATTATAAATCCTCAATTCAGCATAGCTACGTTTTGTCTTTAACACCACAAGCAGGGCTGCCAGAGGACTTGTGTGAACTTATAAGCAAAGTCTGTTCCACAAACAGAGCCCAAACTGCTCTGCAGGACCACAGCAGCCCCCAGTGCCTCTGCCATACCCGAGCAGCACACGCAGGGTTTGGGATCACATCAGGGTCTTGCTTCCACACCTTCTAAAGGCTTTTGCTCTTTGCCTTTTGCATGTCCTGGGAAGCTCAGCTGCATCTCAGATTTTGAAAGCACATTGTTATTTAGTCAGCATTTCAATTGCACTGGGGAAACTGGCCAAGGAGCAGGACCAGCAGCACAGCCCAAGACTGCTGGGGTGGGCTGGGCTCTGTGCCAGCTGTCCCAGTGTCACCTGGTGAGCAAATCACCTGCATGTCATCTGACACTGATGTGCAATAGAAAATAACCCCCAAAACTGGAGGGTGTTCAGGTGCCACAGTTACAGGCACAGTTTGAGAACACAGAGTAGCAGTCTTGCTTAAGGGCTTCGGTTAGCTTCCAAAGAAGAGGATTTCCTTTCCTAGGGGGAAGGAATCCCTCAGAGAGGATCAAACCCAGCCCAGCTGCAGGGGCTGTGAGCTGTGTCTGCCATGTCCAAGGCTGCCCCATCCCTGGCACGGCAGGGCACAGAGGGGCTGCAGGGGGACAGCCCTGTCCCTGCCTGGGGACACTGCTCAGGAGCAAGTGAGGCCACAGGGCTCTGCTCCCTCAACTCAAACAGCATTTTATCCTCACTGTGGCTTTTCCCACATCGCTCCATGCATCTTACAAACTCCCCAGAGGTCTCCAGCATTTTCACTCAGGTTTTGCAGGGGGAAAAGTGCAGAACAAGAGCTGAGGTGGCCCGTGTAACAAACAGACTTGGCTGGAGGTGTGTGCTGGGCTCTGGAGCCCACTCTGCTGCTGGACCCTCCAGGACACCCTCCTCAGCTGAGAGCTGCAGCACAACAGCCCACACTGCCTCAGGCTGAATCACCAGCTAAAGGGATTATTAACTTCCAGCTGCGTTGGGCCCCATTTCTTTTGTGCAACAGTGTGCTTAATTGCAAATTCTAATTTACTGTTGCAGAGCACAAGCCCAGGTCCAAGGATAAATTAAAATGATGGCTCTATGGGAAGTTCAGAATTTAGCTTTCTAACTTATCTGATTTGATGCAGATACAAATATTTAAATCCAGCCAAGGCAACAAACAGGCTGTTTCTAAGAAGTTCCAGCTGGGAAGGGGGGAAGGAAGGATTTTGTAGGAAGAGAGGCTGCAACAATCAGTGTACTGTCAGAGTGCCTGCAGGAGCAGAACAGCCGCTGTGCAGAGCTTTGGCTGGTGCTGTGCTCCTCCCCTGTGAGCCTCATTTGGGTTTGAGGTTTTTGGGCTTTTTTTTTTTTTTTCCCTATGGTGAAAAACTACTTTGCTATCCTGAGAGTAAGAGCTTTTACTTTTAAATCTCTTCCGTACAATTGCCTTGTTCTCTTTTCAAGGGAAATGCTGAGCCCGTGAGTGAAACACATGGGGAATGGCACATGGTCAGTGGCCATCCCCACACTGAGAGATGTTAGTTTGTTTAAACAGATCAAACCTAAATTCAAACCACAGTAAAAAAAAAAATAAATTAACAATACAACTTTTGTTTCTGAATGCTAAAATTTCAAATCAGATTTCTAATAATCTTGTGTTTTTTTCAGGCAGATACACAGTGCTCAAGCTTTTAGCACAACTGAATCCTGTGACTGAGTCACAGCCCCACGGCTTTGGCACCGCCAAGGAAAACAGTGCTCAGGATATTCCCTGAGCAGCTGCCAGAGAGGACGAGGAGGAGAAGGGGATGTGGTGAGGAGGCGACAACGTCACAGGCCGTGCGGTCACAGGCTGTGCCGTGTCAGTGCCCCGGGGCAGCCGGCCAGCCCTGCACAGCCCTGGGTCAGTGCCAGCCCTCAGCCCGCCCGGCCAGCCAGGCCTTGTGCTCGCCATGTGCTCCCCACACACGTGGAGGCTGGTGCTGCCACGGCCCCGGGGCACCCTGACCCCTGTGCCACGCCAGGACAGCACCCAGCTGTGGGGCACAGCACCCACCTGCACCAACCCACAGGCAGCCATGGACAGCCAGTCCAACACTGCACTGACCCACGGACAGCCATATACAGCACTGCACACCAACCTTACCATATGATCAATCCTCAGCACTCTTTATTCCAGTCAAACTGCATAAAATGTGTACTGGCTTTCTATTTGCACTATAAATACAACAACTCTTCCAGTTTCCAGATGAATTTCAATTGCATTACATGCTGCTGATTTCACATTCACAGGACATCTACAATAATTTCTTTTGTGCTACCATTAACCACTTTCACAAACATTAAGCAAGCAAACACTAACACTTATTTCCCTCCAGCTACAAACACAACTGATTTTTACCTGTGCTTTCTCCCACACTCACCCCTGGTAGTGCCCCATCCACCTACAGCTTCATGCTGCAACCTCAGATTCCAGGCTTTCCTTGCCTCTCAACAAACAACTTGTACTCACATGTCCATCTCATCAAAATTTTGAGACATACCATATCTTTACAGAAATCTGTCATTTGGTTAAGCAAACAGAAAACCTCCTCAAACCACACATATTAAAATTCACCAAAAGGAGCAAGTCAAGTTCACTCAGCCTGGACCTCTAAGACCAACTGAATTATCTGCTCCCTGCCACCACCACTGCTGGTAAGGAGGATTTGTGGTTAACGAGGAACTTCTAGAAGGGGAGTTTGTCTCCCATTTTCCTCTGCCCCCAAAGCCAGCTGTGCTCCCTGCTCCGTGACCCCGCAGACCCCACGGGCGCCGCACGTACCTGGATGTATCGCAAGGCACTCCTGAGGACGCTGAGGTTTGAGGTCTTCTTGTCATCCACGTTGGGGATGTTGCGCTTTAATGTCTCAAAGCACTCTTTCAAATGTGCACGTCTAAAGAAAACACAGGTGGGTCGTCAACTGCCAGGGAGACACACCAGAAACCAATTCCACCAGAGAGGAGAGCTTAATTGGGGCCTTAATCCAGCAAAGCACCTACACCTGTGCATAGCAGCCCCTCCCAGCCCAGCTTTGTTAGGAACACTGTGCAGCCTTAAATAAAATATCTCATCTCACTGTGCTGGTGCTTTCACTGCCACCATACTTCCAATTTAGCTGGTCAGGCTTGTAGGAGTCTTGGGTCAGAAACTGATGTTTATTCTGTATTCACACTGTACACTGACCCCTGATTTGGGGGATTTTATTCCTTTTAAATCAAAAAAGTCACACTGTTATGCACTGATATTGCTTTGCAGGATCAGGGCTTTGCAGGGTGGTTGGGATGCAATGGTGCAGTTAAACAGAACATATTGGAAAGTAAAATGCAGAATTGAGCTATAAGAAAGCCAAGCAATACTGCAAGATTCAGTAACAGCCACTAAGAATTTTATTCAGGTTGTCCGTTTAAAAGACAAGCAAACAAACAAACAAAAACCCACCAAAGCCAAACAAATATTGACAGATGATAGGCCAAAAACAAAGGAGAGGAATTACAATTAAAATAACCCAAACCCCTGGCTTTCTACGCACCTGTTCTTCTCCAATTTATTATGCACTTCCCTGGTCCCAACCCTGTAACCCAAACAGAACAAAGATCAGCTCAGTGTCAAGGTGAAAACTCCTGCCTTGCACCTGTGCTTGCAGCAGTGTCTGTATGTCAAGATGAAAAGCAGTAGAGGTGTTCATATATCACTGGTTTAACATTAAGTACATATATATCCCTTCCTATACTGTTTTCAGACAAACTCCATACTTTACATGTGCACCAGACGAACACCGAGGTACATCAATGGACATCACTGTGCACATAAAGCACAGAAGATACAAACAGGTGTAATGTGTGTGTATATGCAGACACAGCTACTACCAGCACCAGGGAAAGACACCAAGTATGAATTTTAAATATTTGTACAGACCCAGAGAGCTCAGATTCTGACCTGGTTCTGATCTATGCCTACACTCCAGTGGGACAGGGTTTGTGCAGTTTCAAACTCAAGTGTATGGGACTGGGCAGACACTTCCAACTGTTTTGGGTTTTTACTGTGCATGAAACAACACAGCTGAGGATAAACATGGAATGAAGCAATACAGGAATTCTCCAGTCACTGCTCAAGGAAAAACCAGAGTGAGTCTCTGGGTTTGGGGTTTGAGTCCACCCACTCTCTGAATCAGAGGAATATTTTTAGGAAAAGCCAAACAAATACATGTTATCTCAGTTTGTCAGCTACAGTGGTGATAAGGTACATTAGCAGATGTGGAGATTTCAAGTATCTCTCCTACATTGTGCCAAGTAATTATTTCCCTTTAAGTGAAAATACAGGACATTGAGGTAATCATATTTAATAAATTGTCACAAATATTTGACAGCATTTTCCCATGAAACGTTTAGAGGCTGAAAAAGATGTATTTTCTGTGCTTATGGAGCAATTCTGGGGGGATGCAGTGGTGATGCTGTGCTGGCCCCACAGCCTCCCCACCTCCCAGGGCAAAGCTCAGCCTGACAGCACAGCAGCAGTTTGTGGGTTTGTGGGTGCACCTGCAGCCACCCCACTGCCCACAGCCCAGGCAGCCAAACCTGTGCAGCCTGCCCTGGTAGCCCTGCGCTGGCAGAAACCTCCTCCACAGCTCCCTGAGCCCACACAAGGTCAGTGACAGGGTCTCCTGGTCAGTTCTCACACTGACAGACCCTTCCTGCAGCAGACAGGCACCCTCTGAAGATCCCAATCTTAGAGAAATTACACTGGCATTTTACCAAAGCCATTATCTTCACAAACTCCTCTCTGCATTACTGTCACTGCTTCTTTCCATGCATTTTGGGATCTCTACATCCCAGTGGACACTATGAACCTTTTTTCTGTCCACTACACATCTCCTCCAGCCTCATGGGATTCACACACCCTCTCCTACAGCACTGCCAAGAGACATATCCCTGCTGCAGGCAGCCAGAGGCCCAGGCAGCACAGCCAGGAGGGAGGACCAAACAGATCCAGGTCACTTATGCTGGAGGAAAACTGAGGGGCCAAAGGAAACAGGTAGAACTGTTGCAAAGAAGGGAATGGTTTGTTCTCCCAGTCCACAAGCAGTAATAGCAGACTCCCTACTGGGATACTGTGGCCTGGAAACAACCACCTACAGAGAAGGCAGGGTCTCCAGCAGCCAAAGCCCTTAAGAACAAGCCAGACAAACACTAACCTGGAGGAACATCAGAGCCACAAGTCCTGTCAGAGGTGAGGACAGACTAAATAGCCTTCAGCCCCTTCCAGCTGCAAGATTCTGAGCAAGCAGGAGGCCCTTAGCACTTACAGCACTGAAAAACTGAAACAGCAACTAAGGTAATCTCTGCCCTCAGAACAACATCTCCCAGATCCCATTCCAGTGTTCAAGAGAGCTCCCACAAGCAGCAGCGCACTTTGATTTCCCTGACCAGTACAAGCAGAGATCTTTTGCCAAACATAACACGAGACACCACTTGAGATCAGACAGGCAGGGCTGGGACTCGCTCCCTAACACAGTTCAGGCCTGGAAAAAAACAAACCCTTATACAGAACCTTACAGTGTGGAGTGAGGGGGGAAAATAAAAACCCCTCAAGGTAAAAACCCTGCTCTCGGCAATTCAGACATTAAACATCCACAGGTGTTGGTATTTCTGATCTGACAACACTTTGCTCTGGGGAGGACTCAGCTTTGCTGGGTCCCTCCTGGACACACACACAGCACTCTCACTCACCCTCCAATTCTCTTCTTGAGCTCGATGGGTTTCATGTCCTCGGCGGGCGCCAGTTTGAGCGCGCCGAGCGCGGCGGGCGCGGCCGGGGGCTGCAGGGGCTGGATGGGCTGCGGCACCACATGGTGCTGGGAGATGGCCAGCACGGGCCCCGCGTAGTGCTGCAGCTGCTTGGGGCTGCCCGAGGGCGGCGTGGCCGCTTTCCCGTCCGGCAGGTGCGGGCCCGGCGGCCGCTGGATCACCGGGGCCACCGAGGGCGCTTCCTTGGGGACACTGGGAGTGCTTACGAGGGGCTGGTGGCACTGGGCCAGCGGCGGGGACAGCGCGGTCTGCGCCGCCTGCTGCGGGGAACTGGTGACCACGGGGATGGGGATGACCGAGATGGGCGCTGCCAGCGGCGGGGCCGGCAGCGGCACCGGGCCCGGCGGGGAGATGGGCACCAGCACTTCGCTCCGGGGCTCCTCCGGGGAAAGGGCGCTGTTGGCTCTGGGCGCGCTGGCCTTGCCCGCCTTCTTCTGCTCCTGCTCCCGCTCCCGCTCCAGGCACAGCTTCTCATGCTTCTCATTCTCCTCTGAAAGAGAAACACCGCAGTGAGCAATGGCCCTTCCCTGGGCAGGATCCTTAAGTTAAAACATCCTGGTTTTTGTATTACCCTGAGTAAATCCCAGCTCAATGGACACTGCACTGATACAAACACATCAAGGCACATCTTTACTGCTGTGGATTTTAATCAAGCTCTTAAACTTGGCTTTGATGTGTGTACGTTCCTATATGTTTTTAGAACACAAGACAAAGTAAATGCAATCTGTGTGGCCGGACTAGCAAAATAAACCTCACCAAATGCAATCCAGGGCTCTGGCTTTAATTGCGTGAACATGGCACAAACAAAATTTATTTATACAAGTCCTGTGGCGCCAGTGGCCCTGGCATCTAGACATTGCACAGCCTTAATCAAATATCTCCAAACCCACCATCCGTGAGGCTCAGCAGTTCCTGCTCCTGACAGACTCTGAGGAGCTGCAACAAAAAGTGGTGCAGCAACCTCTTCACAGTAATATACAAATATTTGGAAAATAAAACCTTCTTTTATCAAGGGAGGGATTAGGGGAAGGATGTGGACAGAATGGTGTTCTGTCTTATAGCCATCAATATCAGGTAATTCAGAGGAAGCTCTAAGAAACATCCCAACAGAGCCTCTCCCAGGAGGAGCTTGGGCTTGACTGAAACAATGAAGTCAGAATGTGTATTCAGGGAATCAGAGAGAAGAGCATGTTGTATACTGCCACCTGGAATCACCAGGTTATGTTCAACCCTGCAGTGATCCTCAAGGGAATCTGTACTGAACATAGCAAGTGGAATGAGGGGAAAGGGGCCCCAGCAGGCACAGAGCTGGCAGCCCTTGCACCCCCCATGGGCCCTGACATTACTGGGATACTTTCTAAACCATCCTTTGATTTTGAGGGGCCCAGTGCAAAAACTACAGTGAGCAACAAAAAGAACAAAACTCTTACTCCTGACTCTGAATGCCCTTTGGTACGTGTGACCACACAGCAACGCCGACCCAGATTCAGTTGACACAATTTCCTCAAGTTCAGCTGCAGCAACAGCCCAAACACACCCCAACCTCCCTCAGGAGAGCAGGAGCCAGGTCAAGCAGCCAGCTGCCAAGGTAAACACTGTCCTGAATCCACTCATGGAGAAATCACCCTCTGGATCGAGCTCTAGCACTGGGGCTGCAGCCTCAGTCTCTGACCCTGCAGCACTCACAAAGGCACCACATAAAATTCTGTCACCAGAAGGGTTTCACATCCATACAGCACTCTTCCCTGGGCTGCCCGAGACTCAAACCCAAAGTTTTCATTCAACTTCTGCAACACAAGTAAGGGGTGAGTGAGCAAAAGATCTGACTGACTCCAAAACAGGAGAGAGGTTGCTTAAGCAGCAGCTGAGCCTTGAAGCTGCATTTCTCTGTATTTTCTCAAAATATTTCAGGGTATTATCAACAGTTCCTTAAAGAAAGAAGTGAAGCAGCACAGGGTGGCAAAAACCCCAGCAGGAATCCTCTGATACAAACATAAATCTCAGCTACCAACAACTTCGGAGTGGTTTGGTCGAACAACATTAATAACAAATAAAGAAAAGCCCTTTGTCTGCAGATCTTTTGCTCCACTTTGCTGCTGGTCCACAGCCAGAGGCCATGCAATGGCCCTGGCACAGGGTGCAGGAGGAAACCCAAGCCCGAGGAGCTGCTGACTCACGGTGTTCCCTGAGCACAGGGCGCAGAGAGGCACCGCCTCCCCCGGGACACACGGCCCAAACCCCACACGGCCACTGGGACTGAGAGCAGGGAGCACCCAAGGGCTCCTCTATGGGGATCCCGGCAGTGCCGGGTCTGGGGAGGACAGCAGGACCTGCCCTGTTGGGAAAGATGGCACAGGAAGGGCTTGTGAATATGATTGCCTGGTAAATACTGGAGATGTAAAACCTGTGAGTGAAATAGAAATAAAGGCCAGATTTGAGATGTGATCATGGCAGGCAGGAAGACACGGATTAGCTGGAGAGAGGTTGAAGAAAACAAAAGGACCCAAGAGCTAAAGAGTTTATCTCAAGGATTTTTTTAGCAAAAATCTAACACTGAAGAGCCACTGTCCTCTTGGGTCTGACTTGACCACAGGCAGAAAGGACCCACCCATGCTCCCAGCCCCAGCAAAAGGACTGGAGGGCCCTGAGCCACCTCTCTGGACAGAAACCCTTCCACTGGGTGGTGAAGATCTGTCTCCTGCTTGCTTTGCACTCACACACCCTGCTCACAAACCAAAGACACTCTTTGAAGGAAGCCCCCTCAGGGTCTATGTTTTCCCATCTGAAGGAAGCTCCCCCACGTTTGGTCACAGTTCAGGGATGGATGATCAGTGTGCTGTGTGCTCAGACACACACCAGACACATGGAAGGCTCATTCCTCCCCCTGTGGCACACTCAGCACAGGAACTCCTGCAAGCCCATACACAGAAAGCAGCCAAGACTCAGGGCACCCCCTGGGACAAGAGGACAGCTGAATCCAAAGGTGCCCCTCAAAATTATGTGTAATTTCCACTCCTTCACACTCTTACCAAGGGGACTGAGGACAGAACAAACCATGGGAACCAGTCCTGAGAACCCTCAGGGGGTCTGAACCACAGCCCAGGATGAGGGGTCCTGGAATCCACCCTGCCCACACTCCTCTGCTTGCCAGCAGGTTCACAGGGCAAGAGCAGGCACCTCAGGTCCCTGGCCAGGCCACCCAGGCAGTGACAACAACACCAGCAGCCAGGGGACAGAACAGCAGATCCTGTCCTGGGAGGACACAGGAACAGGGTCAGCACCCTTGACCGGTGTCCTGGTGCTATTTTAGGGCCTCCATGGTCCAGGAGTACACAGTACCAGGCACTCCTTGTCACCTAATAATCTGCTGCATTTAAATATATCTTGTCCTGGAAATGCCACCCATCTGTCACAGGCACTGCTGCCAGGGCCAGCCGGGGAGCAGAGGCAGAGCCACAGTGCCCTGGGCCAGCAGTGTGGGCCTGCAGCAGCCAGGGCATGGCCCCAGCCCCTGGAGCCACCTGGGGGAGAAGGCCTCAAGGGATGTCAGTGCCCTTTGAATGCTCCTGCTTGTCACTAGGGACACTATCAGTGCCAGAGTTTATCAAGGGTGTGTGCCTTTGCATAGCCAAGCATCCTACCTGTGTGTGCTCAATGAGGAACATCTCTAACTCCAGGAACAGTGAGGCAGTTCTGTAGTGTCATTTTCTGAATGGTCTGAAGTGTTTTTCTGAATCATTCAACGCTTCTGGGAGCTTGTCCTGCATACCTTGGGCTGCTACAGCCCTGGAAAGGAGTGCCCTGGGTGTCACTCACACTGGATTTGCAGCAGTGTCACCCACAGGAGCCACTCCAGGCTCCTACCAGGAAAGTGCTGGGTACAGAAGAGTCTCCAGGTATTTACTACTCCCCAGGCTGCCCTGGAGGGGGTCAGTCATGCCAAGAGGAAGGGCAGCCTGGAGCCTGGAGGTTGGTTTCTGCTTCTGCAGGTCCCTGGCTCTGCAGGGGAGAACCAGGAAGAGGGAGATAAGAACAGTCAGCAGAACTGGAGCCCAGCAAAGCTCAGCATCAGCCAAGCAAGCTCTGAGTCACAGCAAATGCTGCTGACACCAGAGGCTGCAGCACACAGCCACAAGCACTTCCAGGCCCAGGAACAAGCCTGCAGGACTGAGAACCCTTTGAAATCGGGACTCTTCTGACTCTTGAATTTTGTTTGACAACAGCACAAGCCCCACTTTTCCCTCCCATCTCAGCTAAAACTTCCCAGATTGGTGTCCACCCCTTGGCACCATTGTTTCTCACAGTAACACGGCAGACCCGAGACAGGGCACTGCTTCCCAAAGCCCTGTGTGCTCCTCCTGGCCATGTCCTCAGCAGGGACACCTGGTGACACTGCCACACTCAGTGCTGTGCTCACACTGCAGCCCGACACCAAACAGCCCCATGTCCTCTCCTCCTCACACACACCAGGCCTTGCCAGCACCTCCCAGACCAACTAAACCGTATTTTAGGAGCACACTGCTCACAAAGGGACCTGAAATGCTTCACAGTTAGATCTCAGAAGTTCACAATACACTCCAGAGGAGCAGGAGCTAAGCCAGTCTACCTGGGGGCAGTTTGAGGGGTTCAGAGACCCCAGAGCCCCACCTGACACTCTCCCTGCTGAGCAATCCTGCTGCACTGCCACTGCTGTCCCACCCTCACCCCTCACCTGCAGACTGGGTCACCATTCACTACTCACAACCACAACACTCAGATCTCCACTTCCTCAGCCAGAGGATGACGACACCTTTATGTCATTTCTCTAAAGGCAAAGGAAAATCAGCCTTTGTGTGAGCTATTCCTCCTTGGCACCAGCCAGTACAGACCATTAGTGAAACCAGCCACCTTGGTATCCAAACCTGAAATCAGTTAAGAGAAATGACAAGGTGATCCTCTTGCCTTACAAAATCTAGGGAGCACACACTTTATTAGTACTTTATGGAGACACGTGGCTTATAAGGAAGCACTTCCAACAAAACTGTTGCAACTTCTGGAACACAGCAAGGGAAGACCCTCATGAAATCTTGAAGTACTTCATCTCCCAAGCCCCAAAGAAGAATCAATGATAACTAAATAAATACCTGGCAGACATTTTTAAAAACAGCTTCTCCAGTCTCTACAGATAATCTACACTGTGCTTCAATAAGCTATTCCAGTCCTTAAATGAAACCCTGAATCAGCTCCAGAGTAATTTTAGCTGCATTTTAGTTACAACTCTTTGTGGATGGAAGAAAGAAATAAAGGGTGAGGATTTAGCAGCACTACAAAGGAAAAGAAAACAGATCAAGACTGCTAAAAAAAATTAAACCACCGTGGAGAGCCTCATCTCTACAGAAACCCCAGGGCCATAATGTCACCAGGATGCTGAGCCCACCACTGTCACAGCTACAGCACCACAGCTGGGTGGGCTGGAGGGATGTGCAGCTCCTCCTGTACCTTTCTGTGGCATTTGGGATAAAGTGCAGGACAGCACTGGCTCTGACAGGCCAAGTGGGCACCAGCAGCACATGCTGACTCTGCTCCACCATCCGAGGAGTCCCACCTGGGCAACCAAGCAGGTGAACCATCCTACACGAGACAGGCCTGTGCTTTCCCACCAGGCATCGGTGTTTTTGAGATAGGGAGACAAAGTAATGCACTCTGATAAAACACACGTATTTCTGTCAGCTGAACAGCTTCTGTGTCACAGTTCAGAGTAAAGAGTGGCACTGCTGCCAGGCAGGACCCAACCCAGCTGCTCCTACGCACACGGGGACAGGGCTGTCCCTGCTGCTGGCCCGGGGACAGAGGCACTGCAGCAACACTGAACCGTGACGTGCCTTAAATGTACAGGCTGGAAAAGAACAGCAAACATGAACTGATTAATAAACAGTATTATAAACAGACTATGTATCCCTAAAGCAGACCAAAAGGCCCGCAGAAGAAACTCTTGAGACCCCACTTGATCCATTGCTGTCAAGTGCTCTCTGCAGGCTGCTCTGAGCCATGTGTTACACAGGCAGCACACACACTGCTCGTGTCTTCCACAGCCAGCAAGAGAGCACAGACAGGTGAAATGAGTTCAGTGAGTCATGGCAAAACTGGATCTGGCAGATAACAGCCTGTTAGGTAAGCATGTTTGCTCCAGGTAACATTCCTCGATCCTGTGATGAGAACAAGGGCTCACTGCTGCACCTTCATCCCAGGGCTGCGCCAGGGGTTGTTTCCACAGGCTGCTCACTCTAGCCAGCTTTCCTCTCAAGGAAATGAATGGAAATGTGCAGATTAGCCTTTAGAACCTCACCTCCATACTTGAAAAAGAGAAGAATCAAGAGTATCTGCCCATCAAAACAGGGAGTCACCACCATCACCTGAACTGGCTGCACCAAGGCAGTTACCCCTGCAATCTCATGACAATTATCCTTGCCACCCCCAAAATTCAGACATTGCTGTGTCACGGAGCAAGGCTCTTCCTGAAGTCAAAGTCTAATTGTCAGAATAAGCATGTCACCATGGCACTGCTGTCCTGGGACCTGCAGTGCAGCTCTCCTGTACCTGGAAGCCTCTGGAAATAGATAAACTCAAACTGTGTGTTGGGAGGTGCTTTACCCACCCCTGAAAGAAACCCAGGTGAGTGTGCTGCCTGCAGCAGCCAGAGAGGCCAAAGGTGAGGCCACACACCCCTGGGGGTGCTCAGGACCTGTGTGTGCACCCTGGAGAGACAGAAACCAGCAGTGACAAAAAAGCCCCACAAGGTTTCTGGAGATGAATCCCACATTATACTGAGATCTGCTGAAAGACAACAGTGAGAGGCCACCTCACTGCCCAACCACGGATCTGAGTCTGGGTCTGAGCAGGTTCTCCTCCTCACCCAGGGCACAGGGAGGGTGGCACCACAGCCAAAGGAAACCTTTCTGGCCACCACACACCGTTATCACTCCCTGGCAATTCAGTGTGCCCAAGGGGCAGGGAGGTGAGATGGAAAAGCCCAGAACTGTGCCTGCTGTGTGGTCACTGCTGCACTGGCACCACTCAGGAGAGAAATGGTGTCAATGAACTGTGCAGCATCGAGAGAGCAGCAAACACAAGCTGGACAGTCACAGATGAGTATCTGTGGGAAAAAACCTAGGAAAACAAGTATCAGTTTCTTGCAATTATGAAGAAATTTGTTTTTCTTAGATCATGGATTAAGATCTTGGATTAACCTAAATTCAAAGAAATCAGCACCCTCTAATTCAAGTCAAATGTCTCTGGAGGTTGCATGTAACAGACAGGGAAAGGGCCCCAGGCTGTGGGTCTGTGCCCATGTAAACCAGTGTTTTCATGCCCTGGAGGCACATCTTTACAGCAGGAGTGTTACAGCAGCAGGCACTGCTGTCAGCTGCAGACCCAGCAGCCCTTAGATGAGTTCAGTACATATTTTTTAATGCTGTTCCCAAAAAGGATTGATTTTCAGGCCATACCGGACCCCTGGAGCTCCACAGTGTAACTGGGGGTACAACACAGACCATAACACTTTTCAGAACACAAGATTTCAAGGGAGAGAAGAGGAAGAAGGCGAGGCGGCCAACCCATTCTTACTGCTCTTACTCATTACTCCCCAGTCTTTCCCAGCTGTTGCTCTGCTCGTGCTCCCCCCTGACATCTTCCTGCCACCCAAAGGTCACTGCAGGGCTCCTCCCTCCCGTGGCACACTCTTCCTGGTGCTCAGACTTCCCTGAAGTGGCCACGTTAGCACCGAGGCTGCTGGCCCTGGGCTGTGTGTGCAGCAGGCTCGGTGACTGTGCCCCCAGAGCCAGGGCAGGCTCCTGGCACCAGCTGCAGCCTCTGTGTGACACCACAGCCCCACACAGCCCCGGGAGCTGCTCCTGGAGCTGAGAATCCTGCGGGATGCCTTTCCTTTGCTGTGTTACACCCTGCTCAGCAGTGAATCCTGCCTGGGAAGCTGTCCAGCATCACAAGGCAGGTCTCCTCTGTAACCCAGAGCAGCATCCTGTGCTGGCCCCACTCAGGAGATGCTGCCAGCCCGGGGCAGGGGTGGCAGTGAAATATCTCCAGCAGCAGGACACAAACCCAGCACCCTGCAGGGGTTTGCTGCTGTACCCCGAGCACAGGGGCCACCTGTACACCTGGAGCCGGTACCCGCACAGGGCTGCCGGGGCAGGGGGGCTGTCAGGGGCTGGGAAGCGACACCGGAGCTGTCACCCCCCGGCGGCCTCTGCCATCCCCAAAGCCCGGGCTGTGCTCCAGGCCGGGGAATCCTCCCGGCCCCGATGGCCGCATCCCCCGCTGCTGCGTGACTCATCACCGGCACAATGGGCGGCGGCACAAAGCGCCGCTCCGCCCCGATCCCCGCGCCGGGGCCGGGGCCGCCGTCCTGCAGCCCCGCCGTGCCCAGTGCTGCCCCCGGGGCTCGGATGGGCCGCTCCGGGAGGGCCGGGGCGGCGGGGGACGGGCGGTGCGGGGTGAGAGGAGCAGGGAGCGGGGTGCCGAGTGCGGGGAGCGGTGCGGGGGCGGTGATGGCTCGTTGGGGCTCCCCGGCCCCTCCCGGCGGCTCTGCGGGTCTCCCCCGATCTCCCCCGGCCCCGGGCGGGTCCCGCGTTCCCCTGAGGGTCCCCTGAGGGCCGCGCGGGCGGGGCGGGGCGGGGCCGCGCGCACGTGGTGGGGGGCGTGGTCAGGCCGTGACGCGGCAGGCCCCGCCCCCCCGCCGGCCGGGGACACGCAGCGCGCGGGGCGGGGGCGGCGGCGCCCCCGGCGGGAGCGGGGCCCGGACCGGGGCAGCCCCGCCCGCCCCGAGCCCCCGCCGCGCCGGCCCCGGGTCCCCCCGCCGTGCCCTGACACCGCCCCGCCCGTGCCGCGTTCTCCCCGGGCCGGATCCCGCCGGCAGCGCGCAGCCCGCGCCCGCTCCCCCCCCGCTCCCCGCCCGCCGGCGGTGCCCGTGTAACCCCGGCCGGGCCGGGCTGTCAGGGGCGGCCGCGCCGGCCGCGGGCGGGCGGTCACTCACCACGTGCGGTCTGCTGCTGCTGCTGCTGCTGCTGCGCCTGCCACTCCAGGAACCGCGCCGCCTCCAGCAGCGTCTCGATGCTCATGGCGCGGGCCCGGCCGCCGCCGCCGCCGCCGCCGCCCGGAGCGCGGGCCCGCCCCGCCCGCGCCGCCCCGGGCTCGCCCCGCCGGCCGCAGCGCTGGCGACAAGATGGCGGGTGGCAACAGAAACACAACAGGCGGGCGCTGGCGCGGCCCCGCTACTACGCGTCGGGCGGCGCCAAGACGTGGAGTGGAACACCGGGCGCCGCCCGGACGGGATGGGGAGCGGCAGAACGCGGCGGCCTGCCAGGACCGGAGACGCGCGGACACGGCCCCGCAGCCTCGCTGGTCTCGCGGGGCGGGCGCTGACGGGACCGGCCCCGGGGCGGGCGCTGGGCTGGACTGGCGGCGCGGCGGCCTCTCCGATCCGGCGGCGTTGCGATCCGGGCGCCGCGTTTTGCGGGCGGCGCTCCCCCCGCAGTGCGCCGGCGGCCCGGGGCGCGCTGTCAGCCCGCGCGGGCCAATGGGCGCGCAGCACAACACGCGTGCTGCCCTCCACATGGGCGCCCCGCGCCGCCGCGCGCCTTAAAGGGGCCGCGCCCGCCGCGCCCCGCGCACGTGCGGGACCCGCGCCACCGCCCCCGGGCCGGGACACACCGAACCGGGACAAACAACGGCCCCGGTGCCACCGGGATGGGCCCGGCCCCCCTCTGCCCCCGCAAGTCCTGCCCCGTCCCTGCACAGGCTCCCTGAGCTGTCCCGGTCACCGGGGGCGGGGGCTGCACGGGGGGGAAAAGCCGGACTGTTTTTAGGGGTAAAGGAAGGCAAAGAGGAGCCCGCGGGAAGGGTCAGCACTTCCCGGGGAACAGCCCAGAGTGCGGCTGCCCGCGGGTAACTCGGGCAATGCTCTCCTGTATACGGCCCCTCTGTCTGCAGCCTGCAAAACTAAACCCAGCTTCGGTTATCCGCAAGGAAATTTTCCATTTCAAGTATCTACCTCTGATTGACTCCTGGTTTTTGGCTGGGAAAAGACACTGAAGTAAAGGGAAAAGAAACTGGTTGGAAAAACCAGTCCTTGTCACAGAAGAAATGGGATTTTTTAAAAAACCAGATTTTTCATATGAGAATTTCATTCTACCTATAAACATTATGGGATTTACAAACCAAAAACTGCCCCGAGGAATGGCCACTACTGAAGGGGACAAGCCCCAGTCCTTGTGAGATGGGCTGGGCTGGGCTGGCTGGTGGAGCTGGGGCTGCCCCCAAAGGCGTTTCTGTGTCCCCCCAAAGGTGTTTCTGTGTCCCCCCAAAGGCGTTTCTATGTCCCCCCAAAGGCGTTTCTGTGTCCCCCTGCCCGTGCTGGGCGCTCAGGGCCGGTCTCCTCCTCGCCCAGCGTGTGACTGGCGGCCTCATGCGCTGCACGTTCATCTGATCCTCCCCTGCAGAGCCCAGGAGTCATTTCCTCCTGGGCTTCACCCGGAGCTCACCCCTGTGTTATCACAACTCCTCACAGCAGCAATGAGGGCACTGTCCTCACACACGGGCAGATGATGTAGACAGCTGTGAGCAGAAGAGGGGGAGAAAATACAGATGTGGATGAAGCCTGGCCAAAAGAACCCACCTGGGGCGCCTTTGGGTGGCTCATAGAGGGATAAGCTGATTTCTGATGGAACTTTTCAGCTGCTCTCCAACCCTCCCTGCAAACTGCCTCACGGGCTCCTCCCAGCTCCAGCAATGAATGAAGGAGTTTCACCAGCAGGAATGCCTTCCCTGAGCCAGCCCAGCTCCCCGGAGCAGCTGCTGAGCTCGGGCTGTGTGGCAGCAGCACTGCTGGAATCACACAGTGCGGGTGGCCCTGGGGAGCTCAGTGAGAGCTGCAGAACCTGACACCTCCCAGGTCCTTCCCTTTGTAGCCTGGACCTATCCAGGTATATTTTATGTGTGTTGTGCGTGACTGGGCTGTCTGATCCCAGCAGAGGAGCTGAGGATGGCCCAGCAGCTGGCAAACAGCTGAAAACAGCAGAGAGCCCTGGTGTGACACCCACAGCTCGGGCTGGCTGGGCTGTGCACACTGCAGGATTGTCACTGTCACTCTGCAGGGCTTAGCCTGGCCAGCTGGCACTTCACAAAGCTGGACATCCTGACAAGGAGGTGACTGGGACTCCTGTCAGAGGGGAGCACACAGCTGGGACTGTCCAGCTGTCCAGGCTCTGCTGTGGGCTGCAGTGTCACAAACCAGATCTGTGAATGCAAGTGCAAAGTGCAGTGGCCACAGGTTCTGTCTCCAGCCAGCTCTCTGTAATCCCACAAAGCATTCAGGTTTACAGTGCTCTTCTAGACTGATTCAGTTTGAAGAAGGAATTGCTGTTCTGCCACCAAATCTGCTGTACAAACTGCACCTCCTACCCTGGGCCCTGCCAGAGACCTGCCCTGAGCCCTGCAAGGGCTGCAGACTCTGGGGTCTTACTGGGTGAGACAAAAAAAATCCCAAATAAGACAATAAATTGATTCATTAGAGGAGGTTATGGAGCATGCAAGAGGCAGTGCCCTGACTGACTGAGGGTGCTGGATTGAACACAACTTTTGAAAGAAACATTTTCAGGTGCCATACAATAGTTTACTCCAGTGCTAAGTTAATGCTTTAGCAGGAGGCAAAACATTCCTTCTTCTGCCTGCTCACATCTTTTGCAACACTAATCTCCAAGGAGAGTTGTTTGTTTGAAACCTTGAGCTCTGTGGGCTCTTGACTGCTAAGCTGGCTCTCAGCTTTGGCAGCTCACAGTAGAAATCAGCGTCATTAAACATTCATATCTGAGCAATGTTTCCTGATTAAATTTATTTACTGCAAGTTTTTGGAGCTGGCTAACGGAGCAGCTTGGGTACACATCTAGAATCCATCAACTGTGTATTCATCTACCTCTGGAGGGCTTTATGGAAGGGTTTTCCCTGAATCATTTGACACTGTTACTGGGGACAGGGATAATCCAGAACATTATCTGGGCTGACTTTGTGAACATTTTAATGAGTGTTTAAAACTTTGCATATGTGTTAGAAGTACCAAGAAGTCCAATTTCTCCCCCATTATGCTCCACAGTTGGTGGGAAGAGCAGGCACTGGGTTATCTCCACCCTGCTGGACACAGAGCTCAGGGCTCAGGGCACCAGGAGGCAGAGGGGCTTGGTCTGAAGCCAGAGCTGTCCTTCCCCTCAGGCTGCCCAGCCTCGGGGTCTCTGCTCAGGGTTGTGCTGGTCCTCCTCTCCTGGGCTGCTCCTGACAACGACCCATCACGGGCAGGAATCTCTTCCCAAGAGGAGAAGGCTCCTGCGGCTCCTGAGCAGGTGGCACTGCTGGAGCTGCCACATCCAGCCCTGCACTAGGGACAGGGGCCTCTTCAGTTTCCATCTGGTTTTAAAACTTTCAGTCAGATCATTTGACTGATTTTTATTTTTCATCTTCTCTAAATATTAGATGTAACTTAGGAGAATTTAGACCTTTGATCTCCTCATAAGCATATATAGTTTCCGAGGGGAGCATTTTACCTGTTTTGAGGGAATGCCCAGGGCATTTTATCTTATCTGTGTATTATTTCCTGTTTAGTCAGTCCTTTACATCACGCTGGATGATACTCAGATGGCACAGATATTGATCTCTATCTAGTATATTGTGGTTGTAGTTGAGCCTGAAGGAAATCACTCCAAAACATTCTGAGTGGTGAGTTTGGATAATACCTTAATCATAAAGCTGGGGTGTTGTAAATGCCTTTCTTTGTTTTGAGAGTTATTGACGACATTATATAAAGTTTGAATGGGCTTAGATTTATTTAGATAAAATGGTGATGATATTAATATATAGACAGTGCAGGAAAAAGCAGCAGTGTTTATGGGGCTCATCATCTTTCCTTATATCCACCCTTCTCCCCCCCACAAAACAGACAAGATTTGAAAGGAGATGAAACATTTCCACTTGAGGATGACACTGTCTTACCAAGGCTCACCTAATAAATACCCCACACATATCCCATACAGGGATGTGATGGATGTTAAAAAAAACACTTCAGCTGTGCAGACGTGGAAGAATAACTGCAATAGTGCTGGAGATCTGACAATCTCCTTCCTGCTCTTCTGCTTGTTTCCTTTCCAGCTGTGCAGCAAACAGTTTTTCTGTGCTCAAACCATCCTCAGGATTTCTGCAACCCGTGACCGGCAGTGAGTTTGGCTTTCTGGCAGAATTAATCTCTGTGACTTTTCCCCCAGCTCAGAAGTGACTCTCATCAATTTCCTGACTTTTCTGAGGTCACCCAACCCCTGTGAGCCAGGGCATGGGCTGGGGCTCTGTGTTTGCACCCTGGGTTGAGAACTGTCAGTGTCCATCTGCCCCACCTGGGCTCCACAGCTCAGCTCCAGCACTTGGGAATTCTGCTCTTCCCTCACTCTGAATAAGCAACTTTTCAGTTCAGGCATCTGAATAATCTGTCTGGAGTCACTGGAATATGTAACTGCCTAAAGTTTTATCTCCTGTTTAAATACTTTGTTGCTCAGGGCCTAAATTAATGAACATAAATGATTAAATGAGTGGTAATTCTCCCTTTTCAGGCTTCACACCAAATAAGAAATCCCCCCAACTGTGCTCACATGAAAGCAGGAGTTTATCTCAATATTTTCATTTTGAAATTCAAGCACTGAACGCAGAAAAAAACCCACAAGGGTGAAAATAATTAGTGCTGTTTCTTACTGAACCATTCTGACTTTCTCTGTAATCCTTTTATTTATGGTTTTAATGGTGAATAAATTCTTATTGTAAATATTTAATCACGGAGAGTGGTTAAGCAGGACGTGTGTGATGAACAGGTCTCACACAGATCTGCTGACAGGGCTGAAAACTCCCCCATTCCTCCCACAGCAGCACCTTGACCTCCACCCTGGGCTGGCCTCGGTTCACGGGGTCCCAGACACTCCCCAGGTTCCTCCTGGTGTTACCCACTAATCCCATAATGGCCCAGGAACTTCAGCACCACATAAGGACAGTTTATATTATGCCAATAATAAGTAATTCATTAATATCTCTACTACAACAGCACTGGCTGCTACAGGGGAGCTCAGAGGAAGACACAAACCCTTGTTGGGCTCCCGGGGCTCACACCTGGGGATGGCTTTTCCTGGCAGCTGCTGCATCCCGGGGTTTTCACTTGTGCAATCCCAGCAGGTCCAGGTTTGAGCTCCAGATGTGGAAACAAACACGGGGCAGTGTCAGCTGTGCAGGTCCCTCAGCAGGTAAGAACCTGACCCTGTGTGGTTTGCAATGGGAAACTCTGTGCAGCAGGTATGGGCTGTGCTCACTCAGGTATGGGCTGTGCTCAGGTGTGGGCCGTGCTCAGGTATGGGCTGTGCTCAGGTATGGGCTGTGCTCAGGGCACGCAGCTGCAGAACAGGTGCTCAACTGCCGAGGAACAGGGGGAGGGAAGGTCCATCCAAAGTCCACAGGCCGCAGGCTCAGGTGTCCCGGGTGTGGAGCAGTGGCTGATGGAGCCACAAACACGGGGCACACCACCACAGTCTGCTACAAATGCGGTCTGTGACTGAAACACCTGCTTGGGATGATAAAATTTAACCTACAGGATACACGGCGAAACAATTCTTCCCCGAGAACCGGAACGGCCTCTGCGTGGCTGGGAGTCACCTTTTGACTGCATGAAAAGCCGCGCCAAGTGACGCGCCCTGGGGACGGCAGCTACAGAGCGATTCCGACCCGACCGTGCTCTTCTGCATCAATGAACCGCCGCGACTGCGCCGGGTGCGCTGAGACCCCCGGGCAGGGATGAGACCCCCGGGCAGGGATGAGACCCCCGGGCAGGGCATGAGATCCCCGGGCAGGGATGAGACCCCCGGGCAGGGATGAGACCCCCGGGCAGGGCATGAGACCCCCGGGGCAGGGATGAGACCCCCGGGCAGGGATGAGACCCCCGGGCAGGGCATGAGACCCCCGGGGCAGGGCATGAGACCCCCGGGGCAGGGATGAGACCCCCGGGCAGGGATGAGACCCCCGGGCAGGGCATGAGACCCCCGGGGCAGGGATGAGACCCCCGGGCAGGGCATGAGACCCCCGGGGGAGGTTGGGTGCGCTCAGGACAGGGCTGGGAGTCCAGGGCAGCGCTGACACACCCAGAGCAGCCCTGACACCCCCAGAGCAGCGCTGACACCCCCGGGGTAAGGCTGACAGCCCCAGAACAGCCCTGACACCCCAGAGCAGCCCTGACACCCCCAGGGCAGCGCGGGGCTCCGTTCCCGGGCCGTGTCCGCTCCGGCTGCGGGACCGAGCCCGGCGCCGCCTGCACTCCCGGCAGCCGCCGGCAGAGGGCGCCCCGCGCAGCCGCATCCCCGCAGAGATCCCGCACCAGACCCGGCAGAGATTCCGCAAAGATCCCGCAAACATCCCGCACCACACCCGGCAGGCATTTCGCAGAGATCCCGCAGAGATCCCGGCAGGGATCCCGCAAAGATCCCGCAAAGATCTCGCACCAGCCCCGGCAATGATCCCGCAGCAGCTCCAGGCTCAGCCCTCGCTCCGATGGAGGAGCTGGCGTGTTTAAGGGAGATCATCACAGCAATGGGACGTGTCCGGAGCAGCCTTTGGCACCGTCCGGCTCTCCAGGGAGGCCGTGACCAGGGACGGGGCTACAGAAAATGGGAGGGAAAATATTTACTGCTCCCTGCAAGTTCCTTTGAATTGAGGACTCGGCAAAAGAACTCTTAGTAGACCTTTCTTGCCTTTGATGACTTAACCAAAGCGGACCCAATGCAAGGGGGAAATGGGCACACTCTGCTCTTTTTGCTACAGTCAGTAAAGGTGCAGAATATTAAAAATAAAATGGAGTTGTCAGAAAAATTACAAACCTATCATCAATGTCTGAACATGGCTTAAACCCACACAGGAATGTATTAAGCTCTTCAGACTCTCTGCACAAGGGCAGTGTGAGCACCAGCTAAATCCTGTGCCAATATCCACTTTTATTTTTAAGTGTTTTCTACAATATACATGTGAAAAATAGAAGTGCTTGAATGGCACAAGCCAATTCAATTTGATAAAAGGTCTGGAAAAGGGGTTTATTTATATTTATGATAAACAGCTTCATAAAAAGACAGCTTTCCTTTTGCTGTTTCTGTGTACTCATGTTTGCATCAAACAACTGGATATCATAATATATGGCCACTTTAAAATGGAATGATAGCAAAAGCACCTTATGTTTTAACGAACAGTAGCTCTAAAGATCATTCTTTGTGCTTGCAGTGGGATAACACTCCTGGACAGTTTAAAATAAAATCTCAGTAACAAAATGATGTTAGAGATGACCTGCCTTTTTTAAAGCAGATATAAAAAGTAAGAGTTGATAGTTTGGCTGTATCCTACCACAGCTGTCTGTGTCTGCTCTAGGAAAGGCCAGGGCTGTCACAGCCACAGTCTGGTTTAGGAGGCAACGCTCACATAAATTATTCAGCACTCTCAAATCTAAAAATCAATGCTGTGTGCTGCGTAATCCAGCTTAATGTAACAGCCAGAAAAACCATTTATGGGCAATTTTAGAACAGGTTTTCCCACAAAACCTCAAGGTTGCAATAGCAACAGGGAACAAGAGGAGGGAGGCCCTGGCCCTCCGTGTTACACACAGGTACCCACATCCCATTCTGCAGGTGACAGTGGAGAGCTGCTGCACTCTGACCTCCCCTGGCAGGGTCATTAACCAGGAGCTCTACAGCAAACGGTGACAAAGCCTTTTACACTGTTTTACTCCCTGGAGTAGCAGTGCTGCTGCAGCTGGAGCCCTCACACACGCTGGGGTTGTTCAGGGGCCTGGGGGCTGCACCTCCACGGCCAATGCCCATCTCAGCTGTACACCAACAAACCAACACCAACAGTAAATTCATTTACATTCCCTCCAGCACCACGCACACTATTAGGCCTTCAATAATTAATACCCTGGCTTATGATGTACCTTTCACCCCAGGATCTCAAAGCACTCTGCAGTGTGTGGGGATGGATTTTTATTTTGCTGGGGTAAATAGGGTAGAGAAAGATTAACTGATTGACCAAGGTCATGCTGCGTTAACATTTTATTTCTGCCCTAGCATTTAACTGGGTAGCTGCTGTGACCTTGGAAAGCTGGAAGAAAACTGCGTTTTAAAGCTAACAATGTAAGGATAATCTCCCCTAAAGTGTACCATATGTTTGTGATTAGGCAAAAGAAAAAGCATCAGAAGAATTGCTGGTCGTGCGAGTTGTTGGCAGTGTTCTCCAGGGTACAATAGCTGGGAATTTCAGTGCAGCCTGAGAGAAGTGGATGCAAAGCTCCCCTCCATTTCAAGGAAAAATGGTTGCTCAGCATCCTTGGGCTGTGCTGGAAAATCGAGCTTGGTTATCCAGGAAAGTTTCTCAGTTAGAAAAGCTGAGGTGACAGGTGCTCTGCCCTGCCTGGCTCCATGCTCTGCACTCCTCCCACTGAGCTGTGCCCTCTCCAGCTCTATTCCCCCTACCAGAACTAACCTCAGCAACATCCCTTTGGGCCTCTCTGCTAATTCCATCCCATCAGCACTCACAAGCTCACCCAGGGTGTGTGCTCTGGGTCACCCCCTGGCACAGGCACAGGCTGGGAGCCACCACTCTGCCCTCCTGCACAGCTCTGTGCTGCCACCAGCACCAGCCTGGCTGTCCCCGGGTTCCAGCTGGGCTGTCGTCCTCTTGTAAAGGACATAAACTTAACTCATTGCCAGTGTATTCTCAAGGGGATGAGGATGTCACATTCGACTGTCTTTTCTTGTGGTCCTACACTGATGCTGGGAAGCCACGCCAGTCACAAACCCTGACTAGAAGCCCTCAGACAAGAGCTCTGGGCTGCAGGAAAGGAGCCACTTGACTTGGCACAGAAAGAAAACAATCTTTTTTCTTCACGGCTCCCCCAGAAGTGAGTCAGTAGGCCTGACGAACAGAAAACACAAGTTGCCATAGAAACTCGCATGCCTTCCACCAGGCGGAGGAACAAATGTAGGCCAATATTTCTGCTTAGCTGGCTCCTGCTCCGGCTGCTCCTGCCTGCTGCAGCCCAGGGCTCCATCAGCAACTCGCAGTTATTTTATCCCCAACTGCTCCAGAGCCTTTCTCCATCACCTGGGGAGTGCACACACGGCCACATGGGCACAACAGGGACAGGGACACCACAGATGCTGAGCCAGCACCACGCTGTGCTTGGGGGACCCCAAAGGAGGGCTCCACTGACCACAGCAGGATTGGGAAGAGCCCTGACAGAGCAGCCCAAGCCCACCCCAAGCAGCCTCTTCCCCAGCCTTCTGCTGTGAGCCTGGCAGGGAGGGCTGGAGGAAGAGTGGCTCTGAAATGGAACGTTTGTGATGGATTATTCCAGCCACCCTTGATGCAAATAAACTCCTGTTTCTCATCTGTAAAAAGGTGAGCCCTCAGCAGGGTGCAGAGGCATGCAGGTCACCCATGTGTGCAGAGCTCTCTGGGATGATTCAGGAGCAGTGGTTGGGTGGCAAGTGCAATCTCTACTGAACCAGCCTTTGCTTTACTGTGTTCCCTGGTCACACACTATTCTTGGGCTTCACTTTTAATTGTACCACAGGGCAAGTTGCTTTCCTTCTTCCCTTGCTTCTTTGCTTTTTGGATTACATTTTTTTGTAGCTTGTCCAGTGGCCTCCTATATATTCAGCAGGCTGTTATGCTGTAACTGGACTGTAAATAAAAACAATCCAACAAAAGGAAGAAAGTCCACTCTCACCCTATTTTTACTGTAACTTTTTGTGACTCACTACTAAGGAAAAAAATCCCTAAACACAAAAGACCTTTGAAGCCACATTTGAACACAGGCAAGTGTAAACCCAGCCCCAGCTTTGCCCACTGGATAGAATCCTCTGCTGGGTTCTTGGAGCCCAGGAGAGCAGAGCCATGACTCAACAGAGGCTGGGCCCATGCCAGCCCCATGCCCAGTGCCAAGTGCTGGTTCCAGCAGGGGCAGTTAAAGGAATGTGACCAAAATGATGGGGAAAGCCTTTTCCTCCAGAGCAGAGCCCATTACCCAGACACCAGCATGGAGAAGATATTTGTCAGTTCAGCTCAATGGTCTCCAGAAAATGTACAATCAGGTTTAATAATATAATAATTTAAACGAGCTGCCTGTGGTTAATGAATGGGCTCAGGATCTTGACAGCTGGAGAGACAGGTGGTGGGTGGTAACACCTCTCTTCTGAAAGGGCTTTTGGTTTGAGGGCAGAAGGGAGCATCTCAGTTTGTAAGTGATCTATGTTGTTTGGGCAGTGATGTGACTGTTGGGCTTAATATAATTTCAAATCTCTCCAGGTAAAGAGAGTTTAATGCAATTATCTTGTGATAATCTTGTAATTATATTGTGATTGTGAATGAAGACATACCCACAACACCCAAATTCCTAGAATACATTTACTTTAAGACATCCTAGCAGGAAAAGGTTTATTTTGCTATAAAATATTGAGTGAAAGAAAAATAAAGAACTAATGGAAGAGTTTTAATCTTTAAAAAAAGGCAAAAGAGGGCAGTCCAGCCATAGTTCTCCCTGGCTGCTGGACTTCAGCAGCCCCCAAGCCCAGCATCCCCTCATACCCAGGCAGCCCCTAAGAGCTGCCAGGGCTTCTGCAGAGCTCCAGAGGCCATGAGGAACCTTCTTCCAGAGTGACACCTGGCTCTATTCCTGGATCTGCTGTGGCCTTGGGAAAGGGACTCCACACCCTTCTCTGTTTACCCTGACACCACTTGTTTGAGGCTGTTTGGTTTTTTCCTACCTTGAAAGCCTGTTTTCCATGACAAGATCTGCTTGTTTCAGTGGTGACACTAATGTCCCCCCTGGTTTTTAATAGTTACTGCAACATAGCTGGCTAATAATCACTGGGTTTATTTTAGACACCTGCTTTGGGAGAGCAAGAGTCAGAAAAACTTATTTTACAGCTGCAAATCACTGCATGGGTTTAATGAAAGTAGAACAAAATTCAGGAGAAACTTTGCAATGTTTTCACAGGGGAAGTGAGAGTCTAATTCTGTGGCTGCCACTGCTGGATTCAGTATATGGGGCACTTCCCGCTGGGAAGGAATGAGTAAGATAGTGGAGAGTTAAAGAAATGAAAGTCCTAAACTTACTAGAAAGTGAGAACTTGAGACGGTGCTAAAAGTCAACAATAATTTCTAGAAGGGTGAATTTCAAAATTTGTAATCACCAAACCTAACTGCAAACAGGATCCCTCGGCGAGTTCACATCAAGGGCCAACTCACAACTGCCCTCAGTCCCTTGTGTGTTGGCTGAAGCCAAGCTGACACTCACCCTTAGAATTGGAGTTTGCCCTTTGGAAAGTATCCAAAAATATTTTTAAAAATGTAAATTATGCAGAATTACAACTGAAAAACCCCTCACTCAGAAGGAAAGCAAATCCTTCTCTTTGCGGATCTCAAATGCAGGAGGAAGGTGATCCCTGAGAGTGTCAGGTCCAGCTGAGCTCAGCCAGGACTGAGGGCAGGGGCAGAGCTAAAGCCAGGGCTGTGCCCGCCCCCAAAGCTGAGCCACACCTGGATTATTTCACTGCTTCCCACTGTGGCCCAAGAAAAAAGAAGTTTAAGGTAAGAAGTGAACATCCTCTCTTCATCTCGATCTCGCTGCTCACAAGGTATTACTTCTCACTGGATTTGTGCCTGCATTGAAAGAACAGTCTAAAAGAACCACAGAAGAAATTTTCTGTTCAGGAATAAGTAGCAGGTAATGTTGAATATAAATGTTTCTGCCCATACTGAAGTTACTGGAGCTCCCTTGTACAGAGCTTTACATGTTGAAAGGAAAGGAGTTAATTGGTGAGTGATCAAAGATTTCTGCCTGGTAATTTACAATCATTCCAGGGCAGGATTCCTGTGGAGAGGAAAAGCAGGCATCAGTAGGATGCTAAATGATGAAAGGCTCCTATGGAGGCAGTTATATATTCACCCAAATCTCCTGTAAAAGTGCAGCAATTTCCTAAGAATTATAAATCTGCTTTTCTGCAGAGGAGCCCCAGGGTCAGCACAGAACATCTTCTGTACCACAAAAATGGAGAGTAACAAAGACTTCTCCCTCCTTTCTGCACTTCCAATGCCAGCCAGTGTCTCCTCTCCTTTCCATGCCTGGGTTTTTGAGCCCCTCTGCTTGCCAGGACCAGGTGAGTGATTCTGATAGCACGAGTTGCATGAGTGAAACTACTTGCAAATAGCAACCTGCAAAAATCACCCCCCAAGCTCACCACTGCCACCAGAGCCCTCCCATCCCTAGACACACACTGCCATGGCCACCAGCCTCCACAAGGATGGAAACTGCTCCTTGGGCAGTAGTTGGTGATTTTAATCCTGCAGATGTGCATCGCTCACCACAGTTACTTTTGAACAGCAACAAAACCAGTGAAGATTGGTGATTAACCTAAATTCTTCACACTTGAAGGATCAGCTAAGCAGTGCAGATATAGAAGGTGGTTTCCCCCCAACAGAGACCTGCCCCTGCTCAGAGCCCAGAGCATCCCAGTCCTGGGTTTTCCCCCCTGCACACCCGGGCTCTGCTCTCTGTTCCCGCACCATGCTGAAAGCAGATGTCTCGTCTGCTGCATGTCTGCTGGATTTAACTGTCCGTGTTCTGTGTAACAAATGGTCTTAGCGCCATTAAGAATTGAAAAGAAATGTTTTATACTACTGAATGTGTGCTGTGATTGGGATTTCGACTGGTTTTAATAACCCTTGATAATTTTTTCTCCTGCTTTCTCCCAATTTGAAAGCTCAGTTAATTCTGAGCTACAACTCTGTCCATCATTTCAACCACATGTGGCAGAGTGAGAACCCATGCGAGATAATGGTTAATTTTTGGTATCTTCTGCTGCCTAATGACAGGTGTGCTGTCCTAAATAATTAGCTTTCAAAAAGGGATCCCCTTAACCCTTCTCTGAAACTGGGTAGTGATCTCAGTTTTACTTCATTAAGCTCTTGACAGCTCAATGTACTCACATCTGTTACTGTTTGGTAGTTTGATTCCAAGAACACAAATCGCTTCAAGAACTGGCAACAAATTCATTCAGGCTCATGATGCAGATCAAAATCCATCTGTTTACTAATCAAAAGCCATATTTTAATCATAGTACAGCAGTAGTGTCAGCAATATCCCAACTTAGAACTTCTCTCTGCCCTAAACATAGGTAGAACTCTTCCTGTAAGCTGCATTTATTTAAATTGAATGTTTAAATGCATCCAAGGATTTTGGAGTCTGATATTCCACCCCTTGCCTACAGGGTTTGATCAATCTGCTTGCCCTAAACAATGTTATCAGACATTTTGTGCCTGCAGGCTAAACCTGAATGTCTGTTACACCAGCCACTTCTGATATGATTCTAAATTAGAACAAGAGAGGAAAACAATGTGATGAATCAAATTTTAACTTGAGTTTCCAATTATTTGTTTTATGGACTAAAATTCTTTGCCTACTCCAGCCATGATAAAGCTGAGTAATGTCTATGAAAGGCCACCTGTGCTCAGGTGTGTGGGAGGGATTAACTGAGGAACTGCAGTGCCCCAAACTTGGGGAAGAACCCATATTATATCTGGCCAAACCCCACAAGCTCCAGCAACATGAATCATCACAGCCTTGGCTGTGCCATGGGCTGGGCCTTGGCAAAGGAGCTGCTGCCCTGGACTCTCCTCAGGGGCAGAGCAGGGAAGAACAATCCTGCTGAATGGACAGTCACATGGGAGCAGCTCTCTGGAGAAACACTCCTGGGAAAGGCCAGGGACAGGCAGGGCTGTCAGCTCTGCCCTTGCATGGGGAAGAGAACACACATCAACCACTGAGTATTTCAGTGAGCACATCTGTCCACTGAGCTCTTGAAGGTTGTGGAGCTCTGCCAAAGCCAGTCTAGAGCTCTCTGGGTGCAGTGAATTGCAGCAGTGAAGGCATCACTGAATTCCTGACCCAGTGAAAATCCAGTAAGTTTTGATGCTAATTATAGATTTCACCCATTTATTTTCTCTACTGTATGGTACGTCAGTGAGATCCCAGTTTATTCCTACCTGGAAAGAAATGCCTAAGGGATTTTACAAGCTGGTTAACCCATGATCACTACATTAAGGCTCCAAAACAAATGTAGCCCATTTGCTCAGGGATGACAGATTAATAAATTGTTCCACCTCATTATCCCTGTAATTCCTGATGGCATTGCTTGGAGGAGGTCTGGCAAATGACATCAGCCAAAGGTCAGTGCTCCTTTTTCAAAAACAAGATTATAAACCTTAATACAAACATAAATGATTCAGTGGATTATGAAAAGGCAGTAGAAGCCCTAGGTCAGGTTGAAACCATATTTCCCAGTGTGAGGGTAGAGCCTGTGCTGTGCAGCCCTGCGCTGGGCACAGGGAGCAGCAGCTAAAGCAGGTATGACCGTGTTTCACAGGCTGGTTCCCAACTCCTTCCTCTGCCTGGAACATCAATTCAAAATATTAGAGAGGATGAACAGGAGCTTAGATAGAGTTCTGCAATTCCAAAGCCATGAATCAGGATGAGGACTCTCTCCAGCCAAGCTTTAAAGTAGTGCCTCATTTTAAGCTTCTGTGCTTTGCAATGTCCCTAATAATCTTCGAGCCTGCAGGGTCAGATTTGCAAGTTTCTGTCAACAGCTGCAAAAATGAATAGAATATTTAAAGTAACAAAACTCATGCCTGCAGGAGTGAAGAAAAAGGTGAATATTATGGAGGCTGTGATGAGACCTGGAATCTGGGGAATACAACTTTTAATACACAAAGATGAGACCAGCTACAAACATGCAGAGGTTTACATATTGATTAGTCTTGGCAGGGAAGCTCATAAAACCAGAAAGAAATAGGAGGAAAGTTGTAGCTCAAAATAATTCCTCTCTATGGTGACAGTCGTGCATTTTCTATGTAAACGTCTAAACTTAGTGGATAATGTGTAGACTAGAGCAGGCTGGAGAAAACTACATCACTAAGCAAAAATGCTCCTTTTAGGAACTGCTTCTACATCTGTGGAAATAGGTGAGGATCTGCTTGACTGGACAATTTGAAAAGGATTGTGAAGAGAGCTGAGCACCACGGTGTGAACAGAGCAGTGCAGCCACATCCTGAGCAGCACAGGGGTTTTCAGGCCAGCATTATGCATGGAACTGCAAGAGCTTTTTATTTTCAGAGGAACAAATAAAACCATACAAACACATAAGTCAAGACTGTCTTATGTGCTAAGCCTGACAAGGAGCACAAAATAATCTTAAACCAGGTAAAAACAGTGTGTGAGGAATTCCCCTTATCAAGGGAAACCACATTGGTGGAGTGGGACAGAGGTCTAGGCTGCTCTGACGGGTAGGAAAAAGAAAGGAAATGTGAAAAAGAAGAGCTTATATAGATAAAAAATCACTGAAAAATCCCTGTCAGGATATAAACCAAAGCTGTTCCTTGTCATGCACACACTGAGATCTGTGAACTCAGACAGCTGAGGCAGGAGCTTTGCTTTCCCAAAGTGTCCCAACAGGGTTTGGATACAGGGAATTCGGTCCTGGCTGTGTGGGCAGCATTCTTGTGGATGGAGCTGCCAGGGTGACTGCAGCAGCCCACTACCCAGTTATAGTCTGGTTTGCTACTACAGAATGGATGAAGTAGATAAAAAATTAAAAGTTCCTGTGAGTAAAGATGCCAAGCAGAAACAAACATGAATTTTGTTTGGCAGCAAACAGCAAACACTCTGTCACTAAAGTACCTGGCATTTAAAATGTTGATGTTTGTATCTTTCTCTCTGAATATTTTAAGCAGGAAGAACTGGAGAAAGGATTACAGTAGGGAAGGAACTATAACCATCAACCTCAGCCATGTTAGAGATTAATTCATAATGTCACTTCACTGAAAAATTACTCGTATTTCACCTCTCTTTTTCCAAAGGTCTTTAATTCTCCCTGTGCAAAGGAATGTTATTTTTGCTGTTCAATTACATTTCAACCATTCAATCAGACTCAGCTCTATATAAACGTATGGATCCTTGTTTCAGATTCCCTTGCTCAGCTTTTACTTCATGAAGAGAAGAGCTGTGTGCCAAGGTCACACCTGATTAATCTTGACCCGCGAACCTTGAAGAATAAAGTCTTACTATAAATGTATTACTCTACATAGTAAAAGCAAATGTACTCTGCATCCATGACAAATAATGAACTCATTTTTTCTGGCTTTACTTTTTAGTTGGCAATTAAGCACTTAAATACAAGATCTGTTAATTATTTTGATAAATTATGAAAAAGAGTGAAATCCTTTGGCCTTTGAGCAGGTGTGATGAAGGTGTTTTCTCATCAGGTGTTTTGGGAATAGATGTTTTGCCAATGTTTGTGGGTGCTCAGGAATGAGCTGCCACAGCCACACTGCACCCTGTGACATGGACAGTACTTACAAGGGTATGTGTTTAAGGCATCCAGTGATATTGTAACAATATATCTGCATTACTGGTACTATGAATATTTTAACATATATTTCTGGTGTATTTGTTGGAAATTGGGCCACAAGACACAGGCAAGTGGAGTTATTTTAAAATAAAAATGTTTGCTAAATGGATACTATTATGCAAATTCAGTTATATGGTCAATAAAAACAAAAAAATGCAACAAAAACTTTGTGGGGAAAACAAACAAAAAAGAAAATATCTACATTTGGGTCAGCCTTATAAAGCACATTTCTCATTGTGTGTGCCATTCACTGACAGGCTCTTAGAAGAAAATGAAGTATAGTGCAGAGCAGGCCTCGTGGCACTGGCACTTTTATGTTAATCAGAAAACAGCAAAATCAAAACAAATTTACCAAGCACTTCTTGTTACTGCAGCCAGGACATCTCCAGGAGTGACAATGAAATGAGCTGTGCTCAGTGGACACTGTGGGATCATTTCCACAGAACATTAGGGCAGGCTCACATGGGTTTTGCAGCAGGTGATTCCGTATTGCTCACAGATCTGAGGCCCCATGCAAGCAAAACCCTGATAAATCTATTTTTATCTTTAATCATTCATTTGGAAGCACTGACAGGCACATTAGAGACTCCTGTCTAAAATTAGTTCTGTTCATGCTGGAAGCAGCCATTTATTCTATCAAGCTATTTGTACGTTTAATGTCAGAAGGCTTCTGGGAGCTGTTCCTGGTTTTGTGCGAGTTTTCTCTGAAATATTCGAGTTTGTTCCTGGAACGTGGCATTGCTGTTGTAATTACCATCCTAAAGCTCTATGAATTGTATGTCATTAAGATCTCTGTTAACTGTCAGACCACAAACAAAACACAAATATCTCTCTGGAAGCTGAGCAGCAGGAGAGGAAGATGCTGCAGTTTGCCATGGGAGGGGTGCAGCAGCCATCCCAAAGGGCAGTGGATGATCCTCCACCTGTGACATGCCCACGGCCCTGGGGGCTCACTGAGCAATGGTGGCTCCAGGGGCTGCCTTTGGGACCAAGGTCAGTAGCAAATAACATCTCAATAATAAACAAACGTTCTTATTTGCATTGGCACACTCTGATCAGATGCTTCAGGGGCACAGAGAAACCTCAGCCCTGTTTAGGACACTGCACTATCAGTTCTAGTCTTTTTTTTTTGTTTGTTTTTGTTTTGTTTTGTTTTGTTTTTTGTTTTTTTTTTTGTTTTTTGTTTTTTGTTTTTTGTTTTTTCTAAAGGCTTTGGAGGACTCAGGAGCACATGAAACAATATTCCATATCTGAGACGAGTGCTGCTGCTGCTGCAGCCCTGCTTGTTCCCCAGTGCCCAGGTAGATCTCAGAACAGCCATCAGTTCTGCCCATGCCTGAAGTGGTTACACACTCAGTGAGACTTGTTTACAGAGATAAAAGAAGGGTTTTAAACCAGGAGTCAATCTAAACCACCACCACAGGAGAGCTCACAACAATCCCTCTTGTAGACACTGCGGCTCTTCCCAAGAGAACGAGTGGGAAGGTGGAAGGGGTTTGGCTGTCACACAAGTCCTGAGAATGGCACGTTACACATTCACTCTCCAGTCCAGGTGATCTAAGTCACCACGACTGATCCCTGCGGCCGCTCCATTCCCAGCGATCGTTCCGTGCTTGGGTCGCTCAGCCACTGGATGTCACTGTTAGTCTGAGCACATAAACGCAAACGGCACTTGTTTGGCATTAAAAAATGTTTAGAGAGATGAAATGATGTCTTTAAACATCATCGGGATGAAACCGAGAGCAGTGCAGAGGGATCATCCCTTTAGATGCTGAAAGCACTTGCTCAGGTCTCACACTTGTGACAAGCTGATAGTGTAAGAAGTCCTGATTTAATGAGGGTTCATTTCTCTCTTTTGGTGACTCATTCATGAAGCTGATAGCAGCTCATGTGTTCTCAGTTCCCCTCGTCTCCTGGCAGTCCATTGGTGTCCTGAGGCACTCGGTGACCCCCAGGCAGAAGCGGCGCTCCTGCCCTGCTCCTGTTCTGCTCCTGCCCTGCTCCTGCTCCTGCCCTGCTCCTGCTCCTGCTCCTGCCCTGCTCTTGTCCTGCTCCTGCCCTGCCCGGCTCCTGCCCTGCTCCTGTCCTGCTCCTGCTCCTGCCCTGCTCCTGCTCCTGCTCCTGCTCCTGCTCCTGCTCCTGCTCCTGCTCTGCTCCTGCTCCTGCCCTGCTCCTGTCCTGCTCCTGCCCTGCTCCTGTCCTGCTCCTGCTCCTGCCCTGCTCCTGCCCCTGCTCCTGCTCCTGTCCTGCTCCTGCCCTGCTCCTGCCCCTCTCCTGCCCCCCTCCTGCCCTGCTCCTGTCCTGCTCCTGCCCCTCTCCTGCCCCTCTCCTGCCCCTCTCCCGCCCTGCTCCTGCCCCTCTCCTGTCCTGCTCCTGCCCCTCTCCTGCCCCTCTCCTGCCCTGCCCCTCTCCTGCTCCTGCCCTGCTCCTGCTCCTGCCCTGCTCCTGCCCGGCTCCTGTCCTCGCCCCCGGTTTCCCGGGATGAGGAGCCCGTCCCGGCTCCCTGTCTCCCTCCCATGGACAGCCCGGCAAAGCGTTCCCCATCCGCTGCCTCAAGCACGGACAGACACCTTGAGAGCTGCATTTCCAACTCTGGTTCTCTCTGTTTAAACTGTCCACAGTCCCAGTGACACAAAACATTCAAAACAGGAGCTATCACAGTACCCTCTTGAGTTAGGAGAGGAGAAAGGGAAACTTTTATTATTTTTTCTCCTAAAATCTTCAAGTATCAAATAACAAGGTACCAAAAGGTAATATAATCTCATGTTCTTCTTTGTAGGGTTAAAGCTAGAAGAGCCATTTCTCCAAAGGGTTAGAAGAGATGCTCTGGCCAAGTGACTGTAGGGTGTGAGCACAACGAGCATAACATCAGGGAACAAGGTCATGGGGAATCCATCCTTGGAGAAGGCAAAGACTGTAAAATGAACATGGGAAATCCAGAAAATAATAGTAATAAAATACTATTATTTTATGTAGTAATGATAATAAATAACCTAACCAGTAGATTGTAATAAATGATAATAAATAATCTAACCCTGCACTCAAAGCTCCTTGTGCTGCAGGAAAGCCTCAGCACCAAGGAAACTCAGCCCTCAGAGCAGCTCTGAGCACCACCACAGCAGCTCCAGGCCACCTCTGCTGAGCCCAGGATTGTCTGACACTGCTGTGAGCAACGTCTGGCTGCACCTACAGCCACTGACAGAGAGCAACAACAGGCCTCCTTCAAAGAGAAGTGTTGGAAGGAAAGTCATTTGAAGCCATTTTACAAAAAAAGGATGACTGGTTTGTTTTACAATTATTTTGAATAGTTGTTTAAAATAATGAAATTGCCCTGAACCAATACTGTAATTTTAACACAGATATAATCACTGTAAATGACATTAAGAGCTTGTCTACAGACAAATTGCATTGCTCTGGTTATAATGGGATTGTTGAAGCTCAGCAAATCCCCAAATCCAGGTATGGCTGAAATCACAGAAAAGGAAGGGAAAGAAGTATACCAAACTCCTCAGCCTTTTTGGGCTTCCATTGACACGGCTTTTTCAGTCAAAATAACTCCTAACTAACCAAAAGGATTGAATTTGAACAGAAGCAAGTGATACACCATCCTGAAACGTGGAACTATGATGGCAACAGTGCTGAAATTTTCATACATTTAAACTCGAACAGATCTAGAAGTCCTGGATACTGAAGTTAATGGGGAAATTCCCCCTTATTTAAGTGGGAACAGCAGAGTTCAGAGCAGTAACCAGTTCAGAGCAGAACCTGTTCCAGGTTCTGCCTCCAAAGCCGAAAACGAGAAGTGACCTAAATATTCAAAAATTACTTAGTGACTGTTAGTGAGTCTATTTTTGAGTGGGTAACTGCAGACTCCTCAAAGAAATTTGATCACCAGAGATGAAACTTTAACATAGCAGCACCTTTTAATGGATTTCAGTTCCAGGCACATCGAACCACTAATCACTTCAGTGAAAAATTGGGTCAGAGTTAGCCCCATCTTCCCCAAAGTGCTGGAAAAGTACATTTAAGTGTATATATATATTTATATATAATTTTGTATTCTGCTTAGAAGAGATGGCAAAGTATAGTGCTGAAATCCTTTTGGATGATATTCACTAAGGGACTGCAATAAAAACACCATCCACAGGGCCTTTTGTGCTAAGTCCTCTTTCAGCCGTTCTCAATAGATAATAAAATCTCTATTTATTAATGAGTCCAAAACCCCTCTACAATTCCTAATGCACTAGGCAGAGACAGTGATATTCTGTACCTGTTAATTTGCAGGTGCTACATGAAGTAAGCAAATGCATTGACATGTTATTTATGGCAGCACAGACCTGTAAATAAGAAGATTGGGTTAAATAAAGGTGTATTATTTTTCACTGATATTTCCAAACTGCTTCACTGTGTTTTACCATAAGTTCACCATATTGGGAGGCTCAAACCAAGGACAGTCAGTGGACAGTCCATTGGCAGTGCTGGCCATGGAGCCCAGGCTGTTGGGACCATGAGCTGTGCTCTTGTGCTGCTTAAGCAGCAGCCTGGTAGGGTTCCATTTTCAGATGCTGTTCATCATTAATGCCTAAAGGTGACATGCTCACTAAACAGGCCTGCTGCAAACAATACCAGATAAGACATAAAAGACATATTGGATTACCCAGCCCACGTCTCCAAATGCAACAGAAATTAATGCCAAACGCTGTGGGGTTTGTCACTTGCAGCGTGCAGCAGCCTTTCCATTATGCATTGCCTGATCCTTTGCCAGATTTCTCCAGGAAAACCAAGTGCTGGGATGAATGGGAAGAGTGTGTCTGGAGGTCACACTGTGGGAGCTGGGAAGGAGGAGCTGCTGTTCATTCCTCACTTGCCCTAATGCCCGACCTGGCCTTTCCTTCCTTGTTCTATCAGATAGTGAAGCCTCCTGCCCATTCAAGCCTTGTAGATAACAATGATATCACTGTTATTATATTTATTCACTAACCTTAATGCTATAAGTAAATCCAGGACCTCAAAAAGGGATTGGTATTTCCCAGATGATAAGAACTATTAAAATTATGAGGATTGTTGCCATTCCAGGACTGCTGCAGAAATCATTTGGTGCCAAGAAGGCATTCTGCAGCAGAGGAGAGCTGTTACAAATAACTGCTGTTACAAATAATAGTGTCCTAATTCTCAGTGTAAATATGTTGGTAACAGCTCTACAGACAGTTGGGCTGGGAGAACACTGAAGCAAACCCAGCCAGATGAGTTTAATTTCCTTTTGGTTTGGCATTACTCTTTACAGTGCCACTACACAAGTCCACGTGTTGGCTTGGAGCTGCCAGCTCCTCAGGGCAAGGTTTAATTTAAGTACTCTTCTGCTTTTTTCTTTCTTTTTTTAAATCAGGAAACTATTTATATTCATTTCAAGCTTTGTAATCTGCTCCAACCTACTGTTCAAAAATAATAAACAAAAGAATACCCAAAGCTAAATGTTGACTCTATACCCCCTTTCCAAGCCTCCTATTTAATCAGCCTCGTGGCGTATTGGAACACAGAGCATTTAGTTCCACTTCATTATTATGGGGGTAAAATCTTACAGTCAGGCTTAAAGCATTCAGATACCTGAAGCCATATCCTAATCTGCACAGCACATGGGTGTAAAACAGACAGGCAATTTTTGTTTCCTTGGGGCAACACTGTTCGTGGTGTCTGGCAGGGGCTCTGTGTGTTTCATCAGCTCTTTCTGAGCACACTGCCAGGCCTGTCTGTCAGGTAAGGGGTATGTGGGTGTCGAGGGGGGCAACAGAGGGACTGGAGCAAGGGGAGTGGAAATTAGAAATACACAGAGCTTAACATCAAGTGTACACTGAAATTAGCATGAATCTAGCAGTGCTGTGGTGAAAGCCACCTGCAATCAAAGCAGAGTTTTACCCTTAGTATGTCTCGCAAAATCCTCCTCTGTCCCAGAGCCTGCCCACAGCACAGTGTGGGGTCACTGGAGAAGAGAGGGCCAGGAGAGAGAGGTTATTTTAACCTGGAGAAGAATCTCACCCTCCTGTGGTGAGAATCCCCACAAAACTCTGTGGTGTCTCAGACATTTAGGAAGAGGATTCCATGATCTCTGGGATGGCAGCTGACTTGATGACAGCTCAATTATAGACAATCATTCCAATTGTCTGGTCCTTCAGCAGGTTCTCAACTGGCATCTGAGAATGTGAGGTCACTGATAAACAAGCCCCATATTACATTAATGACAAAGTGATCTTTGAACCCATTTGGGTTTTGTTCTTTCACATGTTGTTCTCCAACATTCTGAAAACAAACAATCCAAATATAAATACTGTAAAGCCTGATGATGCCAGTAAAAAAATCAATAGAAATTGAAGAATTAATTAAAATGGAAAAACATTATCTGGGGAAGGCCCTACCTAGAACTTTGAAATATTTGGAGCTGACCATTATTTTCTCTGTCTTTTCTATCAGACTGGGCGCTGCCTTCATCAATATGACTACATTAGTTCCTGTCCTTAGAAAGTGACATGAAAACACACTTCTGCTGCTCCAAAATGATGGAGGTATTCTAAAAGCAATCATGTTAGAATACAAGAAAGAGGCACAGAGTCAGCATTTATATTTCACAAACATTCAAAGTCAAAACAAGACAAGGAAGCATTTCTGAACCTAGCCACCAATCAAAACCTTCTTGTTTTAAGTTGTTTCTCAAAAACAAATCATTTTCAGGGACTAAAATTGCTCGGCGAGTTCACTGTGTACTGTCAGAGATTGCAGAGGTGCTGGGGTTGGGGTGTAGCTGTGAGCAGGGCGGGCACAGGCAGAGCTGGGCACACCCTGGGGCTCTGCGGGGAGGGGACAGCCAGCAGGGTCACCCGGGGATTGCCCTGCCCGCCGCTGGCCACCTGTCCGGCCACTGATAGCCAAAAACTTGGTGTGACACAGCCTTTTCTCTCTGCAAGTTCCTTTTCTCTCTCCAATTCCCTGGAGAATGTGTCCCGCCCTGCCGAAGGGCGGTGAAGCGGGGAGCGGCAGAGGAACACGGGGGCGAGCAGGGGCGGTCAAGGGGCGAGCAGGGGCGGCCGGGGGTCGGGCACCGAGGAACCACAAGCCTCGCTCCGCAGCCCGGGGAGCGCAGGACACAGAGAGACAGGGAGAGCCTGATTGAAAACACAGACACGTAAGCACGGCCGAAACCCCACCTCCGTGGGATGGCCGGCCGGGGATCCAACGGGCAGAAATGCCACGGACACACACACTCCTCCCAGCGTCATTGTGGCCATCGCAGCTGCGGCGGAGAGAGGGGGAGGCGGCGGATGATGCAAGGCGCTCGGCATCGCTCGGTGCGGCGGGAGGGAGGAGGCACCGGGACCCGCCCGGGACCGGCATCTGGAGCCACCGGCATCTGGAGCCACCGGCACCTGGAGCCACCGGCATCCGCTGCTGCCCGCGCCTCCCTCCCGCCCTGCACACGCCGTTTATCCCGCAGCTGTGAGATTTACCCCGCCACCACCCGCTCCCAGTCACTTCTCTTCAGAGCTCATTACAAAGAGTAATTAAATGGTCGTAACGTCCCCAGTCTTAACCCTGTTTAGTAGATAAAGTGGATAATTGAGCGCTGTTAGCTCTGTTTTGCCATGGAAACTGGTGAGAGAGGCTAACACAAGGTCACAGGGCCACTGAGTCAAATGAGGATCACAGTACATCAGTTACTGCCCCCTTCATCCAAAAATGCTGGGATATTTCACTGGCTTTGAGGAGTCACAGATCAAAACTGCTATTCCTGTCTCTTCACTGAGAAATCTAACACTGAGATTAGTGATTCCTGAGAATACTGAGGAGTATTACATGATATAACAAACAGAGTGAGAACTTGAAACAAGCACTGGTATTGTTGTGTTCCATCTGCCCAAGGAGACGCCACCCTCTCTTTTAAAAACACTCTGCTCGATGTAGCTGATTGTCCCATATGCAGATCCTTGTACTCATATACAGCAAATCAGTGAGATGTGACCAATCTGACACCGGGCCAGTGAGTTTTAAATGTCGTTATCTGTAGCTGCCCAGGTGGAATCACAGCCCTGCCGTTGTGTCAGTCTGTCCCGGGTGTGACTGCAGGGACAGCCCTGAGATGTTGGCCAGGCCTGTCCCCTGAGAGCACCTTCCCCGTGCTGACCGTGAGTCATGGGGCTGTCCTGAACCACTGCAGCCTATAAATAGCTCCATTCCTATCAACTGTTATCTCACTTTCAGCCAGTCCATTTGCCTGATTCTGGAATGTTTATCTTGTCCTAACTGCCAGCCTAAAGGTGGAATGCTATTTTCAGCCTGTGAGAAGCTTAAAGAGAGATACATTTTAAAATACTCTCCTTTATTTTTTTAATACCCTAGTACTTATACAAGATGCTACAAATGGAAGACCTCTATGTATTCACAACATACGAATAAAATGGAAAAAAATTCTCTACTTGGATGTCTCAAGAGCAGAGCACAGCTCTGCTCTGAGCCATGGAGAAAGTGCTGGACAGGGATATCACTGAGACATCCAAAAGATTTAGACAGCTTTACTGCTTAAAAACCATTCCAAAACCAGCCAACCCAAACTACTCAAAGAAAAGTCTCGAGAAGGCCAAGCTTTCTAGAGAAATGCAGAGCAGCTGGAGCTGCCATAGGGACCAGACTGGGGTGTGGTGATGCTCCTGTCCCCACTGCTTGGCTCCAGAGCAGTGTCATTGTTAATTGGATGCTGAGGGTGGATCTGGCCACCTGGCACCCTGTCTGGCTCTGAGCTCATCATCAACTCCCCTGGCAGACTGAGTGGGGCACTGGCCACCTGGCTAATATGGGGCTACAGGCTCTGCCGAGCTGATCGCTGCCCTGCTCAGACATTCCTTGATTCTGAACACCAACAGCAACTTCTCTCTTTGCTGTGCTCCCCTCTCCCATCACAACTCCCATCCCAACTCCTCATGGTGCCCTCCTCTCTTTCCTTCCCTCTGTCTGCCATGATGGATAAACACAAAATCCTGCCCTAACTGATAAATGTTTTTTCTTTTCTTCTCTCTAATTTCTTTGAATTCCAATTTCCCTACCCCGACTCCATCCCATTTGCTTCTCACTATCATTCTCAACACTCCAGATTAAAATGTGTATTAGCTGTTGAGTGGCACAACAATTTTTTGAATGGGAGAGTTTCTTGAGTATTTTTCTAATTAGTAAAAATAGTGATAAATTAAGAATAACATCAAAACAATGAACTGGAGAAAAATGCTGTGAAATCAGACTCATGCCTGAAGGCAAGATTCTCCACTTGCCTTGCACCCTGTTATATTATTAGCACTTGCAAAATCGTAGTGAGAAAGGCCACAGTTGGGTTTTTTTTTTTACATTCATTTTGCATATATGTAAATTACTCCACAAGATGCAAGACAATTGAAGAATGAACTGCACAAAAATAAATCACTACAAATGTAGAGTGCTGTTTGTGTCACTCAGTGAAACAACCCAAATTCCATGAAAATTAGTTTTACTACAAGATTAAAGGATTTACTACAAGTCCTCACATTTTCTTCTCCATTTCCAACGTACCATAAGGAGGTTCCACAGTGGTTTTAAGCTGGTCTGGGGATACAGTAAGTAGCTAATGTCAAGCTCTTACATCCATTACAAACGATCTGAAAAGAATGTACTTCACTAATCAAATCTTTGCACAGAAATGTGACCACTGGTTGGAGCTGGGCCGTATTCATTGGTGTTCCTTCCTTCTTTAAACCAAAGATTCATTTGTACCTTGAAGGACCTGCTCCAAATGAATTCAGGGAGGGCTTTCCATAAGCTTATAGAAGGTGGAAGAAAGCATTTTAGATATTAAGGCAAGCATGAATATTAAACTAATCAAGTTGCTGTCTTTGCATTATTTTTAACCTTTTTTCAGCTAGACAATGAATTTTCCCACATCCATGCTGGAGAAGATTTCAGGAAACTCTTACTGCTTTTTTAGGGAGCCCTCACCAGCATGAGCATCATCTCTGACTACCCCTGAGCAGCCTTTACTGTCCTTTACCTGGCGAGCCCCCACCAGTGAAACTACTGATAATCTTCACACAAATTTACGTGTGAAGTCCTTTTACATGTGAGTCAGGAACACAAATGCCAAACCACAACCACCACCAGCCACTGAAGGAACTTCCCTGCCCTCCAAATGCCACTTCCCAGGGAGCAGCAGCACTTCCCTCTGCAGTCACCACTGCAGTTGTCTCTCAGGTCACTCCAATGCTCCCTTGGGACATGGGGACAAAAGCATTGCCATGCACCTGGCTCTTAGTGCACCTGCTGACCTCCCTGCATTTCCAGCACCTTCCATGTAGTGTTGGTACCAACTCCTGGGGACAGTGACCTGCCACTGCTGCCCTACAGAGCCCTCACTAGAAAGGTTCCTGCTTGATTATTCGACCCCATTTCTCCATTCTGGCTTCACAGCCACACTCAGCTCCACTTTGCTCCCCCTTAAGTCTCAGAGCTCACATAAACACTGGATGGCTAATATTAAAAAAATAAAAAATTGAGTCATTTTAGTTGATTTTCAGTTTCAGGTCTCTAAATCTCAGGCTACAAGAGGCTCCCTTGTGCTCCCTGACTCTGTATCCGAGGTTGAATTACCAAGTTATTTAGGTAACAGCTCACTGGCACAGGCTCCTGCCTGCACGTTTGGCAGGCTCTGCTCTCTGTGAGCTCAGTGCTTTCCATTCTCTGACTGCTGATGCATCCCCCCAGCAAGGACCCACATTATTTTTTAATCTTCAGTGGGTAATGGGCTGCTGAACATGTACGATTGCCATTTCCAAGTGTGACATTTAGCACTGCTGGAGTTTTATTTTCCCCATCTTAGGTGTCAGTAGAACACTTGTTGCTGTTTGCTAACAGGCTTTGAAGACTTCCAGCTGGGGACAAGGCAGATGGAAGTTGTGGGGCAAGGGGTTTATTGCAAAACCTCAGCATCTGGCATTATCTTAGGAGAGTATGTGCCCTCTCTATGTCACAGCAGTCCCTGCTGACATGGACCCCAACTGGAGCCGAGTGTTTGTAAGTTTTGGTGTCCTGTAAAACACTCATTTTCCTTAACTGGTCCGGCGGCCCCAGAATAGCTCTGGGCACTCTAATTCATATAGTTTTGTAAGTAATGACAGATAATACTATCAAAGTCTGTTCCTAGAACATAGGGATTAACTCATTAAAATGTACACATTATGCATAGCAGGACTACTTGAGGACAACTGTTTTAGCCACTCACTATGTTCTGTGAGAACTAGTATGATCCCTAGCTGTCCTCTACTTCCCTGTATTCAGATTTTAATAATATTTTTTTAGATGACTACATAGATATCATGGCACCGAGCACTTTAAAAAACCTAAAATAGACTACATTAGGTTAAAATTCTAGGTAGTAAAGAAACTCGAGAGGAGAGAAACGTAATTAACTTGGAGCCTGGAAAGATTCCCTTGTGGGGAAACCACCCTGAATTAAAAAAGGTGGTTTGTACAAAGTACCTAATGGTGAACCCAGAACCTCGCAGGTTACATATTCTGAAGGCTGATCTCTCAGGCTGAAGGTGGAAATGCTTTTCATTTATTTTCCCCAGAGAATTTGTTCTTAGCCATTTAAAAGTTACTTGATTTCTTGGCTATTAAAATGCAATCACCAGCTTTTTCAGTGTTTGGTCTTTTTCTGTAGAGAAAATGAAAATAAAAGCTGTATTGCTGAAATTGCCTACAGGTATCTCTCTGCATTCAAAGAATGCTTCTGAAAGCTCTGCTGGCAAACAGAGCCCAGCTCTGTTCACCTGAAAATAAAAGGTGAAGGTCTCCTGAGCAGACAGACAAGGTAGGAGATGGAGTTTTCCCCAAACAAGTCCGTTTTTATTCTTCATAGCTTATTTATTCTTTTCAACTCACTACAGTAACTCTTATCCTAATTTCTTCCTGCTTCTGCAACAGAAAATCTGTGAACTATGGGAACTACACCAGAGCTGCTCCAGAAGGAAGCTCCTACCCTGGCAGTCAGCAGCACTGGACATGCCTGGTCCTACAGACGTGCAGGTGGCACAAAGGCAAATTTTTCAGAACTGTCTGTTGAATTATTATGGCTGAAAATTTTACAGTCCAGACTCCCATAGTTGTTATTACTGTCTTACCATAATTCAATTGCTTTCTAACAGCCTTACCTAACTCCATTATTCTGGCACATTGTCAATTAGTTGCTCTCCCCAGCACTGTCTGGTTTGGTTTTGTTTTCGTTGCTTTTTTTTTAATTACTATTTATGGTTACATTGGCAACTTAAAAGAAAACAAAGGGTATTTATTTCAGCTGTGTTATGTACCATCAGGCTGATTAATTCTAAGTCCTGAGAAAAAAGAATCCTAGGAAATATTGCCATAGGAAAAAACAACTTTGCAAACTCAAGCTCCTTATTTATGCAGTTCTCAGTTTTTACAGACAGGTCAGAATCCCTGGCTGCCTTACACCCCCCCTGTACGAGTCCTTAAAAGAGGCAAATTGGTTGGTTGGTAAGTTTTGGAAAAATCAGAGTAGCTCTGCAAATACAACATATTGGAAGACATTACAGATCAGATGTGTTAGAGAGAGTTCATATAAAAAAAATCTGTTTTATCAGTATGTAAAAAAGGTTATGAGATACTTTGTATTGCCTTGTGCCATCAGATGACAAAATTGTTCTAATCCAATCTCTCCTTCTCAGACCCTGCTTAATAATGAAGAAGATGCCATAGGAGATAAAGCAGTGAATACAGATAAGGCAATGAAGCCTGAAAACGGGGACAGAGAAAACTCTCCAGGCCAAGTGGAAATCTACTGGGACTCTGTAAATGAAGAAAAGAGGAGTTCGTTCTGATGTTTTTAAGAATTAGTAAATCATTCTCAATTAGAAATCCTTCTCAATTCCAAATACAGATTGTCATTATTTATTAACACCATTTCTAACCAAGGATATCACCATGGATTAAAATGAGAACAAACTGAACCTCACAACTCTGATTTTTATAATTCAAGTCTGACATTTTTTTCCTAGTTAGAGTTGTGGATCACTGCTGCCTAAGTCAGAAGGAGTACTGGTGTAAAATAAAGGGTAAACACTGTAAAAATCATGTCCTGTCATCTTCAGAGCCCACTCTGCCCCATGTCTCTCCCAGTCATAGAAAATTTATTGAACTATGAAACTATTCAGTAAAACATTCTATTACATAACTCTAATCTCCTTACAGCACAGCTCTAACTGGCACCAGTGGAAGTCTTGCCTACAAACTCTTGTGTCACGGTTGGATGCTGATTTTTTACCTTCTGGTAAAGTTCTATTCCCTTTTTCATAGAGAGCTCTTAAAGCCACAGAACTCATCTTTTATCAATTTTTTTAGGTAATACACATTAGTTTAATGAAATCTGTTTAGAATTTCCTATTTGGAATGAATACAGAAAAGCCAGTGGAGAGTCAGGGACAATTGATCCTTTCTGAAGCAATTATAATTAGGTGCATTTTTTTAACCTGTCCAAAAATGTCACATCCTAAAATGTACCTTTTTCTAATTATATATATAAACATAATAAAGTCACTGAGGGCACTAAATGATGCTTAGAACAAACAACAGAAGCACATCAATGTCTAAGAGAGCTTTTCATCCAGCAGAGTGTGGAGACACATCCACTGTTCTCTATAAACATTGCAGACCAGTTGGATGATTAATTTCATCACAGTCACCAAGAGCTTTACCACTGGTTTGGGAAAAGATTTTTTCCAATGCTTGATAATATTACTTTTAGGTGACATTTACTGAAGCACGAATATAAACAGACTTCATAAACATGAATGAATAATGCTGGCATTGGAAATGTTTTAACAAGTATTCGAGAGACATGAAATGATTTGCTCCAAAGAAGAGGAGTTCCTGAGAGGACAAAGCACAGGACATCACAGTGTGTCAGTGTTAATAATTTGTAACTTTTCCAAAAATGGACAGATATTCCTTCTTCCTTCCCTTTCCCTCCCTCTTGGGACTTACAGTTGCACCCAGAAGGGACTGACTGCAGCAGTGTTCCTGCTCATGCAGCACTGAACAAACCCTTTCACTGCCCCTGTCCTTTGGAGCCAAGTGACTCTGTCCCACGCTGTGTCTGTGTCTTTGCTGTCTGACAAAAGCTTTAAATCTCAGCTCTTTTCTTCCATTTACAGTTTTCAGTGCATTTACTAGAAAATACCTACAGCACCAGGTGATGTCTCTAAGTTGTCCTCTTGCACAACCATAAGATAATACTCCTTACAGCTGCTCTCCAGAGGGAAGCCAGTGGTAAAAGGGCAAGCTAAGGTTCCTGTTTCCTGCTGCCATGTGCCATGAGGAGCAACCCTGCAGTGTTTCATCATCAGCCAGCACCACACTGAATCACAGCATCACTAACCTGTGTAATTGCTTGCAGAAAGGTTCAGTTTAAGAATGTGTCAAACATATAATTTGATCAGGGCGTGTGAGTATCCATGCATGGGTTGGTGGTGGTGCATTCTTACAGCTGTGAATCACCCAGCATTTCAGCCACCTACCTCCTCCTTGTAGGGAAGCTACAATGTTCTGTCCTGTTGGAAAGAAACCTGGGCTGGCTTTTTAGAAGTTGAAGAGGCTCACAGCACATCTATTTCAACCTCTCAGCCCTCTAGTTAGACCAGTAATATTCATGATGTTGCTGAGAAACAAGACTTTCTTATCAAATAGGCAATTTTTATTTTCTGATAATAACAAATATTCTAAAATGTAAAATATAAAGCATTACTATGGCATTTATATTTCTGAATAGCTCTATTGGTTGTAAAATGTTGCTGCTTGTAATGGGGGGATATACAATCAGTTTATTAAAGCTGGTGCAGGTTTGTCAGTTAAACAGATTTAACATTAGGAAAAGAGCATTCATTTTACTGTAAGAGAAGTATTTCTGCTCAGGGTTATATCGTTATTTAGAAGACATGGAACATTACAAATCCTCCCAGTAGGCACTGACCAGGCTCCCTGCATACCTCAGCCTGTGGTTCAAATCCCCGGTGCAGGATCTACACGAGTTCAGCAGCGAAGTCACCGCCCCAGTGACAGCCACAGCTACAGCCCCCGGGGGACTTCCCTCATTTCTCACATCTGTAAAGGAATCACAGAATGAGTAACATCTCTCTCTGATATTCACAGGTTGACTAAACAGTTTGTGCCATAAAGTTGTGTTCGGAAGGCTGCAGCACCCGTGGAGCAGAGGCCATGCTTTCCCCATGTTTTACAGTATCTTGAACAACAGATCTGTGCTGTAAAAGCAGAATTTAAAGAGCAAGTTTGAGGGGACAGGGGATGCTGAGGTACAGCAAGGTTTAGGCTGGAGTCCATCAAACTGTGCAGCACCTCTGGGAGAGCTGGGAGTGATCCATCCGATCCCAGATACCTGCAGGGACCTTTGCAGCAGTTTTCCACACAAATCAGGTACTAATGCACAAATTGTCCTGCTCAGCTACAGGAGCCTATGACCTAATCTGCATCTTCAGCTGCAGCATTAGCATGACAACTATATGCAGCTTTTGCAGGCAAAAGTGCATGCCTCAATTACATGAAAAAGTGGATGCTTTATTATCTCTGCACTACTTTACCATCCTCTTAACTGGACTGTGCCGTCACTGTAACCCTGGAAAACATTTTGAAGATATAACAAATAATTCACTAAAACTATTGAATAAAAGTTTTAAAGTAAGCATATTTATCCTTGAATAATATAATTCTCATACATTTTAAAATTCTGGGATCAGAAAACACCGTCTTGTTTGACAATAAATGCCTGCAATTAATACTCCTATGTTAAAAACTTTAACAAGGTTATTATAGGCAACACTTGCTTTCACAGTCTCACAGAAAAAGGGTATTTTTAAGATGCCACTCACTGTATGGGGACAGAGCAGGTGAATGTGAGGCCAAGCAGACACAAAACCACAGAGGAAGCAGCAGATGAGCTGGGACTGGCAAGGGAGGCAGGCCCACGGCTGCCAGGGAGGGCTGCACCTCCAGGGCCTGGTTTGGACAAGGGCCTGTCAGGGGACACCAGTGGAAACAGAACTGATAAGTGCCTGAAATGCTACTTGTACCTGGACTTTCATCCTTTGGCTCCAGGGACAGAACTAACACGTGAGTTTAAAGAAGGAACAACGTGAAAACAGGATCAAGGGAATAGTGTTGGACTATCAAAGACTTTTGAATCGAGATACAGAAACACGTCATCACCAACAGTAGCACAAACTCTTTATAAGCTCTATGGGATCAGCAGTCCAGGTGAGACATGGAACAAAAACAGGCATGGCCACCTTTAGCAGTAAAACAGGAACATGTGCTGAAAATTTAATTTTCATTTCCTTCATACTAAATTAGAAAAGGGGCTCACTTCAGTGAAAAGTTTACTGCAACAAGGGAAGACTTTGCACCGGGCCAAGGTTCCCCACACAGGAACCTCAGAGACAGGATTTGTTTATCTTCTTTTTAATTGAGAAAGTCACGTAGAGCCCAACACACAGATTGCCCTCTTCCTTATGTTTAATTTAGAAGAAAGGCCATGTGAGTACCAAGGAGTGGGATTTTTAAAACTTTTGCACCTATAAAAACAATAAAGTGGAAAATTTGCAGTTCTAGAGTCTTGTTTGAGCTTCAGAGAAGTTACTATTCACTAGTGGACAAAAAGAAGAAAAAATGCTCATTTCTTGTGATTTATCCCAGTGACAGGGTTAATGACACAGGTAGACATGCCCATTGACTCATTAAATTGAATTGCAAGACACAGCCAGAAGTTAATTTCCTTTGGTATGTGCTTAGGCACCTTGTAATGACAGTATTTGTGTCACTGGAATTCAGTCCCGACCTAAAACTGCACTGATCCCTCAGTTCAAATCTGTGGAGGCATTTCCATGCAACTCTTTCTGTTGTAGAGCTCCATGGCTCTAACAGCTCACACCTTTTGTAGGTCAGGAACGTGCACAGGAGCTGCTTGCAGGGAACAGTCACTGCAGGTGCTCTGCCACACAAATATCGACACGTGTAGAATATTAATGACAACTTTCATTCAGAGGCAACACATGAATTATCAATGAGCCCAGTTTCCGTGTGGAGCAGGAAGTGTGTGGTGAGGGCTGATGGAATGTTTGGAATCACAGTCCTGGCTGTAGTGGCTTTTGCTGTGTGTGTCCTACCCCAGATGGCAAAAACTCTCCTGAAGAAGCACTTCTTCTCCATTCTAATAGCAAGCAATGATATCACAAGGAAGGCCAGCTGTAAAAGGAGAATAAAACACCAGTGTCCCCAAAATCTCTGGACAATTCATCAATCCCTGCAAACCAGATTTAACTTTTTGGGTAGATGGTAATTATCACTTGAATACACACCCCAAAATACTTGAAATATAGGAATTTTGAGGCTTTGCCTGATTTGCAAGTAGATGGAAGTAAAGCCAAGGTAATTTGGGCAATCATTTGAAAGTCTTCCCCTGAAATTCCATCCTGTTTCTTATGTTGTCTATGAAATAACTCTGACAAGTGTGTTGTGGTGTACAGGGTTTGCACAGCCTTGTCTTTTGCTGAATAAATAAGAGCAAGTGAGTGGCCAAGGCCCAGCACAGGCAAAGCTGACACCAGCACCCTCAGGTGCTCTGGGTACAAACACAGAGTTCCATTATGTAACTGTTACATTAATAATCTTCACTGCTACAGATAAGACTGTACAGCTTTTGATTATGAAATTTTCCCTGTCCCTTGAAGTTTCTTTCAGTTTTTGCTACCTAGGTAATTCCCCACGTGGAATTACCTCTTCCCTTGGGTCAGCATTTCATGGAGCTGTGTGGCCCTGCTGTCCCTGGGCTGGAAGTGGCCGTGGTGTCTGTCCCTGGGGCTGGAGGTGGCCGTGTTGTCTGGCTGTCCCTGGGGCTGGAGGTGGCCGTGGTGTCTGTCCCTGGGGCTGGAGGTGGCCGTGGTGGGTGTCTGTCCCTGGGGCTGGAGGTGGCCGTGGTGTCTGTCTGTCCCTGGGGCTGGAGGTGGCCGTGGTGTCTGTCCCTGGGGCTGGAGGTGGCCGTGGTGTCTGTCTGTCCCTGGGGCTGGAGGTGGCCGTGGTGTCTGTCCCTGGGGCTGGAGGTGGCCGTGGTGTCTGTCTGTCCTTGGGGCTGGAGGTGGCCGTGGTGTCTGTCCCTGGGGCTGGAGGTGGCCGTGGTGTCTGTCTGTCCCTGGGGCTGGAGGTGGCCGTGGTGTCTGTCTGTCCCTGGGGCTGGAGGTGGCCGTGGTGTCTGTCTGTCCCTGGGCTGGAGGTGGCCGTGGTGTCTGTCTGTCCCTGTGGCTGCAGGGCTCTGGACCCCGGGCCAGCAGCAGGTTTCTGTGCCAGCACAGCTGCAGTGCTCACCGTGCAGAGCTCCAGGGCAATCTGCTGCCCAGCCAGGGGCTCTCAGGGCTCAGCACAGCAAACCCACGGCACAGCTCTGCTGGACAGAGCTCCTTGGCTTGTTGGTCACGCAGCAGCTGGGACAGGCTCTGCTGTGTCCCCCCTTGTGAGCACACGGGTCAATAAACCAGCATGCTCTGTGCCTCAGTTTACCATCAGGGAATACTATTTTGAGATACTGAACAAAGGACATTTTGAGATTTAACTGAATGGGGTTTGTAGATTGTGCGTTTAAACATTCGGTTCCCAGTGAAGTGCGGGTGTTTCTGTACTGACCCTGTGGAGATGCCGGGGGAGCCCCCGGAGCTCCGGGCACACGGAGGTGACGGACACACAGGATCTGAACGTTCCCCTCAGCTCCGGTGACTCCAGATCCGCGGGACAAGGTCACTGACTGGGACAGAGCCGTCCCGGGAGGGGATTCCTGGGAAGAGACACCGGAATGGACCACAGCGCCCGGTGCCGCGGGAGGCCGGGTGTGCCCCCGGTGCTCGGTGACACCCGGGTGCCACTGCTGCCGTGCCCGGTGTTTTCCCGTGTGCCTGACGAGTGTATCCCCGGTAAGGGGCCGGCACTACCGGTGTATCCTCGGCCCTCCCGGTGTGTTCCCGGTGTGTCCCCGGCCCTCCCGGTGTGTCCCTGGCCTTCCTGGTGTGTCCCCGGCCTTCCCGGTGTGTCCCCGGTGTGTCCCCGGTGTTCCCGGGCCGCCCCCTCCCTCAGGCGGCGGCCGCGCGGTGCACGCCGGGAGCCGCGCGCGCGCGGTGCACGCCGGGACGCGCACCCCGCGCCTCGGCCGCCCAAGATGGCGGCGGGCGGCCGTCCCCGCCCCCGGCCGCGCATGCGCATCGCCGCGGCGGCCGCGCCGCTCCCGCCCTCCCTCCCGGCGGCCGCGGCGCCTGTGACAGCGCGGAGCGAGCGGAGCGTCCCCGAGCGCCGGCACCGCGCACCGGGAGCCGCGCACCGCCACCGCCACCCCGCACCGGGACGCCCACCGCGCCGGTGAGTGGGACGGGCGGGTAGGGCGGCCGGCGCAGCGCAGCGAGGCGGCGGCGGGGCTCGGTGAGGCTCGGTGAGGCCGGGGCCCGCCGCACCCCCCTCATCACACCCATCCCGGCCAGCGGGTTGTCCCGGCGCGGGGCCCGAGCCGCTCTGCTCGGGGCTCTCCCCTCCTCTCCCGCCGCCCGCCCTCGCCCCGCTCCCCCCGTCATCCCTGGCTCTCAAAATGGCGGCGGCGCCCGTTGGTGAGGAGGGACCGGGCGGGGCGGGGGGCGCGGGGCCGGCCCGGTGTCCTCTCCCCGCCTCGGCCCGGGCGGCTCCGCGGGCCCCGGCCCCGCTCCCGCCGTGACTCGGCAAGAAAGCAGGGCCGGCGGGAGCGGCGGGGCGGGCGCGGAGCCGCCGCCGGGCCCGTGTGTGTGTTCCCCCCCCCCCCGCCCCTCCGCCACACCGCTCCGTCCGTGACTTAGCAAATACCGGGAGGAGGTGATAGGCCGCGGTAAATAGCCATAAAATAGCCTGAAGGGACGGCGGGCCCGGTGTGTGCGCGGAGGGGACGCCCGGCATCCCTCCCCGGTTCCTGTTTCCCCTGTCACCGTCTGCCCGGGCCGGGCGTCGGCCCGAACCGCCAGCGCGGCCCAGGCACCCAAAACAGGACGGGAATTAATAATCCGGGCAAAGGAGTAGGTGTTGTTTCAGAATTTTTCTCGCGTCCCCAGTTTCCCTGCAGTGCTCAGCAGGGCAGCGGCGATAGGAGGTGGCTCAGACCTTCAGAACCAGCTGCAGTAAAACGGGGGAGGGAGGAATAATCTCTCCTTCTGGGGGTCATATCGCTGCCTGGGCGGCTGCAGGTGCACAGGCTTCCCGTGAAAACCTTACAATATTGCTAAAAATCCCGTATTAATTGCTGCTGCCGGGGTTTTGTTTCGGCAGGAGGTTAAATGCAGGCAGGGCTTTTGATGGAGGCTGGGGGGTGGGAGTGGTGCCTCCCTTGAAAAGTTTGGGGTTTGTTCAGTTCTGTGGGCTTGAGATTTTTTTTTTAATTATTTTTTTAAGGTAGATGCAATTAAGCTTGACCTTTAATATGAATAATAATAACGTGACACCTTCCCTTTCTTTGCCGTGGTATCACTCGAACCATTTCCTCGGCGGTAGTGCTGCAGCAGTGGGCTTGGTTGGTGCAGGTCAAGTCCTTTCATAATGAATTGCCTACTAGGGATGGGGGGGAAGGTTAATCTAAGCTTTATTAAAAATCCTTAATAAACACCGTTTTAATATAATTAAATGTTTGGGCGTATTGACCTGGCTAAATTATTTATTTTTGTGGTGATTCTTTTAAGTGTGTGACAGTATTGTTCGTGGCATTAGGAGGTGGTGGTTAAAGAACCCCCGCTCAGTGATGATCATTTTGTAAATGATTGTGCAGCATTTGGCTGGTTTTCGGCAGAGGGAGGGTCTGCTGTCAGAATGTTATTTGCCCTTAGAGTAATTTTGTTAAATAGGAAAAAATTACGTTGGGGAGCTAAACAAAGAAAATATTTTTAAACTGTAAGATGCATTGCAAATCTCCGGCTCGTTCTCGGGCGTCTCGTTTTTGTGTGTTTCTGTTGCTGTTCCCGTGTTTGTGGATGCTGCGAGCAGCCATTGAGCAGGGAAGAGACTGGGTGGAGTAAGGAGGCAAAGCTGCGAAATGGCTCGATTACCCTTTCAGAGCTTTTTTTTCCTCCCTTTGCCGGGGTGGAGGAATACTAATTGCCGTAACAATGAAGTCTCTTCTTTAGGGAAGAATCTAATGGTGCAGGAAGCTTCGGAAATGAAACAAATCTCACATTCTGTTCTGAGGCTGATTTTTCTGCAGGGTGGATTTTGATTTGTCTGGCGGTGAGAAGTGACCAGTCACTGTTGCAAAGCCGGATTTTTTTTGTCTGATAACCGCTTCAATTCACCCACTTCCATATGCACTTGTTGAATTGATTTTATTTACACTTTAGATAAGAATTACGGTTTTTGCGCACATGTTTTACCCATAAGATTCTCCGGAATGTGGAGAAGCCTCTGTTTTGTGGCTTCATGCTGTTATTTGTTCATGGAACTTCTTGGTTGGAGCGGATTATGGGTGGGCACACAGAAAAAGACAATCCCTGGTTTCTCTGGTGACCAGAGTGGAGTGACTGCTGTCAGTGCTCAGACTGGATTGCACTGCCCTTCGCCGTGTGCCAAGTTCTTGTAAAAGAACAGCTCGGGATTTTGGGGGCCCTTTTGAGCACTGTGAGAGCATCGCTGTCCCCTTGGGTACTGCTGCCTAAAGTTGTGTAGGAAAGGCATTGGAACAAAGGGTTTGGGGAACACAGTAGGGTTTGGGGAACACAGTAGGGTTTGGGGGAAGCCCCCAGGAAGGGCTGCCTGTGGAAGGGCTCTCCTGTTCCACATGTGCCTCGTGGATTTCCCAGCTGATTTCAGTGCTGGTTGGAGCAGGTACAGCACTGAACACGGGTGGTTCTGGAGCAGACTCAGGTTTGGCTTTTTCATTGGGGTCTCAGCTCTGGAGTGCAGTTTGTGATAGGAGATGGGCATACAAGGAGGAGATTGTGTTTCTCTTAGTGTGCCCAAAATTAAAATTAAGGGCAGTGGTTTCTGCGTTGTGTCTAGTTCACTCACTGGGAGTAGATGTTCCAGAGTTCAGTGGCTGCATGAGCTGAATTCCTGAGCCTAATGCATATCCAGGCTAAGGCCAGTGAAGAACCCAGTAAAACACTTGCCATCTTAACAGCTTTGGGTGATTTTTGCCCTTGGAATGGTGGCAGTCGCTTTTTCTACAGGAGTAACTTGTTCATTTGGGTTCTGCAGAAGCAAAAGGCATCTACAGTTCCTTTTTGGCTGCACATGGCTCTGTCTTTCCTGTCCTGGTGACTCCTGTGCCTGTCCCGGCCCCTCTGCTCCTCCCAGCCCGGGAGCTCAGGTTGTGTCTTTGCTCCCAACTCGCTGTGGAGGGGCAGCTCCAGAGTCACCATCTGAGTGCCCTGTCCAGCACTGCAGCCTGGTCTGCCATGGAGAGCTCCACAGCCAGGCTCCATCCCTCATTGTGATGGATTTATACCTCTTGTGGAGTGTTCTAGGCAAACAACAGCTGGACCCCTCAGGTATAGCCTGTATATGTTTGTAAGGTTTTTTACAGCCATCTGTAGCTGCCCTGTATTCCTGAAGTAGAAGATTTGGAATTACCATAGTGGGAAGGAGAGTGACATTGGAATAGTTTGGTTTAGGCCAGCTCTGTTCCACTTTGGTGAACTTGAGGCCCATTTTCTGAACTAAAGGCAAAGGCTGGGAGAGCCACTGAAGCATCCATGAAGTGGGCACTGAAATACTTGTCAGGCTGAAAAAAAGAACTGTGTAGGCCTAAATTCAGGAAATCAAGAGGACAATAGGATTCCATTATTATTAATAATATATAATAATTTCATATTTTCTATAGGGTGCGGGGGAGTTTCCAGCCTCCAACATGTAATTTATGATGGCAACTGAAGATCTTTTCCAAGGATCAGAGCCATGTGTGTTGGTAGAATGGTGCTGGGGCTCTCCTGTGAGGTTTGTTGCAGAGAAGTCGTTAAATTCTGCACTGCCCATACTTGCAGCTCTGTCAGTGACGTTACAACTGGCTTCTCTTTCTCCCTTTTATAAGAGCCTAAGTATCATTGGCAGGACAACCTGACTGCTAAAAATGTATTGCACTGGTGAAGCCTTGCCTGGGTTTGGGGGCTCTCTCAGGAGCTGCTTTATTACCTGACACGAGGGAAATGGGGCTCCTGATGTGGCTGTTGAGGGTTTTCATGTTGAGGGTGGTGTTGCTTTGTCTCTTGATCTGCCTGACAGAGTAGGCCACACTTCAGGTCTTTACAAGTAGGCATTCACACTAGGATAGAATCCTGACCTGTTTAAGATCAGTTTTCAAGTACCCAGAGCTGTTTGCTCAGAACTGTTGCTCTGAGTGCTGTCCATGCTGGGGAGTGTTCCTGGCTGTGCTCTGTGGGCAGGACTGAGGGGGGCAGAGCTGTGGGGGGACCTGTCGCTCTGTCACATCACCCTGATGGTGCGTCCTGAGCCCGGGTTGGGTTGGATGTCTGCTTTTCATCTACTACAGTCATTTTAGAACAAAACTTTTCTTCATTCCTACCATGCTCTAAATCCTACTGATGAACAGTATGTATTAAAAGCATTGGCAAGAACCAGGATTTTGTCTGATGAAGAGCAGAATTGCAGTTTTACCCCGGAGCTGCCAGCTGCTGTGGGTTAGCCCAACAGATGTGTATTGTTAACCTGTGTCTTATCTGTTGTTTAAAGAAGGGCCTTTTCCTCTCAGTTGAGGCAGGACCTGGATGAGGCAATGTTTGTCTCATTCATAGTGTTTAAAAGCTTATTCTGTTTTCTTTTTTTTTTTTTCACCCTCCTGCCCACTCCTTAAGGGAATAGATAGGTGTGACTTAGGCACTCTTGCTTTTAGGTCACTGTCTTGGAACCACCTATCATTTCACTTCCTGCTGGCATGTACAGTCAGGAAATGTCAAAGAAAAATGTAACTTAGGAAATAAGTGTATGCTGAACTCCATTTCCTTGGGACTGTAAACATACAGTCCTTTCAAAACTAATGCTCAAAACTGGTGCACAGCATTGTCACCCTGACCAATACCAAGAGCACTGATGCATGTATGACTGTGTAAAAAAAATAATGTAATGAATTCAAAGTAGTACCTGCTAGTTAATACATTTGGAATTATTTTCACCATTTCCTTCTTAATGGTGCTGCTTCTGAGAGAGCTCTGCAGCTTGGCCTGGCTGCTTGTGGACTTTGGATAAGGCTTGTGATTAAATGAATGTAATAAACACAACTTTGTGGTTGTGAGTCTGTTGATTCTGGAAGACTTCAGTGATATTTTTTACTAGTAACTAGTTTCTGCAGCCCTGAGAAGGTGTTTCCAGAGATGGCCCCGTCCATGGCTGGGGTTTGTAGGTGGTGCAGCAGCAGAGTCTGTCCTGTAATTTCCTTGGGTCCGTTGTTAAGTAGGTCCCTGCCGAGGGAGTTGGTCGAGGTCTGTTCAGGGCCACCCCTTGTTCTGGGGCTGGTTGGTGACTCAGCTGTCACACCTCCTGTGGGCAGGTGACGGGCTCTGTGCCTGTGCTCTGCTGGTTTGTGTCTGGGATGGTGCAGGGGCAGCCATCACTGACATTATTTATACTTTGTGTCCGTGTTAATTGTTCCTGTTTCCTTCACAAACCTTAAATTCTTCCGGTTTAATGAGACAGACAAGTGTTGCCCTCCCCACCTCCCCCCGAGATTGCCTCTGCCTTGTTTTTCTGCTTAATGCTAAAGCAAAGGTGTTAAGTTTATCCTTCTTTAAGACTGGAGGAAAATCAGCTGGAGGCATCTAGGTTGTTTGCTACAGATAAATGACTGTTTCTTCCAAAAAGGAACAATATTGGCACCTTGTCTTGTGCTGGATTCACCTGCTTTTTGAGGTGAAGAAAGAGATTAGATAAACAATTTGGTTTGTCTAAATGCTCATATCTTTGCAATCTATTAAGAGGATGATGTCATTAATGAGTGTCTGTATGTATTTTAAACAGATGGTGTCTGTTAAATTAGTGATGGTAGAAGTTTCTGGCTCTCTCACCTTCAGCTCTGTTTTGGAGGCAGGAGTGCAGTAGGTGAAGGTGGGTGATAAGAAAGATGAGACACCTTCTACCAGAACCTTGATTTCATTATTTTTGGTACTAGTGTCATGAGAGGTTGAGCAGTGTTCCCTGTAACAGAATAAGATGCTATAGTTACTATATTATCAATTATAATGAGCTTTTTGGGTTTGGATTTTTTTTCCTCCCCTCTGGGCAAGTGAAGCCATTTTTGGTCAACAAGCTTTGAAAATGGCTAAAGGACCAGCAGTGTTCTCATGATTGAAGAATGGAAGTTCTGTCTAAGTTCTTGTTTGGATTTCTTTGTGCTTTACACCTTCCCCTGTTTCTAGAGTATTAACATAGATGTTCCTTTAAGTTTCCTTCTGTATATTTTTCTATATAAACTTAGTCAATTCACGGTTGTTTTTGTTAATATCACATTTCCAGTATAACAGGCAGTTTAATGATTGAATTATTTAAGTTTGGATATAGTCCTGTGACCTCCTTTACAGTTATCAATCTCTTACTAATTTTTCCAGTCAGAGAAGCGTGGAGGGAAGAACTGAGAACAACAAAGTTCAGATCCAGTGCATTCCTGCTGATGGACATATCTCAGTGCAGCACTCTTCTCCTGGTGGTCTAGAATTGCTATCCCCAAATCTGTGTGTGTTGTTTGACAATGGTGATGCTGAAACTTGCCCAGCTGCCCCTGATGTGGTTTGCTGTGAGCAGGTGCTGGGTAGCAGAGTGTGGTGTGGAGCCCCCTAACCCTGTCCCTGCTCCTGTCCCCCACTGCCACAGCTCCCTGGGCACAGCGTGGGGACTGCCATGGCAAAGGCCTTTAACACATGTTAAACCTTCATTTTCTGCTGCAGCCTGCCTTCTTCCTGCCATTGGTAGGTAAATTTACTGCGTTTTCACACAGAATTGGACAGGAGGTTAGAAGAACGATGTCTTCCCTTATTTTCCACCAAAGCCACACACAGACCTCAGGCTGGAGCTCTGACCTGGAGGAGGCTCAAAGGCTCTAAAATGAGATGATGTGACAGTGCTCAAGATGTTTCTCCCGAGAATTACTTGTATCATGCTTCTGTCAGAATTGCAAAACCGAAGTGATACATGGAGAAAAAATGTCAGGATTGAATTAATTTAAAGTCTTCTTTAAAAAAAAAAAAAATATTTTCCAAGCACATTTAGTCCAGATTCCTCAGAGTCATTTAGTGTTGGTGCCTGGGAAGGTAACGAGGCCAGAAATGGTTTTTTGTTGTTTTACAATCCTAAAGGTGGGTAGTGCCTGCCAGTGATTTGTTAAAAACTTAGCTTGAAATAATTTGGGAAAGCAGACGGGCACAGGAGTTGGTTTCGAAAGGCACAGGCGTTTCTTTAGGCAGCCAGCTTGCTCCTGGTTTATAGCATTGTGATGACATTCCTGAGCTTTATTTTTCACATGTAATTGCAACCTGCATTTCAAGTCTTTGGAACACAGGCACTATATCTGATCTGCTACAGATTGCTTTCTAGTTCCCCGTGGATTTGGTGTTGAATTATTTTCAGAACTAAACTCCTGTATCAGGTTTTTAGCAAAAGCTGTGAAAGTAGGTGAAATGGGGAAGAAAGCAGGCATAATATTTTTCACTTTTTTTTCATGTTAAAAATATATTTCCTTTGATAAACCTGTAACTGAACTGAAACAGAAAATGTTTTTTTGTGAAACATTACAAACAGTGCACAGAATGCTGCACTCTGTGGATACCACATTGATGTATCAAGCAAAGTGTTGACCTACGGGCGTTTTGAGACTTCCCTTAATTGCAGAATAACAGGCTTACTAAACATATGAATTAAAAATAAGGCTCAGAGTTGTAATTCAGATCAGATTTGCTCCTTGTTTTGTTTTTTCCCAAATCAGATAGCTGCTGGAGCTCACTTGGTTGTAATCCCTCAGCCAGCTTTACTGATGTAGGCTGAAAAGTGGAAAAAAGATTAACCCAGCTCATAAATGAGTAGCTTTCTCATATTCTCCGACTCATCCCTGCTGGCTTAGCAGGTGATGGATTCCAGCATTTTCTAGGATAAGGTCTGTGTGCTGCACTGAGAGCAGCTGCTGGCTGTGCCTGGGTGATTCTGCTGTGGATGAGCTTTCCTGTACTAAGGGGGGGCGAGATGGAGGCAGAGAGGAGCTGGGTTATTTACTTGTTACTGTTTTTCTTTCCTATCAACAGATAGAGAGTATCTAGAATCCCTTTTCAGGTCCTGGCAGTTCTGCCCAGGCACCATGGGTATTACTTCACTTCTGTGGAATCTGGTCTTGAGTACTTTGTAGAAAGAGTTGTCCTTTTCTGTGGCTGGAGTTTGATAAAGCAGCTTTTTTGCTTATGGACTTTAAAACAAAATCAGACCCATTAAAAATTAGTTTAAATTAAAGGGAGGTTTTCTTATATGCTTGGTAGAATTTAGTGACATAATCCATAGACCACAATTCATGTGTTCTAGTTGCTCTAATTGCCTGGGAATACTCCCCAATAACCACTTTAGGTTCTCTTCTCAATGTTATAAAACAGGATACACTGTTGAAGAACCTTGCAAAGGACCTCCCATGCCAGCCATGTAGCAACAGACAATGCAACAAGAGTTTCTCCGTTATTAATGCACAAATGGACCCTTTCAGCTTTAAGGAATTGGGGAATTTAATTCTGATTATATCAATTCAGTTACTCTTTTTGGTGGCCTTTGGTTTTCGTGGGTGACCAGCCTTTCACTGGGATTGTGAAATCAGCTGAAGAGAGGGAGCCAACTGAAGTAGGATTTTGGGTATATTAACAAATCAGAAGTAAACTGTAGGAGTTTTCTTTGAGGTAAAAAAAAACCTTTGAAGAATGGCAGAATGTGCTAGAGAAACCGCTTGAAAGTTGGTAGCATGTAGCTGGACACTCCAAAATATTTTAAGTTTTATATGAGTTATTGACATTTTAAATGATAAATTAAGATTTTAATTTAAACCTTAATGTAAGTAATGGAAAATTCTCAATTGATTTCACAGGGTGAACCCAGTTTTGTGTTCCTGGTGCTGGTGATGGCTCATGTGCCTTTTTACCACCCAAGTGCTTTGTATTGGGTGTTCTGAGCTGGCAATCTGAGACAGTGGTGTCTGATTATGTTTCCTTCAATAAACATTCTTATACAATATCATTAAAAATTATGTCATAGTAATACTTACAGAAAAAATGGTCTTGTAGCTGAGGTAACTAAAGTATTAGAAATCTGCAAAAAAGTGCAAAAATGTACAATTCCTAAAGCACAGCAGTGCTGAGCTAAAGCTTTGTTGAGTTTTCAGGGCTGCACTCTGCTGGTCTGTTCTGTATCTGCTGAGGCTTTAGCTCTGTAATTGATGCCATGGATCTCTCCTAATTTTTGATATAATGAGCTGCAGTTGCGTGTTTAGTGTACAAAGCTTGTGTTTTTGTGGGGAAGACTGTTTATGGAGCCTAAGCAACAGTCATAAAACCTGCAGAAATTGAATTAATTTACTGGTAGGTTCCTGGAGTAGCTATGGACATACATTTGGGATATGCAGTACAGATGAGGTGGCTGGAGAGCAGCAGCAGCAGAGTGGACCCGGGGTGTGGTGCTGGTGTTGGAGCAGTTAATTCACTGCTGCTGCCTGTGTCCTGAGCCAGGGAGTGAAGCTGATTTTTGCTCCTCTCACACCTCAGGTGGTGGCAGAGCCCTGCCCTGACAGGGGCACTGGCACAGCTGGGTTTGCTGTGCCTCACTCCTGGAGAGGAGAGCTCAGCTGGGAGTCACTTCTGCTGTGGCTTTTTCTCAATTGCAGAAATGGGCACTTTCAGTCAGCTGAGCCATTTTAAGGGTTTGTGTATGGTTTGGGTCCTTAGAAGTGTTTGTGACACACTTAACAGGAGCAAACAAAGGCAGTGGAGAACCTTGAGCCAAACTTAGTGACAAAACCCTGAGAAGATGCTGAGGTTCGTTATGATGGAGTTGGGTACCTCAGGATACACTTCTGAAAATGTGGGTTTGGAAGGGCTTATGTATATAACCCAAATTTTAGAACTGTTTAGCATCCAGTATATTCTGCTAAACAAAATCATCATGAAATCTGAAGAAATTTATGGACTCAATTTGATTTATTTTTTTGTGTATACAGAATGGGCACTTTTAGGTATTTTAATTCCAGTAATTTTGCTCTTTCTTGATGCTGGTTAAATGAACAAGTCTTTTTGTCAGGTTGAGACTAAAATGCCTGATGACTTAATTTGATTCCATAATCTCTTTCTCAGCTTTATTTGGAGAATACTTGTAGAAAATATTTAAGTGTCTCCTGAAGCAAGTATGAACAGTCATAGAAATACCTCCAAGCCAAGGTGTATAATTTATTGGCATGACATACCATGAACTGAGGGGAATCTCTTGCCTGAAAGTGATTTTCTTTTCCTCCCTCATTGCAGTGACTGAGCAATGTGTAGCTATTGTGTTGGATACCTCCTGTAGAGCTGTCTGAGCTAACCAGTGGAGCCGAACTTGTTTCGTTTTGCTGCTGGTGCATTTATGAATCATTTGCAGGTCTCTCATTAAGTCACTGTGAAGTTTTGCAGTAATCTAGGAAGCTCTTGAACCAGGCTGATAGCCATCAGTGGGAGAAGCCAGCGTTGGGAGGCAGGAGGCAGCAGTGCTGCGTTCAGCCCTCAGTCACCCTGGGAAGGGCGTGTGGGTGCCCGGGGCAGGTCAGAGTGGGGCTGGCCGGGTGTCCTAACCCTGACCCTCAGTGCCCCCTCACAGCCCATCCTCAGCGTGCTGAACCCCAGGAATCTCTGAGCCCCAGTTTGGGAAGAAGGGGGGCAATGGTCAGACATGAAGAGACAGAGCGTCCTTTTTTTTTTTTTTTTTTTTTTTTTTTTTTTTTTTTTTCAAATGAGGAAGTCAGATGAACCTGCACTGTGCTGTTTTCACCCTCCCTTACTAGAGAGGATTCTTCCGCTTTTCAGGTATTTCTGCTCAGTTTGTTGCTCTTCATCAATAATTTTCTGTGTTTTAGAAGCTTGTGCAGGGAAAAATTCTGGCCTGTGATGATTCTTGGCCGTCTCTCTTTCAATTAATTTCTTTTTAAAGATTATGATTTAGTGTGCCACACTGTAGTCCTGCAGCACCGAAGGACTGAAGTAGGTCTGCTGTCCTGACTGCTCTGACGTTTCTGCCAGTCCTAAGTACAAAAGCTGATCTGTGGCTGAGTGGAAAGGTGGGCAGCTGGGGTGAGGTGCAGTTGCCTGCTGAGGATGTGCTGCTGTTAGTGGAGCTGAGGAGTGTGTTTTGTGTAGGTAGGGAACGGTTTGTGTTGTTCTGGAAAACCATCCAGGTCCTGCACTGCCGGAGGAGTGAGAGGTGCCCATTGCATGTGTTGTACCTGTGCCAGGGACAGGAGCTCTGCCAGCTCCCCGCTTTGAAAGGCTACAGAGACATCTGATCCTGCTGAGAACACCTGTAGCCTCTGTTGCTGTCCTTGTGCAGGGGTTTGCCACTTGGTGCTTTTGTACGTGCAGACTACTGATAGGGAATCAGATAGGGTTTGAGTTAGAAACTACAACTTGGAGAAGTGTAAGTGGCTATTAATAAAAGGCACATCCTGGTTCACACTTAATTAGTACCTCCACTCCATGGGTGGCTAAGTTCAGTGTGCTTTTTCCTGTATTAAATAGTGGACAAAGTAAAATTCTCATGCAAAGACACCTTTTCCTTCAAAATATCTAACTCTGTCTTTGCACTGCCTTAAGATGCTGATACAAAGTGACCAGTTTCAGGGCAGATGTGATGAACAGGTGGCGGTTCTTTGTGGGTTGTTTTTGTTCCCCAGGGTTCCCCCAGAGCCCCAGCTGCCTCTCGTGGCTGAGCTGTTTGAGGGTAACACGGTGGTGGCTGATAGGGGATGGAGGAGGACTGGTTAGTCTTGCTTTGCTGAAGCCTCTATGTCACAAAATCTGCTCCAGCTGGAAAAAAGGTGGTGCACGTAGTGGCACAGGTGTGTAATTAATGGTGGTCCTTTTTGGCTTTTTGGATTTGGTCACTTTTGCTTGAGTGGGTTGTTTGTGTGTGGGGTTTTTGTTTGTTTTGTTTTTTGTTCATTTGTGGTGGGCTTTGTTTGTTTTCGTTTTGTTTGGTTTTTTTGCCTATGAAGGAGGCAGTCCTAAAAATACTTTGCCTTCTATTCAGGTGGCTTTGTAGGTAAAAGTCAGGAATGCTGAGCAGGGTGATTGGAACTGACCCTTTCTAGAAGAGGGAGATGCTGTAGGTCAGTTGGTTGGTGGCTTTGCTCGGCTGTAATTTGGTAACAGCAGGAGTAGCTGCTTTGCCCTGTAGCTGTTGGAATTTATCTAGTACCAGGATCTGTTTCTCACCGACAATTCAGAGTTAGACTGTGGAGCAGCCCAGATGTTGGGAAGTGTGTATGGGATATGGAGATGTTTGGGGTTACTTTACATTTGACAGGGAAAATGCATTTCTAAATAGGTGACATGCAAAGGATTGCCTTACAAACGCAGTTGCTGTTATTTTTAGACAAGCGCTATAATTGCATCTCCCAGATGCCACAACAAAATTGATGAGACACTGGGATTTTTACCGGAGTCAGTGCTCCGGCACTGGATTTGCCAGGCATTCACTGCGCGGTGGCGGTTCATAACACAGAGCCCACCTCCAGGTTTTCCCCTGGCAGTCCTGGAGGCGAGTTGGGGCCGTTTGTGTGTCGGGGTGGCCTCTGCAGGGCGCGTCCCGCCACTGCAGCGCCCGGCCCTGATGGGGACTCCATTCCGTTAATCGGGTGCGGTGCTCTGCTCTGTGCTCAGCACCGGGCACCTCTTCAACCCCAGTTGTCTCTTTACCTGGCATGAATTAGGTGTGGAACAAGAGGAAGTGAAATCTTCCTTCTGTTCTCTGGAAGGATGCAGCCTGTGCTGTTAGTTTTCAGCTGAATTGTTTCTGAAATAGCTACTGGGGAACAGGTTAGGCTAATTAAATGAGGCATTGCCTGTTTAGAGTGCTCCTATCCTAACTGGCTTGCAGGGCAGTACTAGAGTGTGCAGCATTTAACGTGGAAGATCCACCAGCAGGGATCTTGCTGGTGCAACTTGCAGCTTAAGCTCATTTTGAAGCAGACAGCAGGGCCTAGATGGGTTTAGAAAGAAGCCTCTGATCCCCTCTGATGAATAAATAACCATTAATGATACAAGCTTAGTATTTTCCTTACTTTTTTTCATAGCAGGCTATTGTTTAAAGGAGACTCCTTACTGGAATTGTTACTGAGCTGTGATGCTGAAGGCAGTGTAGCTGTGGGAGGGGCAGAGGAGAGACAAGGGGAGCATGCAGTCCTCAGTCAGTAGAAAGTTTACAAACCCACCTGCTGTCTCTGAGCCTCTCTGTTGCCTCAGTTTATCTCGGTGCTGAAGGCTGGTTGGTCGGTCAGACTTGCCCAGCAGCCTGAGTGAATGATGAGTTCTGTAGGGAACCTGCCAGGTGTGCGAGAAGTGCCATTTCAGCACTTTGCATCTCGTGCTGCTCACAAGGTCCTGCAGCGCAGAAAGCAAAGGCGGTGCTGCCAATGTGAGTTTGTTGGTGTCACTGTGGCAGAGGTTAAAGCTGCCCGCTGAAGCAGGCTGTGCACTCAGAATGCTGTAGTTCATGTTTCTGAACCCAAGGGTGCTAAGGAGTGAGTGTTTTGGAAAAGCACAACTCCACTGGCTTGAACAATCTCGAGGGTGTTGGATTTCAGCCGTGACCTGAACTGGCGGTGCCCGAGGTGTTGTGATCACTCCACTGCCTGAGCCCGACTGCAGAAATGGGCTTGTGCAGCTCTTCCTATGGTAATGGTGCCTCTCTACTGAGATTGGAGGACTGTTTAAAAACTTGCTGTGCCCTAAACATGGGTGAGATGAAATATTAACTCTAGCTAAACTATGTTAATACATGACTGAAAAGGAATCGAGTATTGTCTCTTACTCACAGGTTTTTCAGAACTTCCTCAGGTGGTGGTACCGGAGTGGGAAAAGTCATTTGTGTGCTACAGTTGTGTAGTGCTGTAGCTGCAAGGGCCCCATGCTGGGGTAGAGCCAGAGCCTTTAAAGATGCTGTTTGGATAAATCTAAGAAAGCTTCCTGAGGAATGTGTCTTTCAAGGAAACAAATGGACAATGATGTCTCTTTCTCTTCCTTGTAGATGGATTGAATCTTCTGTGTTGAATGCCTCTGGATTCCCTATTGGATTTCACATCTGGAGAAACACTTGTGATTTAAGCCACTGTGGCAGACTGAATTGTGGATCCTGGGTTCCCAAGACTGCAGCTCTTGAGGAGAAGCCACTGCTCGATCACGTTAACCTGACATCTCAGCCACCATGGTGCTGTCACAAAGGCAACGAGATGAACTGTAAGGGATCGTTGTTTTTAACTTTGTGTTGCATTTTCATTAAACTTCAGTTATTAGCATTTGTTTCCAAATGGATTTTAGAGTGTCTCTGTTCACGTACCCTTCAAATACTGTGTATTGTGGTTTGGATCTCTCTACTCCTTATTTTTGACAGAACTGTTGGTATTTGAAACTAGAATTGGGAAATGATGAAAATGTAATTTTAGAGTTACTGATGGCATAAAAAATGTATTCTTTAATCTGCAATAAGCACATTGCAATATAAGCTGCAATCTGTGAATTCTACATTGATCTTAAGTAAATTCTGGAATTTTTTTGCCATTTTACTTTGGAATGTAGACAAGGATTTGATCAGAGTGTGCTATGGTGTGATGACAGTCTTCCTCTGACTCCTTAAATTGTGTTTAAAATGTTTTGTAGAAATCGAGCGATAGCAGATTACCTCCGTTCCAATGGCTATGAGGAGGCCTATTCGGTTTTTAAAAAGGAAGCTGAATTAGATGTGGTGAGTTCAAACAAGATTCTTCATCTATATTTAAATTTTGAAGTCGGTCAGTTTTATGGCATCTGCATCTGTTCTGAACCTGTGTGTCTGTTACCTGCCTGTGAGCTCAAACAGTTTCAGAACTGGAGGTGGTGAACTCACACAGCTCATTGCCTTGCCAGAAAAGGGAAAAATAATCATTGGATGAGTTGACTGTTTCTGAGGAAATGATTTTATAACCAGATTTTAAATGGTCTGAGACTGTGAAGCTTTAGAGACTGACTTCACTGGGAATCTTTGAGAAACAGGAAGACAGAACTGTAACTTCTGTCCTCTGCTTTATCATACACAGCCAATGTTGGAAATTCTTTTGAGCTTTGAGTTGGGTCAGGAGTGAAGGCATTGCCTGAGCTGGTTGCAGACCTCTTGGGTAACCGTGTAGTAGGAGGGCAGGCTGAGACAGGTCATGGAAGTTCCAGTTCATGTCATCCCGTAAGGCCAGGCTGGACAGGGCTTGGAGCAGCCTGGTCTGGTGGGAGGTATCCCCCCTGGCACGGGGGTGGAACAAAATGAGGTTCAAGGACCCAAACCAGCCCAAACCAGCCTGTGACTCTGTGCTTGTGTGACCAGCTGGGGTAAGCAGCTCTGTTTGCTTAGACTATGCAGTTGCCAATGACTCACACCAGTTGTTTCTTGCCACTTCATTCTGTTGATTTGCCTTTGTCACAGATGATTTGGTATAATTTTTAACTTTGCCACCTATTAGCACAGGAGGTGTGCATTTCATATGGCTACAGCTGGATTCAGTAGTAAACTTCTGTGTGCTGGATAAATCCTTGCCTTTTCTTTGTTACATATCTTGCATTGTTCTTTTTCCAAAATGCTTGAAATCTGACTTAATTTCTCCAATATGCTACTAGTATTGAATAAATAAGTAGAAATGGCAAATTGAAATGCCAAACTTATAATTGAAAATTCTAATATCATTCCCCTATCTGCCTTATCTATCAACCTAATTTAGTCTCCTCTTCCCAAAGCTTAGGAAAGCAATCTAAATAGGTTAGATGGTCCTGAGGGACAGAGAAAATGCAGTTGCTGAAAGTTTCACGACTTTTATGCAAGAAAATCTGAATTGGAGTGGGCTATGCTAAAATGGAAAAAAAAAAAGGTAAAGGCTGAAATTATTTGAGTAAATTGGAAAGATTGATGTGTAGCTCTACAAAGAGAGATTTAATTTTTGTATGGATTATTCATGGAGATAACTCCAGCTTTTAGAAGTGCCCCCCTATAGCAGTAGATTAACATCTGTCTCTGACCAAGGTGGCCAGTCCTCAGAGCTTTTATCTTCTGTGGAATAAGCCTTGGCATGGTTATTTTATGATGTCTTTTATCTTCATCTCATTTAGGATTATTGTAGCATGAGACTGTAATTTTGTAATAGAAAGAAAGTGCAGCATTTAGTTACTTCTGCATCTCTGATGTTTATTTTTCTGTGTTCCTCTTTCTTAAAATGCTTCTTAGAATGAAGAGTTAGATAAGAAGTATGCTGGACTTCTGGAAAAGAAATGGACATCTGTTATAAGATTACAAAAGAAGGTAAGTAGAGATCTGCTGGTTGACATAAATAAAAAGTTAGCACAGAAAGCATTCAGCACTGAACACACACGTGCAGTCCTGAAGCTGGAGAGGCAGGAGGTGCCTTGGGGCAGTTGGTGAGCAGGGAAATGGAATTGCTGTGCAGAGGGTCAGGCTGGGCTAGAACAGGGGGAAATCAGTGCTGCCTGTTGTCTTGGCCATGGCCCTAGAGGGAAGGAGCCATTAGCTCCAGTGCTGATTGTGCTGCAAGTGGAGAGCACAAAACTCTTTTTAGTCATGCTTCAGTGGCTCAAGAGTGTATTAAAAGCAAAAATACCCCTAAAATCAGTGTGTTGACAATGAAGTCCTATTCCTTGTGCAGGTTAATACAGTGAGGGTTTATTCACCCTCCAGTGTTTCTGTTGTTGGTTAATGGGTGTGCTAGCTCCAACAGGACACAGAATTCCTGCAGCAGTAGCATTCCTTTTTGTTAGCACAACCTTCTTTGGTAGTTTGGCACAATGGTATTTCAGATGTATTTATACAGTGTGTGAGTAAAGGGGATTTTTTACAACTTTTTTTTTTTTTTTTTTTTCTGTGAAAATATTTGGGAATTTGAAAATAATAAATTATTAATGATTAAATTATTAACAATTAACTAAATTATTAAAGAATAAACTTTAAATTATTAATTTTGGTTTGAATTTTAAAACCAATACTGCTGAATATTAGTAATCAGTTTTGGTCCATGAAGTCTTTCCTTTATTGTGAGTTTTGGAGTCAGTTGTTATTTGGATTGCTAATGCAAGAAGGTGAATTAGATCTTGCATAAAACTGGAAATGAAAGGTCTCTTTAAAATTCCTACACTTAGGTAATGGAATTAGAATCGAAGCTGAATGAAGCAAAGGAAGAATTTACATCAGGTGGACCTCTTGGTCAGAAACGAGACCCTAAGGAGTGGATTCCTCGTCCTCCAGAGAAGTACGCGTTGAGTGGGCACAGGAGTCCTGTCACTCGAGTCATTTTCCATCCAGTTTTCAGTGTTATGGTCTCTGCTTCAGAGGATGCCACAATAAAGGTGTGTGTGTGCTCCAGACCACTGGCTGTGGAATAGGTGACATCAATACAGTGAAATTTGTTCTCCTGCTGGGTTTATAATGCTTAAAGTTAGCTGAAAAGCAGTTTTCAAAATGCATTAATTCAGTTAATTTGTAAGTAACAAAATCACATAAAAAGAAATTTATTTTTCTCTACTGTTAAGCTTTTTAGGACTGTCGTCTGTCTCTTGCTTGATTAATTATTGAACAGGGTGCCAGACTGGCCTCCAGAGTGCAAATGTGAGGCTGGAGAATACAAGGAGTAATGGGCTGCTGCTAACAGGTTGTCTGTTCCCTTGTCAGGTGTGGGATTATGAGACAGGAGACTTTGAGCGAACCCTGAAGGGGCACACAGACTCTGTGCAAGATATTTCCTTTGACCACACTGGCAAACTCTTGGCCTCCTGTTCTGCTGATATGACCATTAAGCTATGGGATTTCCAGGGCTTTGAGTGCATCAGAACTATGCATGGTAAGATATAAAGGGATTGATTTAGCAGTCTGTAGGGTGAAGAGATTTTTTTTTTTTTTTTTAATCCAGGAAAACTGCTGATGTGGGAAGGGGGTTATAGACCAGAGTATTTTCTAAAAGAAAAAGGGGGGGATATAATTTGATGCTTTGAGTGCTCTATAAATAGGGGATACATGCAGTGTTTGTGGAATGAAATAGCATCTTAAATCTACTATGCATGATGGTGTGGGAAGCATCCCATAATGATACTGAAATAAAATGACAGTTAGAAAGATTCCAACTTTAAATATTAAATGCTTGCTAGACAATAAAACTGCCTTCAGATCAGTGGAAGGTTCCTTCCTTCAGCTCTCTGTGTTCCTGATGCAGGGCAACAGGAAGGGAGGAACCAGTGCCAGAGGAGTTGTGGCTGCTCCTTGTGGGGTTTGGCTGCATGTGTTTGATCACATGGGAACGTTCCCTCTGCACTGGGATTGAAAACCATAGGAAAAATTAGAAACTATAACCACAGCTATAAGATTCGAATTGACAGCAAAGGTCTTTTATGGTCTTATGTAAGAACTTTTTTTCTTGCTTTTAGGGTCATCTTTTAGAAATGGCGAGTAGAAATAGAGGATGTTTGAGACTTAAAAAAATAAACACCCACCCACAGATATACACAAGTAAACAGAAAGCACCTTTAAGGATGCTCAGTGTCTGGACTGTGGGGGTTCTAAAAATATGGATGATTAGTTCATAAAACCTCAAGTTTACATGTAAAGATTATTCCATAAAACACACACTGCTGCTGTAGCTACTTGACAAAGATACAAAAAATGGCAATTCGTGTGTGCTCTGTGAAAACTCTGCCAGTGCCACTTAATAAAGGTTTTGTTTTGTTTTTAGGTCATGATCATAACGTTTCTTCGGTAGCCATCATGCCCAACGGAGATCATATAGTTTCTGCCTCAAGGGATAAAACTATCAAAATGTGGGAAGTCCAGACAGGGTAAGTGCATTTGTGAGCAAACAGCACCAGAACAAAGGCAATGAGAAACCACTGTGTGTAGAAATGGGACACAGGAGTCTGAATGTCAGCAGGCACTGTTTGAATTGAGAAGTGATGTTGTGTTGTTTAGAGTAATTCACAGAAGGATTCTGCCTCAATCATTAGACAAAGGGGTTTACATGTTAATACTGACTCACTAAAGCTAGCTGGTTTTGTCTTTATGGAAGCTGTGAGGGTAGATCTCTAGCTCATGACCAGTTAAGAAAATAAATTCACTGGTTAGCCATGAGTTTAAAAGGAGTATCTGTTACCTTTCTTGACATGAATCAAGGTGTCTCCTGATTTTTTTTTTGTCTTCTTGCTTATTTCACTTATCAGTTGTCTCTTTAATACCTAAATGACCTGAAAATATCTACTTGTTCTTAAAAATACCTGTTTAATGCAAGTTTCCTGCTTTTTGCCTTAACAAGTTTTTGCTAGCCCTTAGCTATCACTGCTTTCTCATGTCAGCATCCTTTCCATGAACTCTTTATGTCGTGTTCCATCATCTGCCAGGGTGAACATATGTGCGCTAAAATATTTTACCTTAACCACTGAGAGTAGGTTAAGCATCCTCGAATTTCCAGGGTGCATGTAGAGGATTTTGGGCTGGTGTGTGAGTGCTGCTGTGTCTTTTTGCACAGTTACTGCGTGAAGACTTTCACGGGGCACAGAGAATGGGTGCGCATGGTGCGGCCCAACCAGGACGGCACCTTGATTGCCAGCTGCTCCAACGACCAGACGGTGCGCGTGTGGGTGGTAGCGACAAAGGAGTGCAAAGCTGAGCTCCGAGAGCACGAGCATGTGGTAGAGTGCATTTCCTGGGCTCCTGAGAGCTCCTACTCCACCATATCAGAAGCTACAGGATCAGAGGTAACATTCCCAGGCGGTTACACAAACATGCACAGGGAGATCTTAGTCTGTGCTCTGTGTAGCACTGAGAGTCCCTGAGCTTTGGGCTCAAAGGCCTGGCAGGTACAGCAGGTGTATGAGTGCTTTTCTCTGAGTACCTTGGTGTGCAGCTAAGCCCCGTCTTGGCTTCCCAGGATCCAGCTTTTGTGTTTAGGACCTATCTTTTCATTAGTGAAGGCGAATGTCCAAGAGATGCTTTGTTCAGGGAGGGGTGAGAGTGGGACCACTGTCTTGTATTGCAGCAAAGAAATGTGTAAAGCAGCTTCTCTGGAAGCATGTGAAGATTATAAGGATGCTTAGCAATTGGAAGGTAGAGGGGGAAGAGAGCCAGTCAGGGGTGCAGAAAACTCCAGTTTCTAGTCAAACCCCTCACCTGGCATTGCTGTTTTGCCCTCTGCCTCCAAAGGCCATGGACACCCCAGGGGAAAAGCAGCCACATTTCACAAAGAGACTTGTCTAGTGATGGCTTTTACAGGTTATTTCAGCCAAATTTTACTTGAATCTCTAAAAGATGCTTATAATCTTTTAATTATAAGTAATTAAAACGGAAGTGTGTGTCCCTTCCTGTGGCCTTGTGGGCTCTGCGGCGGTGCCTCCTCTGCCCCCTGCTGATGGGATTGGGCACAGCCCGCACGGGAACACCTTCGTGCACACCTGGGGCAGGTGAGAGCAACACCGTGCATGGACACAACAGAAATCACTTCAGAGTAGGAGGTTTTCAGAAATTCCTAACCCTGCTTCATTGCATTTTATGAAGAATGTGAACACAAAAATATGTGTGAGCTGCATCCTCAATGTCCCAAGATGTGGCACTTGAGCTGTGTCTGCTGTTAACAGAGGGTGTCTTGCAGTAGGCAAGTGTGTATTCAGAGTGTTACTTGGCTTGTGGAGTCAGCAGGACAAGCAGCCATTTCTTTTAACAGATTGTGTAATTCTCCTAGCATTAGTACCAGTGCCTGTGACCCAGCTTTGTCAGTGTGGGTTTACTCAGTGTAAACTGTTGTATGATCTGATTTTGGTACTAAGTCATATCACTGCTTCATTCCTCCTCTTCCCACTTCCATCCTATGTATACCATAACTTAAACCATAATTTTCTGTAGACTAAGAAGAGTGGCAAGCCTGGGCCTTTTCTGCTGTCTGGATCCAGAGACAAGACCATTAAGATGTGGGACATTAGCACTGGCATGTGCCTTATGACACTTGTAAGTCCATTGGTGTTTTTTCTGGCAGTCATAGATACATATCTAAAACTAGTTATAATGAAATGTATTATCTTGAATGTCATGTTTTCAAGAGAAGCCAGAGTTCCTGGAAATACAGTTTTAATGGCTTCTATGGTTCAGATCTTGTTGTTGCTAAGAAATACTGACAGTCTCCAAAACCATAGTGTGAATGCAGTGCTGTGGTGTAGGTTCTGTGATGAATAGCTTAGTTTGTTTACAGACATGCTGGTAATGATGTGAATTTTGCCTTCTGTGGAGTATCATGTTATTCCCACGTGTGGGACTTCCCTCAGGCCAGAGCCTGCTGTTCCCAGCTCAGATTCCAGCTGGACTGGGTGGTTGATGATGCTGGGGTGGAGAGCAGAATTAGTGCAGATCACATGAGGACTGCTGTTTGTTTGCTGTCAAGCACAGGAACTTGCATTGTTGGGAGAGCTGATAGAGGTGTAATAATAGAAACTGGAGATAAGCTGTGAGTTCTGGGAGGTTTCAGGAGCTGCAGCGCTGTCCTTGCGGGGCCAGGCAGGGGTACCTCAGTGTGAGGTGTGGGATGCTCAGCTCTCAGCCGCTCACTGATCTCTCCTTGTGCACAAGGTGGGCCATGATAACTGGGTACGTGGCGTCCTGTTCCATTCTGGGGGAAAGTTTATTTTGAGCTGTGCTGATGACAAGACTCTCCGTGTCTGGGACTTCAAGAACAAGCGATGCATGAAAACCCTCAACGCGCACGAACACTTTGTTACCTCTTTGGGTATGTATTGCTCCCTGTGCCAGAGCTGTTGCTTCCCCACGGGCTGCAGCTGAGCACCAGGCTGGCATTCACCTTGGGCCTCTAGTGCCACCTTGTTTTCTCTGTGTAGAAGAGATGAACTAGAAATTAACTCCCAATTTCTAGTCAAACTCCCCACCCATGTGAGTTGTAGAGTTACAGTGTGCTGGATTTTTCCACTTGTGCTGCCAGTGTTACACATGGATGTTAACTGACAGGGAGTTCTGGAACCTGTCACCAGAGCATGCAGGCACCTAGGGAGGGCTCTAGTGTCAGTGCTTGTCCAGCAAAAGGAAAAGGAGCGTGTGCACAACGGTCAGAAATACTTTGAATTCCTGGACATTCCCGGTTCATGTTACTAGATCTTGGTAACAGCATGAGGGAATTTGGCTACAGAAGTACAGCCAGGAGCTTTGGAAGGTAGCCTTTGAGCCGGTAGAATTGTTTTGAAGAACCAGTGCCATGCAGTGAGAGTAGGAAATGCTGAAGCTTTGGGTTCGTTGGTAATGTGAGCTTTTGTCTCCTGGCAGATTTCCACAAGACAGCCCCGTACGTGGTGACTGGGAGTGTAGATCAAACAGTAAAAGTGTGGGAGTGCCGCTGATGGAGTTCACAGTGACCCCTTTTCCTCTGGATGCACTCAGATACCATGGTTACCCATTGAGCTCTGTTTAAATAAATATTGTCCTTTCATGTAAATTATTCTGGATGTAGATTGAGCTTATTAAATGTTACACACAAAGTATTCATGCATGGTGAATCCAAATTGTATACTGTAAATTTACATACGTTGTCTAGAAGTACCATAGGTTTAAGAACATGGGCTGGCATTGGTCACATCAGACCTGAGAAGGCAGAAGTGGGATGATTGGAATAGGGCACTTAACTGAATAGTTGACAGTGTCGTTATGTCGGATAATTATACCTGTTTTTCTTTCTGCTGTCTGTTGGTGCCTGAATTGGTGACCTCATTTGGGAAAAGTTTTGTAGGGCTTTTTCAGAAATGTGTATCTATGTAACATCACTTAAGTGTGCTTAATAAATCTTCTCTAAGAATACTAGATAATAAGGCTGCAATTCAGAATCTTCTGAACCTTATATGTAATTAATGGAGATTAATTAAACTCTGGAATATTTGTCATGAAACATTTGCCAAATCAACAGAAAACACTTGTTTTGGCCTCCTATCACGCAAGGGTTGGTATATTTATAGAACTGACTGTAAACCTGAAATAAGACAACAAATCTTAGTCGCAGCTGATGTGATAAATGTATTTATTTTTTATTTGGTCATTCAATGGTTAAGCTGTGCTGTTAAACTAAGTTTAAATGGTTTTTTGTTTGGTTTTTCTTATGCTAGACAAACTTCCAGGAGGAGTTGTCCATCCCACTAGAGTTTAGTGATCCAGTTTCCAGTAGAGCTTCCTCTCCCAAATGACTGCCATGGTCCACCTTGCTGTTAGCTTTCCATGTTTGTTAGAGATGTGCAATTCCTATTACACAGCAGGATCAAAGGACACTTCCCTCATTCACTGGCAGGAAATTGGGGTATACAAAAGTTTCTTGGTTTCCTTAGTGCCTCCTTGGACAATGAGGTGATCCTCACCTTGGCAATGTGGCTCCAATAAAAACGTCCTGGGGTTTGCAAGTGGAGAAAAACCTTGGACTGCAGCAGTGAAATTCTTTAAAGGAAGCACTAAGTATCTTGAGAATCAGTTGACAATGGCAGGTCAGATCCATGCAGGCTTCTGAAAGAAGGATGCCATGAGCAAAGCCCACACCCATCTGTGGGAATGATGCTAAACATGAAAACCAAACCCAAATCCTATCAGCAAAACCAGCCCAGCTCAGTTATTAGTATTTATGTTGTTTGGTGTACACAATTTTTAATTTGCATATCCCTAAAGTTACATATTTTGATCTGAAATGAATGAAAATATTATAAATTAATATTTTAATCAGCATTTTTGTGACAGATTCCATTGTAGATAACCAAGAATTACAATACTTATCAAACTAACCAGGTCTTTTTAAAAATCAACTTTAAAATTGACAGTACAATGAAGTACCAGGCTGATGTTTTAACAGGTGAATTTGTGCTTTATTTTATTCCTTTGGTTTAATCCGTGGCTTTTAAAATGTCCCTTTTAAAGCTGAGAGTCCCTGAGCAGCACAGGGTGGGCTGGAGGGCGAGCACACTGCCCCTGGTGAGGGGGAAACTTCCACAGTCAGCCCAGAAGGACCCGTTGTTCTGTGGGAGGAGCTGGGTTGAGGTGTGGGATCCTATGGAAAACGGGGTTCTGATGTGGGGGTTTTCAGAGCCAGTTTAAGATCCAGGCTGATCTCTTAAATCCAGTGGTTTCTGTCATTCTCAGTGTGTGTTGCTGCATAAGCATGCACGAATAAAGTCTGTTTTGTTCATTAGCTGCTTGGACTGGAAAAATTTGCTGCTTTTTGTCCTATTGGAGAACTCCCCATACACAAGTAGTGCATCTTAAAACCCTCCATGCATCTGCAACTGTAAAGTAATAACATCTGTTTAATTCCTGGTAGGACCTAGAAACTTTATTTAAGTCTAAAGTAAACCACCCTCATGTACATAACTCGAACCTGAATGAGAAATTAAAGGTACCTGTGATGTGGAAGTTGTCTACTGCATTTTTTCCCTGAAGCAAAGAAGCATTTACTAGGACACCTGGCCCCAGTGCTGGCAGCAGTGTCAGTGCTGTGTGAGACTCAACACTGCTGCTGTGCAGAGTGAGCCTTCTGGGGCAGCAGGGAATGATCTCAGGGATGGTCCCCGCCGGACCAAAGCTGAAGCCCTGGTTGGAAGGGAGCCCCACCACAGGTGTGGGAGTGAGGGGACACTCTGGGACATGCTGTGGAACTGTCCCCACTGTTACTGTCAGCTTGTGCTGTGCCTTTGCTGTGGTCAGAACTGCAACAGTGAGGTTACTGGGTCAATAAATAATGAACTAAATGCATTGGAGGGGGCGAGAGGTTCACTGGTGCTTTGGCACTTCTGACCAAACCTGGCAGCACGTGCCAGGACCCAGCTCTGGCTGTACCAGAGCCCCTGCAGATCCCTGGGCTTAGCCTGGCCTGGGCCGTGCCACACGGGCCACAAAGTGCAACGTTTTTGTGCTTTAGATAGAAGCTGGAAGTTGATGTTTTATACCATCTTGCACTTTAGAAGGTGAAACAAACTCATACTGCTTTTGTGTGTGGTGTGACCAATGTGTGCCCGGGGCACTGAGGAAAAGAAAACAACCCCTGGTTGGTAGTGAGTGGTGACTATGGGCATGGGTCCCTGCCTCTCCTCTGCCTCTTCCTGTCCATGTGAACTGCCTGAGAAATCACTCTTAGACAGCTCCTGACTCCCCTGAGAGCTGTTTAAAAAGAAAAAAAATACTTTGTTTTCGTAGACAGTGGTGGCTTGGTAATCCTTTAATGATTTGAATATTGCAAATGCTGAGTCGAGTGAAGGAAAAGCGCCCTTGGAGTGAGCTGTTGTGTCCAGCTGTAAATAACGTCCGTGTATTAAATCAATACCGAGAGTCCTGTAGCAAGAGCACGTGCATAGAGGGGTGGGATGGACGGGGGGGAGCGGGGGGGTCGCGTTGGATTTGCAAGTCACAACTGGCGTTTACTGGCCTTTTTATCTTTCCACTGTGTCATGTAAGTAGCTGCTTTCCTGTCCTGCCTGTCCCTCAGGCTTCCCCGAGTTCATTCTGAAGAGAAGTTAGCAAAATCCTCACGCTTTAGTCGGTGCCGACATCGACGTGAAGGCAAATGTCAGATGTTTGTTTGAGCGCTGTTAGAGGTTGCAATTGGAGAGAACAGTTCCCAGGCTGTAGGAGTTAACTGAAGCTATTGACACAATTAAAACAAAATCGGTAAAGGAATGTATATAATACTGCTCTGTGTTTTACAGTAAGATTTGTTGCTCTCAGACTGTGTAAAACAAAATTTATTCATGTTTTCTGCATATTAAAAAAATCTTATTGTACCAATTGGTAAACTATTAAATGCATATAAAACTAGATGTGGTTTTGTTTCCTTGGATGCAAGAATTAAAACTATTTTGAAAAAAGCTATTGGTGTTTCACCCTCAGATTTTGCTCCCACCTGCTTTGCCCTTGCTCTGAATTTAATTTGTGCTCACCTGAGGCTGCAGGAAGTGGTTTTGAGCTGGTTCATGGCAGCTGGACTAGTGAGAGGTTTTGTTGGTTGATCCTTGGTGCAAGGAGGTGCTGCAGGAGTGCTCTGGTGGGCTGAGCTGGACTCACAGGTGCACAGGAGGGCCTTGTCCCTGCACTTGGCACAGGTTGGGTTGGGTTTGGTTGGATTTTCCTCTTATGTTGACCCTGTGTCTGTACTGCAGCCCTGACAGGAGCTGCCTTTGGCTGCCCCTCACTCAGGGTTGGGGCTGCTGGGGGCGGTGGCTGAGCGTGGCCGTGGATCCTCGGAGTAATTGCTGGGCTTTGAGGCCGCACAGGGAGTGGGTACCTGAAAGCTGAAGGCACTGGGTGGTTCTGGCTATTAGGGTCTTGTGCCTTGTGCTTTGGTTTAATTTTTCCCCGTGATTTGGCCCTAATTGCCTCAAGTCCTGTTTAGAGATGGGTCAGTGGCCGGACCTAGAATGGGCACATCTTCATAATGGAAGAGTGCAGATGTGCTCGTGAGCTTGATGGGAGAGAATGAAAGGGCACTCCCACCAGCTGAGGGCTGTGGAAGCAGCTGGCAGGGTGGTACTTTGCAGTGGGAACAGATACGGGATGGACATTTGGAGGGGACTCACTTGCATTTGGGAAAAAAAATAGTCTGGGCTCTGTCAGAGCCAATGTGTGCATAGGCTATCCCAGATGGGGTGACAGGGTGGCACAGAGGTGGTTTTTGGGGTGAGGGGTGAAAGGAAAGCCTCACATGTCCACAAGTAGTGAGTTTCTCACAGGGAGCACAAGGCAGGTTCAGGTGTGAGTTGCCAAGAACAGTATGGGCAGTTACATTTAATTTTCCCCCTGAGCTTGATGAGTTGTTGCTCGTGCAGCAAGTGCTGCACTGACAGCAGCTCCGTAGGTGTGAGATTGGTTTGGACCAGCTGTTTCCAGTCCCAATTCAGCACTGATGGGGACTGAAACATTTTTCAGTGGATGGGTTGAGTACCTGCCTGCATCCAGCTGGGTCCAGGGCCTGTTTGAATCAGCTTTTATACTTGTGTTCAAGGACTTGTGCACAGAGTAATAAGAACCCCCAGAACCCAAAAGAGGTAGTGAGGTACAGACAGATGTTGGTAAATGCAGTTATTCATCAGCCTGAATTGCCCTTGGAGCTCTCTAGCTGTGGAGCTTCAGTAGCCAGGACAGGGTACAAAATCCCCAAAGCCGTGTCCCTGCTCCCACATCTCTGCAGGAATTAGAAGATAAAGTAACTCCTCTCCCTGAGCACAAATGGCTTCTGACAGCAGAGGCTGTGGGTCTTGCTCCCTCCGGGCTGGGGTTGTGACTCTGGTAGTGATTTACAGGTTTTAAAGCCTCCAGGTCCTGTTTTCTCCCCCCAGCCCCAGTCCTGCTCAAAGAACAGGAGTGGTGGCTCCAGTGCTGGTACCAACACTCTGCCTCATACAGTAAAGAAACCAAAAAAATACCTGGAAGAGTTTAAAAAGCTTTTAATGGACTGTAAGACACTAGTAAAAGAAAAATCTTGTAGGAAAGATGCACTGTAGTCATTTATTGATTGCTTTCCAGGAAATTCAGAATTTTTCTAATAGGAGCAAGTTCATTTGCAGTGAAGACTGCTTTGTTGCCTCCAACACCTCAGAGGCTACTCCCTCCTTCCCCCCCGGCCCAGCCCCGAGTTACAAATACCTGTAGGGTCAGACAGGAAACGGAGGGTACAGAGCACAGGGACAGCACTTGGCTCCAGGGGTCAGTAAAGGAAGCAGCGTGGGTTAGCAGGGGGGGCACGATCCAGGACAGACACTGCGAGGGACAGAGGGGCTGGGCGCAGGGCTGCGGCCAGCCCGCCGCTCTTCTACTGCTTGATCTGCTTGGAAAACGGGACATTCAACTCTGTCGGCAGCCCAGGGCCTGCAGCAGCCACAGCTTACCTGCTTGAGGACACTGACAACCCCCCAGGATGTGCGTTGGCAGGGAGGGGAGAGGAGGATTTCTTTAGTTGCCATTCAGTACCGTCCATTGCCAGCAATGGCAGCTCCCAGCGCCAGTCCCAAAACCAGTGTGCAAAAACACCAGAGACAAAGGTTTTTGCCAGAGGTTTCAGTGCTGGGGGAACTTCAGTTTTTATTTAAACCCCTTCCACAAAACCTGGTACTTTCTTGTTGTGATTCCATCAGGTTCAGGGCCCTCAGCTCTATGTCAACAGCCACAGTTGCAAATGACACCAGGTCTCTTTCTGAATTTTCATCCCCTCTCCCCCACCCTTAAATAGGGCTGTGATTCCCTCCTCTCTCCCCTTAGCTCAGCCCTCATTTGCTGCATTCCCACCTCTCCGAGGCACTGGGGTTTCCACTGCAATGGAAGTTTGTGCGCTTTTTTAAAGATCAAGCCCTCACTCTTTGGATACAGTATCCCAAGTCACTCAGCTGCAAGCAGAGCAGAGGTGGAACGGTGAATATCATATATATATATATCTATATATATATCTATATATATATATCTATATCTTTACTTTGAAAATTAGAATGTGAATGTTACAAAACCCCACTGAATTGCCAAACTGCCAACCAAACATAGAAAAAAATGGTTAAAGGAATCCCATGGCTATATCCTGATGTAGAAAATGCTGTACATCCCCCACTTACACATGTCACAAGCTTCAGTCATCTCAGCGACACAAATATGGCTGTTTTAGCACAATCTTGGAATAGTGACTGGGGGGAAAATCAATCTTTTGGCTTGGAATCCACGTTTTACAAGAACGCGGAGCAGTGATGGGGCTGGTTCTTGACTGGTTTAGCAAAGCAGTGTCCTTAGTCAACATAAAAATGACCTGAGAAATGTTACATTCCTCCAGACAGTTCATTTGGAATTCATATGTACAAAGTAGAAATAACTGCTGCGCACACACACAACACGGACACACACACGGCAGGAGGGCCCCGCGCGCCAGGACGGGTCTGTGCTGCCTCCGGCCACTTCCCCTCGCGTGGCAGACACAAGCTTGGGCAGACAGATTACATTGCTCAGATTAGTTCTTTGCATTGTGTATTAATTGTACCAGTGCAATAACATTGTCAAAAAGGAGGAGCTGCTCCGAGGGCAGCTAAGGCCCTGGGCCAGATTCAGAAAAGGGTGGTTTTAAACTTTTTTTTTTCTTTTTTTTTTTTTTAAGCGAGGTACACGTTAAGCAGAGCTCTGTGTTAAGGGGATGGCAGTGGAAGGCATGCTCGGCTCAGCCTCTTTCTCCTCCACAGCTTTGTCCTCTGCTTCCAGCTGTTCCCCACTTTTCATGCTTTCCTGGAGCTGCTGGCGTCGCTGCACCTCGGCTTTAAGGTTCTCCAAGTCTTTTTGGCTGAAGGGGAAAGCAGCAAGGGGAGCAGACATTAGACTGGCTGTGGGAATGGTGAAGCACCAGGACAAGGCCATGTTCAACAGGGCAAACACTCCTTGCACCTCCCTCCCCCCCAGCTCAGCCATGCCTGAGCACAGCCAGGGCTGTTAGGTGGCTGAGTTTGAACAGAGGCACCAGGATCTGCTCCCTCAGTGGGGCTGGGGCAGAGCAGGGGGATCCATCTCACTCATGGCCAGGCAGCCTCCAGCTGCTGATGCTGCATTTTTACCACCAATCATTATTTACAGCCTTAGAACAACAGTCTTGGCTCAGGTAATCTATTTCCACCATCATCCCAATCAAATTTTCAACTAGAAGTATAAAAGACAACTCATAATAATAATAAAAAAGTAATCTAAAACAAATAAATCCTGGGGAGCTGGTTTCTGCTCTCTTGTGAGCTAAGACAATACAGACTTGATTTCTAAAGGCATAAACCAGAAGAATCACTGTACCTTAGTGGAATGAAGAGAATTCCATTGATAATGTTCAGCTGCTCCAGGACACTGGCCATACTGGGAGCTGTGAACTACATCACAAGGGAAAAGAAGTTTTAGGAGTCAAAACCTAGAGAGGACTCTGAACTGCTAAGCACATCCCTTTACCAAAGGTTGGGTCCTGGCAACATTTGTAAAATTGATATACAGAGATAAGTAGTAAAATAGCATCATTTACATTATCTACATCTGTATATCCATAAGCTGGAAAGCACCATCTAGAGCTTCCCACCAGTCCCTGCAGGGATCTCCTGCTGAACCCTGCAGGACTTCAGTTAAATACATTGTGGTGTATTTAAATATTTTAACAAGGCTAAACCCTTTAGTGCTGTTTTTATGGGTTTGAGCCACTTCATTGGCCACAATTCCCTGGACTTTTATTTAATTCAAGGTCCTTGTACACCCTTCATTGCCATGAACTCCTCAGGTCTGTTACCAGTTCTCCACAGGGAGAACACCCCCACACAGAGCCCTGTCCCACTCTGTCCTCCCTGCAGCTGGAACCCTCTTTCCCAATCTGCTGGGGCAGAGCCTGGCAGGGAGAGCAGCCATGGCTCAGGCCGGGTACTCTGCCAGGTGTGGAGGCAGGCAGGAGCAGCTGGGTTTGGCCCAGGAGGGCCAGTCACTGCTGCTCCATGTAAGGTAAGACAGCCCATCTGTGCTCCCTGCCCAGCCTCCCCAACCACAACATCCCTGGAAGGAGAACAAAGCCTCTGGTAAAAGATGAGAGCATTTCTGAGGATGAGGAAACCGAAGTAGTTCTGGGTTGAGCAACCTGCTGCCTGGCAGTGAGTCAGCAGCAAGGCAGGGTTGTGTGCAGGTGTGCCAGGCTCTCACCCCAGGAGCTGTCCCTGCACCCTGCAACGCTGTGCCCCATCCACACAGACAACATCAGCTGTGTCTGAGCCACTGCCCCAGCAAGGGCTTCTACCTGGAAAGGGACAACTGCTACCCCTCCTGACAGTCCCTGTGTCCCTCAGCAGCAGCTGGACACGACCTGCTGGTGGCACAGCAGTCCCCAGTGCCCGGGTTACCTTCAGTGGCATGATGTTGGCGTTGGAGCCGTTCTTGTAGATCTCGTTCATTGTGCGCTGCAGAGCCACCGCCTGCTGTGTCAGGTATTTCAAGTACTCGGAGCTCTCTTTGGTCTTTTCATGGTGTTCACCGAGCTGAGGGAAAATGGGAAATAAAGGTTCAATATCATAAGTGAGAGCAGGACCCAACCTAGGGGACACACCTGGGCGCTGCCAGCTCAGCATCCCTACAGCAACTCAGTGAAATGGATTTTACCTGCCTTGGCAATCAAAAACCAGTAAAACAGTTCCTCTGGAAGCCTTCTTATCAACATTTCACATTTTCATCAAGTGGGATCATATTTTCTGGGTGAGCAACATTTCCTGCACTGGGCTCTTCTTCCAGGAGCAGCATCCTAGCATGCCCCCCACCTGGACCAGTATTCCAGCATTCCCCGCACTGGGCTGTGCCCTCAGCCAGCTCAGCTGAGTCACCGCGTGCAGACGTGCTCAGACAGCCCCGGGCTGGGGCAGGAGTTTCACTGAGCAGCAGCTGGGCTGAGAGCTCACTACCAAACCAGTTTGGAGCTGGTATTTAAAGACTAGTGGCATAAACCATGGGAAGAAGAGACCAGTTTTTTCCAAGCCCTGCCAGAACATGGGACCGTGCCATGACAGAAGTGCATGTCCAGCTCTGGGTAGAGCACAGACACATTTGCAGGAGGCTGAGCAAAGACTCCTGGCATAGCAGTGGGCAGTTACTGCACAGGGCAGCCATTCTGCCCTGGCCCTACAAGAACTCCCTGGCATCTGCTCAGAGCTGTTTGTAGGAAAGGCCTCCCCAAGGGCCAGGCTGGGCACTGGTTTGCAGTGGAACTGCTCAGTTCTGGCCCTGCAATGAGAGCTCACAAGGGCACAGTGGGGCCACTCATCACCTGATTCTTGTAGATGGTGTAGCCTTCCTTCTCATGCTGCAGAGCCGACCGGAACTCTGCCTTGCTCTCGTACACTCGGGCAACCAAGTGGTGGCTGAGGGAAGGAAAAGGGTAGAGTTCAGTCGAGTCACTTCTCTGAAGAATGAACATTTCTGTGCTGCAGCAAGTGTGACTGTGCCATCACAGGGGCTGGGCTGAAAGTCTTAACACGAGTGTGAAAGAAGACTGAATGGAGCACTCTGGGAGTTACTTCTTCCCAGCCTGGCTGAGGATTCAAATACTGCACTCACTAGGCTGGATTTTAGTTGGGTTTTAGGCTAGATTTTAGCTGAGAAGTGACCTACAGAGATGAAGACTAAGCTGGGCATCTTTTGTCCTGCATCCAGGAAAGCTGAAGGCCACAGCAGTGAACCAAAGGGAGAGGCACATCCATGGGAATACCTTGGGGCTGGATTTATTAACTGGAGAGGAAAGCTGCAGCCCCAAGCCCTCAGGCAGAGCCAGGCCTGAGTCCCCATGGCTCTCACCAGCTGGGAGAGCTGACTTGCCTTGGGTTGTTGGCCTTGGTGCTTCTGGAATGAGAAAGAAATTGCTCAGTGTGGCAGTGTTTCTCTCTGGGAGGGGATGGGGCTCTCCAAGCATCCCAGTGCCACTGAGGGACAGCCAAAGACTCTCTGGAGCCTGCACATTCATCAGCCACTGGAAAACAAGGCAGGCTCTTGGAGGTGTTTAATCAGGTTGATTTGCAGCCTGATGGAGAACAGATGGCTGTGATGTGGCAGCAAGAACTGGGAGTGGGCCTTGCCTGGCTGACAGAGCCAGTTCTGCACGGAAGGACAGAGGGCACCCAGCACTGCAGCAGTTGGGCACTGGGAGCAGACCCTACAGGTGGCACCAGTCCCAAGCTCCCTTGGGAACACACAGAAGCCACTCAGGGTTTTTATTCAAATTCAGGGCTTTATGGCAAAGGACAACAGCACATTAAATGATTCTCAAAGATCCCTCCCTGAGGGCTGGAACAATTAAACATGAGCAGTTAACACACTGTCCCTGTCTCCCAGTGTAATTCTCTTACAGGATCTCCCCCCTTTGCTCCCCACATACGTTTTTCTATTGAGAGTCCACAGGGATCAGGGTGATCTTGACAGATTTTTTGAGCAAGCAGCATCACGGCAGATCCCACAATTAACCTTAAGAACAATGGATCTCCATCTTTTGAAATAAACTCAGATACTCCACCAGGACCTTGGCTCTGGGACAAGACTGAGTATCGAGTTCTCAAGCCCAGGCCCTCCCACTGCTGTGAGAGCAGTGACCCAGCCCAGCACCCCACCCTGCTCACCTCAGTGCAACCTTCAAAGACTTGGAGCCGTGGTACTTGGAGCTGATGGCCAACGCGTTCTCCAGGAACCGGAGGGACAGGTCGTACTCCATGACCCCATGGAGCACCAGGCCAATGTTGTTCTGTACAGAGAAGCCAAGCAGGCATTGGGGAAGACACATTGACACTAGAGTTCCTGTTCTGTGGACAGCAGGACCATGCAGGTGTGTCACTGCCAGAAGGGCTGCAGGCCCTGGCCATGTCCCTGCAGCAGTTACACATGACAGGGACCACTGTCCCCAGTGGGAGCTTGGCCCAAACAATCCAGGCACAAGGGAGGTAACAAGCTCTCCAATTTATGCCAGTGCAACAAGAATGTAATAAAGGCGTTTTCCTAAGGATTATAGGTGCTCAAACCCCACCTGCAGTATCCCAGTGCAGAGCTCAGCACAGAGGCTGACCCTCCTTTTTTCCTTCATCTGATGGCACCAACCAGTAACAACCCAGGGAGGAAAAGCACTGCCTAAAGGTTTGTTTTTAAAGCCATCATGTGGGCATCTTAAAAGGCCAAGAGGTTTCTCAGATTAGGAACTTGAAGACTCTTAAATTACTTACATCTAAGAGTGCCATTTCTGGGTGATCCTCCCCAAATACCAAGAGCATGAGGTAGCGTGCACGGTACAGCAGGTTCAGTGCTGTGGAGAGTTGGCTGTTTGCAAAGCAGTAGAGAGCCAGGTGCATCTAGGACAAGAGAAGGGGCCCAGCATTAATGTAAAGGAAAACTAATCTCTCCTTTTCACTCTTTTCCTCAGCTGCACATGAATAAAAAGTCTTCCTCACTGGTTAAAGAAGGACTTCAGCCACTTCAAAAAGTCCAGTCTGCTGGCTGATGCACAGCCCCACTGAGGTGTCCCTGAGGACACAGCACTGAGGAAGCTGTGTGTTTTACTTCAGTTTCTCTTAACACCCCTTGTGGAGTATTTCCAACTTGACTTTTCTAAGTATGTCATATTCTGACAGTGTTTTGAGGGGGATTCTTTCCTCTTTTTGGTTTTGACATAAGCCCAGGGCCAAAGCCAGGAGAATTAATATATCTAAATAAAGATGCAGCAGACGAACACGAGAAACCTAGGTTAAGCAGGACAAATAATGAATGTGCAGGACACACTCAGCTTTTCACTTTGCGCAATCATAAGATGATGGAGAATTCTGGAAAGAAAGCTGCAGAAGAGAGGAAAAGACAACTGTTTTCCAGCTGCAGACATGAACTGAGGCTCCCATACTGCAGACTGCTCCCCCAGCTCCCCATACTCACATATTCTTGGATGGTGTTGGGATGTTCGATGCCCAGGACCCTCTCGCTCATTAGCACCGCTTTCTGCTGATTGCTTAAGGCCTGAGGAGAACAGAACAGAACTCAGGGCAAGTCACACCACGCTGTGAGCTTGAGCAAGCATGGGGAAGGAATGAGAGCACTGAGGAGATGCCCTCGGAGCCCCTGCTTACCTCTGAGTAATCTCCCATGATATAGTTGAGCCGAGCTAGCAGCCTCAGGCAGGCACAGATTTCTACATGCATAGCACCATACACATTGTTGAACAGGTTTAAGGCTTCATTGATGAGCTCACAGCCCTCCTTCAAGAAACCTGAAAAGAACATGAATCCATATATAGATATATGAAATAACCCCTAACACTGCTGGAGACGGGAAATGAGAGCAGCAGTGGGATACACAGCCCTGGGGGAAGGATATCACTGCTCTGACCCATCCTTGCTCACTGCTGGTGGCTTTACAGCAGAAGTGTTCCAGATGGTCTTGGAGACCAGGATTCTCTGCTGGGGTTGGCAGGGGTGGCCATGCCCCACACACCCTGCTCCTCTATTACCAGTGAACATCCTCAGAGACAGAGGAGTGGGGTCTGTACCTTGCTGAACTTTTGCTTGCCCGCTCTGGAAGAAGTGGAAAGCATCGGAGGCTTTGGGGTTCACATGCTTCACTACAGGGAAGATGTTAAGAATATCCTCTTCTGTGAAAGTGGGCTTGTGCCTGTTGTCAAAGTTGTACTCCTTCAGCAGGATCTGGAGGGACCAAAAAGAGTGGAGGGCACAGTTACCACTTCCATAGGCATTTGGCAAGAAAAGGGGCAGAATTCTAAATGGGGATTCACAGTCAAAATATCTCCTGTACCATGACCTGGGCCAGAACTCTCCAAGGTGGTCAAATGTAGGTGTGCACCACCACCTGTACATGGCAAAATGGCACCCTGGTGACAACACTGAACCCGTGACAGAAGAGCTCATCAGTTGTTGTCCCACAGCCCACAGAGGAGCAAGAAGGCAGTGCAACTGTACTGAGGCTAGCTGTTCTTCCAAGGGACATGCCAGCAAATTTACCCTAGGAGGGAACTGGATTAGAAATCTCTTTCTCAGAGCTGGGACCTGTATTCCAACATGAACACCACAAAGACCTTTTGGGGCTCATGCTGTGCCTGCAAAACACATCACACTTACTCTTCATGTTCCTCAGTACAGAACATGATGGCAAGGGAGGGAGGATGTGGATCTTACCTGGACTCCAGTTTTGAGGGAGATTTCACGGAGCAGGGTGATTTTCTGTAGGTTATAGACTTCAGCTGCCTGGTCAGCATTCTCACTGCAAAAAGCACACACAAGCTTTCCATTAAAGATCTTTGTAAGTCCCTCAAGGGTACAAATTTTATTCAAACAAAAAACAAATCAAAAAGGGAGGTCCTGTTAAAGAACGAGAGCTACAGAAGTTTGGTGAATGCAGGGACAAGCCAGGGTCATCTGCTCCACTTACCATTCAAGACTGAAATCAAAATAGTTCTTTGCTTCTGAACAAATATTCTTCCATAGCTCCTGAGGGGTCATGCTGGCCCATGCAGTGTTATCAGCATTTCCAAGGTTCCTGTTTTTCCTTTTCTTATTCTTCTTCTTGGAGACCAGCTCATCAGCTGGAAGATGGGCAATGGGATTTGGGAAGGAGCTCAGAAAACAATTGAGGAAGTGGCTGATGGCAGCGGATAAACCTGACAGCTCCACACCCTACAGTGAGACGCCAGAGTCAGTCAGGAGAGACACCTGCCATCCCCCAGCACTGCTCCCACCCCGAGCCTCACACACATCCAGTCCTGCAGAAACAGGGGGCTCCTCCACGAGAGGGACAGGAAGGCAGTGTTTACAAGTGGCACTCACTAGCACAGACAGAGTTATGTTGATACAGGATTAAGTAAACCCCTACACACAGAAATGTGTAGTTACATTTCGGGCTGCTACCTGGGACAGAAAGCAGAGAGTGCAAAGAAGACTTTGGCATTGGAACCAAGCCAAGTGTATTGCTAGGCAGTGTGTGAACAGATACAAGGATATGCAGTGTTAAACCAATTAAAAAGGCTCCTTAGAGGGGCAAAAACAACACTGTTTAAGAGGAAAAGGTTTTACAAGGAAAACAAGCTGTGATTTCACTTTTAAAAGCCTCCCACATAATGAGTGAGGATCTGGGGAGGAAAAGCATGAATGATTGCTCTCTGAGAAAGCTTTCTTCAAGTGGGAACTTGTTTTCCCTTACATACAGGCCTGTACCTATTTCAGTGCTAATGAGCCTGTACTTCTCATTGCTGCACAACCCCCAGGAACTGCCTAATGAGAGGAGAACCCCAAACTGCTCTGTTTGTGGAAAAAAGTCATTAGAGGGAGGACACAGGAGGCAGGAGGTCAGATTGCAGGTCATACCTGGAGGTACGTCTTGAAGATGTGTTTGGCTGATCGAGTGATCAATTCGCTGATTCCAATTTTCTGCCCAAAGGAATAAAGAACAGACTGAGTCCATTGGCAAGAAAACGGAAAAACACACTGGGCTTTTGAAATGGTCTTTTAGCAAGATCTGCAAAAGATACACTATTCTCCCTGCAGCACAGAACTGCTGCAAAAGCATTTGACAGCTCTCCTGGAGCCAGCGAGGAGCTGCTGGCATCTCTGTGCCTGGTGCCCACAAGCCACGGGTGCGGCTCCAGCAGCGCTTCAGGGGCTGCCACAGCCCAGCCCCTGCCTGCTCCTGGGCAGCCACACTCACAACACTTCAGAGTTTGATACAAAGCCCAGATGTGTCTTAGAGGCTTAAAAAAATGCATGGCTGAAAATCCAACTGTGTTAGTCACTGTTACATTTGGGAATCCCTGAAGCAATTCTCTACCCCAAGGATACTCACAGTTCCTAACATTAAGGATTTGGAAAAAATACTCCCTGGCCAACACTTACAGGTCCTCCTCCCCTGCTTTTACACAGGGAGAACAAGTGGCCAAGTGGGAGTCTCCTCAGGACAAACAATGCCAGCATGGTTTGAAGTGTGTGATGTTAAGCCTGATGCTTACATAGATGTGATCCAGCTGTGCCCGGCCCGGGGTCTTGGTGATGAAGTTGATCACTTTGCCCAGGTAACGCATGTTGATGCCCCTCTGGTGCATGGCCTCAGCCAAGGTGGCCCCGTCCATCGGCAGCACCGTGTGATCCAGGCAGTCCTTGACCTGCAGGGAATGTACAGACTTTGGCTACTGAGGACAAACATGGAGGAAAGAACTTCCATTAAAAAAAACAACAACCAACCCACACCGGGAGGCAGGACAGGCATTCCCTGATGCCACTGCAGACACCTCGATACCTGGGCTGAGGGTCACCCTGAAAGCAGGCACTGACCCCAAACAAGACTCTTGGTGGGGAACACCTGCTGTAACACCAGGGACCACCCTGGTAACACAGGCAGGGGGACACCTGCAGTAGCCAGCCCAGTCTGGGCCAGGTCCTTGCCACTGGGGCCAGTTTCACTCCTCTTTCTCAGCAGGAAAGGAGCTCTCTCTACACTATCTCTGAGGCAAAACAACTCCTACTTGTGCAAGTAGCAGGCTGACCCTTTTTTAAGGGCCTCACAGTCACTAACTAATTGCCATTTCCAATTAAAAGAGTACGTGCAGCTGGGCACACATAGGTGATAAGGACAAATGGCACTTGCATGTTAAAGTTGTGTTGCAGTGCTGATAAACAGTTGTTTAATTCATGTCATGGACTAACACCAGCTCCTCTCTGATATGCACAGGACTACCTGCTACAGCAGCTGGTCTGCAATCTGCTCTCACACGGGCCTGTGCAGTGTTTTGGGTTTATACACTGGAGTATGAACTACCTTGTAATCAACAATCACTGAACCCTTTTCTGACTCACTCACCTCCTTTTTTATTTGAAGACTGAACAGCTGCTTCTGAAGGTTGTGCTGCCTACAGAATTAGTGGATTTAGAGTTCAGAAGACACTTTCCAACAAGGAAAACCGTCTCCTACACATGACCAACAACTTCTAGACCTCTTGGAGTAGAGCTCATGAGTTCTCTCCTGCCAGTTCCAGTGCCTGCTCTGACAGCTGCATTTGCCATCAATGCACAAGTGTCCCAGGAAGGGAGAAACTGGGACTTCTTACCTGGCCAGGTGCATGGGTAACATCCAAAATGCTTAAGGACTTACAGAAGGAGTTTTTAATGACTGCTATTAGTAAAAATAATTTCCCAGTTTATTTCAAATTATTAGTCACCGACTGAGTCACAGCCAGGGTCAGCTAAAACAATAAGCTGTGAAGTATGCCCAGGGCTAGGGAGGATGACTTATGTGGTCTTTATTGTCCCAAACTCCTAGCAATAGCTTTAATTACCAGTGCCAATTTTTTTTTTTTTTGTTGGATTGAGGTGAGAAAATTGTTCCATGATGTAAGATGGGAAATGGAAAACCCCTCGTGCCTTGCACGCAATGCTCATGCTGTTCCCTGTGGTCCCCCACCAGTGCCAGAGCCTGTGGCTGCTCAGGTGTCCCAGAGGTCACCTGTGCTGGCTCAGAGCAGCCAGGCTGTGAGGGCAGCATCACAGCTGGCTCTGGGTTCCTTACCAAGCCTGGGATCTGGCACGACAGCAGGAATGCAGCAGCATCCTTCAGCAGCTGCTTCTGATCCTGCACCTCCTCTTTGCTTGACTCAGGGAAGCGAACACCTGGGAGAGGAAAAAAACCCATCAACCATAGCAACTCACAGAAACAAGTCCTCTACACAAAGTACATAGTAACAACAGGTTAAACGTTAAGACTAATTGTCTTCCTGGAATTAAGATGCTTCAAATCTTATCTCAGGCTATACATGTTTTGATGGGAAGAGCATTGGCTGCTGTGTTCAGGCAGTGGCTGGGCTGTTCGACCTCAATGGTTTGGCCATTCCCCTGTAATATGCCTGCACACTGTCCCAGTATTCACCCCAGAAACACTCTGGTAGCTTCTTCTCAAGTTCCCAATAAAAAATACTGCTCTAAGTAATGGAAATTCATGTGTGATGCCTTTGCCTGACGTGTGCATGTGAAAGGGCACTGTGACTGCTCACTGAAGTGTTACTAAAACAAACCCAGCCCTTCACTGCGCTCCCAACACCAGTCGTTCAACTACAAGTGTTATTTTTTGTGTAAACTACTACACGAGGATCAAATTTTACTTTTTTCCTCCCTCTGCTTCTTTTCACGTGGTCTCACAGCTGGGATGCTGGAGATCACAGGAGGATTCTTGGCACAGCCCTGAGCCCGTGGCAGGAGACGCTCCCGCCTGCACTTGGCAGCTCCAGCACTGCAACCCATTGCTGCTTCCTCCCTTCTGCCTCCCTGTGCTTCACACAGCCCTGCTCCATGCCCAGCCAAACAACAGCCTGCAACACTCTTGGCTACAGAGCAGTTTTTGTCTGCAGCTGGCTGGTCCCAGCTCTGGGCACACGTACCTGGTGAGAAAATATCTGGGTTAAACCGAATATCAAATGATGTGTCACTAATGGAGCCCACAGCCTTGCAAGCATTCCGAATCACTTCTCTGCTTTTGGGATCCACTGGAGCAGGAAGAAAAACAGAATAAAAATGAATGTGGAGTTCAACAAATTACAAACCTAGCTATTAAATAAAGTTTTCTTATTAAAAACAGCAATGATGGCACATTCAGAAGAAATCCATTATAAAAGCAATCAATTGTAAAGGAGAATGGCTTTGAAGTCTGAATAAGAGCACATAAGAGATGACCCAAAAACCCCATGGACATCCCCACCTCCAAGCACAGGCACTCAGAAATCCAAGCCTGGTGTTCCCAAAGGTGCCCATGCTGGCCTCCTGCCTGGCCCCAGCGCTCCCCTGCAGTCCACAGGCCAGCCAGGCTGGGCTCTCGCTCCCAGGGAAGAGCTGAGGGGCTGGTGGCCTTGCTGGGTTCAGACACCTCACCCACCCTGCCCCCAGGGGCGTCATTCATCAGGGTGTGAGCAGCTCTAACAAAGAGGCCGGGCAGCACTGACAGGCAGCCGGTGCTTGTCCTGCTTAACCACCATCAATCAGCCCAGCCACCCCCAGCCTGGCGCTGCTCCCACCAGTGCCAGCCCCCCAGGCCTGCACGGACAGGGCTGAGGGTGCAATACCTGTTCCGTCGTCAGACGCGATGGTCTCGGCCAGCTCCTTCACCTGATCAAGCCCAGTCACGCCATCCTCTATTTTGCCATCCTCTGACTCAGGCCTCTCACTCTCTGCGGTGCCGTTCTCTGCAGAGGCACCATTTTCCAGCGTAGCTGAGTTCTCCTGCTTGTTGGCTTTCTGCTGCATCAGCTGCAGCGCAGCCAGCTTCATGAATAAGAGATACCTGCAGCACAGGGAAAGGGCAGCTCAGCACAGCAGAATCCCAGAGCACCACACGCCTGGAATGTGTCCCACTCCCTGAGCTCTCCTGCCTTGCCAGTGCCAAGTGACCCAAACATCCCACCACAAACACGCCTACAGCAGGATTTTTTCCAGCCTCTAGAAACAAAAGTAACATTCAGGACATTGGGAAATCCTTAAAAAGAAGCATAAATCCTTCCCATTCCCTAGCCATCAAGTGAAAAGGATACCTGCAGGGAAAGAACTTCTAAATGTTTGGTTAGGAATCAACAATAACAGATCTGGACATTAAAACACAAACCATCTCTTTCCCTGGCTCCCTGTCCAAATCCCTACTGTTCTCACCTCCTGTTAATTAAGTTCCTATAACTGCATTTACACAGCCAGGCAATGGGGCAATTAGCTGCTCACTTGTGGGAGCTCTGCTGGCATGTTCCCAGGACAGTGCAGCAAGGTCCTGACTTGAACCATGACCAGCTGCAGGTGGAGGAAGGGGGGAACCTCTGCTCACCTGTGTTCTACAAAGGCATCAACAAGCTCTTGCCGGAGACAGCAAAGCTTGTGTCTGTGCTGCTTGGGGAACCCCATTTTCTTACACTCCTCTGGCATCTCCTCCCCTTCAACAGGCAGGAAGTTTAGATCTGGAGGGAAAGTGCGTAGCAGGTCCAGGATGTAGTGACGCCCATCGTTGCCAATAATGCCTTTGCACTCTACTGAGGAGCACAGCTCCACCTCCTCGTTCTTGTCGTTGAGAACTTTGTGCTTCTGGATCTTCAGCGGCCTGCTGGTCTTCTCCAGCAGCTCCAGGTACTTGGGATGTGACACAACTGTCTTGCCAAAGTCTATTGACCCATAGATGACACTCTGCTCCTGCTCCCGCTCCAAGATGCCAGGAATAATAGACTGAGCTGTCACCCTGTAACCTCTGTAATCCACCACGACAGTCCCCAGCGTGTACAGCCCCTCCACATCCACAGCATTGTAGGTCCGTACACCATTGAGATCATTGGTAGGAGCTACATAAGCAGCAACGTCTCCCCCAAAGTCCTTGTAGTGGTCACGGACATCAAAGCCCAGGCTGAAGAAAATGTTGTTCCAGATGAACATCTGCATCTTGGTCTCCTCGCTGGGGTTGATGGCCATGACGTTGCCATCGATGACAGCCATAGCACCTCGTGTTGCTGCTGCAGTGAAGTCACTGTGGACCTGGAGGCACATGGAGAGAAAGGGTCAGGCTGGGCCCCCACACTCTCAGCACCCTGCTCTCTCAAAGCTCCCTGCAGATTTTTCCTTTGCTCCTCTCCTCCCAACAGCCTTCCAGCAGGCAGGCAGGTCCACTGGCTTTTACTGCTGTGAGCCTGGCTAGTGGCTTCAATACAAGCCCCAGGAGCCAGAGCACAGGCAGCAGAGAAGGGGCAATGTGAGGAGTTGCCTGCATATCCCAAAGTTACCTTGAAAATGGCTCGTTCTCTCAGCAGCCTCTCCGGCAGGTTCTTGCGTGGCAGCTCCCGTGTGGTCTGCAGCTCCTCGTTCCAGTCTCTGGTCTGAAAGAAGGAAGGAAAGGCTTGTGGGATGCATTGTGTGGGAAGGGGCTGGCGAGGCAGGTCCTGCTTCACAAGGCATTTTGGGAGAGAAGGGAGAGGAAGGGGCCAGAATTCAGGCTGCTGTGGAGCTCAGAGGAAGTGACTTAGCAGCAGGAACAAACACACCTCGAGCAGTGGACTTTATTCAACAGCAGTTTGGGACAGATCTTGCATCAGCCCAGCCAGTGCAGGGCAGTGTCACTGAAGGGGCAGCACGGTGTCATTAGCCCGTGCTGTGGTCACACTGCAGGCACGTGCTGCCCACAGCTGGCCAGTGCTGCCCTGCACCACTCTGTGCTAGGAAACTGCAGCTGAAGCATTTGGAGCAGTCTGCTCAGAGACACAAGAGCCATTCCAGGCCTGACTGGCATGAGAGAGTGGCTTGCCTCCTGTGCAGTGGCACTCTTCAGAGAAGGGACATGGAATTTATAAACATCTGAGCAGAAGCTGCTCCTCCCAGTCACTTCTCTGCTCATGGAGGTGCAGCCTGAGCAGCACAGCCCCTGTAGCAAAGGGCCCTGTGAAGAACAAGGACTACGAGTTCTCCCTTGATCACCAAAACCCTCCCACCAATAACAGACGTTACTTTTTGGAAGTTAACTTGTTCTTGGCACAGCTGGCAGCAAAATTGTTGCCAGCATCACCAGGCAAAGCAAGAGCAGTACCTGTCCAGGTATGTGCTCCTCATAGCCCAGTCTAGAGGTGTAGGCGTCCTCTGCCCGGACACAGTCCATGGCGTGCTCTGCTTGTGGAGCTGTCCAGCTGTACACTTGGAAAGGAGTGGCTATCCTCTCAAAGGGGTGTCTCTGAACCCTAGTTTGGGAGAAACAACCATTATATATTTATAAAGGAAGAATCTTTTCTATTCCAGGAGAATTTTTCCTGTGCTTTCACAGTGGTCCTTACAGGTCACAATGTAGCAGCAGCCCACAATGGAAACCCAAGCACTGCTGAAGGTCTCTCATGTAATCTGTCAGCTCTCAGCAGGGGCTGGGAGCTCATCTGTAGCTACTTCTAGCCCAAGAAGCAATAAAGTACAGTAATTTTTAAATGGCCAAATAGTCACAGTGGTGGCTGGAGGGTACTGCTAATTTCAGCCCTTTTCTAGTGTCACTTTCATCTCTTTAATGAAGCAGGAGCAGAGCTCCCAAAAGCCACACAATGTGCCTGTCAATCCACACCCTGCTGAGCCGAGGCAGTTCATTAAGTGACTCTGAAGAATGACAGGCTTTTGCACAGGACCCACTGTCCTGAAGCAGAACAAATGGTCCCTGCAGCAAGGACGGGAGAATCAAACAATGCCTTATTGTTGTGTTGTTATTATAGGATCTAGAGGAAATTACAGAATATTAACATGCACAGACATGTTTAAAATAACCAACCTCTCTCCACCATAAGCCTACACAAAGCCCTCTAATGTTACTTCCACTGATATTTATGCTTCAGACTCTTTTGTGGATCGGGGAGAGCCTCAGGGTGCTGCCCTGTTGTTCAGTCAGGTGCTCTGTGGTCCCTGAGCTTCCACTCACGTGTCCCCAACACCCATAACTACAGGAGCTCCGAGAAGCAGGCACTGCAATCCCTGCTGCACAGTGGCATCCAGCTCCCCAGAGCCACCTGAGCCTCCCCAGCTTCACACTGGACTGCTCAAGGAGCTAGAGAGGAAGAAGCACTGCTACCGTTTCTTCTGCAGAGCAGAGAAGTTTTTTTTGAAGGTAGGGCTGATCTGGTTAAGTAGTTCCACCAAGGAATGACTGAGAAAACTGGGGTTTGCAGGTTTGGGATTGAAGTTGTATGCAGTAGACCTGCAAGAGGAAAAAAAGAAACAGTCACAAAGTGTTGTCAAACTTGAGATGTTTCACCCCCTGGGAACATAAAACACAACTGAGAGCTCTTCATTCATGCACAGTATCAAAGCTGAACTATGTGCCCTGGCCTGTAAAATGGGAGACTATAGGGCAAAGAGGAGACTTACCCAGTCTCCCCACATGGAACAGCCAGTAACCCTGTACCTGGCCCTGATGGTTTTCAAATTTAGACCTTCTTCAGCCATCCCCAGGATCAGGAGAGGCTTCTGTTTTTATAGCTGAGAAGGACTGATTTCACAGAACTTCCCAAACACACCAAAGGTGCCTTTGCTTAACAGAAACCCCCCCCCCACAGCACAGCTGCTTCAACAGGCACAGCCACAACAGCCTCTCACAGTTATCATTAAAAAAACAAAAAAAGAAACTATTTGTAGTCAAATCTGCACCCAGCTCAGGGAGTTCTGACAGGCTGTGCTTTTGCTTTAGGGCAAAATGAGATAGTTGCAATAGTCGGGAAGGAATTTCCTCCCAACTCAAAATGCACTAAATAGCTGATGACATTATGGGATGTTTAAACTTTCCCTAAAGCACCAGGCATTTAGCCACTGTGGAGAAGTGGTACCAGGCATAACTGAACTGCCCAATCCCGTATAGCAACTCCCACAAACCCGTGTGAGCAGCAAATTAAAATAGGCTGCTTCTGCCAAAGGGAAAAAAAAAAAAAAAAAAAAAAAAAAAAAAAAAAAAAAAAAAAAAAAGAGCTGCAACTGTTTGTTTGTGATTTGTTTTCCAGTTGGCTGCTGCAGGGCAGGACGGGGAGAATCTCAGTTACTCACTGATTCAAGTAAAATCCCCGGGTGGAGGCAGTGATACTGACGTGCCGGTCCTCCACGGTGATGACGTACAGGTACATCAGGTCCCCGTGCATCTTGCGGTTACCGGGCGGGGGGTTCCAGCCACTCATCGTCAACACCTTTAGGCACTGCAAAGGCTACAGCAGAACACAACAGAAGCAACTCCTGTCAGCTGGAATTAATGTCTTTGAGTTAGAGTCTCTCAATGTACACACCAGATCCCCTTTACCTGCTGCCCTTGCTCGGTTCAAGAAACAGAGCGTACAAACGCACCTGGCCTCCCTAAGCCCAGCTCCCTAAGCCCTCTCCAGTCCACTAGCTTGCCCTTCACACCATGAGACATGGGCAAAAACAGACACCCTGGGCCTCTGGGCTGCACAGCCTATGGATTTCTTGCTGTACTTGTTTTCAAATGGCAGCTTCTAAACCAGAATCTGAGTGGGAGGGCATGGGAAAGCTAAGGGCAATCTGTAGTGACCTGCAGATCCTGTCTCCAGGACTTTGCAGAGGAATGCTGCTTTCCCTTCTCTGTCACCCATCCCAGCAGGCCTGGCCCTTCCACACTCTACAGCTGTCCAGACTTCATGTCCAGTGTTTTGCACACCAGCTCCTGGACTTTATTCTTTTGGCTAAGCAGTGCTATCCCAGAGCTCGTTAAGCACCAAGCAGAACAAATCCCAAAGTCCACTTCAGCTCATCTTTCAATCCCAGACTACCAGTTTGCTGTGAGGAATGTGCCAACAGCTGTTTCAATGACACAGGAGAACTCTACCTTCCAGTCTCTGTTCTGGGGCTGAAGGGCACACAAGGGCCTCTCTTTGCTACCTGGCAGGATATGTTCAGGAGGGGTGCAGTCAATTTGTTCCATTTCGGTACCTTTCTTCTTCCGTTTTCCACTGTCTAAAACAGACAGAGACAAGAAGTCAGTTATGAGAGGTGCAGCATTCCCTCCTCCAGTCATCATTCAAGGAGGGATGCAGAACTGCTGCAAATATTCTCTGCACTCCTAAATGACACAGGACAGCTGACTGTTACTGTGTGTTTAACTAAGCAAGGAGTCAGGGAATGAAACCACTGACCACAGCAGAGAAGCATTTTTGACCCGTACCTCCCAGGTCTCCTTCAGTGAACACACTCAGGAAGGACAATGAGTTACAGTCCACACCATTGAAAGCATCTGATGGGTCAAGACTCTTCAGAAGGTCCCGAATGTGGCGCACGTGTATCCTGGCTTCTCGCACTGTGTATGGCTCTGATGAGCAAAAAGTGAGGAAAGAAACTGGAATTACACAGTTGCTTACTCCTTTAGCACACAGGTCTCAAAATGGAACCACAGGAAAGAGCTGACAGCTGGCCAAAATCATTCCCTAAGAAAACCCCCACTCATTCCCTCCAGAGTCTGAAGGAACTTGCCTTCCACCACTTTCAGCAGTGACCCCTCCTGCAGTCCTTCAATTGTCTTCAGCTCAGCAAAGTTGTCCAGGACGTTGCCGTCCAGCTGCAGGGAGAAGCAGGTCCGATGGCAGGTGTCCTCGCGGTCCATCAAAACTTGATGGATTTCTTGCACCATCTCTTGAGGAGAAACCTTAAGAAGGTAAGAACCCAGACAATTATTGTTTACCCTCCCACATGCTTTGCCCCTCAGCTGCAATATCAAAAACCTCTCAGACCTCTCTCTCCAGGCTGGGAAAGGCAGACTCTACCCCCCTTCCCAGGAAGATCCCTTCTGCTCCTGCTGGGAGGGCACTGTCACCTCTGGCAGGGTCAGCCACCTGAGCTACACCCCACAGGGCTTGGCACCCAGAGATGTCACAGCCAGGCACTGCACCAAGCACTTGGCATGGGACAGAGGTGACAGAGGGCAGTGAATGAATAGAAGGTGCTGGGGGAAACAGGGGGTACTTCCCTTATCCATTCACACCACATTAGTGGTGAGCATGGAAAACAGCTCAGTTCTCCCTCCTGATGTGTGGTGTGTGTGTCTGTGCCAGTGCCACACCTGCACAGGGCTCAGGCCAGGCCAGACCCACCCTGAGCACAGGGGCTGCTCCTCCACCTCCCTGCTCTGCCCCAGCCCCACTGACACTGCTGGAAAACCCAGAGGACTTGGGGTAGTTTACATAAGCTGCTGTAAACAACACAGCCTGCTATTATTAGCCTATTAAAACTAACAGCCAGGGGGATTTAAAGGAGACAAAAAGCCAGTCTGAGACGCAGCTATTTCCACAGGGATGGGATTTTACTGCACTCTCTGCCAGTCTTTAGGAGGTAAGAACTTCCCACTGTGTTTAGATTCCAGATGCTTCTCCCAAAATTAGAGATACTTCATTCAACTGGTTTTTGGTGAAGTATCAAGCTAAATGGGACTATGAAGCAGGCCTGTCAGAGCCCATCCTGACCTGGCAGCATGGCACTGTCCACATGAGACGAGGCAGAGATCTCCATGCAGAGGGAAGTGGAGACTGCATCGTTCCCTTGGTCTTCAGGCTGGTGTTTGAGCTCCCTGAGCTGTGTTAGCACCTGTCACTGCACCAAACCCAGACTGGCCTGAAGCAGCATCATGTCATAACTGCTGAGCAAGCAAGGGATTTTCCCTTCCTCACTCAGGCCCAGAAATCATGTTTTCACAACACTTCTTTAGAACAGCCTAGAAGTGGGAAGGGCATTTTCCCTGTGCTCAGCTCCATACCCAAGCCCCTCTGTGATGGACAAAGGGCTACACCTCAGTGAGCTCTCCTTCCCCTTGCTCCACACCTGGGATCCAGAAGGAAACACCCTCCCTGTCCTTGCAATGCCCAGGCTGGGCTAGGCAGCCTCTTGCTCACGTCTCTTCTTCCTTCGTTTCTCTCAAGGCACTGGCCAGGCTGTCTCCTGCACCCTCCATCCTTTGCTGCCTCCTTCCCCACTTAGTCCTGGTCAGAAGACAGACAGGTCAGGGAGCTGCGAGCAGCCTGAAGGTACTGTCCAGACTGTGGGGGCTTAGCAGGGGCCTTCCCAGGCACTGCCTCCTTCCCTGCCTGCCTGGCTGAAAGGATCTGGCTCACATATTCCCCAACCACCTCTGTCCCCTTCCCCAGCTGGCGAGGGGAGGTACCTGCAGGGAAAAGGGCTCTATCCCTGGAGCACAGATCTTGACAGTAAACCCCGTGTCCTGTATGACGATGACTTCCTGGTCGTTCCCATCTTCTCCCGGGTCAGCCTCCTCGTGGCCATTCTGCTTGGCTTCCTTCTCGCTCTTGAGGCTGTCATGGGGGCCGCTGCCATTCATCAGTGCCACGCCAGGCTGGTGCTCTGGGCAAGAACAGAGGGGTTTAGACAAGGTCCTCTCCAATGGGCTGCACAGACTGCCCTGGACACTGGAAAGGCCCAGCCAATCAGGGGCTAAAAGGCAGGAAGGGTTTTATTCTGCACTTGCTGTTTACTAGACAGAGGTGTGCCAGGCCCTTCCCTCCCTCTCCTCAGAGCATAATTAAGGTGCTCTCGCTCGCCTGCGGCGTTTGCATCTTCCACAAACCATGTGCAGAGAGGGGAGGGAAGGAGAGCAGGAAGGATGGGTCAGTGTACACCACACTGAGCTGTCTTAAGAAGCCTCTTAATTAAAAAAAACAGGGTGTGTGGTGGTTTGCGGCCTGCAGGCAGCTGTAACCTCTGCACCAACACGTTAAGGAGCAGAGGGAGAGGGAGGCGAGCGGCACCGCTGCCGTCACGTGGGAGCCTGGTTACTCCACAGGCACACAAACAGCTCCCACGGCCCTCCGCATTTCCAAAATACTCTGCAGAGATCCCATGGTGCCAGGGCGAGGCTTTGCCTGAGCAATTGTATTCAGGAAAACGGTGACGACATTTTAAATGCTCGTTTAGACAGATGCGTCACAGGGCCGGGGAGCTCCCTGCACCCACCTCACCACTCTGCAGTGGTTTGTTTTCTTTTCCAGTGAGGTGCATACTCTCAGAGGGCTGGCAAGATCTAGGAAGCTGCCAATCTCCTGAAGGAGCCTACATGCTCTGAACCAGGCTGGGGACCACACTAGAGAGGACTAAGGGGCTGCCAGGAGAAGGTGGAAGAGTGGAAAGAGCTGCTGATGGCAACTCTGAGAGACAGCAGAGTAACCCTTGCCTGCAGCCTGCCAGGCCACTGCCCCAAGGGCAGCACAGCACCCCACACACCCGGGGCAGGCACACGTCGTGTCCCTCAGGCTGTGCTCCCAGCAGGGCTGGCCCAGCACACTCAGCTGGACCCCCAAGGTCACACACAGCAGTTCCAGCTTGGTGCTCTCAGGCACCCACAGATGGAGCAGGTGGGGCTCTTTCCCAGGCAGCAGAAACAGCCTTTCTGAAAGGCTGCACAGGGTCAGGACAGCTCCAAGCCAGGAAAATGCCTGGAGGCTGCAGCCCTGCAGTCGGCTCCATCTGGCAGGTGTCTCTCCTCGTCCTCACCTCCCAGCACGGCACCAGTCCCCACTCCAGGGGAAATGGCAGCTCAGCCTCCCCACCTCACAGACTGGTGCTGTGGCTTGAGGAGCTACAGCTGTCACAGCCAGTTCTTCCCCATCAGCCCCAACTGCTCCTGCAGCCCAGCAGTCACCCAGCCTTCACCATAACCCAGAAAAGGGGTGGCAACACCACATTTCCCTGCACATCTCTGGAGCACAACATGAGGCTGCAGCAACGAGCCCTGCAAGAGCATCCCTGGAGGGTCGTGTCCCTTCCCCAGATGACAACTGCCAACAGCAAACCCCCAGAGATGATTGTCAGTCATCAGGACATGGTGAAAGGGCAAAAAATGCAATGAGAGCACACCCATTCCAAAAGGCAGCAGGTAGCAGAGCTACCTCACACAGCCTCGGCTGCCTTCAGCAGTTGAGCAGCTGCTGCTCATGTTCCCTGTCACTGTGCATATGTCCCCAGCACTCGCTGCTCATTTCTTTGACAGATGAAGCCATGGGCAAGGCAGACGAGAGGCCTGGCTCTGGCTCCAGCGAGCTGCCGTCATGCTAGAAAGGAGGAGGAAAAGCTCCATGCAAGAGTGCCTCAAGAGATGTGGTTTCACAAAAACCACACCATGCCTGAAGGGCTGGGGAGAGCCCCTCGTCACACCCCACAGCCAGCACAGCCATCCTCCTGGGCTGCCTGAACACGTGGGGATGTGGAGGGAGTGCAGACAAGCCACCACGGAAATGCTACACCTGGGGCTACTGGTACTGCAGACAGGATGACCTGCCAGGTGCCCCAGCCAGGCTTGGCCCAGCCCCTGCCCACCCAAGCAGGGCAGGATCACTGAACTTCTGTTCCTGCTGGGGCAGCCAGAAAGGAGGCAGAATTTGGCTGAAAGGAAGGCTGGAACTGCAACCCATGCACATGCCAGTCTGGAGCACAGCAAACACCTTCAGCAGCAAAGTGAGACAGGAAAACCTGAACTCAGCAAGGGAAAATCACCAGTGAGGACCACACTTCTGCTTTTCACTACACACTGATGTAAGATCCCCAAACTACCCAGTGTTTCAGTAATCAGAATACTGCTCCTCATCTGTAGAAATACAACATGTTCACACCTTCCATCCCTCTTTTCCTTACTTGAGTGAAGGCAGGGCCAGCACAGCTGTGCACTTTCCAACAAGAGACATGTAGTGGCAACACCTTCACGTCTCCTTATGCTGCAGGATCCAGCTCCAGCCAGCACAATCTCAATTTTAGAAACAAAAGTCTGGGCTGAGAAAGATCTGCCGTGCAGCAGGATAACCCTCGGATGTGAGCCAGGCAAGGCTTTCCAGAGGGGTTCTGTACAGAATGGGAATGTTTCAAGGCAGCGTGGAGGCCGTGCTGCCTGCTGCCTGCTGACTCACCTCATGTGCTCCCCGAGGGAAGCAGAGCTGCACCCACCTGCCTTAAAGTGGGTCACCAGTTCCTCCCACCCGCTGCAGCCCGACTGTGCCGCGGCCTCAGCAGTGCCAGCGCAGAGGAAGGCACATCATGGGGCACCCATGGACTTCACAGGATTTCAGCCGACTTGTGACAGTAGGAGGAGGCGCAGAACACCTTAAAGACACCTTAAAGAGACCTCTCTCCTGTTCCTTGCTGTCACTTCAAGCCACAAACAGGCTGGCAGCTGTGTCTGGCTGCCAGCTCTCGCTGCCATGCGCTGCACCCCCGATGGCTCACGGGAGGTGTCTGAGTCACAGGGAAGCGGTTCCACCCGCTCCAGGGGCAAGCCTGGCCACCTCTCCTGCTCACCGCCCTGCTGGAGATCCCCTGCCTCACGTCAGCCTCGAGATTTGTGGTCCTGACTGAAGGGATGTGCCTGTGTCCCAGCCAGGACCCTCCTCCCGCACTCGACCTGCAGCTCGTCCCCGCAGGTGTGGCAGAGGCTGCCGAGCTCTGGCCTGTGCTGGCTGGGGGCTGAGCTGTAACACGATGTTCTCAGTGCTGCCCTGAGCACGGCAGAGCACACGCAGAGCACACACAGAGCACACACAGAGCACACACAGAGCACACACAGAGCACACACAGAGCGTGGCCAGGCGCCGCGGCACCGGGGCAGCGACCCGCACTCCCGGTCTGCGGTCACACCTGGCACAAAGGATCAGACGGAGGATTAGGTTTCATCTCTGCGCCTGGACAAGGAGTTCACACGCCAAGGTGACAGGCCCTGCTTTAATCAGGCTTCCTATTTACAGCCAGGCTGCAGAGACCAGCAGAGTCTGGTGGCAGGCACCTGGTGAACCACGAGGGAGGGCACACACCTGAACCCAGAACCTGCTGGCTGCATGCAGAGATAGCCAGCAGAGATCCTGGGGAGAGTTAGTTAATAACTGATTTATGTTCAAACAAATCTTCTAAACCAAAGGCAGCCACAAATCCTTTCCGAAGATTATCAGATCCAAAAGTCAGTGACATTATGTTGCTGGGAGTTAGCCTGGTCTGCAGGGACTGCTCTGTCTGTGAGGAGTTTCCTCCCCTACATTTAGTAACTGGAGAAACTGCTAGAGGGACAAAACTAAAAACTAAACCCCCTACCTTTTCCAGCACCCACTTTTGGAATTCATTTCCTATTATCAGCTCCAGTGCCATTGAGAGGGGCCAGCTGTCCCCAGTGCACTGCAATAAGGCACTGGGTGAAGGAAGAGAAGAACCATCCCATCCTCAGCACAGCTGATGGAGCTGCTCCACCCCTGCAGCTCAGGCCTGTCCTCGACCTGCACGCAGCTGAAGGAAGCCAAAGGCTCCCTGTGCTGGTCCCTCACAGCTGCACACTCCCACCCAAGCTGCTGCAGGCTGGGCTGGGCAGATCTGCTCCCATCCTTTACAGGGACCATGTTTGCAGTCACAAACAAAAGAGGGATTTGCCTTATGAACTGAGAAAGACAAGCAGAACACCCTTAAGTTTGCTTTGCTGACATGGACAAGGCACAGACAGGTCCCTCTGTGGTGCACACCCAGGTGGGATACCTCGCCACCTTCCTCCTTCACCTGTGAAGGTAAAGATCACCTCTGCTCCCCTCCCCTCCCCTCTGTGCTGCCCCATCCCACAGGCACACACAGCCCCCCACCCCAATGAGGGGCACACGTGTGGTGGCTCCATGCAGCAGGAAAGAGCCCCTGGGACTCAGCACCTGGGAGAAGGAGTTTCTTTTTCTTCTTTTTCTTCTTCTGCTGCTGCTGCTTTGAGGGCAGAAGCTGTGCCTGGGAATCAGGATCACAGCTTGACCTTCTGCTGGGGCAGGCAGTATGTTCTGTCACAAAACCAGCACTTGTGTCCTGAGCCTTCGGTGACACCTCACCAGGGGAAACAGGCAGCACAAGCGCCCTTTGAGCTGGCAGGGTTTTCCCCACACTTGATGGCAGAGCAGAGGACGGTGTCCCAGGGCTCCCTGGGGAGGGAGCAGGACCTCTGCACTCCAGCAGGGTGTCCGGAGCCCCTCTGGCCGTGTCCGAGTGTCCGGCCGCTCGCCCCTGGCCGGCAGAACATGCCCCAGGGCCCTCAGTGCCGTCAGCTGCTGCCACGTGCTCCTCCCGGCGGCAGGATCTGTGGGTTAGGCCGCTGTCCTCAAGTTTCACACAGCTCTGGCAGGCCTCAAGTGACTGAGCATGATCAACCAGCCCTGCCGGCCGGTCCCCAAGGTCGGCTGGAAGGACAGTCACTGCACGGGATGCCTCTGTCTGCTGGAGCAGGCCAACCTTGCCAATGCCAGGTATCAAACCGCTCTTATCACAAACTGTCCCCATTCCTTCTCTGTCCTTGGTCTCGGATAGGTCTTGGATGTATTCAGTGCCCTTCTGAAGGCTTCCAGTCACCGCCTCGCTGGGGATGATGTCTGGATACAGCCCAGCACACGGGGCAGCTTCTGGCATCTCCGGGAAGACAGCGGAGCTTGTGGGGGACTTTGGCAAGAGGGGTGACCTCTCGTCAGGTGAGCCAGAGCTGCGTGGCTGGAAGAGGAGATCCGTGACTTGCCTGCAGCAGTTTGAAAAAAGGCCGTTTCCCATGCCTGGCTCATGCAGCACCGGATCAGAGCAATCAGCTGTGTTTCACACATACACTGGAGTCCCCACAAGGCACACTCCCACGGGCAGCCCGTGCCCTCCGCTGCCTGCTGGCAGTCAGAGGTGAGATTTCTCCAAAGGCAATGCCCCCTTGGCCCCAGCGGGGCAGGACACAGAGGGACCAGCAGCTGACTCCGCGCAGGATCCCACGTCCCGTGTGCTCACCAGGATTGGATGCTGGGCTCGCAGCAGTTTCCCCAAAGTGCTGCCTGGAGACTTTCATCCACCTTCACCCACCTTCATCCCCGGGACCCGCCGGGCGAGGAGCAGCTCTGGCAGCTCTGCCCCGCTCTGCTGTCCCGCTCAGCACAGCCCGGAGCTCACAGGGCACCCCGGGCACAGGGGGATGCTGGCCCCGGCAGGGACAGTTATAAATAGCCCCATCTCGAGTGCCACACCAGTGCAGCCTGGGACGGCCGCCGTGCCAAACCCGAGCAGTGAGCTGCATTGAATTACAAGGCGAGGGCAGTTACTATGGCACGCCCGGGCCCGGCACAGCCATCCATACTAAACAGGCCAGCACAAAGCGTTCAGGCACTGCACCAGTAAATAGATTCTAGACGAATTTTCTCTCCTCTCACACTGCTCTGCCACATAAAACACAAACAAACCACAAAACCACACATGCAATCCCCTAACACCTCTCCTCTCTCCATGCTACTTAAAGAAAATCACAGCGACTGGAGCGAGGATTATGAAAGCTGGAGTTTTCTCCAAGCGCCAGGTGGTCTGAGGTCTGGTCTCCAGGCTGTGGCCAAGCAGGTCACTGCTTGCCTCCAGTGGGGCTGTGCCACAGCCACAGGCTCCTCACCCTCCATCACCAGACATCCCTCCTTTGGCACAGGACAGGCCCAGGAGCTCTGGAGCCTCACAGCTGGGTACCCCTCAGTCCCAAGAGCCAGCACCAACTTTCACATCACAGGAGCATCGTGTTTTTCTTGTGATCTGTGATTTTTTAAGGACTTAGATGTACTGATAGCTTCAACTCCTCCTCCTTACCAAGAGGCCTCTGGGAAGAGGAGGAATGTCTTAGAAACACCTGGTCAGGTCTCATTTCTCCAACTCCAGCCAAAGCAAGCTCACAGCAGCCTGTATGTGTTAGCTGTAACCTGTGAATGCTGCTGTCAGTACAGCAAATGCAAATTAAATTTTAGTTGAATAATAAATGAAACTACATAAATAGCTTAATTAATCCAAATAAATTGACTAAATGAACAGGCATTAGCTCCAGAGATGGCCCTACTGAAAACATTTCTGCAGGACATCCCGCCAGGGGAGAGAGAGATGTGGAGGTGCCTCCCTGTGCCTCCCCTGCGGAAACCACAGCTTCCCAGGAACTTCCCATTTAGGTACAACAAGGACTTCTTTTAATAAGAGCCCACAGTGAAACATTAGAGCTGCTCTGCTGCCATCATTAAACTCAAATTGGTTTTAAGACATCTGTGGGCAGAGCTAGAAGCTCTGCATTTATTTCTCAGCAGCTTCACGCCACTGGGACTGGCTCAGAGAGAGAGAGCAGAGCGTGGTGAGGCTGCAGCCTGCAGTGCTCTCGGCAGGGCCAAGCCCCAGGACATCCACAGGGTCCCACAGCTGCTGGCTCAGGCACTTACAGGTGCTGAAATGTCTTGTGCTTTGTGTCTGGCACCCTGAGTTACCCACCCTGCACTCCACACCTGGGAACTACATTCAAACCCATTTGTAAACTTTCTGTCTGGCCAAAACTTCTCAGGAATCTAGCCTTGAAACTGGCTGTGTGGGTGACCCTGCTACAATAACATGCAAACATCACAGAAATCAGGCACAAAGAGTAGGACTAATGCAAAGTGCAAAGATCAGCACCAACAAAAACATTAACGGTGTCAGGAAGAGCATGCTTCTCAAATTTCAAGAGAGCCGAAGGAAGGAGTTGTATTTCAGACAGAAACCACGAACCAGATAATTCTCCAAGTCTCTGTGCCTTACTCTTGCACATACCTCAGTTTCAGAAAGCTGCTGGGACAGCAAGAGCAGGGAACCAACCTGTGGTTTTCTGGGCAGGGTTTGCAGGGGAGATCTGACAGCTGCCATGTCCTCAGCAGCTCCAGCTGCCCTGCCCTGTGTCCATCACCCACTGCCCCGAGCTGCTCAGGCACACACAGCTCTGGGGACAGGACAGGACAGGACAGGGCAGCTCTGCCTGCAGCAGCCCAGGAAACCTGCCTGTCCCACAGGAACCCCTCTGCCAGGGACATGAGTGATCCCACCCTGCCTCACACAGTGCCCTGACCCGAGCTGGCACCACAGCCCACCTCAGCCTGCCCCTGAGCCTCCAGGCTGTGGGGAATTTGTGGGCTCAGAGACACCGACAGCAGAGACAGGGCACACAAGGTACTCGGCATGGCACAGCTTGCCAACAGCCAGCATTCCCACTCTCATCCAGTCCCAAGGGCAGGAGGTGGCCAGTGGGGACTCTGGGAAGCAGGGCTGGCCTCAGGCTAATCTGACCCACTGCAGCTGTGGGCAAGATTCACGATCCTGCAGTTTGATGTCATGGCACATAACCACATACAACCTCTCTGAGCCTGCAGCCTCTTCAACAGCTTGGACTAGAGACTTTCTCCTTAAAGTGAAAGACGAACTAAGGAAAGGCTTTTTTGGAAAAACACGCCAATCAAAAGCTAATCCCAACACAGCCTTGCTACTATGGCAAAAACCTGACCTACTGCCAGAAGTGTCAGCCACTGCCACCTCAGGAGGAACCACGCGCTGGTTTTCATCTTTGGGACACTGTCCAAGCACTGCCCCAAGGACTGGCATTGCTTCTCAAATGCAAATTAAAAAAATGCACGAACTTCAGACCTGCAAAGCTTCTAGAAATAACAACTTTCCAGCACAACCAGTGGAGCACAACACAGGAGAGTAAAGCAAGTGCTGGGAAGCTGCACCGGGAGAGGGGTGTGCTGCCAAGTTTAGTCATGTACAGACAATGAAGGTAAACACAGGACTCTGCAACATGGTGCTGGCTTTACTGTGCACAAGGCAGTTCTGAGTCTGCAGGTGGATTTATCTCAGTGCGTGTTCCTGACCTACTTACTTCCACTTTTCAGCTGGGAAACCCAGGAGCAAGGCTGCTCAGGCAGAGCAGAGAGCTTCCACTGGGAGCTCAGCTCTCATCCCACTGACAGAACCGCCCTGAACACGATCCCCTCGAGCTCCCATCCCTCATCCTGCCCTACGCATGCCGTGTTATCACACCCCTTTCCTCTTCTTAACCTTGTAGCAGTGATCAGATTTCTCTTGCACAACTTTCCTCTGACTGTCCCCTCCAAGCCTGTTGGAGCTGCATATTAAAAACCCTGACTTGCCAGCAATTCAGTCCTTTCCAAAACACCAGTGAACCTCCAAGGTTGGGCAACAGACAGCGATAGCAGATCCCCAGATTAAGAACTGGCCTTCTGACCTTGTTGCTAATGCACAGCCACACTTGCCTCCACAGCAGTTTTCCATTAACACCTGCATTCTCTGCTGCTCTAACAGGAGATGTCTGAGCAGGGGTGGCTGGGCAGCTTGGGATTGGAGGGATTGAACTAGGAGAAAACAGATCTGGGCAAGGCAAGGTTGAAAGGCATTTTATGGTAGCTAGAAGTATTGCTAAACTTGTGAGAAGCTGGTTCTAAGGCAGTAAAGACTGTAGGAATAAAACAATCCAAGAAACACTGCACACAATGGCTGCCTCTGATCTCACACCAGCTGATAGGAAAGGTAACCTAACCCCAAACTGTGCCCATCAGAAATCACTGCAGGAACACCAACTGTCCATTCTTTTGCCCTCAGAAGGACAGAGTAAGTCTCAACAGTTTCCAGGCTGGGGGAAGAGAGCAGCAGCCATCACCCTCTCAGCTGGCACAGAGCCCAGCACCTGAGCCTGGCACAGCCCCAGGGGGGTTTCTGCAGCAAGGAGCCCACCCCCAGCCCACCCACAGCTCCAGGGACTGAGAGCTGCCCTCAGACACAGCCAGGCCTGCCCGCACAGGTGCTCTCAGGCCACACACAGCAGTGGGGACACCAGAGCCTGGACCCAGAGCTGTGAGGCCGATGCCAAGGTGGCCAGGCTGACCCTGCTGTCCCTGAGGAGACCTTCCCCTGCTCCTCCCCAGATCCCAGGTGAGCAATCCTGCAGTGCTGAAACACACACAGGATTTTCCCACCTTCCATCCTCCCCCAGCCATCAGCTGTGGCTGGAGAGGCAGGGATTACACTACAGGACTCTCTAACCCCGGGCTGGCACCGCAGGTGGGATCCTTGCTCCAAACCCAGCACGTGGGTGGGAGGGGGAGGCACCAGCCCTGAGCTTCCCACTCCTGAACCGCATCCAACCTGCTCCACCACCAAACGCCAGTGAACTTTGCTTTGGGTGACAAACTTCAAAAATCCACCATAAACTCAGCGGGGGCTGGAGGCACCGTGTGTGTCAGGCCGGGGACTCAGTGCCCCAGGAACAAGGGCAGCCACAGCCACTTCTGTGCCTCCTGCTTGTGCCTTAGAGAGCACAGAAAAGAGCTGGGGCTGAGATGGGTGCTGGGCTTACAAGGTTTGAAGATAAAGCACCAAAGTGAGCAAAGCCAGGGCAGGTGGGGGATCTCAGGGCCGGTGCCAGGCTGGAGGGAGGTGGCACTGGGAGCAGTGGGGACACGGAGCTGCTCACTGTGCCCGGCCTGAGACACCCGGGCTCCAGCACAGAGCGAGAACAGCCAGCGAACAACGAGTTAAACCCGCAATTTCGAGCCTCTGCCCTTTCCAGGAAAACTCTCTCGCTTCTGACTATTTTCTGACATGTCAGCGGCGGCCGCGGCGGGAACTTCCCGGGGGGCTCGGCCCTGTGCGACCCCCGGCCCGTGTCCGTGTGTCCGGCCGTGTCCGTGTGTCCGGCCGTGTCCGTGTGTCCGTGTCCAGCCCCAGGCGGTGCCGGGCCAGCCCCGCTCCGGGAACAGCCCGGGAACAGCCCCGGAGCAGCCCCGCTCCCCGGGCCCGGCACGGCCCCGCTCCCGGCCGGGCCCCCCCGCGGCCGCGTGGTGGAGCGGCCCATGAAGGTGACCTTCACCGGGCCCGGGGCTCCCGCCCGGCCGTGCCGGGCCCGCCCAGCCCCGGGGGCCGCCTGCCCCCGCCTTCCCCCGGCCCGGCCCGGCCCGGCCCCGCTCCGGCACGGGAGGAACCCGAACGGCGGGGCCCGGCCCGCTGCGGCCTCCGGCACCCGGCACAGCCCCGGGCTGTGAGCGCCTGCCCGAGGCGCGGCGGGGCGCGGGGCCCGGCACGGCTCCTCTGTGGGGACAGAACCCCCCGGGCCGGGGCAGCGGGAGCAGCACGGCCCCGCGGAGAGGCGCCCCCGGGCCGCCCCACCGGGCTGTCCCCGGCCGGGACGAGCCGCCCGAGTTACCAGAACCGCCCCGGATCCCCACCCCGGCCCCGCAGAACCCCCGCGCCCTCCCCGGCGGGCCCGAGAGCCGCGGCACCGGAGAGGGAGAGCGGTGGGCTCGCACAGCGGGACGGGCACCCTCGGGACGGGCACCCCCGGCGCGGCAGGCCGCGGGCCGGCTCCTTACCGGGGCGCTGCTGTGTGTCCGCGGGCCGGCTGCCGCGGGGCGCCGGGGGCTGCTGCTCCCCGCCCTGCGCGGCCGGCACGGCGGCCGGCGGCATCTCGCCCGCTCGGATGACCATGGGCCCGCCGAAGGACAGCGCCGTCCGCCCGCCCGCCGCCCCACGTGGTGCGGCCCCGCCGCCGCTACGGCGCCCGGCACGGCCCAACCCCCGCCACAGCGCTGCGCCTTAAAGGGGCCGCGCCCCCGGCAGCGCGCACCGCCCGCACCGCCCCGGGTACCCCCAGGGAGACCCCCCAGCCCCGGGAAGGGTCACCGGCCCCCTGCCCGGAGGCACCGGGGTGGGCACACACAGCTCAGAGCCCCGGGCTGCCCTCGATGCCCATCCCTCATCCTGCCATACACAGCCGTGTTATCACACCCCTTTCCTCTCCCTAACCTTGTAGCAGTGATCGGATCTTGTAGCAGTGATCGGATTTCTCCTGCACAACTTTCCTCTGACCGCCCCTCCAAGCCTGTTGGAGCTGCCTGTTAAAAACCCTGACTGCCAGCAATTCAGTCCTTCCCAAAACACCAGTGAACCTCCAAGGCTGGGCACAGACAGCGAGATGAGCCCTGGTGTTGGTGCAGCAGATTTTGGGTGGGTTTGGGTGGGAAGGGACCCCCCCCCAGTCCCGTTCCCTGCCTGTTCCACCGGCACCTGCCCCAAACCCCGCGGGGACCCGGCAGGTGGAATTTCTGCAAACCGGAGTCTGTCCCTGCAGCCGTGCAGGAAAATGTGTTGGGAAAATCTTTAATTGTAACAAATAATGGTTAGTGATAGGTTAAAAAAAACCCAGAACAGCACTCAACAACAACAACAAAACCCAAAAAACCCCTCAAAAAAACCCAAAACAAAACAAAACAGAAAACAAAAAAAATTCAAAAATCCCCAAAAAACCAAAAAAAACCCCCAAAACCCCCCAAAACCCCACAAAAATCCCCACAAAAAAACCCAAAAAACCCACAAAAAACCCACAAAAAACCCCCAAAAAACCCCTAAACAAAACAAAACAAAAAAACCCAACAAAAAAAGAAACAAACAAACAAACAAAAAACCACCCAAAAAACCAAACCAAAACAAAAAACCAACCAAACAAAAACAACCAAACCCAACCAAAACAACAAAAATTCAATCCGAACTTTCTTAATAAAGGATGTTCTCTAATGTTTGATCTTCGTAACTTTCAAGTCTAATTAACAAGAAGAGATATTTAATTAATGAAACAGCAGCTAACGAGCAAGCTGTAAGTGATGTCCATGTGGTAGAAAAGCAAAGTTCAGGGCTTGACGTGATTCAGCCATCTCAGGCCTGGGGGAGGAGGTTAACACGGCTGGGGAGGAGGGATGTTGTCACTAATAATGGACACAAAGAGTGCAGAATTTATGGGCCACAAGGACATCTAGCAGGACTCCCAAGATAAGGAATAACTAATAAAACTAACTCGGTGTTTTGTTGAGCTGAAATCAGCTCCAAATAGGTAAAAGGTAATTCTGGCCATCAACCCACAGAGCACTGATGCTGGAAATCCACCCAAAAGAAGAGAAAGGCTAATCAGCATGGGAAGTGGAGAATCATTAACCAACAGAGAATACTAATTAATGAGAGAACTTTGTAACTTGTAGCCAATGGACACTAATTCCTCTGTTTGCTAAAATGTATGAATTGTTAAAAGTTTTGATAATTGCCATACATTGCTGGGTGGAACAATGTACCCCCATGTACCCAGGGCTGGATAATGCCAACTCTCATTTCCCCTTTTTCTGTGTCACTGCCCAATCTGGCCTTGAACACTTCCAGGAATGGGGCAGCCACAGCTTCTCTGGGCAGCCTGTTCCAGGCCCTCCCCACCCTCCCAGGGAAGAATCTTCCCAATATCCCATCTAACCCTGTCCTCTGGCAGCAGGAAGCCATTCCCCCTTGTCCTGGCATTCCAGATCCCCATAAATGACGCCCCCATCTACCTGCAGCCCCCTGTAAGAACTGAGGTGTCACTCTGAGGACTCCTCAGAGCTGTGGAAGAGCCCTGGGGGAGTGAGGTAGGAGCCAGTCCTGGGATGGAGACAGAAATGCTTCTGGTTTGTGGCTGGAGGTCTCACATTCTGGGGCAGGACAGCACCACCCTCTGCAGATTTCAGTCTCTTTATTAAGAAAAAGGCATATTACAACAACTCCTAAAGTACATCTCCATACTCTAGTCTCGGGGTGTTAACACGTTTTGAAAAGCACTTGGTTAAAAAGCAAAGTCAACATGAATATTGTCCTGGCAAATAATGGTGACATGTAGCAGAACGAACATTCAAATAAAGCAGAGCAGTGTCAAACCTTTGGCATCTGTCCCTCTGCAGCGGCGCTCCCCAGCACGAGGCACAGGCGTTTATTGTTCTCACTGAGCTCCACTAACTCAGCCAAGGACAATATTTTTGCTCCAACGAGACCACAGCTGCTCTGGGACCAGGGGAAGCTGAGACCAGAAGTGCTGCCCTCCTCATCCCTGTGCCAGAGCCCTCTCAGGGGTGCCAGCACACCTCTGGCCGGGCAGAGGGGATGTCCCCACCCCACTGGGGTGACAGTGACCTTGAAACACACAGACAGTGCTGTCTCTGCAGGGCTGGGGGGGCTGCAGGGCTGAACCCACAGCCCCTGGGCAGAAGGGCCTGTTGCTTCAGACATGCAAAGATTTGGGGCATTCCCAGGGCCTGATAGTCTAATTCCTGCAATAATTGCAACAGCAGGAAAGGGGAGCTTTCTTGGAAGCTGCAAGATGACTGGAATCTATCGGGAAGAGCCAGGAGGCATAACCGCACCCCGGCCAGGGAGGACCAGGCACCCTTTGGGTGTGGGTTGGGTGCACGTCTCACACACCAGCAGCTTTGCTCCCCTGCTCCTGCCCAAAGGTGAAATGAGAGGGTGGGATGGAGGGATTGGATGTGGTGGCACCACCAGTGTCACCCTCTGTGTCCTGCCCAGAGGCACCATCCCTTCATGGGGCTGGGACAGGGCCAGAGCCAGCGAGGAGGACACAGCAGCAGAAATGGGGCCCTGGGGAGAGCAAAGGGCAGCTCTGACCATGAGGGGACACGGTGCTTTGATCCTTGTGCTTTAACAGGCCCGGTGGCTCCTCCTCAGCCGCTGTCTCATCGATCCTGAGCTCCTCCTGCTCACCCACAGCACTGCTGATCTTATCCACTGATCTCAGACGCCTGCATGAGGCAACCCAGAGGCATAAGGGAGTTCTCTCCCGTCCTGTTGCATTCCCTGCAGGACTTGGCAGCCTGGCCCAGACAGAGCAAGAGGGTGACAAGAACAGGCGTGCACTGAGGAGTCACCACAGCTGGGCTGGCTCATCGGGGCTGCTGGGACTGGGGGCTGCTGCTCTAGGAAAAAGGCAGGATGGTGTGGCTTCACTGGGGCAGCAGGAGCCACTTCACAAGGCTGGACACCAGGACTCTGAAAGGTTCACCTAACCCCCAAAAATGAAAGTCCTTTGTGCTGCTGATTTACCTTCCTAGTGTGGAGAGCCTGGGGAGAGCTTGGGAAAAGCAGAGCAATCCCTTCACACTGCTGGCTCCAGCCACTTCAGGAAGGATGTTTCTTGCTGTGTCAGTGCCACCTCTCCTGGGCACCTGGGAAAGAGCCTCCTCAGTCCCTCAGAGCACCCATCAGCTGGGCCAGACCTGGCTTTGCTTGTGATTCACAGAAAGCTTTCCCCTGGGACGCCAGCAGGGCCTGGCCCCAGTTCAGACTGTCTGCACAGAGCCATGCAGCAGTGGGGAGCCCAGTGGGGATGGGGAGGACACGGCTGGGAGCTCTTAGATTAGCCCCAGCAAACACATTCAGAAAATATGGCTTTTTAGTTAACAGGGTCGAGAAGGAGAACTCCCTGACTAATCTGCCCAGGGTTAAAGTAAGTCCAGGGGAGTGTGCACCCCACTGCCAGCACTGGCCCTGCCATGGCAGGTACAGCGGGTGCATCTTCCCCCATCCACTGCTCACCTCACACCTGCTGCAAGGTGCATTTGAGACATCACTTTCTCAGATAGCATTAGGAAAAATAACAACAATAATAATAATAACAGTAACATAATAATAATAATAATAATAATAACAAGGAAAAGAGATATTACCAAACGAAACACATCAATTCCACAAGCCTCTGCAGAGCTACAGAGCGAGAGGGGGTGCAGAGGAGAGGAGCTGTTGGTCTGCAGACAGCTCCCAGCACGTGGTGGTTTTACACACACACAAGACGTTGTTTAACAACCGAGCGTTATTGCTTTGCTTCCATGGCCAGTCTAATCATTAAGCTTTACAAGTCAACATCAAACCCTGCCCGTTCCATCCTGAGCACGTTGGTGGTGGTGGCTGCACTCCTCAGTCTGTGCTGGCGGGCTCAGGTCGGAGCTGTGTGTGCCCTTTGGACTCCTGAGAGTGCAGAGCACGGGCTGAATGCACCTACAGATCCCTGGTATATCTTACAGGCTAAGGGCTAGCTTAGTGCAACGGGGGGAGTCTGTGAGAGCCCCCCACTCCAGGAGGGGAGGGCAGGCCCTGCCTGGGCCCCAGTGGCTCCTCAGGCTCCCGGTGGCTCCAGCAAGCCTTATCAGTAAAAAATAGGAATACTGTCTTTTTGATTTTTTTTTTATAATTTTGATCGCTTTGATCATTTTATATAAATACAAAGATTAAAATAATTTATCTCAACATTATTTCTATTACAATCATACAGTGTTTTCCCTTCAAAACAAGTGCATGTACGTGTGTGTATATATATATATATATATAAGTGTATATATAGTATCTCTAGAGCTTCCCTCCCCCCCAAGAAAAGCAGCAGTGACTGAAGCAGGTACAGCACGCAGGAGCTGATCCTTCCTGCTCCAAGGCAAATGTGCCTAAGGAAAAGTGCAGGGCTCAGCCTGACAACTCATTTCCAAGCACATTACATTGGCATGAAGGGGGGAACTGGGGCGCTTGCTCTCCATCCCTTTGGGAACCCCCCTTGCTGCAGGCAGCTCTGCCTGCCCAGCCAGGGGCTCCAGACCTGCCCAGCCAGGGGCTCCAGACCTGCCCAGCTGCCTGCCCTGCACCAGGAGCCCCTGGGGAGGGACAGGCACGGGGGACTGGGAATGGCATCAACTCCTTGAGCAAGCTGCTAATTACCGGTGGAGAGGAAAGGGCCCTGCAGCTCAGACAGGGTTGCTTCATTTACATACTAGGCACTACGGATGATGATTGCTAGGAAGGTATTTACACAGGAGAAGGATCATACTTCTCCGTCCACTTTTCAAAGCTTGGGTCAGTCATAAACGCCACAATCTCATGAGGGAGTTTGTAATAAAAATGCAACCTACTGTGTCTGTCAGGATTGTCTAGGAAGGACAGGGAACAGCTGCAGCAACAGCCAAGCACACAGGGACAGGCATTGCCTCTTTCACCCTAACAGGGCAGAGACAAATCCACAGCAGAACCTCTCAGAACCTGAGAGAAACAGCAATTTCCAGAGGCCAATAGCACCTCACGGGCACGACACTCCCAGAACTGATGCTGGAGCCCTGGGGCTGCTCGTGCAACACCAGACAAACCTCCCCTCACTGCCCCGTGCGTGGGTGACAGCAGGGCCCTCACCCCCAGCTCAGCCCCTGGCAGAGCCTGCCTGGATCGCTGTGCAGAGGGAAAGGGGCAGGAAGCATTCTGCAGCCTTGCCAGGGAGCTCAGGGCTTTTCTCCCTCATGCAGCTGCTCCTGGTGCTCACTGAGAGCCCAGAGGGGCATTGCCAGAGCCCCCCGTGCTCTCTGCACCTGCCGAGCCTGCACAGCCAACCCGGGCATGTGGAGCTCTGCAGGCACAGCCTGTGAACACCCTGCAGGGCTCCCTGCAGCCTCCCACAGCTCTGACAGCCTGGGAGGACAGCTGGGGGCTCCTGGGGGCTCTGCTCTCCCGAGGCAGCAGCTCCAGGTACCTCAGGGGCTGCAAAAAATTCCCACTAGGGCTTTCCTGCCCCAGGAGCTGCACACCTCAGCCCAGCTTCAATCCAGGCTGAGCACTGTGAGGGGCCCTGCCCAGAGCTTTGCTGGGCTCTTTCCCAAACCCAGGGGTGTGTCGGGGGCCATCGAGCAGCTGTGGAGCCCCAGCCCTCAGGAGAGGGGTCTTGCCTTGCCCTCCAAAGCCTGACTGGTCACACAACAGCCAAAGAAAAGGTGCAGGAGTGGATAATTTCTGCCCTGCTCGTGCAGCTTTGGGGTTCGCTTTTACCAAAGAGCTGGCTGGGTGACTGCTGCTGGGAATCTCATAAAGCATTTTAATAGAGTTTATAAATATTGAACTACAAAAATAGACAGCTCTGACTGCACGGGCACACCGAGGGTGAGCGCGGGCAGGCCAGGCCTCGCCAGTCTATGGGGGTGATGCCTTTCAAGAGGTTTCAAACTGAACTGGAAGGAAATGGGGTCTGATGTCACCCTGCAGCTCCCCCTGCCCACACCAGCCCTGGCTCCAGGCAGGGCCGAGTCCCCAGGCCGGGGGAAACCTGCCCTGACAGCACAGGTCCGGCAGCACCGGGGCAGAGAGACCTTTGCCCCCCCTCCTAACGGTGTTTCACAACACCAGGAGCGGGTTGTAAAGCTGAGGGTTTGGCTGGAAATGGGGCCAGGCTGCCCCGGCAGGGCCAAGGCAGGTCTGTGTGGCTGCGGGGCTGGGAGGGACTGGAGGCCACGGGGGAGGACCGGGGGGCTCAGCCTCAGCAGCAAACCCAGAGCTGTGGATGTGGATGTGACTGAGGACAGAAATGCTGGTGCCGAGGGGAGAGCACAGGGGGCACAGGGGGCACAGGGGGCACAGGGGGCACGGGGGCACAGGGGCACAGGGGGCACGGGGGCAGCCCTGCCCCAGCAGCACACGGAGCCCGCTGAGTGACCAGGGAGCCGCGGGGTGTCCGGCAGGAATGGACACTGCCCGTCCCGGCCCTTGTCCAGCTGCCTTGGCTGAGTCTGTGTGTGAAGGTGGTGAGGGGGAGATCCGGGCTGGAAACAGCCAGACCCTGCTCAGGGGAGCTCGGGACAGGCCGGGCCAGCAGAGCATCACTGTCCCTGGGGAAGGGGATCCCTCCGTCACCCACATCAACCTCCTTCAGCCGCCTGCCTGCTGGAGAGCCTTCCTGGGGATGTCTGGGCCCTTTCCCGTGCCCGGAGCCGGGGCTGAGCCCACCCAGCCGTGCCCAGCCCTGTGCTGCCCCGCCCCGGGCCAGGGAAAGGGGCCCGGTGCCCCCTCTGAGGGCAGCAGCAGCAGGAAGATCTCATCCCAAAAATGCTTCCTCTTCTTTCTTTTCTCTCTTTCTCTCCTGGCAAGCTCCGGACAGGCGTGTCCCCATCACAGCCCCGGTGCTGGGCGCTCCCCCGTCCCGCAGCATCACCGGTCACATCCCCGGGTTGGATCTTTCGGGGGCGGCTCCTCCCCGGCTGTCCCTGGCCCGGACCTTTGGGCTCCTCCCCGGCTGTCCCTGGCCCGGACCTTTGGGGTCTCCCCCGTCTGCCGGGGGCGGGGGGCGCGTTCAGGGCTCCGCTTTCGGCCGCCCCTTCCCCTGCACCAGGGGACGGGGGAAAGAACCTGGGCCGGCCCTGCCCCGGCCGCTATTCCTGAGCGCGGGGGGCTCCGTGGGGGGCTCCGGGCCCCTGCCCCCTGCCGGGCTCGCCCCTGCCCGGCCTGGCCCGGCCCGCGGGGTCCTGCGGGGGCTGCCGGGGGCTGCGGGGGGCGGCGGGGGAGGCTCGGGCGGGCCCGGGGGGCTCCGGGCGCTGCTGCTGCCGCGGCGCGTAGAGGAACAGGGCCGGGTCGGGCATGGCATCGGGCTCCTCCCGCGGGGGGTCCCGGGGCCGGCCGGGCGCTCTGTGGCCGCGGCGGCGGGGCCGGGGCTGGGCCGGGGGATGCTCGGGGAGGCGCTGGGCCGTGGCGTGGAGCTGCAGGGACAGGTAGGCGGCCGCCTCCGTCTGTTTGTGCAGCTCGGTGTCCAGCACGGTGACGCGGTGGCTCCGGCGCTTCAGCTCCTCCAGGAAGCGGCGCTCTTTGCTGCGGAGGCTGGAGCGCAGCGCGGCCACCAGCGTCTCCTTGTGCCGCAGCTCCTTGCGCAGCTCCGCGTTGTCCTTCTCCTTCTCCCGCAGCTGCGCCTCCATGGCCCGGCACTTCTCCTCCAGCTCGCGGTCCAGGACCTCTGCGGGCGGGCACAGGGGGTCAGGGGGCTCTGCCCTGCCGGGCCCCCAAACCTCCCGCACTGACCCTCCTGTCCCGGCACTGACCCTCCCGGGGCCGTTTATGGGGACCCAGAGCCCCCTGTGAGCCCCCTGTGAGCCCCCAGCGGGCACAGGGACACTGTGTGACCCCCCAGGTGGGATCCAGAGCCCCCAGAGCCCCCTGTGAGCCCCCAGCAGGCACAGGGACACTGTGTGACCCCCCAGGTGGGATCCAGAGCCCCCTGTGAGCCCCCAGCGGGCACAGGGCCGTGTGTGACCCCCCAGGTGGGATCCAGAGCCCCCAGAGCCCCCTGTGAGCCCCCAGCGGGCACAGGGCCGTGTGTGACACCCCAGGGCGGGGGAAAGCCAAAGGCAGGTTTTCACTGGAGCGTGTTGTTGCCATGGAACCTGCTGCCTCTACCTTCGCTGCAGTGTTAAAATTCCCCATGGCAGGTAGTTTTTCACCCTAAAAGTGACTTCGAGTGTCTTCAGGAGGAGCGGGGGAGCACAAGGGCCGGGAGAGAAAAGGAAATGGTGCCACAAAACCATCGGCACAACTTTGGAGGGACCTCTGGCCTCGAGCCCCGGGACTCCAGAGCCTGGTTAGTCAGGATGGAGATGCCAATCCAGGATTGCAGAGGCTGCGCTCGGCAGGGGAGGAGCCTCCATCCTGCGAGGGGGATGGGGGTTTGGGGAATGCTGTCCTGGGGCAGGATGGCCAGGCAGGTGGGGAATCCTCACCTTGGGGTTCTGGGGCCGGGCTGGACTGGACTCCTGACCCCAGCCCCGACTGGACTCCTGACCCCAGCCCCGGCCGCTGCTCCAGCCCCCAGCCCTTGGCAGCTGCAGGCTGGCACCTGCCCCTGCTCCCTGGCCTGCCCAGGCCTGCTCCCTTCCTCTGCAATAATCTGCTTTTTATGGTGTGATTGGCAGCCGCTTACAGCCTCAGCTCCTCGGTGTTTCTGCAGTTTATAATGAGGTCTCAGGGAAGCGGTTGCAGGCGGTAATTATTGCATGAATGGCATTAGGAGAACAATCATTTGATGGCACCGTAAATGAGGTGCTGCCCCATAAACGTGGCAAAGGGATTGTGCAGCCCTGAAAGGCTGAAGGCTGGGCAGGCACCGTGGATGAGGTTTGCTGTGTTGTGGTTGGTGACACCCCGGTGGCACCTGGTGGCCTGGGCTGCAGCCCCTCTGCCAGCAGAGCCCGCGGGGGCAGAGAAGGGACCCCCGGCTCCATGGGAGGGGCTGGAGTTTGGGATTCCCATGGAGGCAGCCATGGACTGTGTGAGGGTGCCAAGGGTGAGGACCCTGCAGTGAGAGCAGCCCGCACCCACCCGGGACCGGCTGTCCTGGGGACAGGGCACAGCCTGGGGCCCACCCGGACCGGCTGTCCTGGGGACAGGGCACAGCCTGGGGCCCACCCGGGACCGGCTGTCCTGGGGACAGGGCACAGCCTGGGGCCCACCCGGACCGGCTGTCCTGGGGACAGGGCACAGCCTGGGGCCCACCCGGACCGGCTGTCCTGGGGACAGGGCACAGCCTGGGGCCGGTGCAGGGGCCGTGCCCGGGCAGCGCCGGGGAGGAGTTTCAGTTTCTCTCTGGGACAGAGGAGGGAGAGCAGCCAGGCCGCTCCCAGAGCAGCCCCTGCCGGGGCTCCCGGGCAGCACCAGCACTGTTGGGCTGCCAGCAGGCTGTGCTCGCTCCTTCCCAGCCCTGCCCGGCCCCACCGCCCTCGGGCAAGGTCCTGCCCCTCCCTGCAGCCCTGAGGGCCCCCTCTGCCCCTCTCTGCACCCACACCTCCTCCCTTTATCCTGTGCGCTCACCTTGCTGGCGCGCCTCCAGCTCCTTCATTTCCAGGTCATGGCTGAGCTCTGGAAGAGAAATGCAACAGGACTGAGGAGGAGCATCCCACCCGTTCCGTGCTCCCCGTGTCCCCCTCTGCATCCTCTGAGGCACAGGACATCACTGGCTGCAGGGCTGGCTCTGCCCAGCCCACAGGGGAGTCTTGGAGCACCAGCCACGGGCTGAGCTAAAAATGGGCAATTCTGGCAATTGATGTGTTGTTAAGCAGCCTCATGGCCAAGACACTGTCTGCTCCTCTGACAATGCCTTTCCTTTTGCTAAGAGGGTTGCTGAAGCATTTTCAGTGAATTAAACCAGGACAAAGAGCAGAGCAATGGATTGAAAACAGACCAAAGTGTAATCTGCCCCCCGAAGCATTTCATCATTTACTGCTCCAGGCTGATCTCTGCCCCTGCACATGACGCAGGCGAGGATGGCCCTGTCCCAGCCCCGTGTGCCTGCAGAAGGATCCTGCCCTGCTCCAGGTAACAGGGACTCCCAAATCCCTTCCAAATCTCAGGAGCTGCAGCCCCCACCTCTCTGCCCAGCCCCAACGTGCTGCCTCCTCCCTGCTGCTCTCTGCCTGCTCCCTGTCCAGCCCCAGGTACAGCAGCAGGGCACAAAGGGCAGCTCAGGGACCTTCTGCAGTTCACTTTACTCTGCACTCTTCCAGACAGTGCCTTTTGAATTAATTATCACAGCCCACCCAACCTCTAACAGCCCTGAGCAGAGGAAGAGAGTGGCAGCAGCATTCAGTTATTTGGGGGGTATTTTTTTCCCCTGAAAATGAGTTCAAATGGTTAATCTTTGCCCTACATTTTTCTTTTAATCTGCTTTTGTGTTGACTGTAATCCTCATCACTGCCATCCTTCTGAAACTGAACGCTTGGCTCAGGCTGCTCTGCCTTGTCTGTCTTGGAAAACAAATCTGTGTTGGGAAGGCAGAAGTACCTGAGAACGTAATGCAGTTTCTGGAAAGCATTCAGCACTCTCGTCTGCCCTGGTGGGAATCAATGGCCATTGTGCTATTTTTCTGAGGCTAAAATAATAGGTTTGGAGTCTCAGATGTATTTCAAATGAAAACCAAAGCAGCTGCCTATTTCCAAAGACATCATCCTGCAGAGCAAGTGCAGCAATGATGCACAGCCTGGGGTCCCAGTTTCTGTGCTGGGGACAGGGGGCTGGTGCTGATCTGCTTCAGTGCCATCCTCATGACCTCTGAGGGGCAGCTGAGAGCCACCTCAGTGGGGGGGAGAGCCTTTTCCACGGGGATACCTCGGAGAGACCAAGGGGATAGTGAAAAAGTGAAAACCAACAGTGCCAGGGCAGCAGGCAAGGCTCCACAGGGCCACAGTGGGGAAAAACTGACTTAGAGACTCTACTCTCCTCCTGCAAACAGCCCCCCAGATAAGGACACTCAAATGTCAGCAAAGTCTCATTAAAACTACCCAGGGGTTGCCCCCATCCCTCTGGCAGAGCCACACACCTCACCCAGGAGGACAGGACCCCTCTGGTCAGATATGGCTGTCCTTGGTCACACTGGGAAGGGGAGACCACTCGTGCAGTGGGCTCATTTCAGCCCGTGGGGACAGACCCCCCAAGTTTGATTCAGGCAGGAGAACCCCCCTGTCTTGCCTGCCTGAAGAGGCCGTAGGTGAAATCATTAAAACAGTGAAACAGAACAGCAAAAGCTCAGAAAGGATGGGGGGGAAAATTGCCAATTTTAGCAGTGCAGACATTTCTTTGTTTCCCAGGAACCTGGGAAAATGAGAGGCTGGAAGACAAGGAGTAATTAGCTGTGGCTGAATTATTGATGAGAGCAGCAGCACAAGTTGGAATGAGTTTCAGTGGTGGCAGAAGGCTGAGCAACCATCACTCCTGCAGGGGCTGCAGTGGGGCTGGGCTGGGGGCAGCTGTGCTCCCCTCACAGCCAGGCAGGGCCCTGAGCCTCGTGCTGCGGCCTCTGCATCCTGCTGAGCCCCATGTGAGCACCCCAGGGTGCTGCAGGGGCTTTCCTGCCCAAGGTGCTCCCCGAGCCGTCGGCTCCCGCCCCGGCGCTCACCTGAGCAGTGCTTCTGCAGGCGGAGGATCTCCAGGTGCAGGTCGTGGAGCAGCTCCATCTGCTCCTTCTTCAGGAAGGCGATGTGCCGCTGCACGCTCTGGATCTGGTGCTCCAGGGACACGGTCTCCATCGCAACCAAATTCACAGTCCAGGCCTGCAGGGAGGGGAGATGGCTGGTGATGAAAAGTGCAGCGGGGCCTTGGAAGCCCCAGCCCCGGAGCCCCTGTGAGGGCAGAGCTCCTGGTGCAGGGTGGTGCCTTCTCTCCTCGACCCTCTAAAAGGGAACTGTGGCTGTGGGCAAAGCAGCCCATCCCCAGGGAATGGCCCCAGCCCTCTCACCTTCCAGCTCCTCTGGGGCCGGCTCCTGTCCTGCCTGCTCTGAGACTGCACAGGCAGAAAATCCTGCTGCACAAACTCTGGCATCATAGCATGCATGTCTGTGCTGAACTTGGCCCTAGGAAATACTTTATCACCGAGTAGGATGCATCTGGGACAGGATTGCTCCCCGCCGTGTCCAGGTGGGAGTTGCACCAGAGATGCTTTTGGCTCTCACTTGACAAGCCCCACATTTCACAGCAGCAACTGCAGCGAGCGATCCAGCACATGAAAAATACAACATGCTCTGTCTAACCCGATCAGCACTGCACGGCTGGGAGAGTCATGTTGTCTTCCAGGAGAAGGAACATCTTCCCTGGTAATTTGCCTGGCAGACAAGGGCTGCTGGCAGCCGAGCTGGGCTGGGGGTCCATCCCCACGTCATCAGTGGCCTTGGCAAAGCAGCTGCAAAAGCCGCCCACCTGTGCTGCTGCACAGAGAGATAAAAATAACCCCTGAAAGAGCCCTTTATCCCAAGAAAATAACATTTTGTGGTGCGTGGAATCTGTCCTTGCTCCCTCCACACAGCCCAGAAGGAGGGAAGCTGCAGCAAATCAAGATAACCTGGCAGTGCTGGGTGAGTGGCCGGACTCAATGACCTGAGGGGTTTTTCCATCCTGAATGATTCTATGGGGAGATGCTGTGCCACAAGCCTGAGGGATGGGGTGCATCATCCTGTCCCTGGGCAGCTGCTTTGCACACCTGACTCCCGTTTTTGTCTCTACAGAAACTGCAGAACCAAACAACACTGTGGCTCACTGTTCCAGCACCCCTGGCATGGTCACGTAGGGCATTTTGCAATTCCTGCAACCAGAATGCATTTAAGATCAATCCCACAGCCAGTGGTCTTGGCAGTTCCCCAAGGTCAAAGCTTTGTTCCTGCCAAAGGCTCTGCAGATCTGTGACAGCTCCACAGCCAGGTCTCCACGTTCCTGTATTTGATGAGGTGGGGTTGCAGGCTGGCTGGGCACCCAACCTGCTGGTAGAGAAATGATCCAAAGTGCATTGTCCTGTAGCTGTCCCTACAGAAGTGACAAACCCAGCAGTACCAGGGGGCTGGGGCTGGCCGGGCTATCCTCCTTGGAGATCCATATGTCCTGGTGCCAGTTCAAGAGTTATGGGAGTTCCCTGGAATCTGCCAGAGACCAGGAATGCAAACCACACCAGGGGTACATCCCCCTGCCAGCCTGGCCCTGGTGGGCTGAGCTTCTTGATGGGAGTTGTGGTACCTCATCTCAGGAAACATCAGAAAGTAGGTTGGCCGAAGCCCGGGGGACATGTACTGCTATTTTCAAGCACTTTGTTCTGTCTAGCTGAAATGTCTTTAGTAGAAATGGCTGCATTGAAATTTCCCTTTTCCCCTTAAGTAGGAAATTGCTCCTTTTTTTTTTTTTTTTTTTAACCAGTGAAAATGTTTTCCTTTAAAAATAGTTGATGATTTCAAGCTGCAAAGAAAGTAAAAAAAAAAAAAAAAAAAAAATCTGTAATTGAGATGTTTGTTGTCTCTCATTTGGAAGCAAAGAGCCTTTATAATTTACCTGTGTACGCAGGAAAAAAAACCAAACCTGTCTCCAGAGTTGCAGTGGGAAATCCTTAGTGGGTTTGAAGCAGCTTTGCCTGTCCAACATGACTTCCACATTTCCCTTGAGAAACAGCTCTCAGCTTGTGGCAGGAACATCTGAAGTCCCACATGAGGAGTGAGCACCTTGTTCTGTTTAGCCATGAACCTCCCACCAGTGCTAAGGGCATGGAGGGAGGCAGGGGGGGACACAGAGGCAGCAGGGCAGGAGCTGCCTTCACTGGACATGAGGACAATGCTGGAAACAGTCGTGCTGTTGGCCAGGAGCAGTGATGGGAAGAGCTCTCCAGGGATTCTGGGGACCCGAGGCTGCAGCTGTTCACCATTTGCAGCCCCATGGGGGGACTGTGTTGTCCTCTGCGGGTCACACAGCTCTGCCTCCCAGGTGATGATGCAAGAGCCAGAGCTGTGAAGGAAGATGCAATCTCATCCTGAGGCTTAAGTGGCATCAGTGTTGGTAACTTTACCAGAGGGCAGTAGGTGAGTGTTTGTGTCACCGAGGCAGTGTCCACCTGGTTCTGGTACCCCAGAAGCAAACTCTCAGCATCTGGTATTGTCTTTCCATTGCTTCTGGAGGCAAGAGGGATGGCAGCAGCACCCTGGGCCTTTGGTTTGATGCGTGCCTTCTGTCGTTTCACACAGTTCGATCCTTGGGCGGTGTTGGGAGTTAATAAGGATTAGCTGCTGCTGCTGCTGGCTGGTTTAACATGTGCAGGGTCACTGCAGCTCCCAGCTGGAAACACCAAAACTCCCTGTGCCCAGGGCTTCACAACACCCACAGTGGTGATGACCAAGTCTGTGCAGTGAGCCATGGCAGGAACTTTCACCCTGTTCCACAGACAGGAGAGCCAAAGCACGGTGACAGGGGCTGCCCTTCCCTCCTGCTCCTCCTGCCCCAGCTGGGTGAGTCTGGCTCCCAAAGGGGGGCTGTACTGCATCAAAGAGGGACCCCATTGGGTGCCCCCACTCTGATCCCTCCCTTGCTGCTGTAGCTGTTACTTCTCCTTTCCAGACCAGATCCAAGATGTCAAGGTAACTGGTGGTGGGAACTCTCACAGTGACCGTGTACTCTGTGACTTTGATGAGTTATGTATGAGGTTACAACCCCAGAAAATAATGTCATTCATAACAAAAGCCAGGAGTAAGTGATGGCAGTCCTCTTTAGCTTGAGGGATCCTCTGTGCCGTGGAGCTTCTGAGAGCTGTACATGTGCCCAGACAGCAGCAGAGGAGGCAGCAGTCAGTGAGCACTGTGCTTTGCCCCTTCTCAAAGGTGACACCTGCAGCCTGGGCTGGCCCTGCTCCCTGCAGAGCTCTGCCTCAACACTCCTCTCCAGTTTTGGAGACTGGACATCCACGGGGCTTTGCTCCACCACAAGAGCTTTCCAGGAACAAGGTTCCCTTGATCCTCCAGGGTTTTGAGCACAGAACTGATGAGGCAGCGCTGGGCTCAGCCCCCTGCAGTTCCCCACATGGAGTGACCGTGGGCATGTCCTGACTGCTCAGCCTTGCTGTGCACCTGCCTCTAAACTATATTTTTTTATTCTGCAGCCCTTGTCCTTTCACTGTGCAGCCATGACCTTTAGCACAAGCACATTGGGAATCCTGATCTCAGCTGCTTCTTTCAAAGTGCTGGTGGGAAACCCCAGTGAGATTTACAATTTCATCCCAATTTATCAAACTCTCATTTCACAAACCGAGTGAAGCAGCCTCTTGGAGCAGCTCCAATGACCAGTTCAGTTGCAAGTCTACCAAGAGCTGATTTCCTTTGCACAGACAGGTTGATGGAGAATTTGCTTCCAGGGCAAAACTCTGCTTAAGTCTGCTGTTCACTGGAAATCAGAATCCTGAAACTCTGACCCAAGAAAAGCCCTCCATCCCAATGATGGGAGATGCAGCATTGCATATCCACACACCATCACACAATGGTCAGGCTCTTATCTCTGGGATTATTATTCCTGCTGAATGGCAAATTATCTGGAAGTCAGAGGGCCTGAGGTTTGCAGGAACAGGTCGATAATTTGTCCTGCTGTGGCTGCCAGCAACCCCTTTTCCATCACATGAAAACAAACACAGGAATAAACACTCACAGACACCAGAAATCCATAGTGCTGGGTATTTACGACTCAAATAATATAAACTGCAGCACTTTATATAAATGATAAAAATAATATAAATAATATAAATAATATAAATATATATTATTTATAAATTTATAAATAATATAAATATATTTTATAGATATAAATATATAATAAATAAATATATATTATGTATATAATATATATAATATAAATATTATTTATATTATAAATATTATAGATAATATAAATAATATAAATAATATAAATAATATAAATAATATAAATAATATAAACTGGCAGCCACTCAGCTGGTGTATCCTTAAATGCAGGGAAAGAAATCAGGCAAGCAGGGAGCCCAGAAACTTGCAGAAGGTCACAGAGGCAGCGGCAATGCCAGGAATAGAAACCAGAGGTGAAATCCCGGCCTTGAAAAAGTCAGTGGGAAACCTTCCCTGATCTCAGCAGAGGCAGAATTACCCCCGGAGTGCCGCTCGCTATTCATTATCTGCCGGTATCTATTTACAGATAAAATCAATACGGATGGCGATTATAAATTATTGTGTTTCTCGCAATTCTCTGGGCAGAGCGGCCCGAGGAGCGGCCCCGGCGGGGTCTGTCGGGAGCTGCGGCTGCTGAGGCCCGGCCGTGCCTTCTCCTGCTTTCCTCCTACCCCGGCTCTGCCCGGGAGCGGCACCGGGCCCGGCACGGCTGATCCTCCCACCCTGCGGGGCCGGGGACAGCCCGGGGGGCTCGGGGGACCTTGGGGACAGTCCGGGGGGGTCGGGGACAGCCCGGGGGGCTCGGGGACAGCCCGGGGGACTCGGGGGCCTTGGGGACAGCCTTGGGGACCGCGGGGACAGCAGGGACAGCCCGGGGGGGGGGGTCGGGGACAGCCCGGGGGACCTTGGGGACAGCCCGGGGGCAGCCCGGGGGTCTCGGGGACAGCCCGGGGGGCTCGCGGGGGAGAAGGGACGGCCCGGGGGCGGGGGAGGCACGGAACCGGCGGGGTCACGGACCGGGAGACGCAACTTCCAGAAGCGGCACCGGGGGGGCCGCGGGGAACTTCAGCGGGGCCGCCCCCGCCGCCCCCCTCGCCCCCGCCCCGCGGCCCGGCCCGAGCCCCCCGCCCCGCCCCCCGCCCCGCGGCCCGGCCTTACCTGGGGGGAGCTCCGGGGGGGGCCCGCGGGCCGCCCGCTGGGGGTCATGGGCCGGGGCCGGGCCGGGGCCGCTCCTGCTGCCCGCGCTGCCTGCGGCCGCCCCGCCTCGCCCGGCCCGGCCCCGCCGCCCGTAAACAGCGGCAACGTGACCGGAACTGGGGAGCTCCGCCGGGCCGGGCGGGGATGGGCGCGGGGAGAGACCCCGGGCCGGGGGAGCCGCTCCGGGGCCGGGCCGTTCCCGGGGAGCCGCAGCGGGGCCGGGCCGCCCATCCCCGGGACCACCGGCGGGGCGGGGCGGGGCTCCCCTGACCCCCCCCTCCCCTCCCCTGGGCCCTCGGGGCTCTCGGGGTCCCTCTCGCTCCCCAGGACCCTCGGTGGGGCGGGGGTTCCGCTCCCCGGGACCCTCAGGGCGCCCCCGTTCTCCTCCCGGGGTTCGCGGCCGCCGCTGTCCGCGGTGCTGAAACCCCAGCCCGGAGGGTCCCGGCCCCGCCCGCTCAGCCCCGGCTCGGGGACCCCCCGGGCGGCCCCAGGAGGTCTGGGCGGGGGGCTCTGTGTGTGTGGGGTGTCCCCGGGGGCCGCAGTGTCACCGCCGCTCGGGGGTCCCGGTGAAACGCGGGCCGCACCGGGAAACTGCCGGGCAAAGCGGCAAAGCTGCGGCCAGAGAGAGGATGAGAGAGAAAACTTGTTTACTCAAGTGGGTACTGATTTTTTCATGCCTTTTGTTTGCGGTGCCCGGACCAGCTGGGGTTTGGCGTTCAGGGATGACTCAATGCTGTGCGCCTGTTGGGCGGGGAGGGGAGGCCGGGAGCGCTCCTCGCCGCGCGGCGCTGACGGCACAGGGAGGTGGCCCCGTCCTCCCGTCAGCTGACAGGCTGCTGGTCCCCTTCCCGCACCCCCCAACGAGCCTGGAGAGCGCGGTGCTGCTGCTCTGTGCTGAACTGTGCTCCCTCTCCCCGTTAAAGCTGCTGCAATCCTGCATATCCAGTGTCCAGCCAGGGATATGTAGGGGAGCTCACAGAGTGTGGTCTGGGCTATCACTGCCATCCCACACCCTTCCCTCCCTCCCCGTGAGTGCTCCCAGGCTCTGGGTGAGTGTTGGTGCCCCACAGACCCGGCCAGGCTGTGCTGTGGCCAATAGGATGCTGTGCCTGCAGCAAGGCACAGGCTGCAGGTGTGAGACAGATGTTTGGGACATCTCTGTGCAGTAACAGCCAAGGGCTGAACCCTCACCTGGTGCACAGTGCTGTGGCCCAGCCTGGCCTGTTGTTTCTGGCAGGAGAGAAAGGCTGGGCTTTGTGTTAGGGCTCATCTGTGGAGATTAAGTTTAGCTCACACAAAGAAAGAAATCATTAAATCAGGAGAAAAGATGAGCAGTGTGGCCTGAAGGTCTGCACATGCACACACAAGAAGCTCATTTGCAGTCAGTTATTCAGACAGATCTGCTTGCAGCCCCAGACAGCACAACAGAGGCCTCCCAATGCTCCCAACTCCTATGTGGGCCTCCTCTCAACTCGTGTTCTCTGAACAGTGAGTTCTTCCTGAAACCAGAAGTTGTTAAGAGGCCACAGACTCCTGCAGGAAGGGGGAGAGTGCACCTTTTCTTTTCCAGAGCAGCCCTGTCTCACATGGAGCCCCTCTCACCCATGTGTGACCCGCAGGTCAGTGCTGGCCCAGGTCACTTGTCCCTCTCAGGGCAGTGTGCCATGTTTGGGCTGTGAGGATGTTTTCACTGTCTCCTTGTGTCTCCCCCTAACTCGAGCAGCAGTGAGCTACAGACGGGGATGGGGGCAGGAGGGAGGGGGAATGTTTGAGTGCATCATGTTTCACAAGGTTTGTACAATTTCCATTGATTTTCCACTGGATAAAAGACAAGCCTGCAGCCAAGGTCAGGCACTCAGGGACAGAGAGCTGCTCTGTAAATGAGGTCATCGCTTGGGATGCAGCTGCGGGGCGGGACAGCAGCAGGGAGCAGCCCGTCCTCTGTGCCCAGCACGGCACAGGAAACGTCATCTGCCTCCACAGTGAGCACCCGGCACCTCGGGCTCACCCTGTGCGCACGGGCTGCTCGTGTATCCCACCACCAGTTCCACCATTAACTGGTTCCACTGGCAGTTTTCTTGAGCAGGACATGAGGTGGCAGTTCCCTTTGCCACCCTGATGTCCTGCACTGCAGTTGTGCTGCAACTCCTCCCCACTCCCTGCTCGCTCCAAGAGACAGGAGCTCCTTCTCAAACGAGCCTGAGGGTACAACACAGTGAGGCAAAACCGGCAGGAATACCAACTGGGGAGGAATTGGAGGGTCCCTGCTGCCATTTCAGATGGGTGACTGAGCTCCAGAGGCTGTTGGGCAGAGCCAGTCAGCTCCTTGCCAGCTGGGAGACACCTCACAGCCCTGTGCCAGCGCTGGCAGCCCCTGCTCACGGTGACCCAGGGGACAGCAGGCCTGGGGACACCCAGCGGGTGCCTCAGCTCCGGTTCTGCTGCGGCAACGCGGCTTTTCCCCCGGTTCGGGGCTGGTGGAGACCGGGGGGATGCAGGATGGGAATGCGGGGATGGGGAATGTGGGGATGGGGAATGTGGGGATGCAGGATGGGGAATGCGGGGATGTGAGGATGGGAATGTGGGGATGCAGGATGGGGAATGCGGGGATGGATGCAGGATGGGGAATGTGGGGATGCAGGATGGGAATGCAGGGATGCAGGATGGGGAATGTGGGGATGCAGGATGGGAATGCGGGGATGTGAGGATGCAGGGATGTGGGGATGTGAGGATGCAGGGATGAGGTGTGCGGGATGCGGGCACTGCGGATGGTTCTGCGGGCGGCAGCTCTTCCCAGCGGGGCTGGGCCACGTCGCTGCCGCTGCTCCGGGCCGGCACTGACCTCTAGTGGCACCGGCGGCGGCACCGGGCCCGGCCCCGGCGGGGACAGCGGTGAGGATTAGCGGCACCAGCACCCGCGGCCGGGTGTGTTTGGGGCGGTGTCTGTGTGTTTGTGTCCGTGTGTGTGAGTGTGTGCAGGCCATGCTCCCGCCGTGCCCGCCCCGGACACCCCGCGGCCGGTGCCGGGCGGGCGGGGGGCGGCTGGAAAGGGCTGGGGAAGGGCTGGGCAGGGCCGGGGCTGGGCAGGGCAGGGCTGGGCAGGGCCGGGCAGGGCTGGGCAGGGCCGGGGCTGGGCAGGGCAGGGCTGGGCAGGGCCGGGCAGGGCTGGGCAGGGCCGGGGCTGGGCAGGGCCGGGCAGGGCTGGGCAGGGCCGGGGCTGGGCAGGGCTGGGCAGGGCTGGGCAGGGCTGGGCAGGGCCGGGGCCGGGGCTGGGCAGGGCTGGGCAGGGCTGGGCAGGGCCGGGCAGGGCTGGGCAGGGCCGGGGCTGGGCAGGGCTGGGCAGGGCTGGGCAGGGCTGGGCAGGGCTGGGCAGGGCTGGGCAGGGCTGGGCAGGGGCTGGGCAGGGCAGGGCTGGGCAGGGCTGGGCAGGGCTGGGCAGGGGCTGGGCAGGGCAGGGCTGGGCAGGGCCGGGGCAGGGCCGGGGCCGGGGAAGGGCTGGGCAGGGCCGGGGCTGGGCTGGGCAGGGCAGGGCTGGGCAGGGCTGGGCAGGGCCGGGGCCGGGGAAGGGCTGGGCAGGGCTGGGCAGGGCTGCCCTGCGGGGGAAGCTGTGCCGGGCACCGCGGCCCCTCCTGTCCCCACAGCTCCGCCAGGCTCGCCCTGGCGCTGAGGGCTGGGTGATGCTGTCTGGTCTGAGCCCCGCTGGCCCCGAGGGGGCGGGCAGGGACAGCGGCCATCGCATCGCACACCGGAGGGCAGGGACAGGGACAGGGCAGCTCCTGCGGCTGCTTCGGCCACCATCCTTCCTCCTGGGGCTGCAGAGGGGCTGAGGGATGGAGCCTCTCCCCGCAGGGCTGGATGTGGCCAAGGGCCTGTGCTGGGTAAACCCAAATCCCTCCAGTGGTGACTCCTGGACCAAACAGCTGGTCCCCAATGGAGCTGCAGCCCCTGCGCACTGGAGTTAATGTGGATCCTGGGCCCTTCCAGGGTGGCTACGGGAGTGCCTTGAGACCAGAGTTTCCTCCCCTCCACCCCCGAGTTAATTATTAGGGGGATTTTTGCATTTAATTTATAAACGAGTTTAACTTTGCCTCAGATATTATTTTTTAACCTAATTGAAATGTAGTGTGTGTGTGTGCTTTCTAATTGCTTTGAAGAACCTAATAAGAAGCTCCTTAAAGTCTAAAGGCTAAAAGCTGGAGGGTTTTAATAAATTTAACATTAGCTTAACATTTCCACAGGGATTGGAAAATCTACTCATCAGGGTATTTGCTCGAGCTGAGCAATGCAAATTGTTCCTCTGTGTTAATGTGTATGTGATATGTGAATAGACCAATTTTTAATTTTTCTCATGGTTTAAAAACTTCTTTTTTTCAATGAAAGTCGCTTTTATTTTTAAATCTCCCAGGTCTGTAAAAATTGTGCTGAAGCAGGGGTGGATCAGCTCGGGGGCTGCAGGGGCAGCAGGGTGAGTTTCAGCCTCTCCTCTGCTTCCTCCTTCCTCTCTCTCATCCCTCGAGCCCATCCCGTCACTGCTTCCCTGCCCGTGGCCTCCTGCAGCTGGAGGGGCTGGAGGGAAACTGAGGCTGGGTCAGTGCCAGGGGAGGGTCAGGGCTCTGCTCAGGGCAGTGTGAGGGGTGGGAGCACTGGGATCAGCTCAGGGGGGGAGCACTGGGATCAGCTCAAGGGGGGAGCAGTGGGATCAGCTCAGGGGGGGAGCACTGGGATCAGCTCAGAGGGGGATCAGCTCAGCTGTCCCTGTGGGCTCTCTCTCCATGTACCACTGTGGGTTCATCACAGCCCTCAGGCCCTGCAGAGCTCACTGAGCCCAGCACTGCTTGACCACCAGATATGGTGTACAGGGATTTCCTGGCCATTCCAGCTGACACACACACGAGGGTTCCTTTAGGGGATCCCATTTGCAGCTGCCCCACCTGGCACATGGGTACATTCTCTCTGGGCAGGGTGTTGTCTCTGGGCAGGGTGTTGTCTCTGGGCAGGGTGTTCTCTCTGGGCAGGGTGTTCTCTCCAGCCTTCAGCCCATACATTGTAGGATATTACAGCCCCTCTGGAAGGCAGGTCACTGCCCAGATTTGGGACACCCTTATCTGAACTCCCCTGCTGTGGCCCAGGCAAGGCCCAGCCTCTCCAGCTGCCATGGCTGAGCAGCCTCTGCCCCCCAGCCACAAGGACACCTCAATGCCCCTCAGATGTGTTTGCACCCCCCAACAGCAGGACACCAGGATTACCAATAAAAGGAATTTACTTGAGTGATTAACTCTGTTTGCTTTAAATGAAGCTGTTGGTTTGTGGGTGCAGCACCTGGGTTTGCTGAGCTGTGACATTCACTTCTCAAAGATCAGGAAAGTGAGGATTTAGGGCCAGAACACCTTTTTTGGGGAACAGCTTTCAGTGTGGTGGAGAGCTCCCTGCAGTAACCCCTGACTGCCTGTGTGGTTTGTTTCCTGAGCCCCCTGCAGCGCCCAGGGGATCTGGGAGGGGAAACTCCGGCTCGGGCAGGTTTGGCTTTGAATTTACGGGAGAACAGTTGTGCCAGCTCTGCCGGGGGGGCTGGGTGGGTGCTCTTAAAGCGAGCAGGGACCGTGACAGGAGCCGGGGCGGGTCCAGCCCCCGGGCTGTGCAGGTGTGGCCTCTGGGCACTGCTGGGTGAGTGGGGGGCTTGGGGGGCTGGGCCAGGATCCCGGGGCCCCTTTGGGGGTTTCTATCCCCCGGTGGGTGTTCCCGAGGCACTCCGGGATGCTCAGCCGGACTTGCTCCAAGTGTCAAAAGGCTGGGAAATGAACGTTTCCCGGGAGCCCCGGATGGGATGCGCTGCTCGGTGACTCCGGGCTCCGCAGGGAGGCACCGGGGCCGTTCCGTGCCCGTCGGGGCCGCCCCGGCGGGGTCATTGCATAACGCTTTACATAACCGGGCCCGGCTCGGGCCCCCCCGCACCTGCCGGGCCGTCCCCCCCCCACCCCGGGTCCCCCCGGGCGCCGGAGGGGCGGGAGGAGCGCAGGAACCGCCGCAGCCGCCCGGGGCCGGGGCCGGGGCTGAGGAGCCGAGCGGGCTCCGAGCGGGGTCTGCGGGACCCCCCCCCCATCCCCGCGGGACCCCCGGGATGGCCTCGGGCAAAGCGGCGGGGGAGCGGCGCTGGGAGCTGGTGCGATGGTGAGCGCGGCCGGCCCGGGGGGCTCGGCTTTACCGGGGGGGGCCGGGCTGGGACCGGCCCGGGGGGCTCGGCTTTACCGGCGGGGAACCCGAGCTGGGACCCGCAGGGGCTCAGCTTGAGTGAGAGGGATGCAGGATGCTCTCCGCCCGGGAGAGGAGGAGAACCCGGGCTGGGGGACCCCGGGTAGGGCTGAGGGGACACGGGACCTCGCCCTGGATTTGGGACTCTGCAGGGCGCTCCGAGGGGCGCCGCGTGGTCCCGGCTGGAGAGGGGGCCCGGCTGGAGGGGGGGCGGTCCCGGCTGGAGGGGGGGCCCGGCTGGAGGGGGGGGCACGGCTGGAGGGGGGGGGGGTCCCGGCTGGAGAGGGGGCCCGGCTGGAGGGGGGGCGGTCCCGGCTGGAGGGGGGGGGGTCCCGGCTGGAGGGGGGGCCCGACTGGAGAGGGGGGCACGGCTGGAGGGGGGCACGGCTGGAGGGGGGTACAGGCTGGAGAGGGGGGCCCGGCTGGGGAGGGGGTCCCGGATGGAACAGGGGGCCCGGCGGGGGGACACACGGGGGTGCAGGGAGCGGGCCGGGAGGGAGGGGGGTCGCCGGCAGGGATAGAAGGGTCCCATCCCGAAGACTTTTTGCTCTCTGGAAAGGGTCCTGCCCGTGAGGAGGAGGATGGGAGCGGCAGCATTGCCGAGGTCTCACACTCCGGGCAGTCCCCGGGACCCGCGTGGGGCACTCACTGAGGCCCCTCCGCTCTGTGGCTGCGGGACGGGGCTGGAACAGGGCCCTGCCTGTGCCCGGGGCGGCCGGGACGGGCTGACATTGAGAACAAGCTTTGTCTGTGCTCTTTTATGTCGAATCGTGCAGTTTGTGACGTCCGAGGCTTGTGACTTTTGAGCAGGGCGCTGCGGCGGGGCCGGGCTGGGGCCGGGGGCTCCCGGGGACGCTGGGGGAGGGAAGGGCTGGGACGGCCCGGGGCGGTCCCCGGGCGGGGGCAGAGCCCGGGCCAGGCCCCGGCTATGGGAGAGAGCCCCAGCTATGGGAGGGAGCCCCAGCTATGGGAGAGAGCCCCACAAACCGGGGCAAGTCTGTAGAGCGGGAGTCACTGCAGCTTTTTCTCTTTCCTTCCCTTTCTCCCCCTCCTTGCAGCCAAGGACACTTTTCCCCCTCACACACTCGGACCAAGTGTTACAGCAGCTTTGTGGCCTGGCTCTTGTGCATCCCCACTGCCCCACTCCACTCCCCAAGGGACACCCTGGCTCTGCTCTGTGCAGGGCCCCCATACACCAGAGCTGCAGGGAGCACTGGCGTTGCACCATTAGGAATTTGGCAGGTCACTCTGTGCTGGCGATGCTCAGGGAGCCTTTTGGGTTTCCTGCAGCTGCAGTGGGAAGTGTCAGCTCCTGCAGTGTCACTGCCCCCAGCCCCACAGGACCCCACGGTGCTGGGCTGGGCTGAGGGGGCCCAGGCAGACTCCAGAGCCCAGTGGGGAGCTCATGGCACTGGGGAACATCCCCCTGGCCCCGTGCAGGCAGTGTGGGCACATCCTTGCAGTTAACACTGGGAATGAGCCTCCCGGAGCATCCATGTGCAGAGGAAGGACAGGAGCTCTCTCCAGCTCTGGCTGAGGTTCATGGGTGCTGCAGCTGTGTCTCCAATCAGTACGACAGGGGCTTTAATAAATTAACTCATTAATTACTTGCTGATGAAATTTCGTGTTCAGAGGAGTGTGTGTGAAGTGCAGCTGGCTGCTGGGATGGAAGCAGGCAGCAGGGTTTTGTTCCAAAGGATGGAAACAACTGCAGTTACCAGAATTTTGCTCAGTTAACAGGCAACCCATACTCTGCTAATCAAATCCATAACCATCAATTCACTCGCCTGTTACTTGATAAGCCTCAACCTCTGGCCTGGCATTTGAAGTGATGCTGGAAAGGCCTCAGCTTGGCCTTGGAGCCAGTGACAGCCTGGGGATGGGGATGGGGATGGGGATGGGGATGGGGATGGGGCTGGTCTGGGGGGTGGGGGCGTGCTGGGGGCAGGCTGTACCCCAAGACAATGGTGCTGAGCAGGGGGTGCTGTACCTCTGATCCCTGGGGCTTTACAGGGGAGTGTCCTGTGCTGCTTTGGAAATGTTTGGTCTTTGTTTTCCTGCACATGGTGGTTATGGGGGGTCTGTGGGTCTGTTCTGAGGGCCCTGAGTGGGTTGGGGGCTGTACAGGGTTCAGGCAGGCAGCAGCCCCACAGACACCCATGGAGGGTGCAGGGACCCCTCCCTGGGGGTCAGTCTCAAGGGATGGCCTGTCCCAGACATGCCCAAGTGCCCGTGGGGGCAGTGAGGGATGGGGTGGCACAGGGGTGCAGGCAGGTGGGCTGTGAGGGGATTTTCTGCTCCCACAAGGAACGTGGTCGTGTAGAGTGTGCTGCTCAGAGCAGCACTGCTGAGCCAGCTGCTCCTGCACCCTGCTGCTCCTGCATCCTGCTGCTCCTGCATCCTGCCTCTCCCTCCCCGCAATCCAGGCCTGATGAATATTTCAGTCTCTCTGGGTGTTATTTTTAGGTACGTGCGAGAGGGCCGGTTCCGCATCGAGGAGAGGACGCTGACGGCTTTCCAGTGGCTCTACTCGCCCCAGCAGCACCGCATCCTCAGCAGGGCAGACCTGGGCTCCCCCAGCAGGTAAGGGGGCTCTGGGGAGCTCTGACCCGTACCCTGCTGCTGGCTCTTTCACAAGCCCCTCCTGAGCCTGTCTGGGAGCCCTGTGATACATGAACATTTTGTTTTAAAATAAAGTTCAGGCGCAGGGGTTGCACCAGGAGCTGCAAACACCATGTGAGTGCTGTTCAGTCTGAAGCAGTGGAAAGGACAAACTGCCACCTGCCTGCCCAAACTTTTCTTGTAACCCCCCCCCCCCCCCATGCTTTTGGTTGAGGATCTGCTTTGTACGTGCAGCACTTGAGATTTACTGAAGAAACAGATGAGAGCCAGGGGCTGTTTCCCCCAGCCATCAGTGATCATTGGAAAAGATCTCTTCTGATCCCCTGATTTTGTCTGGTGCTTAAACTCCCCTTGGGAGCCACATCCCAGGCCTGTGCTGTGCTCTCCTGCTGATGCATGTGCACCGCTGTCGTCTCCCATCCCGTGTTTGATGATGAGACACCATTAACATAAAAGCCTCACGGGCCTCCCGACACACAGAGAGCAGGGTCTGCTCTCTGGCCTGCAGAGAGCCCTGGAACACGCCGGGCCCCTGAGTGGCTGTGGCACTAAAAGCTCTTCCCTCTCCGTTTCAGAGCAGTTTTGCTCCAAGAGCCCTTGAAGCCCTGAATATTTATCTGCCTGGAACTGCCTGGATGAGAACCACAGTGGGAGGGGAACAGAGGGAAGAGGTGTCCAAAGGACTTGGATTTCCCGGGACAGGAGGGGCTGTGGGTGCTCCTCGTGCAGGACAAGCAGAGTGGGGATGGAGGGAGGTGACATTCACACCTGGAAGGGACTTCCAGGGCCGTGAGGGAGGTGCCGGGTGCTCTGGGCAGGAGCCACGGCAGACACTGCTGCCATCTGCTCCCCGCCGTGGGAACTCCTCTGCCTGCCGCCGGAGAGCCTTCCCAGACGCTGGAATGACTGCGCTGTTTATTGATTTTAACTAATTCTTGCAAATTGCTTTCAGAGGTTGCGTTAGCCTCACCCCTGCCTGACGCGCGTGTTTCATCTGGCACGGGCGGCTGAAACGCCTGTAACATCATTTATAATTAATGTGAAGTGCTGCTGGGGTTAATTCCACTAGATTCATTTGCTTCCCCGAGGGGGTTAATTGCACTGGATTCCTTTGATTTCCCAGAGGAAAAGTTTCCCCTGGGAATTTACCTGGAGCCGTCTGGAGAGTCTGTGTGACACCAGTGACCAGTTATGGGTGGTGTCTGTGTGTCTGTCATGGGGATAAAGTGTTTGTCTGCCGAGGCAGCCCAAGTGTGAGCTCTGGCTGGGCCACAGTGGAGCTGCTGGGGCCGGGAGTGGAGCTGCGGGCCGGGGATGCTGCGGGCCGGGGAGTGGAGCTGCTGGGGCCGGGAATGGAGCTGCTGGGGCACAGAGATGCTGCGGGGGCACAGGGATGCTGCAGGCCGGGGAGTGGAGCTGCAGGGGTACGAGGAGGCTGCGGGGGCACAGGGATGCTCCGGGCCGGGCTCGGTGGGATGGGCAGCGAGGGGACAGCCACGGCGAGGGTGTGTTTGTTACCGCCTTTATGCCCCTTTGGGCAGGGCAGGGCGCGGGGCAGGGCTGTGGGCAGGGCACGGGGCAGGAATCGGCTCTGCCCCCGCAGCCTGCGGGATCCCGGGGCAGGCGGGGAGCGGGGAGCGCGCACGGCTCCGCACGGCTTTGCACGGCTCCGCACGGCCCCGCACCGCCCGTCACCGCCCCGCACCGCCCCGCGCGGCTCCGCACGGCCCCGCACCGCCCGTCACCGCCCCGCACCGCCCCACTCGGGGCCGGCCCCGCAGGCGCGGCGGGATCCGCGGGCGGAGCGGCGGGCACGGCACGGCACGGCACGGCACGGCACGGCACGGCACGGCAGGCACGGCACCGCACGGCACGGCACGGCACGGCAGGCGCGGGGCTCCGGGCTCCATCCTCGGCGGTACGTGCGGGTCCTGCCCGGGGCGGGGGCTGGGCCGGGATGCGGGGGCTGCACGGGGCTCAGGGCTGGGGATGGTGCAGCGGGAGCCCTGTGAGGGAAGGCGGTGAAGGGATTGTCAGCACCGCTCTGGAATATTGACCATTGCAGGAGGCGATTTCCTGCAGCCCGTGCGGGGCTCTGCCCGCTGCCCCCGGGGGTCGGGTGGTGGTGGGTCCGGTGTATGCGGGGGGGCTTGTCCTGCCTCCCCCGGCACCTCCTTGGCTGGGGAGCCCCAGTGTCTGCACAGAAAAGGGAGATCTGAGCCTCCCCCATGCCCACAGCAGTCTGCGGGGTGATCCTGCCCAGCGCTGCCCCTGTGCGAGCCGGCAGCTCATCCCTGAGCTCACCGGGCTGAGCGTTTCCCTCCATCCTGCCCAGAGCGTTTCCCTCCATCCTGCCCGTTCCCGGGGCAGAGCACCGCTGTGCCCGGCCTGGAGCCGCACGGGGCCCGGCAGGGATGGGATGTTGTTTTGCATCCCTGGCAAAGGCGGGGTGTCAGACGGATCCTGCCGGGCTCTGCCGTTTGCCGCACGCTCCGGGCTCTGCTGTTTTGTTCAAGGCTGCTCGTTGTTTGAGTAGCAGCAGGGACATGATATCTGTCCACCAGGCACGATTTATTGAGGGCTGGAATCGTGCCCAAGAGTTTAAATTCAGACCCAAGGCGGGGTGTGATTGCAGGCAGCGCTCGCACACACCACGGCTCACGGATCCTGCCTTCTCCCCCTGCTGCCGGTTCCTCCCACCGGGGACCATAACCATGGCAGCAGAAATGCCTTTTTCTCCGCTTGTTTGTTTTACCATCCTCCCTCCCCTTCACCCCCAGGCATATCTGTGTTGTAGCAGTGTCCTGGGGGCTGCCCAAAGAGCCTCTGCTGCTGCTGCTGCTCCTGTGGGGCACCTGCCAGAGGCTCTGGGGCTCGGTGGCTGCTGCTGCTCCTGTGGGGCACCTGCCAGAGGCTCTGGGGCTCGGTGGCTGCTCTTCTGTGGAAACAGGAACAGGACTTCAGCAGCAACAGGAGGGGAGACATTTTTTTCCAGGAGCTAAAAACAGCTCATTCTCCACAGACAGTTTTGCAGTTTTGTGGGAGTAGATGAATCCCTGCTTGGAGTTAACATCTGCCTCCAAGCTGGATAGCAGAGAGACTGTCTCTTGACTGGGATTTGGTTTCAGCCCGGCTCTTGCAAAACCCACGCAAAATGGTCGAAAAATGCAGGTGATGTTGGCAAGAGGTAGCAGGGTTTGGAAAAGCTCGAGTCCAAGCCCCGTGTGCCTCGTTTGACACGTTCAGAGTGCCCATGCACGGGTTTGGCCTCAAAGCTGAGCCCTGGCTGCTGAGGCCTGACCTTGTGCCAGCACAGCCCAGCCTTGGGCAGACAATTCCTGTCTGCTGCCGAGGCCGGAGTGCAGGGCAGGGAGCCTCAGGGAACAGCCCCTGTCAGGGGAAGGGCCAGGACACGGGCTGGGCCAGTGAGCCCTGCTGCTGCAGGGAGCACAGGATCATGGAATCACAGAATGGTCTGGGTTGAAGGGGCTGTAAAGGTCATCCAGCTCCAAACCCCCTCCTATGGACAGGGACACCTCCCACTAGACTTCACCATCTTGTGTAACATCTTCACAAACCTTCTGAGTCTCAGTCAGGGTAGTGTTGTTTGTTTTTCTTTTCTTTTATTTCTGTTATTAGGAAACTGTTCCAGAGATTGATTGTATTGAGGATTAGAAACCTCCTAATTTCCAGCCAAAGCATGTTCAGGTCTCTCTCATTCCCAGGCTTTCATCCCGCCCCCACGTTTTCCCAGCCCTGGTTTTCAGTTTAAGCTGTTCTTTTTCTGTCTCTCCACAATTTCTTCATTGGCTGCAGCCTCCCCCCTGCTCCGTGTTTGTTGTGCGAATTGGGCCAGAAGCTCTCTGGTTCCTGGAGCAGCTGCCAGCCTGCCACTGGGAACAGGTTTCTGTGGGAGGTTTGTCCCGATGCATCCTCTCTCCACCAGCCCCTGCTCTGCCTGGGCAGGCGAGCAGTGAGCTGCTGCTCCTCCACGGAGTGTGGGATGTGCAGGGGATGTGCAGGTAGCCATGGTGACAGTGCCCAGGGACCTGGTGCTGGCATGGCAGCTCCTTGTCTGGCTGCAGCAGGGGTGTGTGGCTGCAGCAGGGGTGTCTGTCTGGCTGCAGCAGGGGTGTCTGTCTGGCTGCAGCAGGGGTGTCTGGCCGCAGCAGGGGTGTCTGGCCGCAGCAGGGGTGTCGGGCTGCAGCAGGGGTGTCTGTCTGGCTGCAGCAGGGAGGTCTGGCTGCAGCAGGCACAGAGGGGAGCACGGTGGGGCCAGAGGTGCCTGCCCTGTCTGTGGAGCATCCTGTGCAAGGTGAGCATTGTCTGGATGCACAGAGCAACCTTCCTGCTGGCTCCTGGGCAGGCAGAGTGCAGGAGGATGTGAGCCTCTGCTGCTCCCCTGAAGGGTCCTCCCTCAGGCTCCACTGCCATGGGAAGGGGTGGTTGGAAGAGGTGGAGGAAACAGGCACAGAAAATCTGTGTGCTGGAACAGGCTTTTCCTGGAGAGAGCCTTTTCATGCCTTTACACGAGAGAGGAATTTCATGCCCTTGCTAGCAAGGCAGGGCTCTAAAATGGACGGACTTGAGAAAACAAGAGACTCTGTGCATCAAATTCACAGTGGACTGAGAAGAATTCAGGGAGCCTGAGAGGCCAGTGTGATGAGTTCCTGCATACAGGGCTGTGATGAGACGTGATTTGTGTCCTCTGCAGCAAAGAGCTGGTTCCTGTGATGGTGGGAGAGACCAGCTTTGGGGGGCACAGGCACCTGGTTGTCAGCCAGCACCTGTTGGTTTCCTGGGTTTCTCTGCTCTGCTGGGCAGTCCCTGGGCTGCTGGGAAAGCTGGTGCTGCCCCACCTGGGTGTGAGCATCCCTCTGTGCCAGCTGCCCGAGGAGTGATGCTTTGCAGGTCACAGCGTGGCTTCCTCCAGGGTCTGTTTTTCAGCCATTTCCACAGAAATGAGCAGGAGTGGTCAGGTCACTTTGGACACAGGGGTGAGTCCACGAGCCACCAAAGGTTTCTCAGGAAGGTGGAAGAGGAGCTGGAGGGTGGTTTGCATCCTGAGCTGTGCACAGCGTTGGGCTCGGGGAGGTCTCTGGCTTTCCTGTCCTTTGTCTGAAGTTCTCCTTCCTCCTGGGTGACACACGGCCTCCTGTCCCCAGCCCGGTGGCCTCTCACTCCTTCTGCTCTGAAGCTGTGGAGCAGTGAAAAGCCACCCCTGAGAGCAAGCTGGGCTTTGTGGGAAGCTGCATTTGAGACATCAAGTTTCTCTTTTCACTTCAGCAGTACCATAAAGGGGAAAAAAAATAGTGTTTAAAATATTCCATGAACTGAGTCAGAGGTAATTTGGACACTGTTTTCCTTTGCTCTGTAGGTCAAGCTGGTGATGTGCACGGCATGTTCTTCCTGTCAGGACAAAAATCTAATATTTCTGGGTGCCCACAACCTTCTTTAGACTCATAATAGGAAGCTGGATGCCCTCAGAGTGCCGCAGGCAATATTAAAGCACTAATGATGCAATCAGTCTCTTACCCCAGTAAGAAAGGGAAGAATTACGCTGCCCTTGCTGGGCACAGTCCTGCTCTGAGGTGCCACCAGCAGTGTGGCACTGTTCCCAGTGGGCAGGGACTGCTCACCAGGTTGGGCTGGAGCAATGGGATCTTGGTTCTGGCAGAGGCCCCTGGGAGATGTTAATTTAGCCTGGTGCAGATGGTACTGAGGAGTCGTCCTCCCCCAGGGTTTTGTTCCCTAATTTTGGCTGCTCGGTTATGATTTTGCCTGTTCCTGCTCTGAAAGGAGGAAGAATTTTTCCTTTTTGTTTTTGAGCCTGTGTGAAATACCTCGGGGGGAAGAGGGGAAGTGAGAAAATGTCATTGCTGAGACTATTTCTGGAGGCACGCCCCTGCGGGTGAGACGGTGCTGAGCAGGCAGTGTGTGGTACCCAGGACTGAGGGAGGCTGGTGGCCTGGGGCAGCTGAGCTTGGGTCCCTGGTACATTTTTAACCTTTGCCTGGTTCAAATGCAGTTTGTCACCCGGGTCTGTGGTGGCTGATGCGGCCCTGGGGGGCTGCCAGCAGGAAGAGCTCCACTTCCAGCACTGCCAGCCGGGGTATTCCCAGTGCTGGAGCAGGGTGGGCTTGTGCAGGGGCTGCCCCTCACCCTCCTGGACAGCAGGAAATGGAGATGTTTCCCTATGGCCATCCCAGGGGCCTGCCCTCTCGTGCTGTGACATCCTGGGGCAGGTGTGGGGTCTCTCTGTGCTTTGGCATGTGACGAGGAAGAGTTGTGGGAGTGATTGTGACCTACTGACTGAGGCGACCTCCTGGCAAAGGGGAGTCAGGTCCTGCCCTGCTGTGTGTGTCTCTGTCACCTTTCCTGCTCCCCTGTCACCCTTCCTGCTCCCATGGCACCCTTCCTGCTCCCCTGGCACCCTTCCTGCTCCCCTGTCACCCCTCCTGCTCCCCTGTCACCCCTCCTGCTCCCCTGTCACCCCTCCTGCTCCCCTGTCACCCCTCCTGCTCCCATGGCACCCTTCCTGCTCCCCTGTCACCCCTCCTGCTCCCCTGTCACCCCTCCTGCTCCCCTGTCACCCCTCCTGCTCCCCTGTCACCCCTCCTGCTCCCCTGTCACCCCTCCTGCTCCCATGGCACCCCTCCTGCTCCCATGGCACCCTTCCTGCTCCCATGGCACCCCTCCTGCTCCCCTGTCACCCTTCCTGCTCCCCTGTCACCCCTCCTGCTCCCCTGTCACCCCTCCTGCTCCCCTGTCACCCCTCCTGCTCCCCTGTCACCCCTCCTGCTCCCATGGCACCCTTCCTGCTCCCCTGTCACCCCTCCTGCTCCCCTGTCACCCCTCCTGCTCCCCTGTCACCCTTCCTGCTCCCATGGCACCCTTCCTGCTCCCATCCCACCTCTGGCAGTTCACACAGGGCTGAAGCAGCACACAGGATGCAGTGGATGGTGCTGCAGGGGGACAGGTCTAAGGCTGGGCACCTCCCCGGGGCTCTCCTGGTGTGGTGCCAGCTGAGGTCAGAACTTCCCACAGCCACTGTCACTATCCCACACTCTGCACGCAGGGCTCTGCTGGGTCTCATTTCAGCGTGCCTGGCTATACCCAGAGCTTTTATTTTCAGACATGTTAATTGTGAGCAGTTTAGAGGCAGAGCCGGGCAGAAATCAGCTGGGAGGAGTGTGAGGAAGACATGACCTGGGGGAAGATGAAGCGAGAGGAAAACGTCACACTGCTGTTGATGCAGAGCTTTGACACAGATCACACAGGCCAGGAACAAACGTGCTGCAAGCAAACGACTGCTCCAGATATTTTCTAGTACCTGAATTATGGCTTCAAAGCCTGCAGCATGGGTTTGGGATTTTTTAAAAATAATGTCCTTAAGAAGAGCTCTAAAATTCAAAGAATTTCCATAGTTTCATCTCTTTAAGGCTGTGGGCAGAGAAGTAGGAGTTGAAATAGCTGGATTTCAGTCCAAGTTCTTTCCCTGGAGTTGAGTGATTTCTGTCTCCAGCTCCTTATACCCTCTCTCCCTCCACCCCTTTCTTTCACACATCAGACAGAACTCAAATGTCTCTCAATTTAAAGCTTTTTGGTGCTTGGATGAGAACACTGGGCTAGAGCTGCCTCTGCCCAGGGGCCAGCACTGCGTGGAGTGCCAGGGGATGGGAATGCTGTGAGCCTGCACCAGGCTTGGATCAGTGGGGTGGAAGGTGAGTGATCTGGTTGGACCTTGGGCAGTCAGAGGCTCTTTCTGGCCTCGGGGCTGCAGTGGCTCTGGGCTCCTGGATCCCCTGGGCACGGCAGAGGATTCTGGCTGAGCAGCTCATCCCATCCTGGGGCACAGCTCTGCCCTGGTGTTGTGCTGTGCCCTGGCACAGCCCAGCTCCCCCTGCCTCTCCCCTGCCCAGGGGCTCAGAGTTCCCACCTTTCCTCCTCCCCTGGACTGGCAGAGGGTGATCCCCTGGTGTAGCCCAGCTCTGGGTGGGTGCAGGTGGTTGGTTTGGGGAGGTGAAAGGTGTGAGGACACCTGGGCACCAGGTACAGCCCCTGGGCACCAGGTGCAGCCCCTGGGCACCAGGTACAGCCCCTGGGCACCGGGTACAGCCCCTGGGCACCAGGTGCAGCCCCTGGGCACCGGGTACAGCCCCTGGGCACCAGGTACAGCCTCTGGGCACCGGGTACAGCCTCTGGGCACCGGGTACAGCCCCTGGGCACCGGGTACAGCCCCTGGGCACCAGGTACAGCCTCTGGGCACCGGGTACAGCCCCTGGGCACCAGGTACAGCCTCTGGGCACCGGGTACAGCCCCTGGGCACCAGGTACAGCCCCTGGGCACACGCCCACCCCTGCAGCCAGGCTCATCCCCGGGCTCTGCTGTGCCCTGCAATGCCCAGAGCGTGGTGCAGGGAACAGCATCTCTTTTCCTGGGATTCGTGATGGATGGGAGCTCACACCCAGCTAGATGTCAGCATTTCCATTCCCATGGGATGTCTGAAGCCTGGCTGTTAAAGGACGGGGGTTTGGGCGGTGGTCAGGCTGCAGGTGCCACTCCAGCCTGCCAGAGCTGCTGGGGAACCAGAGGATGCCCGTGTGCCACATGGGGGCTACTGGGGGGTGCCTTGCTGGGCTCTGGGATGGAGGCACCTGTTTGCCGTGAGAGATGCAATGATGGGGTTTTGGTTCCTGAGGTTTGATGCCTTTAGAGGGATATTCCCGAGGGCACAGGAGGGCGAGTGGAGGTTCCCCTGCCCAGAGCCAGCCTGGTGCTGTGGCTGCAGCGCTGACATTTCGGGGCACAGAGGGAGAGGCGGCCCCAGGCTGGCCCCGGTGACCCCCTGGATGGGGGCTCGGTGCCTGGGGCGCCCCCGGGGGCGACGTTTGGGGGCGACACGGCCCCGCCGGTGGTCCTGCCATTAGGAGAAATACGATATTTGCAGCGTGAGGTTGCGAAAAGCCTGCGGCCGCGAAAGAAAAAAAAAAGGAAATGACTTTTTTTTTTTTTTTTTTTTTTTTTTTTTTTTTTTTTTTTTTTGGTGGCGTTTGTGTGTGCGCCTGTGCAGCGCTGCCGCGCTGGGGGCGGCCGGACGGGACCGCTGGGGTCCCCCCGCCCTGGCCCCGGCAGGAAGCGCCGCTCCGGCCGTGCCTGCACGGCTCCGGGGTCCTGTCACCGCTGTGCCATCTCTGGTGTGCCATCTCTGCTGTCCTGTCACCGCTGTGCCATCCCCGCTGTGCCATCTCTGCTGTCCTGTCACTGCTGTGCCATCTCTGCTGTCCCTTCACCGCTGTGCCATCACCGCTGTGCCATCACTGTCCCGTCACTGCTGTCCCCGCTGTCCCCGTGGCCGCAGCGCCCCGGCAGCACCAACATGTTCCAGAGGAAGCGCAGCGTCTCCTTCGGCGGCTACGGCTGGTGGGTGCCTTCCCCTTCCCCTTCCCCTTCCCCTTCCCCTTCCCCTTCCCCTTCCCCTTCCCCTTCCCCTTCCCTCCCCGGGCCCTGCCGCGCTGCCGGGAGCCGAGAGAGGAGCTCTCCTTTCCCCCGGCGGCTGCAGAGCAGCGATTCCGTGCAGGGTCCTTCCCTTCCCTGCCAGCGCGGGCCACGGGAGGGACCTCATTGCCCCTGTGCCCGCCTGGCACAGCTTCAGCCCAGCAAAACCTGCCCAGCTCTGATGGGCAGCGGGGGGACCTCCCCGAGGGCTCCTGTGACCTCCCCGAGGGCTCCTGTGACCCCCCTGAGGGCCCCTGTGACCTCCTGAGGGCTCCTGTGGGCACGGCAGGAGTGTCTGCCCTGCACCTTTCTCTCCTGCTTTCCCTGCTCCTCCTGTGCTCAGACAGGGATGCTCACGGCCACCTTGGGCACCCTGGGCTGTGCACCAAGCTCCCTCCTGCTCCAGGGCAGGTTCCCAGCGCCGCTGGCACCTCCATGAGTCATCCCAGCCTTGCCTGTCCTCAGCAGAGCAGCAGGGCTGCTGCCTGCACCCCAAATTCAGCGGGACTGTTATTCCTGTCTCTTTTTTTCTGAGAGGTGTTGATCTCCAGGGAAACAGCTTAAGGAGACCACACCTTCTGTTCTCCTCCTGCCCTCTCTCCAGGTCTCCTCTCCGAGGTGTTCTGTGCCTGTTCTAAGTCTGTAATTGTGATGGTGTTTGGGGCAAAAGGCTGCTCTGTGCCCCCGTCCTGCAGGGGCTGCAGGGGCAGTGTAGGGGAATGTGGTGTGGAATGGAGCAGCCAGAGACCAGCTGGGGAAATGCTGAGTAACTGTGAGGGCTGTGAGGGCAGCTGGTGCACAGAGGCTTTCGGCTTTGGGGTCCCCTGGGATGGAGCTCACGCCTGGCTGAGGCCAAGAGAGCTGCCTGGGCTGGGCTGTGCTTTCTTTACACACAGAGGGGAAGGGAGCGCTTGGACAGGCTTCGGTACAAATGAGTTTTGTGATATTTGGGCTCTTTTGGTGGTGGCCAAATCGCAGCTCTGGGGCAGCCCTGCCCCAGGCTGCTGTTGTGAGAGGGGCTCTGGGGCTGTAACTGCCCAGGGCTTCCTGCTGTGGTGGAGCAGAGCCATGACCCTCCTTGGCAGGGTGCTCGGGGCCAGCTGGGCCTTGCTGTGGTTTTTTCTTGCTGTGCTTTGGCAGTTGCAGGGGAAAGAAAACCACGAGCTGGAAAGTCACTCAGGAAAACGGGGTCTGCACTGGCTGGTGGGGGCTGCACTGGCTCTTGGGGGCTGCACTGGCCCTTGGGGGCTGTGGTGGCTCTTGAGGGCTGCACTGGCTCTTGGGGGTTGCACTGGCTCTTGGGGGCTGTGGTGGCTCTTGGGGGTTGCGCACTGTTGCAGTTTGGGCTGGGGAAAGGAGTCATGGGCTTTCCTTAGACACCACACCAGTCTCTGCACGGTGAGAGCTGCAGGGGAAGCCCCATCCTCCCTGAGCTGTGGGGTGGGGCTCCCAAAGGGGTCAGTGCACTTTCCCCGGCCCCTGGGGAAGACACTTGCCTGGAAAGCCCTGGAGCGGCCCGGAGAGCCCTGCCCTGGGCGTGAACTGGAAAAGAAGGGACCTGCCGCAGCCCCGTACCTGCACCTACATCTTCTCACGGTCCCACCCTTCCTGTGGCCCGGCGTGTGAGATGCCGGGGCACACCCAGCCACCTCCTGCTGTGGCTGCACTCGCTATTTTCAGCCTCTGCTGGGATGGAAGTTGCTATTTTTTTCCTCTCCACCAGCTGCATCAGCTGCCGGCGAGGTCCCGGAGCAGCGTGCCCGTCCTGGGGGGCAGATGTGGTGCCCCAGTTTGGCTGCAGGGATGTGCAAAGCCATGTGGGTGCTGCCCCCGGGGCTGGTGCTGCCCAGGCCGGGGAGCCCCAGGGCTGTGGGAGTTTCATTCTGCTGCCTTTGGAGCAGGGCAGGGCAGGGCAGACAAACGGCTCTCACAGTCACACTGCAACTGCGGTTTCCCAGACATGGGAGTTCATTTCCTGTGGTTTTGTTTCTGGTTCTTTTTTCTTTTCTTTCGGTTGTTGTTGTTTCTTTTTCTCCCCTTCTCACTCTTAAGAAGCCAAATAACAACAACCGTTTTTCCTTCCCGTGGTTCCAGAGGGAGCCACTTGTGCAGTTCCCACTCAGGGACAGGTCCCATGGGAGCTGCCCCAGCCACCCACTGTCCCTGAGCTGCTTTGCCTCTGCCACTGAGCTTGGAAGCAGCCCTGCTCCCCAGCCTGCTCTCCTGTTCAACATGATTTAATGATCAACAAGGTCTGGGCAGGCTTCTGAGGTATTAAGTCACAATAGCAGGTGCCCTAGATCTATTTTTAGGAGCAGCAGCGTGCCGGCTCTCCAGAGCACAGCATGGGAGCTGATGTTTGGGGAGATGCCTGGAACGGAGCTGCTGTGGCTGTGGGGTTTTATGAGGGCGAGGCTGCTGCAAGAGAGACCCTGGGAAAGGTAATGGAACCTGTGCCTCGATGCCTGCCAGGCTCAGCCCGTGGCACAGAGTGCTGGGGACCCCTGTGCCACCCATGGGTGCAGCCCCTCCTCAGAGTGGAGCCCAGCCTGTGGGTGGAGAAGGTAAAGCTGCGAGTGGGGGAAGCTGCATTTCTGTGGCCGTGCCGTGTCCTCTGCGGCCACAGTGCAAAACAAGAGGGTGTTGGGGGTGTTATTTTGCTGCTCAGTCTTTTTTTGAGATGTGGAACTGACTCCGTGTGGCAGATAACAGAACATTGTCAGTGCCTGCCAAAAGACATTGTTTCGCATTTTGAGACATTATTATGATTTTCATTAATTAATATTAATATGACTGTAACCACCATGATTCTGAGGAGATGAGCACTCATTACTCAGCGCCAGGGAAATGAGTGGAGCAACTGGGGCTCCCAGTCCCACACGAGCCAGCTGGGGCTGCTCTGTGTTTTGTCTGCCCGGGGCCAGGTTGCAGTGTGTGGGGTTTGGTGGGATCTTCCCAGCCCTCCAGGGCTGTCACAGGTCCCTTATCTGTGAATCTGTGGTTTGTGGCAGCTGTGCTTTGGGGAGAGCTGGGACACAGGTGATGGATGCACTCTGCTGCCCAGCTCACCTCTGGCATTCCAGACTGGGAGGCAGCAATTTTGCACCAAGAAAAAACTCGGGGGATTTTTTCTTTCTTTCTTGCTGCCAGGCTTCATTTTGGGTTAAATCTTGGTAGATTTTGTTTTCCAATGAAGCCTCTCTGTGGTGATCATCGTGTCAGCCGGAGCGCTGGCACCCCAAAGGATGCGCTGAGGTCGTGTTTGGCAGCAGCCCCCAGCACCCAACCCCCTCCCAGCGACATCTGGAGCCCCTGTGCCTGCAGTAACACCCTCTCTGCTCTCTCCCCAGGATCGACAAGACAATGCTGGCCAGCCTGAAGATCAAGTGAGTACCTGGCTCTCCTCTCGCAGTGATTTCAGTGGGATGTGTGGTGCTGGGAGTGTGGGGGATGCTTTTCTGGGAGCTGGGCTCCAGCTGGTGCAGTGGAGTCCAGCCATGCCCGCCCACTCCAGGACATGTGCGTGTCCCACAGTCTGTTCTCCTGACAGCCTGGAGTGAATCAGGCACTGGGGGCTGGCAGCAAACACGGTGATGTGATCAGTGTGAGATGGGTGGGCTGAGGTGTGCAGGGGCAGCTCACAGGGCACCAGCTCTGCCTCGGGGCTCGTGGGGCTGGGAATCAGCAGCTCAGGCTGGCACTGAGCTTCTGGGCGTGAATCCAGTCAACTCTGGAGCTTCTGTGTTTTGTTTTTTGGTGAGGTGGAGCAGTGGGCACCTGTCACCAGCTCCTCTCCTGTGCTGCTGAGGGGCTCTGGGCACTGCTCTGGAAGGGGTGGAGTTGTTACTGGGCTCCAGGAGTGTCCATCCCTTGGTGGGTCCATCTTGGATTTGCCCCAGACTTGCTGGGCACCGGTGGGTGGTGTGGGCTGTGTGGCTCTGGCAGGGTGGCTGCTGGGCCAGCTCCTGTCCCGTGCTGTGATGGGGTGAGCTGTGTGGGTCACCATGCCCGCTGGGAAATATCCTCGGCCGATGGGGAGGAAGAAGGAGATGAAGGTCTGGCAGTGGTGGCACCGATGATTTTCTGCTCGTGGCTGTCTGGGAGCTGCCCCCTGTTCCCACCAGCTTTGTCCTCCTGGCTGCACATCCTGGGCGCTGCTCCCTGCCCTCCCATGCGGTGCATCCTCCCCTCTCCTGAATTCCGGACAATCTCCCGGCTCGGGGTTCCCCACAGCGAGCAGCTCCAGCGCTATCAGCTCCAGCCCGTGCCGATAAGAAATGCTCTGGCCGGGCCTCCCCTGGGCCCCAGGCAGTGCACAGGGTGATGGCTCATGCGGTTTCCCTCTATAATCATCCTGCAAATTATTCATTAATGGAAAAGTATCCGGAAAGCCCGGGGGAGCTGCTGCCTGAACCAGCCGGGAAATGCCCCCTGTAAACGGCCCGGCAGAACCGCTGGGGCCGCGCTCACGGCTCGGGTTGTGCTGAAATGATGAGGAGTCAATGTTTATCACTTTGGGGAGCGGAGGGAACTCTCTGCAGACTTTCCTTTCCCCGCCAAGCTGAGAAGGACTGAGCTGCTCCTTGTACTCTACACTCTGCCCTGATTGTTTTTTCCTAAGGCTGTTGCAGCAGCAGAAACCCCCTGGACCCTGCAGTCTCCGCCGTGCCCGGCAGGTAATGCCGTGCCTGGAACGCTGTGCCGGTGCCTGGGCAGGTGAGGGGCTGGGCCGGCCACGTTCCTCTCTCTGTCTCCCCTTTTCCTGCCCTGGCCAAAGGAAGGGCAGTTTTTATGAACATCCACTGCTGTTGGCATCCAACGCTTCCCCAACCCCGCGGTGCTTCTGGTCTGTGGGTAGGCCGCTTTATTAAATGCTTCTGTAATTAGGGCTCGGCCCAAATGCGTTTTGTGTTTGTAAAAAGCTTTTAAAATTATAAAAACATTATAAACGCGAACTTTCGGGTTTTTAGCGCCCTCTTGTTATTGCTGCAGCCTCTGTGGGAGTGTCCTGGTTTAACCCGCGGCACAGAGGCACCAGGCACCGGAGGTTTTCTTTCCCTGTATGAGCTTTACCGAAAATGGGAGCTGCTTTCCGCAGGCCCTGGAGCACCCCAGGGAGCCTCGCGGTGCTGCGGACACCAAACCTGAATTGCAGGACCCGGGAGGCCCCTGGAGCCGGGGTTTGGAGGGACAGAGCAGCGGGAGCGCTGATGGAGGAGGACAAGCCCTGCCTGTCCCCAGAGGGATAAACTCGCCCACACGGGTCAGGATAAACTCACCCCCGCAGGTGGCACTGGGGCACCAAGGCAGCTCTCCCTCTGCCTGTCTCTCAGCTCTCCCTCTGCCTGTCTCTCAGCTCTCCCTCTGCCTGTGTCTCTGCGTTTTCTTCTTCAGTTCGTGTTTCCTCGGTTCCTATGGAAACCAGGGATGTGTCCGAGGGACTGGAGAGGAGGATGAGGCTCTGCGGGGCGGGAGGGCCGGGAGAGGGGAGGGATGGGGGGTCTCGGCACCGCGGGCAGGGCTGGGCTCACCCCCCCGGCTGGCAAAGGCCCCGGGGCTGCAGGTGGGGAGAGAAGGGTTTGCCCGGGGCTGGGGCATTCCCGGGGAGCTGCTGCTGAACAGCCACACAGCCTGGCCCCAGTGAGACACCCGGGGAGCTCTGGGGAGTTTGGGGCTGGCTGTGCCCAAGGGAGCTGTGCTATACCCCGGGGAGCTGTGCCATGGGAGCTGTGCCGAGCCCCGGGGAGCTATGCCATACCCCAGGGAGCTTTGCCATGCCCTGGGGAGCTGTGCCGTGCCCCAGGGAGCTGTGCCGTGCCCCAGGGAGCTGTGCCATGGGAGCTGTGCTATACCCCAGGGAGCTGTGCCGTGCCCCAAGGAGCTGTGCCATGGGAGCTGTGCCGTGCCCCAGGGAGCTGTGCCATGGGAGCTGTGCCGTGCCCCAGGGAGCTGTGCCATGGGAGCTGTGCCGTGCCCCAGGGAGCTGTGCCATGGGAGCTGTGCCATGCCCCAAGGAGCTGTGCCATGCCCCAAGGAGCTGTGCCATGCCCGTGCCTGCCGGGCACAGGAATCTGAGAGCGGTGACACCCAGCCAGGAGCTGCTGTGCCCTGTCCCACCCCTCGGGTCTGAGTGTCCTGGCCACAGGCCAGCCCTGGCTCTGGAACCCACTGTCCTGAGGCAGGAGGAAGCTCCGGCTGCCACGGGGAGCTGAGAAATGCTCCTGCCCAAAGGCAGCCTGTGGGGGATGAGGAGTCTGGGAGAGGGCTTGGGGAGACTCTGCTCACTGTTTTTGGGGTGCACATCCCAGAGGGGGGAAGCAGGCACTGGTGCTGCTGTGCTCAGGGCTGGGGCTGTTGAGAGCTGCTGGGACTGGGGCCAGCCCAGGGAGCTGTGGGATAGAGACTGAGACCCTTGGGCAGTAAGTGCAGACCCTGGGGTTTGAGTTGGACCAATTCCAGCATCATCCCTACTTTCCTGTTACATTTTTTTTATTCCTTACCCACTTCAGGGGAAAGCACTTGGAGCAGCTGGCGAAGGGGAATCGTGTCCAGAAGCAGCTCCCCAGCCTTGCTGGGTGTTGGTGTTTTCTTGTGCCACATGAAGTCTCTGTAGGGAGCTGGAAGTGTCCCCAGGGTCGTGAGGTCCCCGTGGTTCCCCTGGGGGCAGGGCCCCATGCAGCCCTAGTCAGACACGGGGTGTCTGAGGTCAGGTTGTGCTGCTGGGAGGGAAGGCCTGAGCCAGATGGCAGCTAAGCTGCTTCCCAAGTGGGAAGGTCACCCTGAGGGGAAACATCAGCCTGCAAAGGATCTTTGCATGTCAAACAGCAGCTCTGGCCAGGTGAGGCAGCCAGGTGGGTTTGTCTGCCTCTCACAGCAGCCCAGCAAGTGCAGGGGTCCCCAAGAATGCAGGCACAGACCCTTGAGCCCCCTTGGCCTTGTAAAGTCCTTGTATTGGGGATGTTGGAGGTGGAAAAGTGGGATGGGGGCTCGTGGGGCTCTTCCTCCTCCTCTGTGGAACAAATACAAACTGGTAGAGTGATGTTTTATGGGGGTTCACCAGCCCTTTGCCTGCTGACAGCTCCTCAGCCTTTGTGCCCTGGTTATTTCTCATTGGTATTGACGGGGTGTGCTGAGAAACCACAGACTGTTAAACAGAAAAAAATCTGTAAAAAAATCCCCTCCTTCAGGCAGAATCACCTCTTCTTTTAGCCTTATAAAGCAAAAATAGCACGAAAATAATCCTGTCTCTGTGGAGTGGAGGAGCCATGTACAGCATTTCCTGGGAGTCAGGGAGTGTGCAGTCAGAACTCACATGAAAGAGCATGTGATGCTCCTCTGCCGATGGCAGCAGCAGGATGAAGGTGGGAAGAGATGAAAGATTTACTCGACCTTTGTAAAAAGAGCTGTCCAGGCTTGAGGCTCTTTAATGCTTGATGGGCTGGAACTGAGCTAATGGGAAGACGTGGGAATGATTTAGTGACTCGGAGGTGGCTGCACTGACTGTGGCACTGATCTTGGAGGTTTGTGCTTGGGTCCTGTGAGGACAAGGTCTGGTGAGCAGATTGCATCTAAGTAAATTCCTTTGACTTATTAGCACTTCATAAATGGATAATTGCATGTAAATGTATGTTTTGCAATTATATTTAGCCGGAGAAGCACATGCAAAGGAAATGCTGTCGGAACTACTGCACAGCAGCCAGCTGCAGCACACAGGGAGAATTCCTATCTCCATCGCTCTGGAACTGCTCCTCTCCATTGCTGCCAGGCGTGGAGCCAGCCCAGTGTAAACCCAGCAGTGACCCCCACCAGGGACATGGATGGATGGATGTCCCAGCTCTGGAGCCTGGCAGTGACCCCCTTCTGCCAGAGTGCCTGGGGAAGGGCTGAGGGTGCAGGGTGTTCTGGGTTGACTCCTAAACCAGGACACAGGCCCAGGCTGCAAGGAATCCCCTGGACTTGCAGAGAACTTTAAACTCAGTTTAAACCAGTGCTGGGCTGGAGGGGCAGGATGAGGCCAGGTTGAGTCTCTCAATGGGTCAGTGCTGGATCAGTGTGTTACTTGTGCACCCAGCAGAGTGCAGGGCTGGGCATGGCATGCCAGGCAAAATGAGTCCTTGTGCTGGCAGCAGGTCTTGTGCTGGGTTCCTGCTGGGATGAAGCCTGTTGTAGTTCCAGGGAGCTGCAGGTGTGTCCCCAGGGTGGTGACAGGTCTCTGCTGCTGCCGTGGGTGGTGGCTGCTGCTGTCCCTGCACGCCCTCAGCTGCTGGAGATGCTTGCTGGGCTGGTGGCAGGGCCGTGGTCTGTCCTTCCTCATTGGCCCAAGGAGATTTACCAAATCCAGCCAGTCCCAACGTCTCCCTGCTATCTCAGGCAGGCAGGCGGGAGCGCTTCCCTCTTCGTTGAAGGGCAGTTATCGCCCTGGCTGCCTGCCCACACCCAGCCCTGCACCACACAGCATCCCCTCAGCTCGTCTCACAGCCGGCTGGGGCAGAGGAAGTTTTCACAGGAGGAGGAGGAGGAGGGTGCTGTCTGCTCTGAGGACTTGGACTGTTTCAGCCATTTAATCTGGTAAGCCTTAGCTATATAAAATTTCAGGCTGGGGGAATGGGTACTGGCACAGCTCCACTGGTGCTCCCCCTTGGTATTTGACTCTGTGCTTTCCCTCAGTGGCCTGGTGTAGATATTTGGGTCTGTGTGAGGGGTTGTTCCTGCAGCAAGCCCAGCCATGGGGCAGGGGAGGTGGGTTGGGATCTGGAGGAGCAGACTCCACTCCATGGTGACGTTGGCGCGGCGGCGCCTTCCCGTGAGTGCCGCCCCGTCCATATGTTAAAATGTTGTTGTTGCTGTCAGACAGCCTTCCCGTATTTAAAGCTAGATTATCCACAATTACATCTGCCCAGAGGACGGAGCAGCCCCACGTGGGTCTATTTTTAGCTCTGTCTCAGAACTAATAAACTGTGCTGGTTTTTCCTCCTGCCATATTTATAGCCCGTTAGGCTGGGGAGTTGTTTGCAGTCGGAGGGCGGCTGCTGGGAGAACAGGCACCTTCTGAGAGCAAATATTGTCGTGACGGGTGGAGGGAGCCATCATGGCCCTGGGGATTGAGGCACCATCTGCCTCTGGGTTCCCTCCTTGTCTGCAGGAGTCACTGAAGTCACCCAGGCAGGATTTCCAGGGGCTCTTGCCCCACTTGATGTGCCCACTGGCCTCCCCTTGGCTGTGGCTACGTGCCCTCTCCCTGCCAAGGTGGGTGTGATTTGGGGAGCCCCATCTCTGCCAAGCCAAGGAGCCCAGAGCAGGGTAGGCAGCGCTGGCGTGGCAGTGCAGGCGTTGTGCCAAAGCCTGCGGTTTGTTCCTGATGATAATTTTGTTAATTACTGTACCGCTCCCGCCGGCTGTCGCTTTCCCTGCGAGCTGGCAGGGCCCTGGTGTCCCGGTGTCCTGGTGCCCTGGCGCCAGCAAACCCAGGGTCGGGCAGGGATGGGCAGCCACTGGCACCCAGTGGTGTTCCTGTGCCATGGAATGGCCTGGTGCTGGCAGGGCCCTGGTCCTGGACTGGAAATGGCCCTCTCCATCTCTGCTGTTTCATTTCCAGTGGGGCTTGTGATGCTCTCAGTGACCCATACCGTATCCAAGGACCTCACATCTTCCAAAGCCTGTTGTGAAAACATGGCTCATCTCAGGCTCCCACCCAGAAGAGATGTGTAGAGGCTTGACAGGTACTTGAATAGGTCAGAGCTATATTCTGAGTCTCTGTGAAGTCTCAAAGGTCAGTCCTTTCAGGCACTGTCCTGTCTCGTTCCTCTCAAATGTTACTGGTGTCACACCAGGGACTGTGACAGCTCCTTTTTCCTACAACAATACGGTGTTAATCCTTTCTAGTTGAGAATGCAGAGTCCACTTTCCAAAGCCCTGATAAGATGATCTGGCTCTCTTGTTCCCGGTCGTTGATGAGGTTGCAAAGTGCGAGGTGATTTGAGGAGGAGGATGGTGGCTCTGCAGCTAAAAACGGCTTCATTTTCCATCTTTTCTTATTTGGAGCAAGAGGCAAGGAAAAAATCTGTGAAGCAGCAAAAAAACCCAGGATGTGATTGACTTCAGAACGTTCCCTGTAGTATGGATGTGTCAGAGATAATACCTGTGTTTTAGCTCCACAAATTATATGTCTTTTAATGCTTTCACATCAAACAAGGTGTGTGAGGGAGGCGGGTAATTGAGCTGGTGTCATCTCCAGAGGAGTCACTGGGGCCTGGGTGCTGCTGCTCCTGCTGCCACCCCCTGTGGCACTGGGACCTGCTCTGTGACCCCCTTGCTGCCACCTCCTCCTCCCACATCCCTTGCAGCATCCTCGGGAAGGGCATTGCTCCACTGAGGTTAAAGTTTGGGCCTGATCCTGAGCTTCCAGCTGGATCCCAGTGGTGATTGATCGGCAGAGTGGCTCCAGGGATGGTCTTTGCTCTGTATGGGAGGCAGAGCCAGGCCAGGGGCTGAGCAGGGTGCTGGTGGTGCTGAAGTGTTGGGCCAGTGGCACACGTTAGCAGCTGTGCATCCCAAATCTGGCTTTATTAGTGATGGTACTGATGAACGGTGACATTTAGCTCACTGATTTGCTAGCAAAATTCAGAGGATCTGCTCATGCTGTAAAGACTAATTTCCTCTGCTGATTTGATCTAATTTAATTGGACGCTGAAATCTTGGAGCTCATCTCTTCAGGAGGCCTGTGTTCACGGGGAGAAATACCCCAAATTATCAGGAATACAATTTCCATGTAATTGTGCTGCTGTCGTGGCCATGACTACCTCGTCCTGTATCAACCGTGCTGCAGCTGATGCAGCCCCCAGTTGCCATCACACAGCCAGGCTGCTGGGCAGGAAGACCCCAGGGGTGACTCAGTTGGGCTGTCTCAATTACAGGACAGAGTTTGGCTCATCGCCACATGGCACACAATGGCTGGGAGAGGTGTACGAGAGACTCCTTGTACCCACAGCTTGCTTTGTTCCTTGATAAATGAGTCCTGGAAAGCCACCCACTCGTGCATTCATGTGTTGGTGGCACGGTCAGTGTTCCAGGCCCCTGGCACTGATGCTCTTGGGTGGCTTTCTTGAAGTTCTTGGCCTGGCTGTGGCTCAGGTCTTGCCCCTTTGGAGGTGGTTTGGTTCAGTGTGTCTGTCACACAGGAGCTGTTTCATTGGGGTGCTCTGGAGCCTTTGTGCCCTTGAGCAGGGGCAGCCTGGGGTGTTCCCAGCACCTTCCTTAGCTGTGCTCCTCAGCATCCCCCTGCCCAGGGGAGGGTGACAAGACCCAGCTGACCTCAGCTGCTTTCTGCAGCAAGAGTTCTTTCATTTTTGTTCTTTCATGGTGGCTTTGACCTCTGTTCCTGCCTGCTCCTTGGGAGGGCTGGAAATTGTGCTGGGGAGGTGAGCACTCGTGGACCCTGCTTGGCCACAGGCAAGGCAGAAGGTCAATGCTTGACTGCCCTTGTCACAGGGATGGGCTCTGGACAGGGCAGGCTCACTGCCTGTGTGCTCCTCCTTGAGCTCAGCAGGTAAATTTCTCCTTTCTTGCACTTCACCCCTGCTCCTCTGTACAGGAGCCACAGGCCAGGGCACAGGGAGCTGCCAGGGCTGGGGCACTGCTGTGCAGGGGGGCCTTGCCAACCTGTGGGGTGGGAGCTGGGGCTGCCCCGTGCCTTGGCACACATCCATCCAATCTCTCAGACCTGGTGTTGGGGTGGCTGGTGGCATTTCTGGGGAGATAAGCTCGTGGTGCTCTGTCTCTCCTTGCCTCCATGGAACTGCTGGCTCTGTGCTTTCCTGGGATTTCCTTCATGTCCTTCTAACTGAAGCCATAAAAGAAATTTCTAATCAGATTACTTGGGGCTGGATGTAATGTAATCTAAAGCTCTATTTTCTTGTGATACTTCTCTAAAAGTGGGTGCCCTCTTATCCTCCTCCTGCAGCACCGATTGGAACACTATAATCGCTTTCTCCCTCCTTTGCAAGCTCCCAAATCCATTTCTGCCATGCCAGGGAAATCGGGATGTGGCTGCTCCTTTGCAGGGAAACAGTTGCTATTTTTGGGTTTCGGGCCGTGTTGCATTGTCTCCTTTTGTTCCTCTCTGGCTCCCAGTGCTCGGGGCTGGCGCAGCTGCCCCATCTCTGCTCTCCCACCTGGGCACTGCAGGTTCCCTGCTCAGGTGGGAGGCAGTGCCCAGGGGGGCTCTGGGTGAGTGCCTGTGGGGTCCCAAGGGGTGGGGAAGGGTTCCAGGCAGATCTCTGGGCTCAGGCACGGTGCCCCAGGGTGGGGCTGGCTGTGGCAAATGCCTGGCATAGCTCGTGTATTTCTGGCACTGCCCCTCGTGAGAGAGAGAACCAGAAATATCTCCTGCCCAGGGAGGCACAGAGGGCGACAGGGACGTGTCCTGCTCTGTCTGATGAGGCAGCACCGTGGCTCTGGCTGGAGAAGCCCTGAGTCACCCGAGCTGTGGCTGTGGCTCAGGTGTGAGTGTGGGGCTGGGTCTCTGCAGGTGGAAAGGCCCCTGCAGGTGTCAAAGGAAGATTGATGGGCTGCTCACCTATGGGGGGTTTCATCTCACAGCAGCTTCTATACAAAAGCCAAAGTTATTACATAAATTAATGGCTTCATAATAATATTAATAGTGTCATTTATTCACAGCGGATTCAGTACTTCTGGGGATAAAGGCTCAGTCTTGTTCTGGTGTTTTCATATCTCCCTTTCTCAGCAGGGTCCAGAGGGCTGCCAGGTGATGTGTTAATCACGGCGTGTAATTGTCCTGGCCTGTCCTGCACTCCCTCCAGCCCCTCAGGCTTCCAAGTTTGCTGCCAAACTGCTTTTTCTGAAGAAAATGTCAGGGCATTTTTCAAGAGATATTTATTTCTTCATAAAACCAGGGCAGCTGCTTACCCTGGAGACAGTTCAGTGACTGAAGGGGTGACGCTGATGTTTTAAAGGAAGGATGGAGACTTGGAGTCTCTTCAACTGCAGGGTTCTGTCTTGGGAGATGTCCTCTGGGACATCTGGAGATCCTCTGGGGGTGCTGGCCCTGACAGGGGGTCCCTGTTGCAAACATTCAGGAAGGTGATGGAAGCTTTGGTGGCCTCCCTGCAGGAACAGGAGCTTGGATGGAGCTGGAGGGGGTGAGGCATGGGGAAGACAGGCAGGGCAGGAACTTTCAGCTGCACCAGCCCTGCCACCTTGTGTGCCTTCCCAGGATCCCTGACATCCTGCCCTGGTCCCTCCTGGAGAGGCTGCCAGATGGCAGAACCTGAGAAATGCAGGGCAGGTTCTGCAGGGTCTCTCACAGCCAGAGGTGATGTCCTGAGGAGCAGGAGGTCCTGGTTCCTTTGACCTGTGTGAGCACCCAGCCCTCCCAGGAACCCACAGCCCCCAGCCCACCCCAGCCCCCCACCATCTATTATCCTGCCCTCAGCCTATAAATTAAAAATCAGCTGCAATGGGTCCAGAAGCAATTACTTCCATTGTGGGCTGAGCCATGTTTGGTTGGAGAGGGAACACGACTGAGTTTCTGCTCAAAGTTTGTCTATTTCCAAATAGAAGAGAATTAAACATCTTAAAAAATCAATACAAAGCCACTTCAGCATAAACCAAGAGGAGATTAATACTTAACTTGTCTGCAAAAGGGGAGGGGAGATGTGGAAAATGTCTCCAGAGAGGGAGACTCAATGAAATTTGAATCTGCCTGTTTAATGTGAGAGCTAAAAGATTTAAAATTAACCTCCCTCCCCCTCCATTAACTGGAAACTAATTTGAGAATTGGTGTAATTTGGCACAGAAACAGGATCTAATTTTTTTTTTTTTTTTTTTTTTTCCCTGTGCCTGAGAAATTTGTTAGACTGATAGCTTCAGCTTGAAGGAAAGCAGACAGGTATTTTCTGCAGGAAAAGATCTGTTGATCCACCAAAAACTGTATTGAAAAGCTTGGCAGAGGAGGCAGCACCCAGGTTTAGCAAGATTCATTCCTCTCACCTACTCACATTCTCTCACCACCATTCAGAGTTTGGCATCACCTGATGTTGTTGTGACGAGACAGAAATGGACTTTGGAAAATTTGGAGAAGGAGTTGGACTTTTTCCTGTGGGGGAGTGGGTACCTCAACACTTGTCTGCTGGAACTGCTGCTGCCTCAGTCCCCCCAGGGATAACGAGATCTGATGAAATAATACAAAATAATACAAAATAATACAAAAATACTGTTCTTGGGTTTAAGTTTGGGTCTGGACTCTCTGGAGTGCTCCATGTGCACGGGATGGGTGCTGTGGTGACACTGAAACGCTGTCTGGTTCATCTGGGGTGAATTCATGTTGAGTGTTGATAAAAATAACATCACTCCTGTTTTTATCTGACTTACAGTGGGATACAGAAAGAGAGTACGGCAATGATAGGGGTTTTGTTGTTGTTGTATTTAAAGAAGCCAAATGATTAGAGATTCTGCTGAAGTGTTTAGACAGAGGAGGCCAGAACTGAGGTTGTGTTGATCTCCTCAAGGCTGGGAGACAAGGGGGTGACGGGCAGGGGAGGTGGGTGAAGCAGGAGTGTGGCAGGCAGGATGAGAGCGGCTGCTCCCTGCCAGATGTGCTCTGTGGCCTCTGCAAGCTGTTTCTCCTGAGCAAACACATTTATTACAGGCTTTGCCAGGGGAGCCCCACGCATTGTTAATGATTGACTGCCCCAGCTGGGGGTTCCCAGGCAGCTCCTGTTCCGTGCTGGGCTCTCGCTCTCTGGGTGGGGAGCAGGGGGCTTTCTCACCATCTCTTCCCTAGGAACTGTTCAGGTCCTGCCTGAATGGATGGTGGATGTGGCTGCCTGCAGCCTGTGTGTGCCCCCCAACAGACCCCTGTTTGTGTCAGGGTCCCCCCAAAGCCCTGAGCTGGCTGTGGCACCTGGAGCAGCTGTCCCAGGGGCTCTGTGTCTGTGTCCCTTTGCCAGGGAGGTGCTGCCCTCCCTGCCCTGAGGCCGGGCCAGCTAAACCCACCTGGGCAGTGGCCTGGGCCGGGTGCAGGAGGGTTGTCTGGACTGTTCCTGATGGCTGCGGGGCTGTGAGACCCAGCAGGCTCTGGGCAGGTGCTGTGCCCTGTGCTGTGCCCTGTGCTGTGCTGTGCTGTGCCCTGTGCTGTGCTGTGCCCTGTGCTGTGCCCTGTGCTGTGCTGTGCCCTGTGCTGTGCCCTGTCCTGTGCTGTGCTGTGCCCTGTGCTGTGCCCTGTGCTGTGCTGTGCCCTGTGCTGTGCCCTGTGCTGTGCTGTGCCCTGTGCTGTCCTGTGCTGTGCTGTCCTGTGCTGTGCCCTGTGCTGTGCTGTGCTGTGCTGTGCCCTGTGCTGTGCTGTCCTGTGCTGTGCTGTGCTGTGCCCTGTGCTGTGCCCTGTGCTGTGCTGTGCTGTGCTGTGCCCTGTGCTGTGCCCTGTGCTGTGCTGTGCTGTGCTGTGCCCTGTGCTGTGCCCTGTGCTGTGCTGTGCCCTGTGCTGTGCTGTGCTGTGCTGTGCTGTGCTGTCCTGTGCTGTGCCCTGTGCTGTGCCCTGTCCTGTGCTGTGCCCTGTGCTGTGCTGTGCCCTGTGCTGTGCTGTCCTGTGCTGTGCTGTGCTGTGCTGTGCTGTGCCCTGTGCTGTGCTGTCCTGTGCTGTGCTGTGCTGTGCCCTGTGCTGTGCTGGAGGGATGTTGTCCTGTCTGATCCCACACCTGGCAGCAGGGATGCTGCTTTCATCCCTCAGACTAGGAACTTGCTCAAAGTGCTGCAGCTTGTCCCGTGTCTAATTCCTGTGAGAATTAAACCGGCAGAAGAGAATGGTGAGATAAAGGGGGCAGAGGGACCTGGGTGTTTTATCACCACGGCAACAAGGATTTCCAGGGAAAGGTGCTGAGGTGAGAAGTAGATAATTTACAGTTTACTTTATAAAAAAAAAAAAAAAAGAAAAAAGAAAAAAAGAATTATTTTCCTGGAGGGAGCTGTGTGCCAGCTCCGGGTGCGAGGGACAGGCTGGGGGCTGCTGCAGCCTGGGCTCAGGGGAGGGATGCTCGGCCCTTGCAGGGGGTGGCAGAGCCCGGCTGGGACCGGCTGGGAGGTCCTGGGGGGCTTTGCTGCGGTGAGGAACCGCCTGTGGGGCAGGAGCGGGTCCTCCCTCTGGGGGGATGAAGGGGCTGTGCTGGCACCTCGCCCCTGGCGGAGCCCGGGGAAATCTCCGTGCGGGGTGACCGGGGGCTGTGCCGGGACAATCTCCTGGCCGGGATGACCCGGGGCTGTGCCGGTCCCGGGCCGGTGACGCGCTCAGAGCTCCGCCCGCGGAGCCGGCCCGGGGCTGTCCGGGGGTCTGCGGACACACCCAGCCCCCGGCCCGAGGGGCAGCGGGGCAGAGCTGGTGCCATCCCTCGGGCGCTCCCGCGGGGCTCCGTCACCGTCCCCGCGCTCGTTCCCGTCCCCGCGCTCGTTCCCGTCCCCGGGCTCGTTCCCGTCCCCGCGCTCGTTCCCGTCCCCGCGCTCGTTCCCGTTCCCGGCTCGCTCCCGTTCCCGGCTCGCTCCCGTCCCTGGGCTCGTTCCCGTCCCCGCGCTCGTTCCCGTCCCCGCGCTCGTTCCCGGCCCCGCGCTCGCTCCCGTTCCCGGCTCGCTCCCGTCCCCGCGCTCGTTCCCGTCCCCGCGCTCGCTCCCGTTCCCGGCTCGTTCCCGTTCCCGGCTCGTTCCCGTCCCTGGGCTCGTTCCCGGCGGCGCGGGGCGGGGGCGGTCGCGGCCGTGGACGCGCCGCCGCCCCCGCCGGTGCCGCCGCTCGGTCGCTCGGTCTCTCGGTCGCTCTGTCGCTCTGCCGGTCGCTCTGTCTCCCGGCAGGGCCCGCAGGGGCTCCAGGGGTCGCGGGGGCCGCGATGTCCCGCGCGGGCGGCAGGACGCGGGCCCGGCGCGCGGGGGTGCGGGCGGCCGTGGTGCTGATCGGGCTCCTGCACCGCTCCCGGCAGAGCAGCGAGAGGAGGTGACGCCGCGGGGAGCGCTCGGGACCCGCCGGGGCTGCGGGGGGGACTGCGGGGCGGGGGATGGAGATCCGGGATAACCGGGGTAACCGGGGTAACCGGGATAACCGGGGTAACCGGGATAACCGGGATAACCGGGATAACCGGGATAACCGGGGTAACCGGGACCCGCGCGGGGCGGGCGCCGGAGCCGGAGCGGGACCGGGACCGGTACTGGGATAACCGTGAGCCGCGCGGGGCGGGCGGCGGGAGCGCGACACCGCAATAACCGCCAGCGCTCCGGGCCGGGGCCGGGGCCGCTGTCAGTGCCGGTATCAGTGCCTGTATCAGTGCCGGTGTCAGTGCCGGTATCAGTGCCGGTGTCGGTCCCGGTGTCGGTGCCTGTATCAGTGCCGGTGTCGGTCCCGGTGTCGGTGCCGGTCCCGGTGTGTGCAGGGGCCGCCCTCCCGCCCAGGTGAGCCGGTGAGCCGGTGAGCCCCGGTACCGCTGCTGTGGCAGACCCGGCGGGACCCCCGCGGTCCCCGGGCCCCTCCCGGGCGGGCAGAGCCCGGCCCGGCCCCGCAGCTTTGTCCCGCCGCGCCGGGAACAGCTGACAAACGGTTTCATCTTTCATCGCCCAAACCACGGGCTGCACTTGGTGCTCAACTTTGTGCCGGAGGAAAAGGCCCGTTCCCAGCGCTGTCCGAGCCGGAATCTCTCCCCCCGCCCCGCTCCGGAGCCGCTCTCGGCCCCAGGGCTGACCCCGCGCTGATCCTGCGGGCTCCCCCGGCACGGAGGTTTCGCCCCCAGGGCTCTGCTGCTCCGGCAACTTCAGTGTTAAAAATAGTCAGGAATACGCAGCCGAACCTCACAGAGTGTGTGCCTCTGGGTCAGGGGGGAAGAGACACGGGCACTGCTGCACACTGAGGTGGTGGTTTTTTTTTTTTTTTTTTTTTTTTTTTTTTTTTTTTTTTTTTTTTTTTGTTTTGTTTTGTTTTGTTTTGTTTTGTTTCTTGGTTCAGTTTGTGATGTTGTACCAAACTGGAATGAATGAAGAATAGATTATTTGGAATAGTTGTTGTAAAATATTCTCCCACTCCCTAATCTATAAGCATGTAAAATCAGAGTGAGGCGACTCTGATCTTGTCTGCCCTCAGCTGTGGGCTGCAGGGTCTGTACCCCATTTCCCAGTGCTGCTGGCACAGGGACTCTGCCTTGGACAGCTGGGGCTGTGGAGAGCAGGATTTCAGTGATGCTGAACATTCCCGGGGAGTTCCTGTGCCACTTGCTGTTGTGGGATATTTCCTTCTCCCTTGCTGGGGTGTGAGGCAGATCATCAAAGCAGAGCAGTTGGAAAAACCCACCCTGCAGGTCCCAATTGAGCAGCAGAGGGTCCTCAATGACCCACCCGGGGCTGGGAACCCTGTGCCACACTCCCTGGCTGAATGCAGAGTGTGGGGACTGCGCTGAGGTTCCCGGGTGGGTTTCACTGTTCCTGCCCCTGCTGCTGCTCCCTGGGTTTGTCCTGTTTAGCCCAGGCCTGTTGTAGCCGCAGCTCTGCCCTTGGGCCGTGGGTTCAGCCACCAGCCAGCAGCTCTTGGGGGGGCTGGAAATCTTTTCTCCTTTTTTGTGTGTGGTAGAGACCCCCGTGTGTGGGGATGAGTGCAGAGTGACGCTGGTGGGGGCCCAAATGCTCCTCTGGATGTTGCACCCCCTGAAACTCCTCGGCCAATCCTGCGTTTGCCTCAAGGGCAGGGGGTGCTTTACCTGTCACACCAAGCAAGACTTTGCCCAAGAGTTCTCTTTCCCCCAGGGACCAGGTTTCTATGAATGAGCTCAGCACGACACTGAAAGTGCTTAGGAAAAAACCTGGCTCTGAACTTGCACAGGAATCTGCCCCGTGGTGTGTGAGTCTGGTTTTCCTTTTTTATTTATTTTTTTTTTCCCCCCAGCATTGTGTTGTGCACAAAACGTCTCAGTGCGCCTCTTGCTGTGGGGTTTACTGAGTACAAGAGTCACACAGACACCTCGAGGGGAGAACAAGACCCTGAGGAGGTTTTTTCCGTCTGCCGTGGACTGAGGAGCCTCCCTGGGGGTGATTGCAAGAATTCAAGCGGTGCTCCACGGTGGTTGTTTCATCTTATGCAAGCTGTCAGGGCCATCAAAGTGACATAATCTGCAGGAAAAGGAAGGGACTGGTAGCAGCATCGTCAAAAGGGACTCTGTTCCTCCACCTGCTCCTATTTGCTTTTTTTCCCTCCTACATTCAGTCTTTGTTCTGCATTTGCAATTGAATTTTGCTTTCCACGAGCCATATGCAAGTCTGGCAGGATGGGTGGCAGCTGCAGAGTCTGTGGTGGCCCGTGTCCCTTCCCTGTCAGCAGCCCAGCAAAGTGCAGCGCAGCACACCAGGCTCCCCTGGCAGAGCCGGGTGATGTGTGCCCGCCCCTCCACCTGCAGGCTGCTCACCTGTGCCCACCTGAGCTGGAGGGGAGGAGCAGGGAGGTCTGGGGGGCTGGCTGCTGCTGGGGGCTCCCCCTTGCTCCTGTTTTCCTCTGGGATTTGTAACTGTGTTTGTACCTCAATGAATTTTCCTCACTATCCCACATGAAGGTGAGGTGATGCTCTGGTGGCTGTCCCGTCACAGTGGAGGGCTGGTGGGTGGGTGGGTGCCCTGTGGTGGGGCTCTTCTCCTCTCACAGCCTCCCCTTGCCCTTTGGCACCGGTGCCACGGCTGATGGAGCTTTCTGGGAGCTGCTCTCTGCAATTTGCAAATTATTGAATCAGCTCAGAAACGGCCGCCCGAGGCTCCTGGCTCGGGTTTGGCAGGAATAGGATCAGACGAGCCTTCTGGTCTGAAAATCTCTGCAAGTGCCTTGGCTGATTTACCCAGATCTGCAGGAAATTGCCACTTTCTCTGTTCCTGCGAGGGAGAGTAGGCAGCACATTTTGTAAAAGATAAAAACTTCTTTTCACCATTACTTGCATATCGAGCCTCGCTGTCCTGGCCTGGCCTGGCCCAGCAGGAAGCCCTTGGCCAGCTGGAAGGATTCCAGTGTCTGCAGAGGTGCAGGCAGAGCAGGGATCAGCTCCTTGGTGTCCCCCCTGCCCAGCAGGGACCCCACGGCCAGGGCAGGCAGCAGGGACCCCAGAGCAGGCAGCAGGGCTCCTGCCTGCTCAAGTGTGGGGCGCTCTGAACTGTTCAGCAATGTTTATTTGCTGTTCAGAGGGGCAATTAAAGCCAATCCCTGGCAGTTAAATGTCACCTTTCTCTGAGCAGGGCTGCGGTCCCACTCCCAGGACAGGACAGGGTGCTGGGGACGCTGTGTGTGTGTGCAGGTGCAGGCTGGCAGTTTGAAAATACGTAATTTATTGCAAGAATTGTAGATGAGAAAATGCTGCACTTTTTTTTTTTTTCTTTTTTTTTTTTTTGCTGACTCTCAGGCTTGGATGTGAGAAGGCAACACTGCTGAATAGGGCTGGGCTGAGCCAGGACTTAACAAGGTAAATCACTTTCTAGGGAAGAGGTTCCATGGCAGGGGCTCTCCCCAGGGGTCTGGCAGCTCTGCAGCACTGAGTGCCTGGGCTGGACCCCCTGTCTGGGGGGATTCTGGAGCCCCACAAGTGTCTGACATCAGTGGGAGCCTGCAGCAGTGCATGTCCTCTGCCGACGTCCTCCCTGGGATGAGTGATGATGCAGCGAGATCTTGCCTGCCTGGCATCCTGGGATTGGGTGGAGAGCTGCTCAAAGTCAGGGCAAGGTTCTTCATTCAGGCACTCACTGCAGATTTCCAGGTGTAAACTCACAGCAAGGTGCCCTTGTCTGTGTTGCAAAAAACGCAGAGTTTTGGTTGAGGCTTGTTTTGTTTTTTTCAGTTTGTGAGCAGCTGGCAAGGGCTCCTGGCCACTGCTGCCCTGCCTGGTGTGTCAGCAGGTGCTCGTGTCCCAGGAGCCAGGGGCTGGTCCCAGCTGTGGGGGGGATGGAGAGGAGCCCCCCAGGAGGGAGGATGAGCAGCCTGTGCCCCTCTCCCACTGCCCACCATGCTGAGCCAGGGCAGGGGGAGGATGGAAAGGGACATGGAAGCACAGTCCCCTCGGAAAACTTATGAGATTGGGCATGGAATATTAAACAAACTAAAAAGGAAGCAGCTGGCAAGGTGATGCCCATCAAGGATAAAAAATGATGAGTCCAAAAATAGAGGCTGTTAATTTACAGGAGAGTCATTGCTGACCTTCTCAAGGATGAGGCATCTGACAGGCAGAACTTGTTGCTGGAGGAGTTTGGTACCTCCTTAGGCCAGGTTTGATCTGTGGAATTAAGCAGAGGTGTTGGGGTAGCCTGGGGTGCTCCCATCTCATTTGTACGTCTCGACAGAGGTAGAGCCAACCACACGTTGTGGAGCATTTCACCACGTCAGGTAACACGTTGACATCTCCCCTCCCCACCTGTGATTTATCTAAATGTACTGTGTAGATCTAGAGCCTGTCTGGGAAATAAATCAGATGGACAAGATGAGGAGGTGGGATGCATTAGGGGTTTTTCATTAGGCTTTAGCTTGAGAGCATGAGAGAAGTGTGCACTCGGGGTCAGGGTCTGGATGGGAACACTCCAGGGTCCAGGCAGCCTTGGCTCTGTGCTGGACAGGACTTTTTAATCAGAATTTTAGTATGTCCGTGGGGTTTACCAAATACAGGATATTAATTTGGAAGTGTTTTAGGACTGTGATCAGGGATGCTCTAAAGAGAAAGACCACACCTGCCCTTGCTGTGTTGGGAGCTCACCAGTGCCCAAAATGGGGAGAAAAATCCCCATTTTGTCCTGCTTTGGAAGGAGCCAGGAGAGCAGCCCTTGGCAGGGGGGCTTTGCCTCCCTGAGAGCTGCCCACAGGTCCCAGGAGGGGGCTGGGGTGGCTGGAGTGATCTTGGTCTCCGTTTGGAAACCCAGCAGTCGGCCCTGCCATAACCGCATTAAGGTATTTCCTTAATTAGATTTACTAAGTATGCAGGATTCTAATTCTCTCTTTTCCTTCTCTCTTAATTTGCCTAATGAGAAAAACAAAGAAATAAAATTACGAAAGCGATGCCCACGTTTCCTTCTGCAGAGGCCGCTGGTGTCCGGCCACGTGGCTCTGGAGGATGCTCTGGCCCATCCGTGTGCTGGTGCCTGGCTGTGGCTGTGGCTGTGGCCATGGCTGTGGCTGTGACCATGGCTGTGGCCGTGGCTGTGGCTGTGGCTGTGGCTGCTGGCTGTGACCATGACTGTGGCCGTGGCTGTGACTGTGGCCGTGGCTGTGGCTGTGGCTGTGGCCATGGCTGTGGCCCTGGCCGTGGCTATGGCCAGAGTGGACCCCTGGGCACTGGGGACAGGCAGAGCCCCCTGGTACCTGCCAGGTGCCCCCTGAGGGGTGAACACAGTGCTGTGACCTTTGGTTACACACTTGATATGGCAGAGGAGGGTGCCTGAGGAGTTGCCCAGTGTCCCTATCCACTGCCACCTCTGGTGTCCCTCGGGCTCTGCAGAGACCCACACCCAGTGTCAGCTGGGACCAGGTCACAGTGCTGGGCTGCCGTGAGCCCCCTCTGGTTCCAAGGTCTCTTCAGGGGCATCCCTGAGGGCTGCACCCTGGTGCATGGACAAATACGTGCTAATTCTCCTCCTGGTTCATTTATCATCCCCTGAGGACCATCAGTTTGGGAAATGGGCCCCAGCCCTTGACCCCGGCGCTGATGGTGGGCTGGATCATTGGCGCCTGTGGTTGGACTTTACCATCCCGGATTCACAGCGCAGAGCCCCGCTCTGAGCAGGCGTTGGGGATGGGCTTGTTTTGCTCTCCCGGAACTGCAGGAGCAGTTCCAGCAGTTTGGCCCCAAAGAAGCAGCCAGCATGTGACAGAGGAACATGTTGTTGAGTTGGGCGATTTTATAATACTTAGACTACGATGCTATGGCAACCCACTACAAATCCCAGATCAAATCAAATTATTTGTGCGCATCCCTGTAACTTTAATCTTTTCAAAGTCGTATCTGTTTTATGCCTTTGAGGCCACTATGCAGCCGAGTGCAATCAGGCAGAGCTCAGGGTTCAAAGCAAGGAGAGCAGAGGATGAGTGGTTTGCTCCAGATCAGGCTGTGCTTTAGTGTCCTAGAAAGTCAAAGAGCAAACAAGGGAAATCTGTCATCCTCGGCGTCTTTCAGCAGCAGAGACATGGTGGGGTTGTGGAGAGCACAGAGGGAAGGAGCCTGATAAACAGTATGGGTGGGCAGGACAGGAATTCTGCTGTTGCCCCACATTGCTCCAATTAATTTATTGCATCCAAAAAATGGAAGGTGCCAGTAGCTCAAATGAGGGGTAACAACATAAATTTAACCTGCTCTGATACGAAGAAGAGAGAAAGAAGATTTATTTTGGTTTGATGTGATGTGAAGCATCAATTCTTGGTCTGGATTCACATTTGGACACAATGCAATGGGTATTTCCCCAGTGACTCTGGCTCAGTCCATGCTGCTGGCACAGCCCAGGTGATGCTGTGACTGCCCTGGCTGGGAGTAGGATGATGCTGCTGGTCCCACTTGGCCTTCCCAGCCTCCCTGCAGCCTCCCCACTGCCTCCTTTCTGCCTCCCCACTTCATGCCCTCAGAACCCCCATGGCACAGGGCCCTGCTGAGGAGGGGCTGCAGGCCCAGGTGATTGTCACGAATACTGGGGCTTGGGAGGAGGGGGCCTGGAGGGCGGGAGGGCAGGTGTTTGCAGGGGCAGGTGTTTGCAGGGGCAGGTGTTGGCAGGGGCAGGGTGCAGCCCGTGGCAGGAGCCGTGTGTTTTGGTGCCCGTTGCTGTGCACACGGTGCTGCGGGAGCCATCCCGGGGCGCTGCCATGGGAACCAAACCTCCTCACGCCGAGATAAACAGTTGGACATTTTGGCCCGGTTTCCACAGGACTAACCTGGCAGGGACGAGAGGAAACTAAATTAAATCTCAGATTTTCTGACTCCCGGGGGAGCATCTGGCGGTGCCGCTGTGCGATGGTGTGGCTGCCTGCCCGGGAACTGCCGGGAGAGAGGGATGGGAGTCTTGTTCAGGGGAGGGCTGGGGCCATGCTTTTCCAAAGCTCAGGGGACTTCTGGGGGAGACTGTCTTGACAGCTCCATGGCACAGTGCTTTCCACTTTCCTGGGGTCTTGCATCATCATGATGGCTCTTGGTACTTCCAAATCCGGTGTCGGGGACAGTGTTGGCAACAGGGCCCTTGGCTGGGTGTCTCCAGACCCGTGCTGGGGTGTCCCTGGCTGTCCCTGGCTGTCCCTGGGTGTCCCTTTGCTGCCCTGATGGGGAGGGTGCCAGAGGGAGGGGAGCCCTGGGGATGGGCTGCCACAGGAACCCAGCCCTGCTGTCCCTGCACCACCAACCCCACACATGAGGCCTGGCAGCCCACCCTGGGCACGGGCTCTTCTGATGACTCCTATCACCTCCTCACACCGTCTGCTGGGCTTTTTCCTCAGATTCCAGATATTACTGTACAGGCAGCTGCACACCGCGGCTTTGCCAAGGGAGATAACCCTTATCTCCTGCCTGGTGCGCCGCCTGGGCCGGGGGGAGCTGACACGGCTGTGTTTGGTTTTTTCCAGGAAACAGGAGCTGCTGAACAGCGCGGATGTGACGGCCCCGGAGCGGCCCCTGTCCCCCCCGCTCACCGCCCCGCCGACCATGAAGGTGAGATCCCTGGTTTTGGAACATCCTGAGGCTTTTCACCTCTCGGGCTGTCCATCCCAGCGGGCACCTGCCTGTCCCTGCAAACCTTCCTGCCCAACCTGTTCCGGGCACTTGGCCTCCCAGGGGAGCCACCCTTTGGAACAACAAGACATCTGTCCTGCTGTGCCTGTGGCTTGAGGAAACATTAACACAGGGAGGTGTGGGGCTGGGCAGGGGTGGCTCAGCCCACTCAGCTGGGTGCCCATGAGGAGGTCTGGCTGCGTGGCTGCTGCAGGTGGGGATGAGGCCTGGAAGGTAATGGATTTCTCCCTGGTGAATGCTGTGACACTTGGGGGAGAGTGCTGGGGTGGGATTTTGGCACAGCTCTGCTTGCTGCCCTCCCTAAGTGGCAGCTCCTGGTGCAGGGTTCTCTTTCTGGTGCTTTGCTTTGTGGCCCAGGAAGGCTGGCTCTGAGTGTGCAGAGCTCCCTGAAGGGCACAGCCTGCTTTGCTCAGACCCTGTGGGTATTTTCTCACTGCAGCAGGTGGGTCTGGTGCCCCCACGGGTCAGGTCTCTGCTCTGGCTGCGGGTGGAGCAGGACCTGGAACTATCCAGGAACACTTTTGTACCTGGAGATAAACAGGATCCAAACCAAGCTCAAACTAAGGAAAAGACTTTTTAAAGAGCATCCAGCTGTGGGCAGAGAGCTGTCTGAGCCTGGGTTTGGTTTTTTTTTGACCCTGCAGGGGCAGTAGGTGAGGTCTAAAGCTGGGAACAGCCGGGGCTGTGTCCAAGCCACAGCTGCCCCACCTGTGCTGGCAGCCGCAGACTGCTCGTGCTGTAAACCCGACCTTTGCTCACCACAAATATTAAATATCTATCTCAGACTTTTTTTTCCCTTTGATTTTCATTTCCTCACCCCCTCCTCTGTTTTTTCCTCTATTTTTTTTTTTTGTCTTTTGAAAAAAATCAATCTATTCTAAGAGCTCACTAAAAATGATTCCCCGCGCCTTTCCCCTCGTTACCATGACCCCTTTTTTAATTTTTTTTTTTTAATTTTTTTTTTTTTTCAAATCACTCACGTCTCTCGCTTTTCAGTCTCCCCTGGGGCTGCAGCGCTGCCCCTCCTGGGGATCAAACCCGGGCGGGATGGAAGGAGGGCTGAGAGAAGGGCCGGGGCGGGCGCGCCTCCAGAAAATCCACTCACGGGTTACTGGGAGTGCCGCATCCACCCAGGCGTAGTTTGGCCGGGTGATTTATTTGTGTGTGGCTGCCAGCAGGAAGAGCTGGGATCAGGATCAGGGCTGGCCGGCAGGTGCAGCTCCTGGGGTGCTGTGCCAGGGGGGCACAGAGCACCGGGACCGCCGGGAGCGCAGGTAGATGGGGCTGGGAAATGGGTTACCTGAGCTCCGGGGAGAGCAGGGCTGGGCTGAGCCATCAGTGGTGCTGGCAGCTCTCCCGGAGAGCCTGTGCCCGCTCTGGTGGCGCTCCTGTCCCTCAGCCGAGGGTGGGGGACACTCGCCCTGTGTCTCTGTGCGGTGGCTGCAGCTCCTGGGGCAGCACAAACTGAGGGTTTCCCTGGAGCAGCTCAATAATCTCTTTAGTTCCTTTGGCAAGTGGGGATTAACCCCGCGCTGGGCAGCCCAGCACCACTGGGAACAGCTTCACCAGTGCTGCTGTGATTAAGAAAAGAAATTATTCCAACCCCTGCTCAAACCGTGCACAAAGTTTGGCATTTGAGGGGGTCTTGTGAGAGTTTCTGGCAAGGGCAGCTGCAGCAAGGATGCTGAGCTCCGGGCTGGGCTGGGTGGGAGCCCCTGGTCACAGCCAGGGAGCAGAACAAGTGCCTGGGGGGTTCCAGTGTCCCTGCAGTGCTGTGGCTTGGACTGGCCTGCCCTGTGTCTGCTCTTATCGAACAGTAGATTTTCCTTCTTTTCTTTTCAGTCGGCAGAATTCTTCGAAATGCTGGAGAAGATGCAGGTGAGCAGCAATGTGCATGCCGGTGACTGGGGGTGTTTGCCCCAGCAGAGTCTCTGAGGGCAGAGGCCCCACTGCAGTGCTGGGAGGCCCGTCCTGGGAACAGACCCCACCTTCCAGCTGCTTGGGTTGGAGTGATCTCCACGTAGCAAAATACCCTCGTGTTGGTGGACTGACCCCCCTGTGTTGGTAGAACCATCTAAATTATTTGATGCATTCTCATTTTGTTCCAAACAGGCACCAAAACTGGAAGAACAGAAGTCGGGAAGCCAAAAGCACAAGGTTGGTTGATTTTTGTTTCTTGAGGAGATCTTTTCAAGTGTCCCCCCCTTATCTCAGAGGTTTAATGTGATGGTCAAAGACAGTCACTCAAAGGGCTGGAAAGGATTTAGATGTTATCTAAAAATAAGGCACTGATTGAATTGCAGAGATGGGAGCATGGTGCCTGTAAATCCCTGATCCAGCTTTATGTCCAGGCTGGTGCATTTCAGCTTCCAGCTGTGCAGAGGGGTTGGGGTTTGCCACCACACTGGGAAGCTGCACCAGCAGAGGAATTCCCTCTGGGCAGGACTTAGCCTGTGTTGATGCCTTCCTGTGAGGGGCCAGAGGGTGCTGGAGACACTCCCTGGGTTGGGTGGGCAGGGCTGGGGTTTTGAGGGGCAGCTGGTGGGGAACAGATGGTCATAGATGGTGTTTTGGTTCCTTTCTCCAGGAAGACTACATCCCATACCCCAGCATCGATGAGGTGGGTGCCCTGAACCCCCTGAACACTGTCTAGTGAAAGCCTTTCCCAAATTGCTGATGGCAGAGGAATTGGTGAAGATTCTGTTTCTGAGAGGAGCTGCATAAAGCACGTTCCCCCCTCCCGACCTTTGTGGTTTTTGGCTTTTCCTCAGTACCATGTGCTCTCTTCTGTGACAGAGAAGAGGTTTCAGGGAGGGACTTGTCCCCCCTGGTGTGAGGGCTGGGGTCTGCTGCAGCAGGGGGGCAAAACATGGGGCAATGAGCTCTGCATCCCACCCCCCAATCCTGCCTGACTCCTCGTGGCACATGTCTCTGCAGATCCTAGAGAAGGGCAGCCCATACCCCCTGATCATCCTGCCCCAGTTTGGGGGATACTGGATAGAAGACCCAGAAAACCTTGGCACGCCCACCTCATCTGACAGCAGCATCTGTGAGGAGGAGGAGGAAAACCTCAGCCCCAGCACCTATGGCTACAAGCTGGAGTGCAAGGGGGAGGCCAGAGCCTACCGCAAGCATTTCCTGGGGAAGGTGGGTTCCTCTGCTCCACAGAGTTGCACACTTTGGACTAAGAAAACTCTCCAATCGTGAGCAAAATGGGCAAGTTGTACAGTTTCCCTCTTTGTGAGGAATGGAGGCACGGGTGGGTTCCCAGCATGGCAGTGAGGTCACATATTTGCCCCTGGCCCCACAGTCAGGGTCTCTTGGGACACCAGTGGGGACATTGGCTCTGAGCCTCCTGTCCCTGGGGACCCGTGTGGCCATCCCTGCCCTCTTGCTCACAGCCCTGGTCCTGGAAGGGGGTGTGGGTGTGTGAGTGCTGGGAGGGTGTTGGGGCAGCAGGTGAGTGTGCAGACACTGTCCTTGCCTTCAGCACGTTGCTTCCCGGCTGCTAACGGGCTGTTTTCTATTTTTAGGATCATTTAAATTTCTACTGTACAGCCAGCAGCCTCGGAAATCTGATCCTGTCTGTTAAATGCGAGGAGACAGATGGCACAGAATATTTAAGGGTTATACTCAGGTATGGAAAAAAAAAAAAAAAAAAAGCTTTGTTTAACAAAATATTCTCTCTTTGGGTGTCCCTGGTTCTGTTGCTACAGCAAGGGCTCGAGCTTGAGCAGCGTGTGGAGGGGCTCTGGGTGGGATGGGAGGGAGTGGCAGCATCCCTGTGTTGCTGTGCTGGGGCTGCTAAACCTGATAATGAACGTGAGACTCTGATCTGTTGCTAAACCCACTGGAACTGAATGTAAACCTCTGTGGGTTTAATCCTCCCTGGGATAACACCAGTCACTTCTCTCACCATCCCTCCATAAGCTGACAGGACCCAGCGTGTCTGAGCCGCTGTGTCATTTTCCTCCAAATTATGAATATTTTAAGAGCTGCAGAGATGAGAAGACAAATTTGCTCCCTAACCAGGGCCAACAAATGCAGCACAACAGTGTTTCCCAACAGCAGGTGCTGCTTTGCTGTAGGCACTCTCTGACATCTGTCTGCTCACTGTTGTTTCTTTGCTAGGTCCAAAGTGAAGACATTGCATGAAAGGATTCCATTGGCAGGATTCAGCAAACTCCCGAGTATCCCCCAGATTGCAAAGGTGAATTGCCTGGCTGGGACACGTGCAGGAAAGCCTGTGCCAGTGCACCTCAGGCACCGTTGGGAGGTGTTGGGCAGGGTGCCTGGGCTCTCAGGTCAGGGGGCATTGGGTGGTGCTGTGTGCTGACCCTGCTCTTGGTTTCCTGCTGATCCCTGATTTGACCTGGGGGGACCTGGGACTTGTCTTGCTGCATCCCCAGGGGGGCCAGCCAGGCCATGGGGCATCCCAGGGATGGGATGGGATGTGAAGTGGGGAGCTCCTGCTCTCGAAGGCTGTGTTTGGCTTCTTTATAAGCCATTCATGGCTGAAGTTTTGGCCAAGGAGCTGGCACTGACTGCTCTTTCCCCTTGCCCACAGGCCTTCTGTGACGATGCCTCCGGCCTGAAGTTTAACCCAGTTCTCTACCCCAAGGTGAGGTAACCTGCTCAAGGTGGTCCTGCAGGGACACTGAGAACCACACCCAGTGTTGAAAACTTTTAGCCTAATTATGTGGGAATTTGACTTCTTTCCCTCTTCCACTCCCCTGGTGCTGCTCAGCTGTTTTTGTACCCTGCTGCAGCTCCAGTGGGCTCTCCTCACCCCTCACCATGGATCTTTTGGCCATCACATTTTAAACCACAATTGGCATTTTGCTTTCCTGCAGGCATCCCAGATGATAGTGTCCTATGATGAACATGAGGTCAACAACACATTCAAGTTCGGTGTGATCTATCAGAAGTTCAGGCAGGTGAGTTATCCCCACACCACTTTCATGGGGCATGTCCCTGTGCCCCAGAGATCCACATTTCACGAGCACAGACTCAGCTGTGACGTTAAACCTGCCATGTGCAGCACCTCGTGTCACTGGATGTCCTCACTGACTGTGTTTCTCATTGCTCGGATGTTTTCCCCACTCATTAAAAAATGATACGACTGAAAAGTCTCAGTGTGGAAATCAGCCCACAAGCTGCTGTAGGGAAAAGCGGATGTGAAGACGGATTTTAGCAGGCGTGGTATTTTAATCAGATATATGTTTAGACAGCTAAACAGCTACGTTTGTCTGGAGGGACTGTGGGCTCTGAAGAGAGGCACTTGCTGGAAATGCTGTCATTAGCAGGGAGATTCTGCATGGGGAGTGCAGAGCTCAGCCTCAGAACTCACTGAGAATTACTCTGACAGGCACTCTAATTATCTTACATATTGCATTTTGGGTTGGATTGAGTGACTCACGCAAGGCCATAATTAGGGTCTCATTGTTTGGAAATACAGCAAGCGGGAGATGATTAGGGATTTTTCAACAGAGGATTCACTTCTGGTTTGGTATTGCCTGGATGTTATTCTAAGGTCCTTGCTGAGGCTCAGAGGCTCTCAGCAGCTTTACCCCAGGCTGTCCTGGGTGCTGAGTGGGCTGTGGGTGGTGGTCCCAGCTGGGGAGCAGCCTGTGGCTGTGCAGGACACCACGGAACAAGGTGCTGGTCAGCAGGGACCCCATAGTGGAGCTGGAGGTGACAGGGGATTGGACAGGCAGGGAAATTGGGGCTGCCAGCAGACGCACCCTGTGTTTTGTAGACCCAAGAGGAGGAGCTGTTCGGCAATAATGAAGAGAGCACAGCCTTCAAGAACTTCCTAAGTTTTCTGGGAGACACCATAACTCTCCAGGACTTCAAAGGGTAAGTTAGATAAAAAGGGTGATTTTACAAATGCATTAACAAGAGACCATGTCATATGTAAAAATATCTACGTGTGAGAACAGAAGTCATCTCGCTCATGAGCGGGATGTGCGGAGCAGAAGCAAATATAGCTTTGGCTTGTTTTTCAAAACTGGGGGAGTTTAAAAAAAAAAAAAAAAAAAAATTGGAGCTGCCAAGAGAGAAAAACTTCTTTTCCTGCAGCTTTGAGGTTGTGATAAAATCTGGCTATATTCAGCCATAGATGGAAGGAGGTCTGTGGAAATGTGCCGTGCCCTGTGTCGTGGCTCAGCCATGGTGCCTCCAGGGTGGTCACTGCAGCAGGCAGAGACCCCACTGCTGGTGAGGGATGGTGAAGCCACTGCTGGTGCCCATGTCTGTGGTCAGCCCTGGCTGTCCAGCCCTCCCTGCTTTACGTTCACCCTGTATTGCAGGCCAGTGACAGCCATGGCTGGTTACAACACATGACGCACGGTTTGTTCTTTCCCATTTGCTCGTTGCTAGATAAAGATAAATGAGCTGGGCTGTTCCATCCTGTCCCCTGACAGCTGCTGGTGCTCTCTCTGAAGCTTTCAATTAATATCTCTCCGTTTCTCTCCGCCTTTCCCTTGATCTCCAGTTTTCGAGGAGGCCTGGATGTCAGCCATGGGCAGACGGGAGCGGAGTCTGTGTACACGGTGTTCAGGGACAGGGAGATAATGTTTCATGTCTCTACAAAGCTGCCTTTTACCGAAGGAGACACACAGCAAGTAAGAGAGATGAGGTTGCATGCACAGAAGGGGCAGAGTGGGGATGCACTGACACTGCCCTGCCCAGTGTCCTGGGCACTGCCCAGCCCTGGCACTGTGGGAAGTGGCTCCTTGGCTCCCCAGCCCGGGACTGGCACTTGCTCCTGCAGGAGCAGAACTGCCTGGTTTCACTGACCCAATGATCTCCCTTTTGGTTCAGCTCCAGAGGAAGAGGCACATTGGCAATGACATCGTGGCAATCATCTTCCAAGAGGAGAACACCCCATTTGTCCCAGACATGATTGCCTCCAACTTCCTGCACGCCTACATTGTGGTGCAGGTGGAAAACCCCGAGGCAGATAACACATCCTACAAGGTGAGGGCAGTCCCAATGTGCACCCACCCATTTTTGCATCTTTTGACAAGGGCATGGAGTGACAGGACAAGGGGGAATGGCTTCCCACTTGCAACAGGTAGGGTTAGATTAGAGATTAGGAGGAAAATCTTCCCTGTGAGGGTGGTGAGTCCCTGGCACAGGGCTGCCCAGGGCCCTTACCCTGTGCTCAGTGATGCAGTCAGTGTTAGGCCTGGTGGGGACGTGTACCTGTCTGCTGAACACACACACAGGTGTGTTATGTGTGCACTGTTACATAATGTGTGTGTGCACAGACATCAGTGCATAAAATACCTGTTTGTAAAACAGCTCATTTGTTAAAGAGTTTGATGGTCCTCAGTGTTTGGATGTGCCTTGGAACAGTCTGATGTATCACCAGGGTGTAGGTGGCATAAACCCTGTTATCCGTGGGAATAACATGTCTGTTGACTCCTCAGGTATCAGTCACAGCCCGGGAAGACGTTCCCTCCTTTGGCCCACCCCTGCCCAGCCCACCGGTGTTCCAGAAGGTAGGAGCTGACAGGGAGGCATGTTCCGAGCTGTAAAAAAGTAGATGTGCATGTCCAAGATGTTTCCAAGCACACCAGCTTGGGGAAAACAGGACTTCTGGAATTGATCTGCATTATTTTTGGTTTCCGTTGAGGCCCCTGGTGTTTATGGTGGGGTGAGTGACCATGCACCACTGCATGGCATTACTTGAGCCAGGAGACAGCAGCAGCTCTGGTGCTGAGGCACCTGTGTTGGTGTGGCAAGCACCTCAAACCCATCTGGGGTTTCCCACCAATGCTACCACATCTGGAGGGACTGCTGGGTGCTGTGAGCTTGGGTTTTGTGTTGGTAGAGCTGTGGTACCAGAGATACAGAGAGTCTTACACGGGTGGGTGTTTTCCACCTCTCCCTGCAGAGCCCCGAGTTCCGGGAGTTCCTGCTGACCAAGCTCATCAATGCTGAGAACGCCTGCTGCAAGTCTGACAAGTTTGCCAAGCTGGAGGTAACACTGCCCACGTGTCCCTGCCTGGAGCAGGGTTTGGGGAGTTCTCCCACTCCTCCTCAAAGCCACCCTTCCCTGTTGACCTGGGTTGGTGCTCTGGGGACGAGAGCATGGTGACCATGGGGCAGGCAGTGCCCTAAGGATGCACGAGCTGGTGTCACAGGGATTGGAGCCACTGCTCCTCCCTTGGAGCCCTGGCTGAGTCCTTTGTCCCTCCTGCAGGACAGGACACGGGCTGCCTTGCTGGACAACCTTCACGATGACCTCCACGGGCACACCCAGACCATGCTGGGGCTGGGGCCTGAGGAGGACAAGATGGAGAATGGGGGTCATGGAGGCTTTCTGGAGTCTTTCAAGGTAAAGTCCTGCCCTTGCCGACAGCAGAGCTAAAAGGCACCTGGGGTTGGCATGTCGGGGGACAAGAGGTGTCCCTTGAGGGGAGGGTGGCCAGGGGAGGTGGGGGCTGCTGCCACCACTGCCTGCTGAGCCTGCCAGGTGCCCAAGCTGGTCCTAATGGGAGCAAGCATAAGCTGACACAGTCACATTGTGAGCATCCCCATTGAAGTGACTTCTCTGACAGGACATGTCCAGCTCATGTTCTGGCTGCTGGCTGCCACTGCTGTGGGATAGGGATCAGGATCCTGGGGCAGCTGCCACAGCAAGCGGGTGGGAGGTGATGAGCTACAGGAAAAGGAACGGATAAAGTGCTGTGGAGGAAACTCTGAGCAGCCAGTGGCACTAGGGACAATGACTGGCTGGGCAGCAGGGACATCCCTGGAGGTGGAAGGCAGCACCTGACTCTGAGGGGGTATGAGGCATTGCCAGGTGTCTGTGATGCAGCTGCCCTGTGGCACAGAGGGGGCTGGTGCTGGGGGGTGTCACTGTCAGGGCAGGGGGGCTGTCCTGGCTGCCACTGTGCTGGGACAGCTCCTGCAGTTACCTCAGGCACAGTTATCTCCATAGCACAGAGAAGTGAGACTGGTGAATGAGTCACCTCATCCTGTACCCGAGGACGGGCTGGGGAGGAGGGTGCACAGCTCGGCAGGCCCTGCTGCAGAGCTCAGCTGGGTCCTGTTCCAGTGTGAGACGTGTAGGAATGGAAGTGCTGTGCAGTCAGTCATCCATCACAGCCTTCATGTCAGGGTCTCAGCTGAGGTTAAACAGGGGTGTTCTGGCACTCTGTGTGTCTGAGGAGACAGACTGTGCTCTCTTGGCTTTGCAGGGAGTGCTGGGGTGGGAGGTGAGCCCCGTGGGCCGAGCTGGGCTGCGCCTGCCCCAACGCCTGGGGCCCGCCCTGCTGGGCTGCCTGCTGGCTTACATCCTGCACCGTGTGCTGTCAGAGTGACAGGGGACACAGATGGGAAAGGAGGGCTGCAGGGGCTCAGACCTGCTCCCCATCCCATCCTATCTTTTTACCTGCTGCCTTGCACCTACGACCCAGCCTGCAGACCCATCCCCTTGGCCAGGCAGCCAGGGGACCAGTTCCCAGAGGTGGGCAGAGCTCAGTTCTGCTGGTCTCTGAGTGAGTGAGAGATGCCTTTGCCTCTTGTGTGGGGAAAGGAGCCACTCCTCAGGGCTGGGGTGTTGGGGAACCCTCCAGAGTTCCACAGACCAGGGCAGGAGGCCGCAGAGTGTGAACACTCTGTGCCTGCTGCTTTCCAGCAAAGCATCTGGTCACTTTTACCTAAGAACAACACCGAATTGTGTATGAATTGCTGCTGACCCCAATAAATTCAGTCTGATGGACTCTTGCTTGATGTTCATTATTGGATGGGCAGGAGGGGCTGTTGGGGCTGTCACCTTCAGCACTGGAGGCTTGGTGAGAGCTCAGGGCTGCAGCTTCCCCTTACCCTGGTGTGACCCCCAGAGCCAGCAGCAGACAGCCTGCCTGCTGCAGGTGCAGGGCTGGCACCTTCAGGAGTTTGGTCTGCCATGGCTCATTTAGCCTTTATCCTGGGCTGGGATTCAGGGGCTGGAGGAGCAGCAGCCATGGCTGAGGGAATAGCTGAGAGGATCTGTCCTCCCTGAGCCCAGGGAGAATAGTGGAAGGTGTGCACACAAACATGGCTTATGGCTTGGCTGTGGTCCCCATTCCTGCTGGGGCCTCTGGGAGGTTGGCCAGGCAGGAGGCAAGGCTTGTGGCTTGTGTCTATGTCTCCTGGTCCCATAACTGCAGTCCTTGGTATCACAGAGCAATGGGGGGAAAATCTGATCCTGTGGTGGCTGTGGGGCTCCCCAAGGGCAGCCCATGCCCAGCTGCAGGTGTCAGGGCTGTTGCTGGGGTGTGCTTGCTCTCCTCTATGCCTGGGGATTACCTGAAGCTGGGGAGGAGTTCTGGGGACAGCACCTGCTGGGTGGTGACGACCTGCTGTCCCCTCTGGCACAGAGAGCCATCCGCGTGCGCAGCCACTCCATGGAGACCATGGTGGGCAGCCAGAAGAAGCACCACGGCAGCGGCATCCCCGGCAGCCTCAGCGGGGGCATCGCGCACAACAGTGGCGAGGTGACCAAGACCACCTTCTCGGTGAGTGTGTCCACATGTCCCCCTGTCCTCTGTCCCCCTGTCCCTCCATCCCACTGTTCCCTCCTCTTCCCACCCCTCCACAGCCCGACAGGTCACTGCCTTCTTCCGATGCAGCCTGGCAGTCCCCTGCATGGGCAGCAAGGGTAAGGGTGAGGGGGAGACTTGAGCAGGCTGTGAGTTTGGGTGCCTTGCTCAAGCTTGGGTTTATTTTGTGGAAGAACCAAAGATAAGCTTCCTGGGGTTTTGGCCCCCAAGTAAAAGGAGATAGAAAAGAAGTTCTGGCATTATGTGGTTTATAGGTGCACAGACAGTGCAGTTCCTCTCAGGATGTTTAGTCTCTGAACTCCCAGGAGAGAGCTGTGCTCTCAAACCCAGATTGTCCTGTGCTTCCAGCCCCCTGTCCCAGCTGCTGCTGCCAAGAACCAGTCCAGGAGCCCCATCAAGCGCCGGTCAGGGCTGTTCCCTCGCCTGCACACGACCTCGGAGAGCCAGGCAGAGAGCAGGACAAGGTGGTAAGTTTATGGTGGTGCCTACAGAGCATCTGCCACTCTCACAGTTTATAGTTGGTGTTAGGTAGTAAAATTTGACCATCCTTTTTAAGTCTCTTGTATAACTCGTGCAACCTGTCTCTCTGTGCCCTCAGTGACAGTGTTTCTGGAGCCCAGAAGACGCCAGATTTGGGACATTCTTCCCAAGAGATGAAATCTGAAACCTCATCCAACCCCAGCTCCCCTGAAATATGCCCCAACAAAGACAGGTGAGGCAGAAGGAGCCCATCCTCCTTCCACCACAGCTCAACAGACATTGAGGAATTTGTCAAACAAAACCATATCTAAATTTTAGTGAAAATAATTCTGATATTAAGGGAGAGATTCTGTTGATTCATGAGCACAGCTCCTTTTTGGTCTTTACAAAGAAGAGCAGAGAGCAGCATTTGACTGAGGTTGCCCAAATCCCCAGGGCACAGAAGCTGCTGTGCCTGTCCCTCCCTGCCAAGGCAGGGTCAGCTTGACCCCAGCAGGGCTTCCTGCTGGGCACCTCCCAGTGCCTTATCCCACGCCCTCAGGAGTGGTTGTGTGCTGAAGAACCCCCAAAGGTTCATTCCTACAGCAGCACTTTGCTCCAGGCGTGTGCAGGAGCCTCTGTCCCCCTGTCCCAGCCCAAGGTGACAGCCCTGTCCCTGGTGACAGCCACCCGCCCTTCCTTCGTTCCGCCTCTCTCCAGGCCTTTTATCAAGCTGAAAGAGAACGGGCGGTCGAACATCTCCCGTTCCTCCTCCAGCACCAGCAGCTTCAGCAGCACGGCGGGGGAGAGCGAGACCCTGGAGGAGTACGACAGCGTGGTGGGTACCAAACCCTCCCTGCAGCACATCCCTCGCGCCCCTCGGCTCCCTGCTGCCTCCACACCTCCGGGCTCTGAGGAGGGAAGTGCCTGCCAGCCCCCAGGTGCCTCCTCACTGCTGACACGGAGAGGCTTCACCCCATCTCTGGGCGTGGGGAGGAGGAGGGTTGGTGGGTTGCCTGGTGAGACATCGGAGTGTTGTGGCTGCCCCATCCCTGGAGGTGTCTAAGAGCAGGTGGGACAGGGCTGGGAGTAACTTGCTCTAGTGGAAAGTGTCGCTGCCCAGGGCAGGGAGGGTCTGATTCGATGGTGATGAAGGTCCTTTCCAAACCAAGAACCCAAACCATTCTGTGACACCCCAGTGAGCCTTGGAATGGCCTGGGCACTGCTTGGTCTGCCCAGGCGGGTAGGTTGCGGTGGGCAGGGGTGCAGTGGGGCACTGGCAGGGTGTGGGGAGGAGCTTCCTGCAGGGAAAGCCATGTCCTGTCTCTGTGAGCAGGGGAGCCAGCCCTCCACGGCGTCGCCCTTCAAGCAGGACGTGTTTGTCTACAGCGCTTCGCCCGGCAGTGAGAGCCCCGGCGTGGGGGCCACTCCTGTCATCATGAGCAGGAGCCCCACAGGTGGGTGACAGCCAGACTGGCAGGGGACACCAGCTCTGCCTTCACTGCTGGAGCCACTCAAAGCCCCTGGGTCCCTGTAGTGGAGGGTTGGAACGGGCTCTGTGGCTCTGGGATGGAGGAGCCCCCACACATATCCTTGTCCTGGTCCCAGGGTGAGGCAGCAGCTGTGCTTGCCCTGGCAGGACAGGCACCCACGGGGTGTGGGGCAGCCCCATCCTGACAGGGCTGTTCTGGAGGGATGGCCCCATGCACTCTAGTTCTGTATTTCCACGGGGAATTTGTTTCCTTTCTCAATTAGAGCACAGAGGTGGCTCTTGCTGTGCCTTTGTTCCCTCTGTCTCCCCTGACAGGCATGTGCAGTAGTCGTGGAAACTCTGGCTCCAGAGGCCGAGCCATGACTCACAATTATTTAATCAACAAGCAGCTTCCTGTGGTCTTGGCTCCATTCCTCTGCTGCCAACCTGCTCACCAACTCCATCCATTTCAGTCGGGTGATTTGCACAACGAGGTGCAACTCAAAAGGGCAAAAGAGGCAGGAAAAGCTCTTTGCTGGCCCATCCTGTGGTGGCAATGCAGGGAGACAGGGGATGGCTGCAGTCACCCCTCACCCACAAATCCCCATCCTTGAGCCACAGACCTGCCACAAGGCACCACCATCCACGTGGAGACAGTGTCAGCAGAGGAGCTGTTTTGGAAACAGCTGGGAAGCACAGAGAGACCCAAACAGCTCTGTAACTGGGAGTATTGCAGGCAAAATGGGGCCATGGAGTGCAGACAGGCTTTTTGTGTCTTGGCACCCCACAGGTCCTCCTCCTTATTTCATTAGCGATTTTCTGAACCCTTAAACCAGCCCCTTTTAATGCTTGGAGTGTTTATTTTGTATTTTTCCTGCCAAGAGCATGAAAATCCACCCATACATTATATGGATCAGTCATTCCTTGTAGCCTTTTTAGTGGCATTTCCAGGAGAAAGGCTGTGAAATGTAATTAAGCCTCAATTTGTTCCATCGCAAACACTTAACGTACAGCTTTTGCCAAACATTCAGCCAAGGCAGACTAAATATTGGTAGCACTCCTGACAGCCCATTAAGTGCCTAGCTGGGCGAGTGCAGCCAGCACTACAGCAAATATTTTCGTTCACAGTTTATTATTTTTGTTCTTTGTTTGTCCTCTCCTTCCAGCAGATCTAAAGAACAGAAACTCTCCGAGGTCCAACCTGAAGTTCCGCTTTGACAAGCTCAGCCACAGCAGCTCCAGCATGGTGGGTGCCAGGGCTCTCCCTGTGGGTTGTGCAGCCCTGTCCTCCCTGCCTGCCAGGGGGGGTCTGGGCTCTGGGGGTGACCCTGGGGCCCGTGAGGGACAAAAGGGAAGGGATTTTGTGCCTTCTTGCCCCTTTGTTTGCAACCCACCCCATGTTCTGTTCTTTCACATAGAGCCACTAGCAGGAGGAAGTAATGAACTTGTCACAGGTGAGTGTTGGAGTGTTTTGCTTTGTGCACAAAGGCTGTTTGGGGGCCAGCTGTGTTCAGCCAGCCACGGCTGCTCACACTTGTTAGAGCCTGTGGGATCCATACTGTACCTCAGAGCACCTTAAACGCTGCTGTGGGTGAGGGAGGGAGAGGGCAGGATCAGTGACAGTCTGCACCCACCTGTGCTGCTGTGTAGCTTTACCTGTTCCTTTCTGGAGCATCGTGCTCCTGCACCTGCTCCCAGGGCCAGCCCCCAGCCCAGCTGGGTGCATTTTCCCAGTTAACCTTTGTCAAACCCTGGTGCTCATCTCCAGGTTTGCTGTGCTGTGCCCTGAGCACTGGGGTGGAAAGGCAGTGCAGGCCCTTACCCCTTCCAAAAATCCAAGGGGAAATGGAAGATTCATGAGATGGATTTCATGGGCAGAGGTAAAGGGAGCTCAGTGGGATTTACCTGGGTTCCTTCTATTCCATGACATTAAGGGTGTCATTAGGAAGACCCAAGATGAGAAGAAGAGCCCATAGAACTTGAAATGAGAGAAATTTACATTTCTGAAAGCATGGGTCTCAAAGAGCTGTGATTTTCACCCCATCACTGAGTTTCCTTCTCCCACAGGGAGTGATGGGTGGCCTGGCCCTTTTGGGGAAGGGCACTGCCGTGGCTTCAGCTCCTGGGACAGGTGCTTCAGTAGCCAGCACCTCAGGGGTGGCAATATTCTCCTTCCACACTCCTGACACTTTTATCCTTTTCTTCTTTGCACAGAATGTTTCAACAAAGGGAAAAATCTTCAACACCCCATGGGACCACGCACGCCCCGGCCATGGGCAGCGAGGGGCCCTGGCCTGCCAGCTGCCTGCTACACCAGAAAAGAGCTCCCACCTTGCTACAGTCCTGTCCTGACAGGGACAGCCACCCTCTCACCTGGTGTCCCTAGGGACAGCCACCCTCTCACCTGGTGTCCCCCTGTCCAGGTGCCCCCTCTCTGCCTGCAGGAGGGGATGTGTCTCTGACTGTGCTGCACACACACGTGGCCAGGGCCATGTCCCCTTCTGGTGCTGTGCTGGGTCACCCTGTGGTGCCCACATGAGCTGCAGCTGGTGGGCACCATCCATTCCCCCCGTCCCTGGGTTGCCTGGCAGCTCCTTTAGGGCAGAGGGGCAGCAGGAGAGACATAGTTTAGGTCCCTCCATGCTTTATTTGCAGCTGTCAGTAGGGAAACACGGGGTTATGTTTGTTTTTGAGGGGTGGGAGGTCAGGCCAAAGTTAGGTACTAGTGGCTCTGGGCAGTTTGCCTTCCAGTTTGCTGTTGCTCTTCTCTGGGGTTGATGGGGAAAAACCTCCCTGGGGGGGTCCTGGGCAGCTCCCCCAGAGTGGGGTCTGCAGTGTCTCTCCAGCCATCCCCCAGCTCCTTCCTACACCCCCAAATTCTTGGGGCAGAGGCAGCCCCTCACTCCAAACCTGCTCAGTTTCTTGCACAAGAGGCAGGTGAGTGACTTGGCCCAGGGAGTGGAGCTGGGGATGCAGCCAGCTCATCTTCCTTGGCAGGTTTGTCCTCCCTGCTTTGTCCCTGCCCGACACTGAGCACAGGCCTGGGAAAGGTGACCCAAAGCTCAAGCTGTGGTCTGTCACAGCTGTAGCTTTTCTAAATACTAGAACTGGAAGCAGAGAGGATTTACCTGGTGGGCTCTGCTTTGCCCTATGGCTTGGATCACCAGGCAAGCAAATGCATAAAACTCTGGTGATTTGTGAGGCATTAGCCTGCTCCAGCCCTGGCAGAGTCTGTCCTGCTGCTTTTGAGCAAGCTCTTGTTATTCTGAAAGGATTATAGATTCTGCAAGGTAACTTTCCCATAATGCCCTTTCCCAGAAAATACCTCTCTCAACATGCCAAGAAATCCTTTTGCTCCTTTATGGAACTTCGTGTGAAGTTTCCTGAAGCCTGTCCATAAATTTCACATTGCTCATAGGTTTCCCTTACCCATTCTCTGGAAGACAGGCCATGATGCTGCAGAGATATTCCCCCATGTCCCCCCAGCCTGTGACCTTTGGGAAACCCTCACGAAATCAGGTTCTCAGTCTCAAGTGAACACAGTTCTTCGAGTTTGTGATTCCTACTGAAAACAGGACTTTGAGTGCCAAAGTCACCTTCGCCCAGTGGGTGCTCCAAGGGGCACAAAGGACCTGACAGCCCATTTGAGGAGGGGGTGCAGAATTGTGCTCCTGGATCAGCCCTGGGCAGCCCCCGTGGCTGTAGCTGCTCCTGCTGCCCTCTCTCTGGGGCAAGTGGATTCAATCCTCACCTCCTCCCTGCCATCTCCCCAGGCCAGAGATGAGCCAAGCCTTGCAGAACCTGCTCTGCTCACCCTGGTCCTGCAGGGAGGTGCTCCCCGAGAGCCTTATGATCCGGTTCACATCGGTGCTCCACTCTGCTGTAATTAATCCATGTGGGAAGGCTGCAGCTATGATGGGAGGGGAACCAGGTTAAAGGAGAACAGTTGTGAAGAGGCAGGGAACAGTCTGACCGGCCCTAGGTGCTGTGCAGGACTAGTAAATATCAACAACTCCCATGGGGACGCTCCCTCCTGCTCCCAGCCAGCTGCATTTCAATAGAGTTTAAGCCTTTTGGAAGAGGAGCATGCAGTGTGCTCAGCCCAGCCTGTAGCTGTAGGTGTCTCAGGATCACACACTTTGCTGTTCAGCACTTGTCTGATGATGCTTCAGTAGCACTTTGAAACCCACCCCCAATTCCCCTCTTAGAAGCTTTGGTCTGATTTCCTGAGGCTGCACAGTGGAACACTGACTGGTGCAATGACTCGCTCCCAGGGTCTGCTCTGGGTTTCCTTTTCCCTCTGAGAAGTCACTTGGTTCTGTGGATGTTGTCATTCCTATGGGTGTTGATCTCTGTGAGATCTTTCAGCAGACGATGCAGTGGCTACTGTCAGCTGGTTTGCCTTTTTTTGGTTGTTTTGTTGCTTTTTTTTCACTTGAAACTGTGGCTTTCTTTTTTGACCTAGATTGGTTTGGGAATTATTCAGATGGGACTAACGGGCAGAACAGTGTGAAGCCTCAGGGAGAGTTGCAGTGTTCTGGACTTGTCTCTCCTGTGCTGGAACAGCAGAGGTGCTGGGGTCTGGCATGAGGCTCCTATGGGACATTTCCAGCACTACTCACCTAAAACCTGCTGTACATCCTCAGCAGCAGCTGAGTTTGGAGCACCCACAGCTGCCCGTGCTGGGCTGGGCCTCCCATCCCGCCGTGTCCAGGATTGTCCCAGGGTGGGTCTGGGGCTGAGCTGTGCTTGTGTCACATCCCAGGGACTTCTGCACTTCCAGCACTGGGTGAAGGTGTTCCTGTACATATTTTGCAAAATGTTTGTGCTTACAAGTGACACTTACACATCTATACATATATAAAAGGGAGATATATATATATATATGTATATGTATGAAATATATATATTTATATATATAAAGGAAAGGATCCTTAACTGACACTAGAATTATTGGGCAGTGCATTTTCCTTTCTGATTCCACTGTTTCCATGCACACAAACTTCTGCCCTGCTCAGAAGTGACACTGCAGAGGGAGCAGAGGGGGCTCAGAAATGCCTTAGGGGGGTGATGGGGAAGCCCCTCTGTGGGGACAGTCTCTGTTGCTGGGGGCTGCTCCTGTTCCTGCAGGATTTTGGTCCCTGCCCACTCCCAGGACCAGCTCCTGGGCTGGGTGAGGCAGTGGCAGCTCAGGTGCAGCTCCACACCTGGTGCTGCTGTCCCCAGTCCTTGTGCTGGCTGGGACCTGTCCCCTCCACAGGGGCTGGTGTGCAGCTCCAGGGGCTGGCACAGAGCTGCTGCTCCGCCTGGGCCTCCCTTCAGGAGAGCACTTGGCATCTTCTTGAAACCCCACGGAGCCAAAGCACAACACAGAAGTGCTTTTTTTTTTTTTTTTTTTTTTTCTTTCCCTTTTTTTCTGAAGGAAGCAGGGGATCCTAAGCACAAACTCAGTTTTCTTTCCAGAGTTTTTGAGGGTCTTCAAGCAGCCTCTCCCTCCAGCCCCCCGCATGCTTTCATCGCCTTCAATGAATGTAGCACTGCCTGTGTCCTGCTAAGGGAAATGCTGGATTTATATCAGAGAATGTGAAGAGAGAGAGAGAGTTAAAGAGTGAAAATTAAATCTTGAAGAAACGTATCTGACAAAGTTTATTTTTTTGACGTAGAGAGGCAGTGCTTTGTAGTTTTCTGGTGACCTATGTCTGTTGTAAATAATGTATATTTAATTTATTGCTATGGTAGCAGATTGTTATGTATAAAACTAAAGGTTCACAAATGTATATTTTGTTGCTTAAATGTGTCTTTGCAGAATTCACAATAAATAACATATTTTGTGTCCATATACGTGCTCTGTGTGTGTGTGGCCATGTAGTGACAGCTTCAGAGGAGCCCTATGGGGACTTTCCCTTGAAAACCAGGTGAGGGCAGGGAACGGGGCTGAGCTTGGCAGGGGGGCCTGGGAGAGCTCAAACACTCCAGCAGGGAAAGCAGAGAAATATCAGAGCACAGGGAACCTCAAACGGGGAAATCTCTGCTGGTGCTCCCAACTCTGAGAGCAGAGCAGCTGAGGAGGAGTCAGGGGCTCTTCTGCAAACACTCAGGCATTTAGAGAACTGTTCTTTTTGAACTGAAATTAGTGTCCCATAAAGCTCCATATAAGCCAGTCCCTGTCAGCAGCCAGCCCGTGTGGCAAAGCACATTAAACAGGCAACAATCAACAATTCCCGCTGTCTGCACCAGCCGAGCTCCCCTCGGGGCATCGGGCTCTGGCATTGCCTCTGGACAGCCCGGGTAGGCTGACAAGAAAATTGCATTTCCTCTCTCCAGCTCCTCAGCCTCTTTTCAAATCCATTTTAATTTTTTTTATTATTATTTTTTATTATTATTATTATTATTATTTTTTTTTTTTTTTTTTTTTTTAGTATTTTAACAGGGGTGAGGGAAAAGGCTGCTGTGGGAGAATCTGGGCAGCTGTTGGGTGTGCGGTCAGTGGGCACTCAGCCTCTCTGGTACCACAGACAGTTGTTACATGGTGCAAAGTCACTGACAGCTCCCCACGTTCAGAGCAGGGTCAGCCTTGAGGGGTTTAAAAAGTTAAGCTTTAAAATTAAATAGTGTGAGACAGTGTTGACGGATAAACAAGTAGTTTAGAGATGTGTTTTAAAAGGTTTAAAGAAATCTTTTCTAAACCTGGCAGATGGGCAAGTTGGGAATTAGTGGTCGAGTATTCCAGCCAGAATTTGGAAAGTTTCCCACAGAATCGGGATTCTAAAGTCTGGTGGGAGGGGCACTCAAATACTGCAGACAACTGGAAAACAAACTCAAAACAGGCTGCTCAGCCAGAGCTACTTCACCCACTTTCATAGTTCAAACAAACTCTGAGTGCTGCAGAAACAAGAACCTAAATCCAGGTTTCAGAGGAGTTTGCTTGGAGTCTTTAATTCACTTGGTTCCAGCTTTCCACAGCCCTCAGAGCAGAGTCCCAGCTGATTTGGGCCGAGAATTGCAGAAGTGCCCAGAGCCAGAGCTGGACACGGTGCTGCTGCCCAGAGTGGCCCTGCCCAGGTCTGGAACCATGAAATTATTTCACTGCCTGAGCACCTGCTCTGCCTCCTGGGGGATTCTCACTGGCCCACGGGCTGCTCGTCCTGATCACAGAGGACTTGATCACTCAGTCTCTGGAGCATCTGCAGACGTGGAGACACTGGCCTCAATTAAAAGTGTTTGGATGTTCTAAGGCTGTTCCAAATCAACTTCAGAGCGTATCAGATCTGGCAGGGCAGCACGGGGCAGCTATTAGGGGAGATAAGACCTTGTCTCTCTCTTTAATGAAAGTCTGGAGGTACTAGATAATCATGATGAACAGTGCTTAGTGGAAAACCTCCTGAATGTGATTAATCAAGTAATTTTCTAGGCACTGTAGGAAAGTAGAGGGATGAATGAAATCATAGAATGCTTTAGGGTTAGGAGGGAAGTTTAAAGTTCACCTACTCACCCTCTGATAAGGGCAGGAACATCCACCAGGCTCAGGTGCTCAAAGCCTTATCCAGTCTGGCCTTGAACACTCCCAGGGATGCAGCTCTGCAAAGCTGCTGCTCTGGATCCAGCTTTGACAATGCCTCTGTGGGGCTCAACCAAGCAAAGCATCAACCGATAAAAATCAGGTTTGTTCTTAATAATTGAAATTAGGGACAAGAAAATCCAACTTGTTTTTGTTTTGAGGGATTTTTAATGCCTGCAAACTCTTGATACAATATAAAAAAGCTATCTAAAGCAAATGTTTCCTGTAGTCCTCTGACTGTGTGGTTGATGCAGGGCAGTTTTCAAGGATGAGGTGTGTGTTCCATGGCACAGGCAGGACACTGCAGCCCCACAGCAGCCTCGGGCTGAAAATCTCTGGGAAAGGCTCGAGGTGACACAGAGAATAAAAACAACTATTCCTGATCACATAATCATGGCCCTGTGAATTCATTTGACATGAGGTTTTGATATTTATAGCCAGACTTACACTTTACTTTTTTTTTTTTTTATAATAGTGGATGTTTATTTCTCTCACCCATCACATCCCACCCCAGAAACTGCACGAATTTATGACAAACACAAAGTGAGGCTGGTGTACTTTTTCTTTGTAAAATTAGAAGGTTTTGGCACCTGTGGGTGTCTCTAGCACACAACTCAGTCTGCTGTTGAGCTACTGAAAATGTAAATCCTTCAGTGTTTAATTTCAATATAGTGACTGAGTTTTTCCACGTGGGTGGGGGGAAGAATTTTCCAGTTTCATTCCTCAGAGCTGCTGAACTCAGAGGTTTCCCCTTCTGTACAGAAGATGGCACTGGAAACACAGGAATGAAGTGAAATCTTGTGCTGGTTTTTACAAACAGCCTCGTGTCTGGGAAACGCCTGTCAGGACACCTGGGGACAGAAGTGCTCCTCCCTCAGTCAGTGGGGGCCCGTTATGCCTTTTGCTGAGGGTTAATTCACCAGGTGACTTACACCTTCACCACAGAACACATCTGGAATAATTTACCAGGTGACCAACACCCTGACACAGAACACATTTACACCTTCACCACAGAACAATTCCCAATGTCTGAGCCCCACAGATGAACCGGGGTCTGGTGTGGATTGTCAGAGCCCAAACGCTCAGGATTGAGCAGGACAGGGCAGAGCAGCGCTGTTTCCTCTCCGAGGAGGGAATTGCCGGGTGGCACCGAGAGCATCTCTCCTCGCTGTGCACATCCCTCCTGCAGAGGGGGATGCTCGTTCCGCCTGCTCGTCCAGCCCCTCCAGCCAAGGTGCAGGACCTGAGCTCTGCCCAGCACCAGCAGGATGGAGGGCTCTGTCAGCCGCTCCGAGCTCAGCAGGAGCGATGCAGAGGGGACACAGCCCGGGATGTGTCAGCTCCTCCCGGGACCGCAGAGCGGCGGCAGCGCCTCGGCGGAGACTCAGATCGCGGAGGGAACCTAAAAATAAATAACTGTAGTTGTAGGAGCTTAGAGCTGACAGGCTCGACTGAATGGGAAAAACCTTTCTTTCTTTGCAATGCTGGAGGTGCTGCAGGGAACCCCCAATTCACGTCCCACAGGAGCTGCTGTTCAGGGATGGAGCAGCTGCTGTTGGGTGTTTGTGTTCACAGTGTTACTGGTGGCTCCTTTGCAACTTTGCCAAATGCAACAAGTCTAAGGAATTTTTGTCCCAGTGAGAATAAATGAATTAGGCTTGCTAGACCTCCCTCCTGTGCCCCCTCAAGTCCCATCCTGGGTAGAGCCAGCCAGGACTTTGCTGCTGGGACACAGAGGGAAGGTGCTGAAGAGTTGTGAGCTTCAATAGTGCCAAACAGGCCTGGCCGAGGCTCAGAAGGTGGCTGCACATCTGGCAGTTCTCTTACAGCCAGTGCCACGGTCTTTAATTGCTGTGCTGGTTCTGGCTCTGTTTATTTCTTGTGTCCAGTAGGAGAGGAAAGTTTGGAAGGGAAAATTAATACATCTGTCTCTGTGCATTCCTGGCACTGAAATTGTGTGGCCACAATTGAAATTGTGTGGCTCTGTGAAGCTTTGCAGGACCACACTCCACCCACTGATCCCTCTCCCCTTGAATTCCCCCCCATGGTACAACTTCCCTCGTTCCAATTTCCATCCAGCTCTTTCTGGGAAGGGCCCCCACACCCCCTGAGCTGCTACAGGAACTTCTTCCTGTACCCTCAAGGCCACCTGCCCTCTGTGGCCTGAAGTCAGAGGCTGGCTGCAGTTTGGAGTGTAGAAATGGCCACTTTGGGACACTCCAATCATTGTCCAATATTGTCTGACAGGGACTGTGATGCTTTGCTTTGCTCTGGTGCTTTGTCTGAATTCTGCATGTGGAGGCAGGGACTGGGCTGTGTCTGCTCTGCTCTATTGTCTGTTTGCTTTCCTTGAAGCCTTCCTAGAGGAATTATTCGTTAAACAAATTGAATGTGTTGGGAATAACACACATAATTCTCTAATGCTCACAATTCTCTGTCACGTACCACTGACGCCAGTGGGGATTTCTGCTACACCACTAACATAGTGCTGGGGCTGAAGAGAGCACTCTGGGAGGTGGTTCTGCTGCTGGAGACACGACCATACTCATTGACAGGCAGAATTAATTTGTTGGGTTTTGTTTGCATGGATTTTGCCAGAGTAAAAATCCCACTTATTTTCCATTTCTGCGCCATGAAAAGTGTATTGATTTTTCTTCACTTCTGATTGTTCACATTACTGGATTGCTTTTAAATAGTTGACAGAGATCATTCATTTTCCAGCTCCAGCATATTTTACAGCCCGTTCCCTGCTTTATTTGTGTGTGCTTTGGGGGAGTTCCACAGTTATACATCACACTGATCACCCTCTGCAAATGCCAGCCCTGGCAGGAGGGAGGAAATTCTTCCCCTGTGGGGTTTTTGCTCCTTCCTGCCTTCTCCCTGCAGCTTCAGCACCTGTGTTTCACCTTCCTGACTTAGAAATTGGAGCTGAGGCTCAAAAAACCTCCAAGCCAAAGATCAGAACAGGCCAAAGAAATAACATGGCCACAGAAAAATCAGTGGAGTTGGTTGGAGAGAGGAATCAGGAGCTGTCCTTGGTGCTTGTCCTCAGGGGAATGTGAATGAGGGGGGATGAGCTCACCAGGGGAGGGGAACATCCTTCCAACCCAACACACAGAGGAAATGACGGAACCTCTGGGCATTCCTTCAGTGCAGAACCCAGCGGGCTTTGAAATGCTGCCCCAGCCCAACACACCTCTCTCTGCCCTTTCCCCTGAGCTGTGTCACCTCTCCAGGCTGAGCCCTTCAGGAGCCACAGCTGCCTGTCCCTGTTTGTTCGTACAGTCCCTAAAGCAATGGGGTCTTGATTTCTCAGAGGCCTCCAGGCAACAGGGTGACAGTGCTAATAACAAGAATTAATTATTCATTTATCACTACACTCCCAGTGAATAATCTCCAATAATCATGTATAATTTGCTGCTTCAGTGAATACTTTGCTACTAAACAGAGCTGGTAGAATGAAGTCACAGGAGTGAAAACCCCATGTAAAAGGAGTGAGAAAATGGTCAAGACTAAAAAAAAAAAAAATCTAAGAAATATTTTTGCATAATTATTTGCCTAGATCTAGTAGTGTCCTGGATAAACACAAGGAAGGCAGATAGAGACACTGGTTGCTCAATCTCTGACCCAGCTCTTGTTAGAGAGTCAGAGATCACTGCATGATCCCAAAGAGGAGCCCATGTTCTGTGGCCAGAGGATGGTCCAGGAGATCCTTTTGCCTTCTTTCACCTCCTTCTGGGGTGAAGGCAGTACAGTGAGGGAAAGCTACTTGGTACTGAGGCAATTGAGTGGGAAGTTAAGTATTCATAAGGTCTAAAGGATTGGGGCATCCAGACTGCAAGTCAAAACCAAGCCTGTCCTGGGAAGTCAGGGAAAGCTGCCTCCAGTGCTGCTCAGGGTGAGTTTGCACGGTTTGTGAGAGTTCAATTACATTGATTTTCCCTTGTGTTTTCCCTTCCCATGGCTACGGAGTGCTTGACCCACAGGGCCGTGCCCACCCACACCACGGGCATTTATTGCAAAGCTGTTTGTGGCAAAGGCAGATTCCACAGCCAGGAGCTGTGTCAGGCCGTGGTGTTGTTATGGGAAACTGCTGAAACATTGTCTGTTCCCACATGGAAATCTCTTTCAGAGAGAAGCAGATTGCACTGTTGTATTTTAAACTGTGGTGGCTGCTTACATTTATCCCTCGCTGGAGCACAGTGATGATGCATATGTTGGATCTCACAATGCTAAGAGAATTAACGCTTTGGAAGTGTTTACCTCCCCCACTATTGATGTTCTGTCAGTAGCAGTGTGCTAATATTCTCTGCAGAGAAACTAAAGGCACTGACAAAAATCACTGAGCTTCTCTCCTCATCTAAATCTTCAGGTAAGAAAAGACATTTCTGTATGGGGGCAGCATTGTTTGGTGACACAAACCCTGACCTGTTTCCCCTTTGAGTTACAGGAATTTTTTTTTTTTTTTTTTTTTTTTTTTTTTTTTTTTTTTTTGTTTGGTTTGGTTTGGTTTGGGGTTTTTTTGGTGGGTTTTTTTGGTGGGTTTTTTTTGTGTTTGGTTTTTTTTGTTGTTGTTGTTTTGGGTTTTTTTTTTTTTGTTTTTTTCTGTACAATTTTCTGAAACATCACTTGGCAGGTTTTTATTTACTCGTGCTTTTCTCTCTTATATCGATTTCCATAGAAGTATTAAAGCATTTAACTTCCATTTATACATTCATAAGTGTGTGACTGAAGTCCTGCTGGTGGGATGAACAGCTGGAGCTCTCCTGCACTGAAAGATGTGTGTTTTCAGAGAGAAAACAGAGAGTAACATCCTAAAGCTACAAGGAATTCAGATACCTCATTTTGGAGAGCTGGTTTGAATGTAAAAGTCCAGGAAGGGATTTACTCATTTTCTCATTAACCTGAAGCAAATCCCAGTGCCTGTGTGAGATGCTTTCAGTGAAGGACAGAGATGTTTGCCAGTGCTGATCAAGGCAGTGCAGGCTGGGGAATGCCACGCTGGCAGCCCTGGCTGGGCAGCAGCACAGCCTTCCCCAGCTGGCCACGGGCCTGGGGCAGCACCGAGCTCTGGGGGCAGAGCATCCCCACCTGGGAACTCACCTTCCTCTGCCAGGCCACCAGCCTGGCCAACAAGTGGGTCAGGGCAGGAGCTCCAGGTGGGAACTCTCCTCTCCCTCGTGCTGGCACCAGTGATGCTCTGGGGATCACAATATTGGATCCAAACTCCCACAGCCCTGGAGCAACCCCAGCCTGCAGCCCCAGTGCTGCTTCCTGCTCAGTAAATGCTAAACTTCCATCTTATAGGCATGTCCTGAGACTTAATTAATGCTTCTGAAGTATTTTAAAGCCCTCAGATGGCAAGCAGGCTAAAATATTGCCAGTCCCTGAGGAACCTTCCCCTTCAGGGAGGAATCCGGGCGTTTTATTTAATGAGCAGCAGTGTCTGAGGACTGTCTTGACTGATTATTTCTGAGGCAAAGCACCAACACATTCACACGGTGCTGCTGAATTTTAAATGGACTCCAGTTTATCATGGAAATACAGCGCTGGAACAAGTCCCCCCTTTTGTACTCCTGCAGTCAGAGACTCTCCCTGCAGGAACTGCTCCACAGGCGCAGAAAAGGCACCCACAGAAACCACTGCACCATGGTCAACTTGGGGAGGTCCTACCTCTTCTCCCTCAGGGAAAAACGTATGGAGCCAGGTGATTGACCTTTTCTGCAGGAGTGTGTCTTGCTCACCCTTTCTGTATCTAGGTTAAATAGCATTGGCTGCACTGGGCAGCATCTCTTCTCACACCCTGGGAGTGCTGGGCAGCTCAGCGATGCTGATAAACAACTTTATGATAATGCAGATTATGTAAATGTACCACTTTTCCTATCATTTCTTGTGCTACCCATGGGAGCAAGTATTTTCTGGTGTGTGAGCAGGCTGCAGCATTCAACCTGCTGGTTATTTTAAAAAATGCTTTACAGGAGCAGAACTGTCTTCAGAGGTTCTCTCGCCTGATACCTGAACCAGTGACTGTGAACACGACGTGCACCGTGTGAAGCCAAATAACCCTCCAGGAATTCTTCCTATTAAAATAATTGCTAGGGCAGGGGAATACTGCAAACAGCTGTGGTTCATCCCATAAACATATTCTCCTTCCTTTTGGAGCCTCAGCCTCCGACTGATGCCAGAGCCTGTCAGCTGCAGGAGCAGTGGAACATATTTCCTCTGCAGAAATGAAACGATTTCTGTTGAATAAATCTGTTGTGCACAGACCTGAACTCCCCAGTGCGTGCTGCATATGCAAAAGGGAGAAGTGACAGTGTTTCACCCTGGAATGAGCTGAAGCGACAGTTCATCTGCTGAGCACTCTGGCTGTGGAGCTGCCGTGTGTCAGCAGCCTGGCAACACTGAGGGTGAGGAAAACATCCCCCACAATCAGTCCAGCCCTGAATGGCAGCACCTCGTTGCCCTGGCAGGGAAGCAGCTGTCCCGTGTCACAGGATGTGCTGACAGGAGGTTCCCTGCAAGCCCCCCATCCTCCTTCTGGCAGCCTGAGGGAGTGACTGGTGGCAAAGGGTTGAACTGGGGAGGACAGGAGGGTGGGGGGCCCTGGGACCAGAGGGTTTTGAGCTCCCTGGGCTGGGGCAATGGGCACTTCTGGGCTGTTTGCTGCTACAGCAACCCAGGCAAGAGATGACTCCCTGGCTCCACCAATCCCCGAGGTGGTGCCTGGAGTGGAGGGGGAGATGAGATGGACCAGAGCAAACCCTGTCTGCAGCTGTGAGGGGACAAGAAGGAAAAATTGCAGAGGTCAGTGTGACCTGTCTGTGCCCCAGGTTCACGGGCTCGGTATCTCCTGACAAAGTCAAACCCTCTGACAGGCCCGTTTATTTCTGTCAGTCACGTCTGAGTGGAGGAGATGAGCAGTGGACACGGTCACTGCTGACCCTGATCTGCTGGTGAGCTGTCACCAGCCCTGGTGTGACAGTGGTGTTTCTGCCACCTGGCCTGCAGGAAGGTGAGGGCTCTGCAGGGAGTGAGAGCAGAGCTCTCCCATCACCTGTCAGGTCGCTCAAACAGCCTGCACTGTATTTGCAAAATACTGTTAATCAAGAGACAGAGTTCAAGGCATTTGACTGGCACATCCAGTTAAGTGGTGGCAAACACGCTGTAAAACCACCGTGCTGAGGCCACCCTCCTAATGAAAGCAAAGTGGGAGCAATCAATCAGGGCCAGAGCGCAGCCAGCCCTGGCACCGCCTCTGCAAATGCAAATTGAACCAACAATAATGAGCGTTATCCAATTAGTGCACGCAGCTGCAATGTTACAGCCCTGTGTAGGACATACCTTGTTAAATTTCATGGTATGTGTCCCAGAGTCTCTGAGAAAATGATGGAGGTTTGCAATGTGCACACCTTGTACAGCACAGACAGGTGGATTCCTGGTGGTAAACACTCACCAGGTGAGCTCTGGATTGAGCAGTGCAAGGGACTCCTTAAAAGTCAGCGAGTTAATGTGCAAATTAGCCAGCAGAGTGCAGATTATTGTGTGTGTGGGTGCCATGGCCAGGATGGTCAACAGACTGGGAATGGGACCTTGCTGTTTAAGGGTCAGTCCTCAGTGAAACTCTTCCTACAGCCACAGCTCCAGCAGCTCTTCCTGGGCTTGGAGGGTCTCGGGAGGACAGGGAAGGGCTGTGCAGTGGGTGATGTCCATGGCTGGATTTTTGGAGCTGGCAGTTTTAAGCAGTATATTTCAGTCCTCTGCCAGCCAAGCATGTCCTGTAGCACCCACACCCTGTGGAGCTGCTCTGACTCAGATTCAACTCCACGCATTCCTCTGGCTTCCACTTTACCTCCCTGGGGACTAGGAATCCATTTGGCAGCTGTTCTTGGCACCAAGAGGAAGAACACCTGGGGGAAAATTTTCCCACATGTCGCTATGTTGGACACACAAAAGACACACAGGCAGCAGCAGGTCAGGCAGTAAAGATTCTAATTTAATGTCTGACTCCATCCTTATATACATTTTGTACAGAAGGCCAAAGAGTGGCCCAAAGGGTCACCACCTTATGAACATCATTGGTGGACTTGACCATCGATCACACTCCTCCTCCTAGAGAAGAAATATGTAAACACAGAGATAAGTTCTAAGAAAACAATATTGTTTATGTGAAGCTGCTGCAAAGGTACAGAATTTCACAGGCAAGAAAATTCAGGACGACACCCACGTGACACTTTTATTCAAATCCATGTCAGGAATTTGGTGAAAGAAATATTTCAGGCAATTCTTTCGCCTTTGTCACTTTTACGTTCACCAATATCTGTTCTTCCTGTAAGATCCCCAGTGACACTGCAGGGGATGGTGGGATGGTGTTTAAATATTGATGTTTTAGCAGCTTATGGTTTTAATACAATTTAAATTATGCACATTTTTTATTGGACTCATAGGTTCATCAGCAATTAGTCTCTCCCAGCTGCACAGGAGGGTGTTCAGCAGCTCTGTATTGATTTCTGCCTCAACCTCTGAATTTTAGTGACTGTCTGCATCTTAGTGCCTTGGCAAGGTAAACAAATCCACAGGCCCTTATTCAAGAGCTGCTGGTTAGCAGCCATAAATGTGCAATCAACAACTCACTATCCTTGGAATTAGATCTTCTTAACAATCATTAGTTTCATCCCTTGCTGCTCTAATAAACCTCTTGGTAGTAGGCCAGAGACAATTATACTTGTGCTTGGAAAATTATAAAAGAAGGAGAAGAAGTCTGTGTTGCCACAAATGAGGCCCAAACCTGCCACACGTGCGGGACTCATCTGTTGTTTACCGGAGGTTGAGCACTGAGTATTGGAGACAACGTTGGGAAATCTGTGTTTATTTTGCACATTATGGATTCTTCCACCTGATGCCAAGCTGGCATCAGTGCACAAGTCCTCCCCTTCACGTTCCTTCTGCGGGCTCTGTGGACCAGAGCCACCTGCCCAGCACGACCCAAGGTCGCATTGTGAGAGCTGCAGTGAATTAACATTGATTCAGGGATGGTTTGGGGAAGGATCCCTGGCTGGTGATGCACTGCAATGCTCAGGAGGAGGATGGCTGTCGTGGTACAGTGACAAAATTACTTTTTTGTCTTTAGAGTGTGACAGGGACCTGCTCAGCCTGGGGGTCCAGAGGCTGGCTTTTCATTTCCTCTTCCCTTCTGCAGCCCTGGGCAGCTCATGGAACATCCCTGGGGACCAGCTCTCTGCTCCTGTGCATCCCTGTCTTCTGGGATAAGCCTTGGGGAGGAGCTTGGAGCCCTGGGGTGCTCACTCTGTTCCTGTTCTGTTCCCAGTGCAGTGGGATATAACAGATAAACACCCCTGTATCACTGAGGTTTTGTTCACATTTGGTTTCCATTCAGTGAGACCTTTGCAAGGTGCAGCGAGAAGAAAACATGCACCTGCACCAAGTACAGTGGTTGTGTGGGCTCTTGCTAAAGAAAATCATTAATAACAGATCCACCCATCCTTCTCCAGGTGGTACCTATGCCATCCTGCACAAGACAGGTTTTTTTGAGACAGGTGATAAGTTTCTAGGACGTGACATCAGCTTTACAGCCAAGCTGCTGGCATTGGGAGAGGAGAATGGGAATGCAAACCATAAAAATAACAGATGGGAGGCAGATGTGATAAAATGGAAGCACGGGCAAATTATAAAACCATTCAAACTGCTCATGCAGATAAAATCAGGAAACAAAATCACATCTGAAATCACAAGGACTGGGTGTCTGTGAAAAAAACGTTTGACTTTGCTGTTTGTTAGTGCCATTGGTGGTGGAGGTGTTCAAGTTCAAAGTCCTGCAGGAGAAACAGGGATTTCTGCTGCAGGGAAACTTGGGCTGTGGCACCTTCATTTGTTGCTGAGGAGCATTTTTGCTGTGGAGGTTTAAAGATGGTGTTTTTTCTCTCAACCCACATTGCAAATGTTAATGTTCATCTTGTGCCAGTGCAATTACTTTATTGCATTAATAAAATATCATCCAAATAACTGAAGAAACACAAAGGGAAAAATACCCCTTGAAAGCCTAAAAGGCAGATGAACGTGAAATAAAAACGCAAAATAATGCTGAGATCTTCTGGGTGTGTGACAGGATCCTGCAGGGACAGGGCTGAGGCAGCACAGTGACAATGCCCAGAGCCTGGGGGAGCAGAGATGAGGAAAACACCACAGAAGCCCTGCTGAAATTATTTTAAAAGACCCAAACAAAAGACCTGTTACAATGGAGCATCTAAAGTCACCCAGCCTGTCTCCAGCAGAAAATGGACAGGTCTGTGCCCACAAATCAGGCTCGCAGTTTCCAGTAATTAGCAGATTACAGACTCCCTGAGCCATGAGTTGTGTTGGGAACAAGGGGCTTAAAAGCCACAGATAGGTTTCTCCTCTGAATTAATTGAATCTCTTTTTGAACCCATTTATCCTTGTGGCCATCACACATCTCACCATTTAATTACACAGTGCCTGGGGACTTCAGGGGAGCCCCTTCCCATTGCAGCAAGCATGAGGAACAGACATGCAGAGTCTCACCTTCCCCACACCACTTACACAACTCTCACTGCAGATTTCCACAGCATCTGATGCTTATTAAAGCCTCCTTTTCTGAGCACACAGGACTGGGAGTCTGGTTTCCTTTTCTTAATGAGTTTTTAATTTTTTTCTTCTTTTATATGCCCAAAGAGGAACGAGATCTGAGTATATTCTGAAATCTATGTTTAGAAGGTAAGCAAAGACCCTCTTTGCTCCCAAAGATTGGCTCTATTACTCTAAATTTACTAACTCTTCCTGATACATTTGGAGCATTTGGGATTTGCTCTGACACACGGATCACAGCAGTGGAGTGGGGCTGTAGCCAGGCAGTGTGTCTCACTCTGCACTGGATGTGATTACAAATGTACCTTCAAACACAAAGGAGGGAAAATATGATAATGATGAGGGCGGGAGGAAGGAGGAAGAAGGTTAGACTTTATGCAATGATATTCTTATTTATAACAGCCTCAGTTCAGAATTAGGCTTTTTCTACCAGCATTTATGATGATGCTGGCAATTTGATGAGTCTTTGTCCTGTAGAGCAAATGAGTGATTAAAGTTTTCAGTGGCCTTTTGTGTAAGGAGTTCTGCTTTTCCCTCTGGGAAGTTTAATTAAGAAAAGCCATTGGTCTCTTTGCAGCACCAGAGGGTTGAATTTGTTTGTTGGTTGGTATGGGGTTTTTTTTGGCTGGGATTACAAGGCTAATACTTATCAGAATACTTTTATCAGAAATCCGTAGTTTTCTGGCGTTCTTAAAACATTTCTGTGTATTTTACATTTAAATAGAAATGAGGCCTCCTTGAAACAAATTCATTCTGGTTGGCTTTGCACATTGATGATTAAAGAACATGGTTCAATTTTTTTTTGTCTCATTCTGAGCAATGTCTCATTAGATTTGCATTTTATTCCTTTCCATATCCATCATGATTTGTGTCAGCAGAATGGTTACATAGATGGACAGCTTATTATCAGCTTTAAGTGGGGAAACAGAACACAAGAATGGTTACTAAAAAAAAGGGAAAGGTAATTAACACTGGGCGCCAGAATATAAACGAAGCTTGACATTTCCATTTTGCTAATCCAAATTAACCCTCGTCTTAATGTTACAGAGTGCAGGGGGGGATTCTGGGCCTCTGCTGGTGTTTCTGCATCCCCTAGAGCTGCCTGTCCTGTGTGCCCAGCAGTGCCCTGCAGTGCCCAGTGGGGCTGGGAGGCTTCAGCTGCTGAAACTGCAGCTGAGAGGACCTGAGAAAAGATGTGGAACTGCTGCAGAGCTCCTGCACCCAAACAGAGCTGCAGGACCTGAGCAGAGGCTCACCCACAGTGGAAGCTGTTGGTCACTTGAGAATTCACAATTGAGAACCCACAACTGTCTTTCCAGCTCACTCTGCTGTCCCCTCCTTCATTCCCTTCTCTGAATGTGGTGTGTCTGCAAAGTAATTGGGCTCCATTATTTGATATATGAAGTGGGAGTGGGAGGGAGGGTCAGGGAGGATGAATTAAAATGAATTGAGAATCTTTATGTGGAGGGAAAAGAGGACTGGAGGGAGCCATGATAACTCTTTACAAATACTTAGAGGCACATTATGGAGAGGACAGAGACCAATTACTCTCATTAGTCAGGGCAAGGGAACAAGAGGTAATGCTGTGTGCTGCTGAGGGAAACCTGGACTGTGGTGGGAATGTTCAAGGGGTAACACCACAGAGGGGCCATCAGGGGATGGTTTGTCCTGGCCTTGGCTGAAGAACCTGGTCTGGAGTTCAGACAACTGACATGCAGCTGACAGGTAATTCACTGCTACATGAGGTGTAAGGTTTTGCTGTTTTTATGTACCTGGCATATATTCCTATCCAATCATGGACATAGTTCCTGCTTTTGTATCAACCCTCAATATTTGAGGTGACACCTTAGGAGCCCACCTAGAGATTGTTTCTCCTTTTGGTCATACACTTCTCATGGAAATGGGAGGGAAAAGGAGAAAACCTGGGAGGAACCTGAGTGGGCATTGGGGAGTGCACTAGCATTTGCTGAGCTGGGCACAAGAATCACTCAGGAGATTAAAGGCAGGATGATATTTTGAGGTGATAAAACACTGAAGTATGAAACTTGCATTTGACTCAGGTCCAGCCACAATTTTTTCCTTTTTAAGCTGCAGTTCAGGAAAAGCTGAACTCCTGCCAGTGCCAAGTGCAGGCTCTGGACTCTCGTAAAAGGGAGAAGGAATTAAATTATGTTGGTTGGTGATGAAAAGACACGAGAAATGCAGAAAGAGGACAAAGGAAAAAGGTAACCATGGAGGTGAAACAAAAAAGCACAGGAGTTTCCTTACACAATGTGTTAATTAAGGCAATGTAGTGATTTTCAGGGCGACTCAAAGCTCACTCAAAGCCTGGCCAAAGAGGTCAGGCAAGGTCCAAGCCCTGGGGGCCTTTGACAGGATCCAGGGTGATGGTGGGGGTGTCTACCAGTGCCCTGCTCTTGGATGAAGCCTCATCTTTCCCCTGGTAAAGTCACAAGCCTTTTGCTCTGCTGGGTTTTGTTTGGTTGTTATTATTTTCCCATGGCCTTTTCCTGTGGTTGGAAATATATCCAGAGAGGATGTAAAGCCTGCTGCAAAGGCAGCATTTAATTGATAAATCAAATACCCTGAATGCCATGTAACATACAAGCCTCGGGTGGTTGGTGGGTGCTGATTTTACTGTTCTCTGTGTGTGTTTGTGGTTCAGTGGTAAGAACAATGGTAATTCACACAAACTGGGAGCAGCACCCAGTGTTCCCCCTTGTCTAAGCCCAAACCCAAGCTCTGTGGTCCCTCTCCTGCAGGGGCTGATCCCTCCCTGCTGGGGCATCACCCCTGACGTGTTTGTTTTCATTCATTCAGCCTCTCGAGCAGAATGATCCCCCGAGCAGGCAATGATTCAATCACGGGATGATTTTCCCTCATTCCCTTTCATAGCTGTTATTGGAGGTTCAGCTGTCACTACATCCATTCAGGGGAAAGAGATGATCAAAGGGAGAAAGACGGGAAAACACCATTTAAGAAATAAATGCAAAGTTATGATGCCTCTGTTTGCCCGAGAAAGAGAGATTTTTATGCGGCTTTTGGCATTTACAAATCCTTTGTGAAAAGGTCACCCTGTAGCTGGAATCTTATTAATACAGAAGAACGGCCCAGAAAATGTCATGTCTTTTTACCCTGATATTTACCCAGAAAGGAGTGACTCAGCACCTGGAGCTCCTCTGGCAGGACAGGATGGCATTAATGAGCTGGAGCCCACATGTGCAGGTTTGGCAGGCAGAGACCCTGGGAGCCGAGGGTCCATTGACTGCCCACTGCATGCAATGTGCATATATGGAGCCAAAAAAAGAAAAAAAAAGGAAAAAAAAAAAAGAAAAAAAAAAAAAAGAAAAGAAAAAGGAAAAAAAAAAAAGAAAAAAAAAGAAAAAAAAAGAAAGGAAAAAAAAAGAAAAAAATAAAGAAAAAGAAAAAAAAAGAAAAAAGAAAGAAAAAAAAGAAGAAAAAAGAAAGAAAAAAAAGAAAAAAGAAAGAAAAAAAAAGAAAAAAAAGAAAGAAAAAGAAAAAAAAAAAAGGTGTATAACTGTTCTAGAAACACACACACATTTTATATGTTTATGGGTATAAGTGCACCCAGCAGGACACGGGGATGGAGTTTGGGCAAAAAAAGGTTCAGAGCTCTCAGAATTCAGGCTGTGAGGGCAGTGTGTGGTGCTGCAAGGGGAAGGCAGAGTACACAGTGAAAAAGACACAATAAATGCTTTTCCTCTGTAAAATCACTAGGAAAAACTTTGTCTGTCATCTGCAGTTTATATTTCAATCTTTAATCCACTGCTTTTAGTTACGTTTGTGTTCACTTCCTTCAAGGGAATTTTTCTTTCAGTTTGCCTTAGTGGTGACTCATTTTACCTTTAATATGTTTTGGCAGAGCTGAGGTATTTATTTTAGCAGAGGAGTGAAAACAGTTTTGAGCGTGGAAGCGACTCCTGCCGTGTCACTGTGTGTTTAATGCCCTGGCTCAGCTGACCCAGCGGAGCTCTGAGCACACACAATCCATCACCATCACACCTCACACTGTACACACTCTCTTCATTTTTAATAACCTGCACAGGGAAATGTTTTGCCAGTTCTGACACGTCACAGATTCCTGCTGAATGGAGCTGGCTTGTTCAGCATTTTCTAACCCATTACAATGTTTTTATTTTACTTTTTTCTTTACTCGACATGCAAGAGCTCAAAGTGGTGTTTATAACACAGAACAACTGTGATACACCTCTCTGACTGGGGAAGTTCTCAATACTCACTGCTTCTTTCATTTTTATTTCCTGTGGGATTTCTGGTTCCTGCTGCCCTGTCCTGTGACCCAAACGTTGTTTTCCTCTCAGGACACAGATCTAGTGTGAACACTCCTGACAGGACACACATTCTCTCTCGGTTATTCCTGCATCACTGCTCACCCACAAGCTGACTAAATTCCACCAAGTCCTGGGCAGGAGGTCTCTGGTGCTCACCTCCACAGCCAGCATCATTGGAGTGAAAGATTCTACAGGAATGTAATTGCATTCCAAGCTGAAATATCCCGTTTTTAGAACCACACCCAATTCTATAACAGGTACATATCCCTTCCACTGGAGCTATACAGCCTGAGCACCACATTACTCCTCTCCCCTCTTCTCCCCCAGCCCACCTCAGGTGTATCTCCCCATCACCCTCCTGGTCCTCAGGCTCTGCTGCTCAGTGGGATGTCGCTATGTCGGACACACAAAAGACACGCAGGCCACAGCAGGTCAAGCAGCTATATATATATATATATATATATATATATATATATATTAATATATATATATTTTAATATATATATTTTTATTTTTTTTATTTTTTATTTTATTTTATTTTTATTTTATTTTTTATTTTTATTTTATTTTTTTTTATTTTTTATTTTATTTTATTTATTATTATTTATTTTAATATATATATATATATATATATTTTAATGTCTGACTCCATCCTTATATACATTTTGTACAGACGGCCAAAGATTGGCCAAAAGGGTCACCACCTTATGAACATCATTGGTGGGCTTGACCATCAATCACATTCCTCCTCCTAGAGAAGAAATATGTAAACACATAGATAAAGTTATAAGAATACAATATTGTTTATGTGAAGCAGCGTGGGAAAGCTGCTGCAAAGGCACAAAATTTCACAGGCAAGAAATTCAGGGTGACAGTGGGGACCTGCTGCTGCTGCCACTCGTGATTATACCTGAAACCACAAAGGAAAATTGACAGACAGCAAGCAAACCAACAGCTTCTGAATACAGCTCCAGAGCCCCGAGTGAAGGTCACCCCCACCTCTGTGTGGGGGCTATTAGTGTTTATATTTGTGAAGTTTTCTGTGAGCGCTGTGAGGACGAAGGGTGACAGCCCATGTACATGTGCCTGTGTACACACGCACACACAGACCCCGCACGTTGGAACAGTGTGCCAAAGAAATTATGTTTCCCATCATTTCTGGTGTCATCTTTGATTAATTTGTGTTTCTTTCCCCATTATGGCTCGTCCCTCATTTCAAAGGTGTCCTTCAAACCGGAGCATGGGAAGAGGACCAAGAAGTGACAGACAGCCAGGAATAATCTTATTGTGAGTCCCTTATTGCCCACAGCTCAGGCATCAGAGCCAGCGTGGCCATAAACTGGCTGCAGGACGTGTCCCCAGGGCTGTGACCCCTTGCTCTCCCCCTGCAGAGGGTGGCTGCTCTGCAGGGCACGGAGGACACCTCTGCCATTGTGGAGTAAATCACAGCTCCACTGGCTACAATATCACTGTTCAAATAGCTTGGGGACATCATAAACAGAACTCATCTGGGGAGATGTTTCATCTCAAACTTCAATGATGAGGTCAGCACTGCTCAAACACATCCTTCAGCTACAGGTCAGCCCTCTCTGCAGATCTATTTTGAGATATCCATGCCCCATTTGCTAACCCCTGAAGCAGTCCCTCTGCAGCCCCTCTGCAAGTCCCTCTGGACCCCTTTGTCTCCCTAAAATCCCCCCCAAAACTGTTGTCTCTGGTGGCAGAGGTGTGTGCTCAGAAAACGTGCGCTCACCTTCCTGCTCACGTGTGAACCCAAACACACAGACACAGTTTGTTCTTTCCCTAATACAGAATTAAACATTGTGCAACTCACTGAGTGATATGTTTTGTCCCATGAGAGATTTGCTTCAGAAATACAAAGACAGAAAAAAATACTTATCTGTCATTATCATACCAGTTTTTAATCAGCTGGGAAATGCTGCTTCTTCCCCAAAATGAGCAATGGATGGAAACAATGTTCTACCTCTGCCTCCCCCAACACCTCTTTCCTTTTCCCACGGAAATTTTCCATTTTAATTAGATTCCTTTATTATCTCCCTCTTTTCTAGAACATCTTTTCTTGCTGTTAAACATTTTTCCCTCTACACATCTATTTTTCATTTTTCTTCAATTACCAAGAGCCACAGCATGTGTCCGTGTGCATGTGCTGGGGGAAGGAGAAGAAAGAGATAAGAGAAGAATAAAAAAGAGAGAAAAGATGGGGAAAATTAATCTGATAATAGTTGGAAAGAATTGTCAGCAGCAGAAGTGCTGATAAGGCACTTTCATGAAACCAGAAAGTTTTCCTATTTTGCCAGGATGGATCCACAGTCCCTTCTCCACCCCAAAGGTGTAAGTCAAGCCCTCACTGCCTGTTACAGCCACTGCTCTGCCTTAAGGACTTCATACAGAGAACAAACCAAGCATAAACAAGTAATTCCTGGTTTCTGAGCCACTCTCAGCCCCCTGAGAGCTCTGGGCTGTGGTGCTGAGGAGGGGGATGCCCATGAACATGTGGGGCCCCAGATCATGGGATGTTTCTGTGGGAAATGCTGATTTGTGCCTTTCGTTGGTGCATGTTAATGCTCACATTTGCATTCCAGCTCCAATGAAAAATTTATGACTGTTAAACTTCTGTATGTCATAATTAAACACAAACAATAATTTCCAAATAACTGTTTACCACGCTGCATATTCAATTGTGCAATCAATCTCAGCGACTCTTTTTCCTTGCAAATGAAGGGAGGCGGGCTCGCCCCACTGCCCGTGGAAGATGAAGAGTCAATCTGACATTCCAGGAGAGAGCAGCTACACGGGGAGTAAATAGATTGAAGTCCTGTCATTCCCAAATAGATGCCACCTCCTCCCGCTATTTGTTTGGAGGAAGCCTCCCGGGGAGATGGATGGGGCAACTGCTGTTCAAACATTAATCTTAATGCAGAGAGAGAGAGGGAAGCAGCTGCTGGCAGAGCTCTGCCAAGGGACCTGAGAACTGCAAGAGAAAGTGTGTGAGGCTGTCCCAGCCCTGCCACCAGTGGGGGTCACACAGCCAGGACCTGCTCTGGGAGGAGACAGGGACCAAGTGGCCAACAGAGACCTCCCCATGCTCGTGAGAAGCTCTAACAACAAGCAGACATGGGGATGTGCAGGGAGAGCTCCACTGAGGCAGAGGAAAAGGACCTTGGCAGGAGGATAAGGTCCTGCCAGTGGCCTCATCCCTGGGCACTCCCATCCCTGCCAGCCCAGGTGGCTTTGCTGGCCGTGCCCAGGGTGGCCAGTGAGGGACCAGGGGGGCTGTGGGAGTTGAGGAGCTGCTCATGCTGAGCCGGTGGCACTGTGAGCCATGGATTGTTGGGATTCAGAGCAGCCTGTTTCCTTTCGTGGCACAAAACCTGAAGTGATGACCTGCCAATGGGTGTTGATTGGTGATGGCTTCACAGGGAATGCATTTGTCCTGGAAATAGGGTGGATAAAAGACATAATGGAGTTCAGTGATGCAATACAAATAACAGTGTCCTTTTACATTACTAGCGACACACACTGTGCTGTCTGGATCCCTGTTCTCCTGAGGACACCACCAGGAAGCTCCCTGTAAATAGGATGTCTCAGTTAATGTCCTCTCCCAAAGAGTGCATCAATCACCCTTTGTCAGTGCAGTCTCAGGGAGTAAGGGCTGTGCTGGGTGGGAAGAAGACATCACTCCCAATCTGAGCTGTCTGGGGACTGTCCACAAGCCCACACCTTCCCCAGGGCTGAGGCTGAGACTGCAGCATCCTCCTCTGCCAGGTCTGTGGAGATGCCACATGTGCAGGAGTGTCACTGCAACTCTGGGGCTGCAGAAGGGGCCACAAACCCCCTGGGGGATTGCAGAGGGGCTGTGAAGAGCAGGAGGGGATGGAGAAGACCTTTTTGCAGCCCCTGAGCTCTGCTGCCTCTATGAGCAGGTGTCAAGGGATCTGAAGTGCCACCTCAAGAGCTTTCTAATGGGTTCTGAAGAATTTCTTCTCTGATTGTGGGTTTATATGTCCCCAGGTCAGTTCTAGTGACTGGAAGCTATTTCCACCCAGAGACTTGGTGAAGTGGAATCTTGTCCAGACTGGATCCCTAAAGATATTTTCTGTCACTCCAGTCCCTGCTCATGCAGAGAACAGGGCTGGCAGCACAGGAACCCCGCTCTGTCCCCTGTCAGCAGGGCCAGGTGTGCCCCACGCAGCAGCCAACAGGGGCATGTCCTGGTGAGCTGTGTGTGCTCAGCTCCTGCCACAGCCAGAGGATTTCAGTTCTCTGGGCTGTCAGCTCGCTGGCTCTCATAAGGGCTGATTCCCTAATTAAATTAAATTCTTTAGCAGTATTTAATGTTGCATATGCAACATTAATTTTTGTGCTAGTGTGATCAGTGCCATATTCGCAGTTGTTTATTTTCAGGGTGTTAACCCAAACTCTGTTGTAAACACGTTTTCACAGGTCAGAAGCAAAGCATAAAAATCAACAAAAATATTTTCATCATGAAGATTTCCAATTCAACAGTAAATGTGATGAGAGAAAGAATGCCTGGAGAGCAGGAGAGGCTGTTGGAGGGCCCTGCTGCTCTGAGACTTGTCACCCCACAGGAGAGCTGCTCTCACAGCCACATCCAGCAGCAAACCCTACCTGGAGTTCAACTCACTCCAGAACATTTTGTCTTCCCTTCTGGCTGAGCCCCGTGTCCTGCCTGGGCAGGAGGTTCTACACGGGGTGAAAAGTCTAAGAAAAAGAAGAAAAAGGCTCTGAAAGGCACAGGAACCCTCACTTTGGACTGCACAAAGTGCTCCCACTGGGACCTCAAAACTGTGTCAAACTAATGCAACTTATTGTCTTTTTCCCTGTCTTCGGTCCCTAACGAAGTTGTTTCCATTATTGGGGAAACCCCTGGAGAAGTGTTACCCTTGTACGTGGAATCGAATGAGGGAAGGGAGCAGACAGCAGAACAGAGCAAACAGATTTCATTTTCTATCTATCAGGTTCTGTTAGTTTCACAGACAGGTCTCTATCACAGCCATGGCCTGTCTGTGGTCAGAGTGACCCAACAGATTGAAAAGGAAACACGTCTGTTGATGGGCCTGAGGCTGTCACTGGACTGAGCTCTGAGTCCCCAGCTGGGCCAGGGGCACTGCAATTCACCGAGCACCAGTCTGAGACATTCCTACTGAACCCTGTCAGCAGAGCTCTGCAGTGCTCACCTGGTTTACAAACAGCTTAAAGCACAGACCCCTGATCTGCATCCAGAGATCAAACTGCTGCTGGAAAGGTTCTTTGTGCTCCTGCTCCTCCACACAGTGCTGCAAACCCCTTTTACCCACCAAACTCTTTCCAGCATCTGTAATAACACATCATGGGAAAACTGCTTCAACACCTGTTGCAATTTTTCCGTGGACGGCAGGGACAAGGAGCTCTGCAGAGCTGAGATGCTCTAGAAACACGGGGATTTATTATTCCAAGGGTGGTGGGTAAAGAGGGCTTTGCCTTCAGCCACCAGCCTGGGCTGGAGCAAAGCCCTAAAGAGAGAATGGGGGGAGAGAGAGAGAAGAGAGCTCAGGGGGAAAAACGGGGCAGGAGCAGGGGAAAAACGTGGGGAGAAAACAGGAGCAAGTGAGGTGAGAGAGAGGAGAGGGGAAGGGCCAAGAGAGGTGAGGGAAGAGGGTGAGAGGGCCAGAGGAGAGAGGTGAGGGCAGAAGGGAGGAGAGCCAGGACAAGAGAGCGATCCTCTTGTTCCAATCCATTCTATCTCTTTTTGTGTTGAATATTCTAATTCACATTGACCAGCCAGCGTGAGATACAAAACCTACAAACTTTGCATGCAGCCTGTGAGAACTGCTACATCACCATGTCATTTTATATTCTAAACTCTATAGACTCCTTTCTCATGCCCTTGTTCCCGAATGTCTTTGCCAAGGTGGAAAGGCAACATTCTTGTCTTTTTGTCAGCTCATCCCCGTCTTCCTGCCTGCCATGCTCACATCTCCAAACTGGCTTTCATTCCTATTTCACTCAGGTTTTACATCTACAGTATTTCCTGCCATGCAGTCATATTCATAAGTCCTTCCTGTCCCGTCTTTCCCAACAAACAGCACAGCAGGGACTCCCCCAGCCCTGGCAGTGCTGGGACACAGACTCCAGTCACCCCCAACAGCCCCCACAGCTACAGAGGAACCACTATCAGTGAGTGAGGGAAAGAAAATTTACCTTGTAATTGCTATCAAGCCCCACATTTCCTTGCTACCACATAAACAAGGGAATTTGGCTTTCTTGCTGCATTAATGCCACTTGTGAAAACTAACTTGGGAGGCTGGATGTTTTTTTTTCCAGGGTAAGGAGATGTTCCAATTACCAGTAAATTGCCAGTGCTTGGAACAACGCTGCATATTAATTCAAAGCAAGTGAATGTTCATTGAATTACCCAGAAGAGTAAACAGCTTTTTTGTGGGGTGTGTAAATAATCCCAGGGTAGCGAAGAAATTGGGAAAAGAGATTTTAAAAACTAATTTGTCTGGGCAGAGAAAAAAAACCCCAAAAACTCAAAGGAAGGGAGTAAAAGAAAGGGTTATCAGTGAAATGGTTGTTTTGGTTGTTACAAGGTGGGTCAGGCCTGTGTGACTGGAAGGAGCAGCCCCAGGCTGCCCATCACTCCAGCACTGCACAGAGACTTTGCTGGGACAGGAGAGCATGAGCAGCCCCATCCCTGCCCCACAGGCCCCCCATGGCAGGAGGAACATGGACCAAACGCTGTGGGGGGAAGAAGGGGATTCAGAGATTGCTGTACTTTCCACCTGAACCAAACTCCATGTCCATTACAGTCACCACTAACGAACAAAGCTTTAAAAAATGCACGTGGCTTCAGGGGGTTTTCCACCATTTTCTCTTTTTTCCGACTCAGCTCCCTCATCACTGAGCTAATGCACTAATGGACACTTACCATTACCTAATTTCCGACCTAATGGGCACAGCAAATAAGTGAAAGGCTCATAAAATCAAATTTACTGAGCATCATTCCTTTTGCTGTCCATTAACTGAAACTATCTATCAGGTTAAGCAGATCCAGGGTGTGGGGCTATATTCATCTTGCATTAATGCTGTTGCAGGGACATTTCAGGATCCCAGGCTCTCCAGCAATGGCAGGGAATGTTGTGAGGCCAAACTCTTGCTCCTGGAGGGATTTCAGGGGCACGAGGGGGGCACCAGCCCTGAGAGATGGGTGGGTTTCTCCTCCTTAAGGCATGAAGGAGCTCCAGCCAACTGGCTGCTGCAGCATTCCCAGGAAGAGGAAAGTGCTGTTAACCTTGCTGACAGTGTCTGGTTTATAAATACCAAAACTAGAAATGGATTAGACGAACTTTAAAAACTTTTATGTGTATATATTTAAAGGGTTTTTCCTTGCTAAGTTATTTTTTTTCCTTTCTAAACTCCCAAGGCCCCAGTAAAGCCAGTCAATACACCATTACAATCATTTGGGGACCAGTAAAGCTTTGAAAAATAGCATTTGCACCGTGGATTTAAAGAAATCATTTGAACCACAGTAAGCCTTGAAGATAACTTCAAAACGTATTTTTATTTCTCAATAATTTCTTGAGAACCATTAAAAGAAATGAAAACTCTGCACCCTGGACAGACAGAGGGGCTGGTAAAGCACTGTGAGGGAGGAAAAAATATATTGTCAATACTTAGGAAAGGATCTCAGGAGTGTCCCAAGGCGCTGCTTTGCTGGTAGAGGACACAGCTGCAGCTCTGCTGTTCCCATGTCTGTAACCCCAGAGCCTCACCCTGCACCTTTGGGTGCTGCTGGTCCCTGCTGCTGGCACAGGTGGGGTCACAAAGCTGCAGCCACAAAGCACAAGGAGCTGCCTCTGGTGGTGTTTTCCTGCTGAAAATGGTGTTTGGTCCCCAGAAACCCAGTCCTTCCTCTCTCCTGTCTCCCACCAACCATCCCTTTGACTATTTTCTAAAACAAAGCAGCAGCTTCATTGCATCCAAGTAATGACATTTCAGGCTTAAAAGCCGTGCTGTGCACACAATTTACAATGAATCAAACAGTCTCTAATGTCTCCTGACCTACTTCTCAGATCCTTCATTGTATCTGCTTAAGATAAAGCCCTTGCCGGGATTAAAGCATCCATGGCATATGTCCAAAGGTCAGAAAAGGCCATGCTGGAACCACAAACCAAGAAAACTGCTCCTGGCACTTTCAGTGTAGTATTTTACCTTCAGGACAGGAAAAAAAACTTATTAAAACTGTGAATTATCACACCCGTGGGAAGAGCTAGAGCCTCTCACTGCAGAGTGGTGCCTCCCGAGCTAAACAGAAATTAGGAACTGTTTTTGCTCTTAAATAACTTGATTTTCTTCAGTATTTATGCTATAAGTGGGAATTAAGTAGTAAAGGATTTGGAGCCGTTAAACAATTAAATGCCTGGTTTTCCATTTTCTCAGCTGTGGGTTAATTTGGTCTCCAGCACAGGTGGCACTTTGCAGTGGAGCACCAAATGCATTTGGAACATTTCTCAAGCACTCCCAGTTGGCAGCGGGGTGAGCTTGGTCCTGAAAACCACAGAGGTACCAGCTCTGACCAGGAACCAGAACCTGGAGAAGTGACAGGGACAGTCTCACCTGTGAGATGCTCTGATGTGAGCAACGCATGGGAATGAATTCTGAGTGGAATTTCCCCCTTTTTTGTGAGTCCCTCTCTGTGCCCCAGGAGTGGCTGAAGCCAGGGGTGGTGTCCCAGTGAAATGAGGGCAGGGTCACCTGTCCCCCTGTCCCCCTGTGCCCTGGCAGCTCCAGGGTGATGCCCAAGCCCAGCAGAGCCCGGCAATGCCAGCCCAGCACAGTGACCCCACAGCTGCCCACGGATCCCAGGCACTGCCATCCTGCAGCTGCTCACTGGGGTTAATGACAGGAGAGTGAGGAGCAGGAGTACAGTGTGAGTTGGTTTTCTGTTAATTTAGCAGATGATGTCAGCTGTGCAGGCTCAGGCTATTTCTATTCCCCCCATTAACCTCAGCTCTGACATATCGTGCCGCCGCACTTCGGGGACCATCCATCAATTCCCAACTCCCAGTGACACTGCTTCCATTTCCCTGATGGTGACTGAAGAAGAATTCCATTGTTTCTGCAGAATCAGGCCTCCAGGAACCCGTGGTGCTGCTGGAAAGGAGGATTCAGACCCTGGTGCTTGGCCCCTTCAGCTGGATCAATATCTGAACCAACGCCTGCTCTGAGTGGACACCAGGCATTGGGAAAGCCTCTTGCAGATGAGCTGAAAAACTGCTGCCTCAAGTCCTCAGGGTCTGTGAGAATTTGATTATTTGTGTTTAATTATTTTTGTCAGAGATGGGCAACTCTAAGTCTTAGAGTTCTACTTAAAATCTTGCCACCTTCTTGCAAACTGAATTTCTGTTCTAGCAGGAATAGGACTTTCAGTCTGAAGCCCCTGTGCTGTCAGTGAAAGATGACATGAGATATGTAATGTGGGACAAATCTCTCTGATTTTTCAGAGGAGGTTTCATTATTTCATTTTTCTCATGTTCTAGAGATGAAAAGGAACTCCCATACTGTCTGGGAGTCTGCTGGAAGAGGGAAAATTTTGATTACTTCAAAGGGTCCGTTTGAACAAAATATAATTTCACTTGAGCCTGACTTGTGGAAAGTGTCAGAAACACTCAATTCTGAAAACACAAACAGGCACTCCTCCTTGAGCATCCCAGAGTGAGGCTGGAATGCTGGCCCCTTCCCAAAGTGGTTTTTTCCTTCCAAGTTCTTCTCCCTAGAATACACGTTTTGTTGGAACTCTGTGGCCTCAAACACCTGCAGCCACAATGATGCCACGGCGAAGAGCTGTGTTCCCCAGGAAGTCAGCCCATCCAGATCTGGGCAATTCAGCCCTTATTACTTATTTATGAGAGTTAATTTCATGTGCTGGCATTTCACACGCCATATGGGGGAGCGGCTGCCCGAGCCAAGCTGCAGGCAGCTCTCAGCTGCCTTTTATTTTTTTGTTGTTGTTTTAAATAGTACTGCTCGTGACTGAAGCAAGGTTAATCACTGCTTTTACCAAGAAAAATGACTTCATGAGAAACCCCAAATCCTCACCTCCCATGGCATGGGGCATCTGGTGTGCCCCAGCCTGGGCTCTGGCTGCCTGGTGCCCCAGGATGCACAAACAGACTGGCCTGGTAGCTGCAGTTACAGATAATCAGATGTTGGGTGTGTGCAGCCGTGTCTATTAATTTTCACAAGCAGCAGTTCCTCCTGGTGTTTGCTCGTCTGATGGTGATTGACAGGAGTCCAGAGTGATTTGCCATCACAGCCCTGCGCTGCACACCCAGCACTCAGCCCTGCCACTGTGCTCTGTGCCACCACTATCGCTGAGAAACCTTTCCTCACCACCCTCTTTTCTTAAATTTGGACTCTTTGTCACTTTGGGGGAGCTTTTTGTAAGCGCATCAAGGCCCATGTTTGACCAGAAGCTCTTATTGTGTAAACAAAGCCAGACCTGTGCAGCCTGGGGATTTGCATTGCTGCAGCTGCCCGCTGAGCTGATCCCTGACATCCACCCAGACAGAAATATACATCCAAAAATATGCAGCTATTTTCAGTATTGCTTCATCTCAGATGAGGTATGTCTCCAAAGATAGCGCTGAGATAGATTCACAGGAAGGTTGTGGCATTCTGGTATTTGCTGTATGAGAATGACATTTATGATAAGAAAAATGGAAGACGTGTGGAGCAGTAATGATGGGAATAACACTTCACTGGGGACAGAGAAATGATATAAGGAAATTAAAGCCGAAATGGAGGGGTGGCAGGAAGGGGACATGGCAGCTGGGGAGCAGAGGAGCAGCAGGGCTGAGGTGGGCTCAGAGAGCTGCTTTTGTCTGGGGTGGGATGAGCCAGGGAACAGCCCTGGCTGCCTGGCACTGCTGGGGACCTGCAGGAGCCCCGAGTGAGCCCCCAGGGTCTGAGCACGTTGGTACAACAGTCACAGCCACCTGTTCCCCCCGTGCATCCCTCCTCATCACAGCACCAATCCCCTCTCCTTTCCCCACATAAATCTCTTTTCTCCTGGAGATTTCCATGGCTGGTAGATCCCACACAAACCTGGTTGTTTTCTTCAGTTATGAGGCATCTTTGATCTATCTGTGAAATGCTACAAACACTGTAATAGAAAACTGTTCTCATTACAGTCTGAAATTAAAATTTAGTAGTAGATGCACAAAGCAGAATAAACTTTCAATTAAAATCTAAACACTGCGCTGAGAAAGAAAACTGGAGGGAGCTCCTAGGTTTCTTTGCATTAAAAATGCCTGAGATTTAATTTCACTGTGACATCTCCTCGGAATTACACTGCTAATTGATCAAATTTTGTCTGTCTGTTATTTAAACTTTCAATAAAACTTAGATTAATGGAAGGTGTAATCCTCCCGGGCAGAACAAATATTCCCATTGTTCATGTCAGGTATGGAATAGCAATGCCCCCACTAACAGCTTCTGCATTCAACCTGGGAACAAGAAGTTAATCATAAGAGTGTGGTGATTCCTTAATTGCTTGAATGAAATTTTCTCTGTGTGCCATTCTCCCCACCCCCAGTCTCCACAGCTGCTGCTGCAGATCTTTAAACCCACACCAGCAGCATTTCCAGGAGTGACTTGCTTTGTTCCTGATGCAAATGAAACCCCAACCTGCTCTACCCATGGTCTCCCAGAAGGATAGAAACCCCTTCAAAGGAAAAAAGCAAGCAACAGCTTTATGGAATCACAGAGTAATGAGGTTGGAAAGACATTTAAGATCCCCAGGTCCAACCATTCCCCCAGCACTAAACCCTGTCCCTGGGGACCACACCTGCACATCTTTTGAATCTGCCCAGGAATGGGGACTCCACCACTGCCCTGGGCAACCTGCTCCAGGGCTGGACACCCTTTCCATGGGGAAATTTTCCCCAGTATCCAATCTAAACCTCCCCTGACACAGCTTGGGACTATTCCCTCCCATCCCTAGTGACCTTATGGAGTAGATGACCACTGCAGTAAAAATAAGGTCCCATCCCTGGCAGCACAGAGAAAGAAATCTGAGCCAGGAGCATCCCACTCTGCTGGGATGCCCCAGGAACCTCTGTGCATCCCCACAGCTTCTGGACTGGCTGAGGGGGACCCCGAAATTCATATCTGGCTGTGTGGACATTAGTGCTGAAGAGCCTCTTGGCCACTCACCAGCTGGACCCCAACACTTGGTGAGAATTTGGCTTGCACAGGCCCCCACAGGAGCTGCAGCTGTAAATGAGCCCTTTGTTAGCACAGGGGACTTCGACCTCCAGCTCTGGAAGATTTGGTGATTTTCCTACACAATACACTTGCTGACACAATGTATTTTTGGATGCTTCTGGGGGTAAAGCCATTTCTCTATTTCAAGCTGAGTTTGAATAAATTATAGAAAGCCTCTCCAAGATGCAAAATGCTTTCCAAATTGCTTATTTTAGTTTTCCATCTCAGTAAGAAATAAAATCTCTTGCGTTTTTAGAGAAAGTGATCGACAGTCAAAGTGCCACCTGTGGGCTGAAATGGTTTTTGCTCCAGAAAACTGGGATCAGTCTTGGACAAAGGACATGCTACACTGACATGACAACACCAACACTGTTCACAGATAATGATATTAACATACTGCAAAGAATTAGAGCCCATTTTTTACCATTCTTTTCCACTGTGAGAGCAATGTATCTGTGCCAAACTGTTAATACCCACAAGAGGAGGAAATCGTGCAGTGTTTTTTCCCGATTTCTGCCTTTCCAGCAAATTTACTCTGTGCCAGACAAAGACCTTTTGTACTACATCTAATAAGAGCTGAAGAGGAGCACTAACAAGGGGGAGGAAGAATTCAGGAAGCAACACCTAGTTTGTATTCCTGCAGTGGTCCTGTTTGTTGTGAAGTGCTAAATTAACTCCCATTAATTCATTGTGAAAACAAGCTGTAGAAAATAGCAAGGAACTTACAGTTCCTTCTGAATTAATGCTGCATGGCAGCACTTTATTTTGAGAATAATTAACGGTAACTCAATGGTGGAAAAACCAGTCTTTTGATGCCCCTGAAGCACGTCAGTGGTAGATGGCTGTGGTTGTACCTGCTGGGAGTCCTGCTTAAAATATAGTCAAATTTTTTTCATAGCCGTGATTCATCTTTTCATCCCCCTAGTCCTGTGCTATATTTATTACACATAAACTTTGGGAGGAGAAAAAGGAAAAATCTGGTGTACTTGAAATAGGAATAAAAGGGTCAGTTTCAGGCACTCTGCTCACACCAAGGCAGGTGTCACTGGGACATTGCTGTGGACAAGAAATAGCAGGAGGGAGGCTGATCCACAGCTCAGATTGTGGGTCTCTGGATGTCCCTCTGAGCTGACAAAGGTGGCAGTGCTTGGAGCCCGAGACCTCAATGCCTGGGCAGGGCTGTGTTCCCTGCAGGGGTCGGGCATCACTCAGCTGAAACATGGCACTTCTTCTTTCCTGGGTTGAGACAAGGCCTGTGGTGGGGGCTTGGCAGGAATCTGCATAAATGATGGATCCAGGTGAGCGGTACACGCCATCCTCATTAAACTATCAGTGGGGCTGGAAATGAAAAAGATTCATGTCTTCTGCAGGAGGCTTTCAGGGATCAATATGTTCCAACATATGTTTTAATACTTCCTCAGTTCTCACACGTGTCTCGTGGGATTTCTTTATTTATCTTTTTTTCCCCAAGGTTATGAAGCCAACTGTTTTTTATGTGCTCCAAGGCAGAGACCTGATTTTCCTAATAAATCTCTTTCCTAGAAGGTGGAAAGCACGAAGCTGTGTTTCTTATCCAAACAGAGCATGATCAGATTACACTGTGCACAGAGCCCCGGCTGCTCCCGCTGCGTGTGCTCAGCACACCTTCGGGGAGATTATTGTTCCAAAGGGGGCTAAACACAACTTCTGCTTGTCGGGCTTCTGGAACATTTTCTCCTCCCTTTATCTCTCCTTTTCCCAGAGGATGTTGTGCTTTGATGTCTCTATAACACAGATCACACTCGCACTGAGGCGAGTGGGCTGTGCAGAGCCACACTGGAAACAGGAAAAACTGTCCTCTGCAGCACTGGAGGAGGAGGGAGAGCAGCCCAGGGAATGGGATGTGATAGGAAAGAAAGGGAAAAGGGCATGAGACTGTGTTGAAGTATGTGGGAGATGCAGAGCAGCCCTGGTGGTGTCGGCCTAGGAGCACAAACCAGTTCACAGCTGCTCTGTAACTCATCTTCTGAGGCTCGTGTGCTTGGTAGCTAACCCAGCTCCTCATCAAACTAATTAATTGAGAGAGCCTAAGGGGCCACTCGGAGCCAGTTCATGGCAGGATGCTGTGAACAGCCCTGGTTGCTCATTGCAGAGCACAGGACTGGGCTCTCCAAAAGCAGTTCAGCCGTGAGCTGGTGGGGTGAGTGTGCTCAGGGCTGCACCAGGAGTGGGGTGGCTGCGACCCCCCGGCCCCTGGGGGTGCTCTGGTGGTCCTGGGCTGCCTGGGGGGCTGTGATGATCCTGGGCTGCCTGGGGGTGCTCTGGTGGTCCTGGGCTGCCTGGGGGTGCTCTGGTGGTCCTGGGCTGCCGGGGGGGGGGGGCTGTGATGCTCTGGCCTCCCCACCCCTCCTGGCTGGCCCCATCCCAGGGTCACCAAGGCCACCCAAATCCTCTCCCCAAGGTCATCCTGTCCTTCTCTTTGGTTCCAGGGAGGGGCGATCGACAGCTTCGGCAGTGACTGGGGTGAGGAACGAGCCGTGTGTGACACCTCCCACGTCTCACGGTGCTGCAGTTCGCTCTGGAGTCCATCACTGCTGGGTGGGAAGGAAAGGCAGGACGTTTTCACACCCTGCTCTCATTAGCTGTGTGTGTGTGTGTGTTGCTCTTTTCTCTAGCATTTCTATCACAGCAAAACGGTAGGACAGGAAAGGAGCACTGCTGGATTCAAACCTGGGCCTTTATACAAGAAATCATTGTATTCCAAAAATCCCATCCCAGGGGCTAAATGATATGATAGAAACAATGATTGCATGAAATCCAAAATCAACACCAAAAAAAAAAAAAAAAAAAAAAAAAAAAAAGAAAAAAAAAAAGTCTTTGCAATTGCAGCACCCTGCCCAAGAGACTATCCCAGTATTGCACTGGAAATGTTATTTATTTGTATTCACACCCCCAATACAACTGCCTTGAGTCAGCATTACAGGCCTGTCATTTTATAAATGTATAATGTGTGGTAAATACAGGCCTCTGACAGCACAGAAAGGTACAGAAGCCAAAGGGCAGGAGGAAACACACGCTGCTCTGGTCCCATTTCACATTCCAGGAGGAGGGATTTGGAGAACCTTTGGTGTTCTCACTGCAGCACATCCCTGCCCTGACACCACAGTGCCTGTGCCTGGACACCGTGCTGTGGTGGGGAGGACTTGAACTTGCATCTCCCAGCTACCCTACACAAAGTGCACAATTATCATTTGTGACCTAAAATTCCCACTGAAATCTTTCTTGGATAATCATTCCTGTGCCCCCTGCCCCTCTGCCCTGGCTGAAGTCGGTGCTTTCAGGGCAGGTGACAGCTCCCTGTGGATCAGTGAGAGTGTCTGGGAAGCACAGTGGGCTGGTTTGAGTCAAACACCTGCTGGGCTGACTGGTTGGATTTCACTCTACAGCAGAAAGTGCTTGTGAGAACAAAAACATCCAGCAGGTGCTGAAACCTCATTCCCCAAGTGTGAGATTTGGAGCTGGAGGCGCTGACAGGATGCAAAGGCAGCTGGGCCAGGCTCTGCCCGGGGCTGGGGAGGGTCTGTGCAGCTCCCCCTGACCCCGGGCACTCCCGCACAGGGGGATGCTAACAGTCATCACCAATTCCTCATTTCCACCCTCCACAGGGGCATTGTCCCAGCCTGTGCCTTTCCCTCGTTTGGACAGCAAGTGATAACTGAATCCCACATGATGACACAATTTCACAGCTCAGGGGCCCTGGGAACAGGGAATTCTTTTTGGCCATCCTGTCTGAGAGACCATTTGGAAATAATTACAAGATGGAACCTTTTATGTAGTTTATGATGCTTTGCTCAAGGTTTTTAATTAACCTATCTTGCTTTCAGCTACTCCAAGTTCATTTCCCCCTCACTGACAACATCACACCGGGATTGATTATAACCCATTGAGGACTGAGCCACAAGGCTGCAGGGCCCTGGCTGCAGAGCTCCTTTAACCCCTTGGCCACCAGTGCCTCCTGACAAGGTCCCCAAGGGGACGTGGGGCTGCTGTGAGGATGGGGAGGTGGCTGTGAGGACGGGGAGGTGGCTGTGAGCAGGTGGCAGCAGCAGGCAGAGCACACTGTGCCAGATCCTGGGCAGTGCATCCATCACCACTCCTGCCAGGGCTGGGGCCAGCCCATTCATCAACTACTCAATGGGAAGCAGCAACGGGGGCACGGCCAGGACACGTCTCAGAGCTGCTGCCACTGGGAAGGGAAGTGTCAGGCTGAAATTAGTCACCCCGAGCCCTACAGTCAGAGAGACACGGGTCCTTCGGAAGGGTAATTTGCTCCATCAATCTGTGTGCAGACACTGAACCACTCACTCGGCGTTGAGTCAGTGGGGAGGGAGGTGTAAATGTCACCTGCCATCGATGCTGCTGCCTCTGCACTGCGAGGAGAGCTGCTCTGCATCAGCCCAGGGCACATCTGCACTGCCAGGGAGCTGGGCAAGGTGGAACACAACCACAAGTCATGAAGGTCCTGCCAACAGAGGCCTGGGCAGGGCAGAAAAGGCCTTAAAGCTCTCCTGTCTTACAGAATCCTGCTTCCTCTACCCAAGCTGCCATCAGAATGAACTTCTGTTCCAACTGCTAAACGTGGGGATATCTCCATTAGAGAGCTCTGCACCCCTCTTTGTCTGACCAAGGAGGACCACGGTGCCCCAGGGCAGGAGATGTGGCTCATCCCCATCTCCCCACAGAAACTGCCCTTCCTGGCTGTCCAGCACGGGCTGGTGGCAGCAGCAGTGCTCTGTCTCCTGGCGCTCCCACCCAAGGTCACAATATGAACTTGATATTGAACAAGAGCCTAAAACAATTTTTGGCAAGTGCGGAGACTGACAGTGTGCTGTGCCAAGAGCTTTCCAAGAGGCACTGGAGGAGGCTGTGCTAATAAACCCTGTGAGAGCCATGGCATGGGGGAAATGCTGAATCATTGCAGCTTCCTCTGAGCAGCCACTGAGGCTGGATAAATCCATTCTCAGCAACTTCTTCAAGAACTTTTTTTTTCCTTAGAAAAGTGTTTTTAAACAAAATTGAAAATTCTATTTCATACCATTAGCTTAAGGAAAGGCTAATTAAAGCACAAACTCTTGGAATAGAAAGATTTTCTGAATGTATTTCCAAAACTGTCATAAAAATTTGCATTTTCATGATGCTGTTCTTTTCTTAAAAAAAAAAAAATATATATATATATATCTATATATATCTTCTCCACCCCAATCCCATTGCCCTGAGACATTCCTGCAGACAAGTGGCTTCCTCTGCTTTTTTGCCTTTTTTTTTTTTTCTTTTTTTTTTTTTCTTTTTTTTTTTTTTTTTCCCAGCTGGATTTGTCAGAAAAATCCCAGAGGGGACTGGGACTCCTGCCCCTCTGTATTTTCATAAAACCTGAGCCACATCTTAGTAACAGCAATTCTAAAGAAAGTAAAGTGCTGGTGACAGGAAAGCACCTCGACTCCTTATTGAGGAAGGCAAAAATGAGAAAAGCAAGAGATTAAGGGAAAGAAAAAATTAAGTTGTTTATAGCGGGAGCTCTCCCTAAAGACTTGAATACCTGTGGAAAATGTGAGAATGAAATAAGAAAAAAGATTTATTGAGTCTCAAAGCTTCCAGTTAAATGTGGTGAGAAAAGTGGCTTTCCACTTTTAATTGTCTTTACCACAGTAACTGTGTGTCAGTCTCTTCTAAAAGCCTATTAATTCTGTAATTTAGTGCTAGCAAGAGCTGGGAGACAGACAGAACCACCACTGTTCTTTTTTTTTTTTTCTGAATTCATTGACTAAATGTCATCAGACATCAATACTAGGGGGGGCTTTCTCCTTCAAGGCTTTAAATACTAAAAATTAAAAACTTTTTATAGTTTACTGAATAAAAAAGGTGCTGGCACATCAGTTAAGAGAAGGGGTGCTCTGACATTGAATTTTGGTATGTTAATTGTGGCCAAAAATAACCTGACAGGTCCGAAGAGCTGTTGAGTGAACAATTTCCCAGGCAGGAGAGGGAATAAGCTTGTTTAACTGCAGCAGCTAGATGCAAGGTATGTGTTTAGCCATAGCTTTGGAGTTTATTCTGAAACTGGCTGGAGCTGGTAATGGAGCTATTAGGACAGAGACAGGCCGGTGGGTGGATTTCTTGATATTTCTTGAGGTTGTATAACAAGGTAAAAAAACTCCCATTACCTCAGAGCCAGCAGGAAAACAGTGTCCATATTTGAGTCTTTACTAATCAGCAGGAAAGATGCTCAAAGAAATAAATAAATCAAAGCCACGGGTCCAAGAGGAGCAAGGGGACCTGCAGGAGCACCAACATCCCCCCTGGCTAAAGGGGAGCTGCTGCACCCACAGCTATTTCTGGGTGTCATTGTTTAAAATAAATCACTGGGTGCCCCTGGGTCACTCCTGTGTCTGAAACAGCACCAGCAGCAGAACTGAAGAGTCACTTGGAACAAGTGCTGGCACTGGAAATGAGAGTTTCTATGTGCTTATGGAGGAATGCTGAGGGTGTGCCCCAATCTCATTCATTCCAGCTCTTTGTGTATTATTTCATGTAAACCAGGATGCAATTTCCCTGCATCCCTCCTGCAATCCATAGGAGGAAGCCTGTAAGGATGTTTTCCATTATTTGCCAGCTCTTTCCATTTCCCAGGCCTGCTGCAAACCACGGGAGGTTTCACAACTGGCAAAATCTGAGCTCCAGGTAAGTCATTTGCTTATCTGGACGTATTTCATACAGTGCCTCAGCCTGACTCACAACCAAACTTCCTTTTTGGTAACATGATTTTCGGTGTAATTGAAGTGGAATTTTGTACTCCCCTGTTGTCGGGGTGCTGCAGTCCCATGGGCAGGACAGTGCCTCCTCCTGCTGAGCTCCACAGGATGGTCCCTGTGCAGACCCTCTGCATGGAGCAGGGCATGGGACACAGGGAATCCCAGTCTGGGCACAGGCTCTGCTCCCACCACTGCACTGGGGGCACACACACACCCTGGCTGGCACCACGGGTCACTCTGTCCTCCAGTGCCAGGGAAGCAACCAGAACACCTCAGCCTGCCTGGCAATTTATTCCCCACTGGTTCTGTCGGAAGAGAGAAAAAAAAAAAAAAAAGAAGCAAGAAGTCCTTAGATCAAGGTTTCAGAGCTCAGGACTGATTGTTGTGCATATACTTTGTTCCTCACTTTAGAACCATTAGGTTTTCTTTCTCCCAGAGAACATAAACAACTGAATTTTAAACCAGACTCAGCAACTAACGTGACATTGTGAAGGACACACCAGCACTTATCATCTCTCCAGATGAGCTGGTAAGTATTTATAGAAACATTTCCTCCCTGGCACAGCTTTAACTAAGCAATGTATCTAATTTCCTCTGGAGAAATGTGTTGGAGAAATCAGTAAAATAAGTCTCATCACAAATAGTAATAAATAACTACTCCAGTGTAGTTGCTTATTTAGTGAAGTTATTTGAATAATAATGGTTTTACAGGTACACTCACAGGATAACAATGCATGGCAGGAATACCCCAAAACTAAATCCAGGATTCTGTGGTCTGCATTACAAGGCAGGATGCGGACGAGGTTACAGGAGACAACAATAACCCAAATAATTTTGGAATTACCCAAAGCTTCCCTTAAACATCAGAGACTTCATGGAGAGCTGCCCCTCAGGAGCAGCCCAGATCACTGAGAGCAGGAAAGGAGAACTCCTGTGAGCACAGCCAGGCTGAGGGGCAGGGGGACAGTGCCAGGCACGGGGTGGGACAGAGCCAGGGACAAGCCAGACCTGTCTGGGACCAGCCCAGGATGATCTGCCAGGCTGGAGCACAGGAGACATCAGCCTGGGCTGAGAGCACAGGAGCTGCAGGGCCCTGACCCGGCTGCAGTGACACTGGGACAGGAGGGACCAGCCCCTCGAGGGGTGGCCCTGGTGGTGCTCCCTGGTGCCAGGGCTCCCATCCCCGTGGCAAGATGGAGCTCCGTGGAATGCACCCTGTCCTCTGCACACAGCAGTGATGCCTGTGCTTGCTTTGATGTTAGCAGCAGGAGACATCACAGCAGTGCTGAGATGCTTATTATCCCCTTGGGTTCTTTTCTTTTATTCGTCATGGGTTTCAGCCTGTTGTATAATATACATTTTTCAAGTTAAGCATCAAAACAATGAATACAAATGAGCAAGGAAGTGTTCACTTGCTGAAGGAGGAGAATTACTAAGAGCAACACTGCGCAGTATTATAATGCATTTCCACTACTACACCGTTTGTATTAATGTATTAGAGACATCTACAAAGACAAATTGCAGCTTAGTTCAAAGGGAAGAACACTCAAATGCCTGTAAAATGCTGCAGGCTGCTCTCAGAGATGCTCTCCCTGAAACAACATTTGGATTTCAGATCTCTGCTGGCATCAAGGACAATATGCTCCCTCTTCCCAGCCATACTGGCTTGTGACAGCACCTGGGTGCCACAGGCCCTGAGGAGGGGATGGCCACTGTCCCCAGCCCAGGACAGTGCCATCTTCCACCCCCACTGACCTGCATGCACAGACAGCCGTGGGCACAACTGACAGCACTGCCTTATCCCAGTGAAGACTTTCCTGCTGGACATAAAGCAGCATCAAAAGCCACAGGAAGGTCTCCCTGGAACCTTCCCTCCCCTTCAGCATTTAGAGATTCTGAATTTCCCATGAGAATGGACAAAGAGCCCCTCAGACCACGGGACACACGACTCTCCCCATTCCACAGCAGTGCTGTGGCTCAGGAGCAAATGCATCACTTTGGAAATGCCATTTCTCACCAGCACCAGGGACCTTGCAGATAAAGAGCAGTAAACCCAGGCTGGGAACACAGAGGTCACTCAGTGCAACGAGATCTCTGGGTAAGATGAATCAGACGAGCCATTTTCAGGACATTAAGATTGTTTACAAATCCAGTCAATTTTTATTCAGTTTTGAATGAATTTGTGTACGTATTTTCTTTTGCCCTCTGCAAGCACAGTCATCCTTTCTGATCTCCTTCCATCTCTCCCTGGCATATGGTATTTTCATCTTGCTAACAGGATTACATTTACCCTGCCAGGCTATAGCAGGCACCCAGTTTTGTTCAGATTTCCACTGCTCCTCTCACAAATGCACTGCTATCAGCAAATGTCAGCCCCAGAGCAGGGGGGTGTGAGAGAAGGAAAGAGGAAAACAAGAAAGGGGAAGGAAAAATTGAAATAAAAGGAAGAAGAGTGTCAATGGCAGCTGTTGGGAGCACTGGTGGGATCCTGGGGCTGGAATCCCCAGCAGCTCTGTGTGGTGTGAGGGGCAGAGCCCTGTGGGCACAGGGAGAGGGATCTCTCTGCCACAGCCCCCCTCACATCCTGCTATGCCCTGGTGGGTGAGCTGGGGCTGAGCATCACCCACAGCGCCCTGGGGAGAGCAGGAGGGGACAGTGGGGTCAGTGCTGTACATCCTGACACGGTCCTGGCTGGGAGCCACCGACCAAATAAACTGTTTGTTTTTCCTGGCTATCTCATGCTCATTCAAAAAGCAAAAAACCAGCTTTGTTATTCCTTAGGGTATCATCTCCCTCGGTGTTTGTTTGTGCCAGTTAAAAGGGACAGGGCAAATTCAGGCAGTCTAGAGGTACATGTGTCCAGGTTCTGTTTGCTGTGAGCCAGGTCTCCTCCCCAGCTGGGATCACCTCTCACTGCAGGTACCAGGTGTGGCCACCTGGAGACGCATCTCGTTTACATGCCCATCCCTCCCCTGTACGTCTTGCAAGAAGAATTAATTAGTTCAGATGATAAAGCACCGTGGGGAAGGAGAATCAAGGTTAATAACATATATTAATAAAATATCAGCGAGGAAAAATGACTAGCTGTGTCCCAGCTAAGCCATCTCCATGATCATAATCTGTCCCTGTCTCTGAGAGTGGTTATATCTCAATAGATCAGGAGGGAAAAATAATGGAGATGAAATAACACTGCAAGGTTTCAGCTCCACATGAATGCTCCGTTTGCTGCTCCACTGGCAACAACCTGGTGTGCAAAGGGGCAAACTGGGAGGCTGGCAGCACCAGGGAGTTGTTCCCAAAATTTGTTCTGAGGGAGATTCCAGCCTGGTGCAATACTGCACAGCAGTGAGGGGCAAGGACAGCCCCTCCATGCTGCTGCCAAGGTCCAGCACAATGAGAGGACCACCGGCCTTCAGTTCTAGGTTTGGGTTTGCAGAGTGGGAAATACTGAGCTGCCACAGAGCTGTGGTTGTCATGCTGCCTCAAAACATCACCAAATTCTCCTTTCAGCTTGTTTAAATACATCACTTCATCATCCCCAGTAAGTTTCCCATTAAGTGTTCCCATCAGCAGAGAAGCCATGGAAGCACACCATTTATCTGAGGTTTCATCACTACCCCAACTAATTACCTGTCCCCAAGCGATGAAGCAGCCAGAGAAGCAATACAGGCACCTTCTGTGACAGACAGGTGGGAAAAAACATCTTATCTTCACTGCTGCCTCTCATTCTGGCCCGGGAGAGGAGCCAAAGGGCAGGAACACAACAACAACAACAACAACAACAACAGGAAATGCAAAGTCTGTGGAGAGGTGTCTGCAAACTGCATTTGCCCATTGAATTGCACCATCAGAAGGGAAACTGAAATTCATCTCATCAAAATAAGAGGAAAGCCTCAATCCAGAACTTACTTTCTAGAGCCAGACTCCAGTCTCCAGCAGCTGGTAGGGGCAGGGTTTGGATGCATTGCTCACCTAAAGGGGTTGATTTGGACATTATAGGAACAGCAGCTCCTCCCCAGTGCAAGCAAAGCAGGAACCTGCTCTGTTCTCTTGCTGCCATTGATTTATAACACTTCAGAAACCTCTCACTATATGGTCTTTTAATGCTGAGCTGTGAAATTAAAAGACATTTTCACACCATTAAAGGGAGGTTAATGTAAGATGAAAAAGAGAGTATTTGCATTTAATGAGTGAATTTGAAGAGCTCAGCTGGATTTCTTGCAGGCTGTCCCTGGAAAGCTGATTCCCATATGAAGAGAAGTTTCTTCTTAAAAACAAGTGTGTTCCTCCCCTCTCCAATCCCAAAGCAAAGGACACCATTTATGTATCATACTGAAATACCTATGGTTCAGTATATTCTGGTTTCAGAATAAGGAATAATAGCTCCAGAGAGGTGGAGGGTGGGAAAGCACGAGGAACCTGGCAGGGAGAGGACACACATGTGGCTGCTCGTGAGGCTTGTATGTTTCTTTTCACACTTTTCCATTTTTCTCAATTCCAAGTGCTGCAGCATAGCACCAATATATTAACTTTATGCATAACCGAATAAAAGTAATTTTTTTCCTTTCCATGGGGATGCTCTGGGGCCAAGCTGTGTCAGGAGCAGATGAGCCCAGCTGGCTGTCCTGGCCCTGCAGCCACAGGCTGATCCCCAGGAGCGAAGGAGGGTCCTGGTGCCCCCACCCCAGCCCTGGCAGCTGCACCATCACCCGACACTCACTCCACTTTAACCACCAGCAGCTCCTGACCAGCATGCAACAGCTGGGAGCTCAGATTCCCACAGTGATCTATGCTGCCATTCGTATCTTTTGATATCTGGAAGCAGAGAATTTCCGCAAGAAAGGGCTTTCCACTAAGATGACCATAAATCTCAATGTGTTTACAACAGAAGACTGACCAGAGGAGTTTATTAAATCTCTAAGGGATTTGATGTATATCAAACGGTTACATAAAGTCAATACTTTGGAAAGAACTAGGCAATAAATACCCTACAAGAGGCAATATTTCTATCACGGAGAAAGCAATCACATAAAGATTAGGAGACCAATTTCAATACTGAATGTCAGTCTGCTGTAAGAGGACATTTATTGTTTTTCTGAGTTATCACAGAAGAGCAAGATAAGCCATAACAATATTCTGAGCCCAGCTAATCATGCTATCAAAGTCAGAAATACTCTCTCACCTTTTAAAAATCACTTTTCTACTTCGCAAATAAAAGGAACAACCTCTTGCAGGTGCAAGAGGAGGGAGGGGAGGAGATTTGTCATGGCAGGTGGTGAAAAATCTGGAACTGCTGGCCCTCAGCTACAAACACAACTCAAGGTCCCTCTGCAGGTGCACAGGGCAGGCACTGAAGGGGAGAGCCCACCCCAGGGACTGATTCTGCCTCAGTTACTACAATTGGTTCAAAGACCAAAGCATCACCTGGAACAAAGCTGGCCCCAGTGGAGGGTGTGGGAATTCTTTTATACAACTGATAGATGAAGACCTATGACAAAATATCAATATTCAGCATATAAAAATGCCACTTGTTTCAACTCTTCCCTTATAAAGAGATTTTTTCCTTTAACAGTTCAGATTGAAAGAAAGGAAAATCTCAACTAGTTCAATTTTAACAGAAGCCAAAGAATAAACATCACTGGGGAACATTATTGACCCACTGATATTCCAAGGGCTTGTTTAACTCTTTCATTCCCTATTTTCCCACTGTGAGGTCCTGCCTTCCCTATCAGAATTCTCCTCCCAGTGGTGCTGGCCCTGCCCCAGAGCCCAGCCTGGGCTGTGCCCACAGCCCTGCACCAAAGCAGCTCCTGCACCCACAGCACTGCATTTGGGGTGACTCTGAGCTGGGTGTTGCAGCTCTGAGCTTCAGCCCTGCCCAGTGAGGGCACGTCCCACTGGCAGCAGTGCAGGTCCTGCCTTCCAGAATTCTGGGGAGGATGTCAGACCAAGGACTAGAGGGTGGGATACTCTGGGAACATGGGTCATTCAAGCCATAAAAGCTAACATGGAAACTGCCAGTGGCTCCAACCATGCTGGTGGGGTGAGTTTGAGACTTTGGGTTTGTCTGGCTGAAGCAAAAAAAATTCAAATTTGGATAACAAAATGGGAGTTTAGGAATTAATGTCATTTTTGCACAGCACAGGTTTCCCCTCAGCACACTGAGACCCAGCAGAGAGCACAGCGAGCAGCGTGTGCTCCGTGCACAGGCACAGAGATAAGCCCTCTGCAGCAGAGATTAGCTGACAGCCAAAGTGAACACAGCTATTAATAATGACCTGGTCCAGAAGGGAATCATCAATTATCCTTATCATCTTCAGCTTGCATTTCTGCAAAGATGAATCCGGCAGATTGGTGTGTACGGGGAAGAAAGGAAATGACACGGAGCTGTTGCACATTGTTATCACAAACTGCAACGCAGCGAGATGGAGGTAATTATCAGCAAATTTAACACAACTGCACCAGATGCATCAATGCTGTAACACTCAGCATCAGTGGGTAGGAGGGGTACAGCATGCACCAAACATGATTTTTAGTCCAAATCAACCTTTTTATCTCTCACAGGATCCACACAGCAGTGCTCAGAGGCCTGAAAACTCATTTGAGAGGAGCAGCGAGTTAATTCTGCAGAGGTTATTCCTTCACTAAGACACGCAGTTTTCCCTGGTCCCAGAAAGAATAGTGAGTGGCTTTCTGAGAAGTTACTCCTGCAGTCTAATCAAGCCTGTTCTCTCTAATTGAAGCTAATCACAGGGAGCAGGTTGGAGAGGATGGTCCTGGTGAGTGATGCCCATTGGAGGGGTCCAGTGGTGTCACCTGGCACAGGCACTGAGGGGCTCTGGCTGGTTTTATTTCACCTGTTTGCCTAAGGACTGCTTTGTTGTGTTTCTAAAGGAACAATAATCTGCACTCTTATGGGACTGAAGAAATTGGGTTTCTGAGGGAATTTGACAGCATCTTTACTAGTTTATGGCAGAAAAGAAAAAGCACTTAAGGGGATTTTGTTTGTCACTTGAAAATTAGCCTAGAGGAAAAAAGAATCTTCAATTCAAATTTAATTAAAAACTGGTGAACCAAAAGCCTTGTAGTGGCTCTGTGAAGTCCTATTCTTACAGCACAAGAACATAGCCCTGATAAGCAGCAAAAAGAAAATAAACACAACAGATTTAAAGCAAAGAGCTGAACAGAAATGGGCCAAACTGTAACCCAGTGGCACCCGACCGTTGCCAGAACAGGAATTGTCCCACTGCACTTAAACAGGCAGTTTATTTATGTAAGGAGCCACTTGTGTACTGCTGGCAGCATCCCAATAAACTTACTGGCATTATTTCATCCATCTCTTTTGGTCAAGACCTCTCACCCCTGAGAGGAGGGGACATGTCCCTGAGGTGCACACACCCCTCTGCACTGTCACACACAGCCCTGAGCCAGGGCAATGGCACATGGCCAAGGTCAGCTTTGTTCCCTAAAACATCAGAGCATGTTCATAAACAGCTAATAAACCCAGAGATGAATGATGACTTGGCACGGGAGGAGGAGGAGGAGAGGTCTGTGATGCTCAGCTGCTCCAGAAAGGGAAAGCAGCAAGTCCCCAGGGTGGTTTTGGGGATGTCACTGGTGTCACTGGAGCTGCTGTGGGCACCACACACAAGACCTGTGCACTCACACAGCCCTCAGAGGCGGGTGGGCTTGACCCACAGCAGCAAATCTCTGAGGCCACAGTGTATGGCTTCACGTTACCAGCTGGACCAATTTAATTATGTGCAGGAACATTAATTATTGGCTATTGCTGTTTTTATTTCAGAAAAACCAACTGGCATTTCACCAGGTCAATATAATGGAAAATAGCCACTAACCCCAGCCTGAGCTAAGGTTGCTTTAGATGCTTTAGATTGATGGTAATTTCTTTGCAGCTCTTACTGGCAAAGAACAATTTTTAAAATGGTCCCTAATACCAGCCAGAGGAATGAAATTTCCTCAGATATTTCAGACCTTCTGTTCTTCACCCTCTGTAGCATGTGATATACATGGTTGCACTTTTTCTGTCACCAGCGATTTATGAACGAAACACATTGTTCAAATAAGCATGAAGAACTGAAGCGTTCTGTGACGTGGTCTTGAGGGAGCAATTGCCTCCCCTACCTCTGGACCTGCACTGTTCCATTCTGAAAGGCCAGAGGGGCTGCAGGAGGCCCGTGGCCAGCAGCCACCTGTGCCACCATCGCTGGGACAGGGCTACTCAGGACAGGGAGGAATTTCAGCCCACTCTGCCTGTGCCACTGCCATGAAGGCATGTCTCTGTTACAAACACAAGCCAAGAACTACCTTCACTCCACAGAGGGTTTGGGCACGACAATGTATTAGAATGAAAAAAATGATGAGAGTAGTTCCATGACTCTATGTGATTCTGATATTATGGTTCAAAACTCTTGGCCTGGCTCGAACAGCTTCTAATTTGCACTAAAAAATCTTTCAGAGAGAATGGAAAAGTCAAAAGAAAACTGTGATATTGAAAGCAGGGGGAGGATGGAGCTTGGGTGGCTCCTGTGCAGCATTCAGACCTGGAATTGAACTGCCCCTGGTTCTCTGCTCCTTTTCCTGCTGATGGCCTCCCCGGCTCACACAGACCAGGAACAACTGGACTGTCACAGACAATCACCTGCAGCCCCCACGCTCCTCCTGCATTGTCCCTTCCTGTTCTGGGGCTGCAGAGACCCACGTGGGGTTTGCAGAGGATCCATCCAGCTCCTGCCCACCTCTCCCGCTAATGGACACAGCACAGCCATTTCCCCGAACTCCTGCATTTTTCTTCCCATGATTATCTCTTTTAAAAAAGGCACGAATTGAAAATGAGATGCAGAGCCAGCGGGCTCCTTTGAGCTATGGTTATTAGCTGTGTGGAGGATGAAAGTGGTACGACTCCCCAGATAAATATATAGTTCATTAAAAGTGTTCAGGATCACTCTATTCCGCTGATCAAAAGCCTAAATCACACAGTTAGCAACATTAAGGATCTGTATTATGATTTGAGTTATATCTGGATAAACCCACTCGAGGACTGAGGGAAGCCCAGCAGCACTGGGAGCCCGGCAGTCACTCTGCGGCTGCAGCTCTGATCCCAGCACACGCAGCCCAGGGCAGGATTTTATCCTGTTTTCAACAGCTTAAACCATTCCGGCTGTTTGGGAGCAGCAGACTGCACACATGAGGAGGTGCTTTCTTCCTCAAATCACAGCTGTCAAGTTCCCCTCAGGTTTTAACTGAGCAACAAACCCAACCAGAACTGCCCAACTCCAGAGGTATTTTTAAAACCACACCAGAGCTCTGTTTTCAGCAGTGTCCCTGTGGAATGCTGTGAGTCTGGAGAATGGGCACATCCTTGTGTCCTGGGCCTGCAGCTCTTACAGTGGGTTTAGACTAAGGAATGTGTGGGTCTGGAGGGTGCAGGGAGGTTGGAGACTGGCTCTGTAGTCATGGGTCAATGGGGTGCTTAATGCCACAGTTCTGGGCTTACTGCAGCCAGAGATATGAAATACTGATTCTGGAGAACAGCTGCACACTGATTTACCCAGAGTTACCAACACTTACCAAAGATGATTGTTCCATCCTTTTGTACAACTACTTCTTTTATTCAGCACACAGCTTAATAAAAACCCACAAACCCTCTGCATGACCTGGCTCCAGCCCTCTTGGGCAGAGACTTGTGCAAAGTCCAGCCTGACCTCTTAAGTCTTGGCTCAAAACCTGCCACTCTCCGATTTCCGATCATTTCAAGTCTGGCTTAATAAAAGCATCTGAGACTGAGCACATGAATACTGATGACAGATTTTGCATCCAAATGGTGCCTCAATCAGTCAGTTTTAAAGAGAGTACAAGTCTCTTGTTCAGCTTCAGGCTCTGCCAAGGACACCACAGAGTCCAGGTGAGCTGCTCCTGAAGAGGTGGTGGAGGAGTGTCAGGTCTCAGCACCTGCGGCAGCTCCTGTCCCACATCTCTGCCACCTGAAGAAGAGCTCACCACTGTGCTCACCCTGCTCAAACAGGACTTGCTCCTCTTTCCTGGCTGCCCTCAGCACAAGCCCAATGCTTTGACAACTGGCTGTTCCTGCTTACCCCACCACTACCCCCTGGAAGCAGGACAGCTCACAGCTGAAGGAATCCCTGCATTTCATTGTGTTGCAATTAAACAACAAGGATGCTAATCCACAGCAGGAGAGAACCAGTGGGAGACTGCTGCTCCCCTCTTCCCTCTCTGGGAGTTCTTGGCCAGCCACTGATAAATTAAACTCGGCACCTCCTTTGACTAAGATGGATGGCAAGCTTAAATGATATCCACTGAACAAATGGCTGATTTGTGTATTCTTCCATTCAGGATTAGGCTAATAAGATGTTCATTTATGGATCTATTACTCAGTCATTTAACTGCTTAAAAGAAGAGGACCGGGCAAATTTCACTATCCAGGAATTAATTTCCATATTTTTAGGCCAAATTTTAGTGGAGGGTTTGCAAAGGTAATTTAGTGGGACATATCAAAATACCATCAAGGTGACATGGTATTTTAAAACATGTGAGAAAAACTCATGGTGCTCGAAGCCTCCAGGTTTAAGGCAAACCCTGCTCTTCCCCATCTGCTTTTTGCTGTGATTCCTGGAAGGACACACAATCAGAGTATTTTAGACTGGGAGGTGGAAAGGGGCTGTCAATGACCCTGTGGACCTTTAGGGAACCTGAGCTACAGCAGCCTGGTGCACGGCTGCCCCCAGGCAGAGCAGGTCTCTGCGGGGCTGTTCCCAATTGCTGCAGGGCTGCAACCTGTAACTGCAGCCTCACCCCGGGGGCACATCTGCACCTGCACATCTGCACCTGCTCCAGCCCTGGAGAGCAAACAGGGACTTTCCCGGCAGCATCAGCATCTGCCTCCTCTACGCCTGTCACCAGCAGCAGGGAGAAGGTTTGTACATCCCCCTCACACTGCTGGGGCAGTGCTCAGCTCAGTGCCCATCTCAGCTCATGCCAGAGGGCAGGAGTGCTGTCCACTCTGGTCCTCCACTCAGAGACTTCTGGGGACAACAGCTCCACAGCAGATTTTTCAAAATGAAGGTTTGCAGTCACTAATCATCCACCCCCAGTCCATGGAGGCTTTGTGTCCGGATAAACAAACCAGCACTGTGGCATCTGTGCAGCCAGCCGCTGGGCTGGCATTAATTCAGGCACGGGGAAAGGCTTTCTGCTTGAATTAAAATAAAAATCATCGGCTGCCTGGTTCTGCTTAATTAAACCAGGAAATAACTAAAGACACTGGTATTTAGGCTGCTGTCATTAGGATTCAGCATGAGCAGGCATTCCTGCACAAGCAGCTCTCTGCTGCTCTTCCCTTCCCAGCCCCATGTTTGTGTTCCCAACTCCCAGCCGAGGTGCTCTCCCACTGGCCAGGGCTGGGGTTAATGGCTTTACCCAGTGCTGCTGCAAGCTGAGAATCCTCCTCGCTGAGCCCTTCAGGGCACCAAAGGCTGAGCTGTAACACTCCATGCTGGTCACTCGGGGAACAGCTCATTACCCGGGATTTTGATAACACTGCTGAGCACTGGAGACAGGAACACAATTATCCTCCAACCCGGATTTACCAGCGCTCTCATCCTCACTGAAGCACAGCAAGCTCTAATGGAGCACTCTGCTGTGTGAGATCACTGGTGCCTTCTCAGAGGCAGAGGACAGGGGGGCACACAAGACTTCTTAATTTATACTTCATTTACCGGGTCTTAGTTAATTTAGCATGTTCCTACATTCATACAACAGATTATGCCTCCAGAAAACTGAGCTGGTGCCAGGATGTAACTGTTTCATTTAATACACCCACCAACGCCCACGAAAGCCCAAACATGTGTGAGCTGTTGTGCTCTCCACATTAACAGAAATTCTCATGCACGTCAGCACCCTGTCCCTCTCCGTGATGTGTCTTTTCCTGCAGAGAGTAAAGAAGAAAATACAAATGTACTGTCCACAAGTCCACTTTCACCTGGTGACAGGTTTCTCCCCTGCCTGCTAAGGATAGCAGGGGTGATGGGATTTAGCACAGAGGCAGATGCACAGAGCAGAAGGCGATGCTCTGGCTCCCCACAGGGAGGAGAGCTGTTGGCTCTCACAGCAAGGACTCACAGCACCCTGTTCTTCTGGCTCAGCTTCCCTCAGCAGGGCCCCTACAGACTCCTGGGCTCCACGGGGCACAGGTGAGCCCCTCTCCTCCCCAGGGCAGAGCCCAGCAGTGCCAGAGCACAGCCACTCCCTGCCCAGAGCACAGGCCATGAGAGAGGAGCATAAACACCCACAGAACACCCAGTCCAGGCCGTCTGTCTGTCCACCCCCCAGCCCTTTCTCCCCACCAGCCCTCTGTGCCCTGACTGTGGCTTTCAGGGACACTCTGCTGTGCCTCCCCAGAGCAGCAGCCCCTCCCCAAAACAGCCCTGGGAAAAACCCTTGCCAGGCTGGTTTCTCTGTGGATTCCACACTCTTTGAGAATCCAGGGCAGAGCACTGGGCTGTGACCAAGTGAACAGCTCAGCCCTACATTCATCTCTCTCTTTTGCATAATGCATTTGGAAGTGGATCTATTTTTTATTGCAGAATAATATGCCCGGTTTATATATTGGCATCTTTGTGATGTACTGACATTTTGGGCACATTCGCTGCTCACCCCAGGGACAGCTGGTAACTGAATACCACCGTGGCCCTGTTGCACAGCACCAATTATGATCTTTCCCAGGTACTACTTGCTTCATTATCTGAGCAAAGAGTTTTATCTTACCTACCAGGCAAACCTTCCAAATTCACAGCTGGGTGGATATAACCTTGAATATTTAGCTCAGCCATAATGGCAGCTAATATTCCTCCCAACTGCTGCTCTTAAACAGTTTCATCCTATCATTGTTAATCACATTAAAAGGTATCGGATATATAATTTCCTTTAATTACGGGAAAATATTGGTTGCTTCCTTTCTTTGGAGTGTTATGCACAGAGCAGCAGTGATTAATGCCAGAAGTTTCAAAAGGCAGTCAAAGAAAGCTCCTAATTGTTGATTTATGCCCTAATTAGAAGACACCTGGTTTTTTCCCATTCTTTTGATCTTTACTTTCTGTTTGAGTCCAAAATTATTCTGCATGTGTCATCATTACATTAATCGATACACGTTTTGTCCTTCACAAATTTGCCTAATTGCTTCTCTCATTTGGACAGTCATTTGCTAACGAACCCCGTCACCCACTAACACCAACAGGAGGATTTTCCAGGAGCACTAAGCAGATTTTTAAGGGGAAAGGCGTTGTTATGGGCAGTGAGCATTCGAGACTTCAGATAGCCAGCAGGAAAAGGGAAAACCAAGCAGTTAAAAAAAAAAGTAATTTTGCATGCAAAGCTAAGATTTTCTACTCCCCCAGGTACACAAACATGGGTTTGGGTTTTCTGACTATGACTCCTGAGTTATTTTTTTTGGAGGCCACAAATGACACTGAGCCTTCTGTGATAGTGAAATAGGAAGTGCCTAAGATGACAAATTAGGAGGAAGAGTGTTTGTGACAGTGATAAAGGGAAAGTTTAAGGCTTGTATTTAGATAAATTGGCTGGAAAATTTGATCCACACAGTCTTTCAAATACGATTATACAAACATAATTTGCATAAATATTATAATTAAAATTCTGCCTATGGCATAATAAAGAAGGGAAAATAGTATTAAATGATCAAGGCATTTGAATGTTTGAAATTTCACTGTGTGATGTTTCATGCTATCCATTAAATAAGTAATTTATTGCAAAACCTATCAAAGCAAAAGGAAATTAAGTCAGATAAGGCTGGCTTTTTACTTTGCATGGTTTGTTTTTTTTTTTCTGAGGATATCGTTCCTTTCAGAGCACATGTGATTTTTCCAAGGTAGTAACTCAGAGCAATTATAACACTGGATCTGCTGTGGAGCTGTGATCCTCAAGATGCTGCAACTGCAGTGTGAGCCAATGTGCAGCTTACGGCAGCAAGGGACAGGGCTTGCCATTCCTGGTGGCAGTCCCATCCTGTGTCTTGCTCTGTGCCACCTCCTGACACCTGGAATGGCAGCACAGGATCGGGTAAAACCTTGGGTGTCACATGTGGGCAGCACAGGTGTGTCCGTGTGGGCAGTGGGGACACAGGCTGTGTCTGTGTGGGCAGTGGGGACACAGGCTGTGTCCATGGGGGCAGCTGTTACCCCTGCCCTTAGAGGGACAACACGTTGTGACGTGGTGTGGACCCTCACAGAGGACAGCAGGCAGCAGCAGCAGCAGCAGGTCAAACATGGAAGGCTCTTTATTATCTGACCCCAATAGCTTATATACATTTTGCACAGAGGGCCAAGATTGGCCCAAGGAGGTCACAACCTCCTGACCCCATTGGTCACTGTGACCATCAGTCAAGTTCTCTCTCAGAGAACAAGAATGCAAAACATACTGATCAGTTCTAAGAATACACATTGTTTACATGCAGCAGCCTGAGAATCAGGCTGCTAAGACTCAAATACTCAAATACTGCTGTTGTGGTTTGAAAACAAAATGAGTGAGAGGATCCAAGTCAGAGATACAACTTAATAAGAAGAAAGGTAAAAATAAAATAGATGCAATAACACAAAGGACCACTGACAGAGTGAGAATAAAACCTGAGCAGGATGGTGGGAGCAGTCCGGATGAGGTGGTCATCCTGAAGCAGTGATCCCACAGAAAGGTCTGGGAGCTCTGCTCCTCTGGGAATCCAGTAGGTCAGGCTCTTTGCACTGTTCCAAATACCAGTTTATATCCAGGTGGGAATGCTTGGCTCCTCCCCCTGGGCGGAACATCTCCCAATGGGATGAGGAGTCGTGCAGTGGCTCCTTGATGGCCCATTAAACAGAGAGAGCTCCTGGAGGGAGTTCCCTGTGAGTCCTGGGCAAGGCATTGATGGGCCATGAGCAGGGGACAGCCCTACACTAGAGCCCTGCCCCACTTGGTTTTAACAGTTCATGAAGATGGTGATGGAATAAATACTTTGTGTACATCCTACACCACAACTCAGGACACCTGTGCACACCTGGAGAGCCCCTGCCAGGTGCCAGCACCCTCCTCTCCAGGCGTTTTCCACACTGAAAATGTTATTTTCAGCTGCCTTTTCCAGGCTCTCCCGCCCTGCCAGACCCCGACGCGCATCACACAAACAACAGATTGCCACACTGCCGAGCCCTGCTGGCTCTGCAGCGCAGTCACGGGCTGCTGTGCCTTCAATTGCTGTTTTCTCCCGCATCCTCTGCCTCCCACAGCCCCTGGCAACCTGCTGTTTTCCTCTCTGTGCCTCTCCTTCCCCTCCCTTCGCCCTTGGCAAGGGGCCACCGCTGCACCTCCGCTCCGGCAAAGCCTCGTCTGCTGCTCGCCGGGAAAGATTAACGAGGGATGCAGGGAGTGTGACGGACACGGCAGGGACAGCAGCATCAGCGGCCACTGAGCACACACGGGAAGCATTAAACACGGTTCTCAGCACCAAACCAAGCTGGTGGACGGCAGCAGCAGCTGGGCTGCATCGCTGGCTGGACAAGTCCCCATCTGCTCGTAGGATGTGTCAGACATCAGTGCCCAGCTCAGCCCTGCAGCTGCAGCGAGTAAGGGCTGGACCTCCTCACCTGGCTCAGCCCCAGGTGTGCCCAGGTGTCCCTCAGAGCTCCTGCCAGGGGCAGGGGCCACCTGGACTCGCAGCATGAACGCCTCATTCAGAGAGCAGATGGGGCTGGTTAGTTATTCTGTCTGTTGGCTCAACCTGGTGGAGACCAAAGGATGAAAGGGCAAGTAGGAAATGAGCTTTGAAGTGCACAGGAGAACAGCCTTCCTTATCAGCCTCTCTTTGTCCCTGCCACTGCAAAAACCTCTTTAAGTAAACCGCAAAGAAAAATAGGATAATAAAGGAAAGAAAACTTACTAACAGTTTACTGGAGCGTTTAGACTAAACTGCTGCAAGGTACGTTGACCCTTTGATATAAATCCTCTGCCTTGTCCACCTCCAGGCCTGCAAACAAGGCAGCCTCGCTCCCAACGTCACTTCTACAGCTGAAAATTTGTGACATCAATAAAATCCTGGTTTGTCAGTACAAATGGAATTTTAAATTGAATTCTTATCAAATTAGCCTTTCATCAAGGTCACGCAATATTGTGTGAATAACCTTTTGTGAGGCTGTGTACATGGCTGCTGCCGGAGGTGAGAGTGAGACAAATTCTAATGAGATTGCCCAGCTGGAGCACTCAATAACAGGCAGTGGAGGAGATGGGGTGACATTAGGTTTAGTGATAATTTAAGTGAATGGCTACAGCAATGCTTGAAGCACAAAGCTTCACCCCCCATCTCGACTGGGAACCCACACATGCAGTGCCTCTCTCCCTGGTCTCAGTAGCCCCAGAGCAGTCACAGCTCTGAGATGCCAAATAGAATTTCCTGGAGGAACCAGAATGAATTGTAAATGCATCCCCTCTGCTGGCTCCGCGGTGCAATAAAACTTCCCTTCCTTTCGGGGGAATGGTGTTTTGCAGCAGCAGCTGGAGGGATTTTCCATCAGCCTTGCACATCATCACCAAATTTGTGGGAAAAACCTGTTTTTCAGCAGGAGGAGCTCAGTGCTCCAGGGGCTGGGTAGGAGCTGAGGGGGTCTGAAGGACACAGCCTGGCTCCCTCATTCAGGCTTGGCTGCAAGCAGGGCCCAGACCCGTGTTGGACACTCCCTGTGGCATCACAGCCAGGGGGGTTGAGCAGGCTGCCAGGAGGGGTAACACCGCCCTGGCCCCCAGCACCTGCCACACCAGCTCTGGGGACTGCAAGACACATCTGAGGAAGCTCTTTCCACCATGATGGAATAATCCCAATAAATAACTATGAGCTGCTGCTGCTATCCTTTTAGATAACATTCTTCTAGAAATGAAATATGTAGATCAAATTGCACAGTCAAGAAAGATCAAATCTGCACCATCAAGAAAGATCCAGCTGCTAAAGCCTCCCTCCCAAATAACAACATAGCTGTATATTTGACAACTCCAAAAAATATTTCAGCAAACATAATAGAGAAGATAATGATAATTAGGCTGGTATTTTATGCCATAACACTCTTGGATGCATACAAAAAATACAATATTTTCAGCAAAAGATAATTGAAAAGATTATTTGGCTTATCTAAAAAAAGTTTTTCCAAGCCTCAGCACATCTGTTAGAAGAATTCCTGCAAATACATGGTGCAATGCTGTTGGCTCAATGGACTGTTCATCACTTTGAGGAAGAGGTGAATGAAGACATGGAGGGTTTTGTTCATGGCAGGTCCCTTTGACAGGAAACTGACTTTTTATCGGAGCCATGGAGAAGTGGAATGAGTGAATAAACTCAGGAAAGCAGCACCAGTTCAGCTGCAGCCCAGCCCAGGGCAGCCTGGGCACAGAGTGAGGGATCCCCTCACACAGGTACGAGTTGGTGTGAACCCTGTGCTCTGACATTCCCTTGCAAACCTGCACAGTTTGCTCTCTGTTGCTGTTATGTGTTTATCTAGATCCCTCCAGCACCAAACGTTGGGTGCCTTTTGCAGATGCAGCTTCAGTATTTGCTCTTGGTGGGGACTCAAGCTGAGGATTTGTTTTTAGTACGTGTTCTTGCTGTTAGGATCTGCAGGCTGCACCTTTGAAGTACAGACAGGGGTAATTGAAAGACACTTTCTGTCTTTAGGGGGCACAGGGGGGTGGGGGGGAAATTCCAGGCTTGGCTGCAGCAATGCAATTGATGCCAAGGGAGCCTGTGATACCAAAGGGCTGTGGATGCTGCCAAAGCATCAGTTCTGAGAATATTCCAAAATTGAGCATTTCAAATCTGAGGGGCCACAAATTCCTCATTTTTATCATTCCCTGCTTGTCCCCCTCCCCAGACACTGGCTCCAGGCAGACTGAGCCAGACCTTGTGCTTTCCAGCAGGTCTGTGCAGTGCTCTGGTGTTTGCACTGGTGATCTCTCCAGCTGATGAGGGGGAAATGTCCTCATGCCTTGTTTTGGGGTCCCCCAGTGCTCTGTCCCATGGTGTCTGCCACTCCAGCCACCTTGGCTGCACTCACCTCCCAGGCTTATGTGGTCACAAGAAAGTCATCCCAGTGATCCCTGGGTGATTTTGTGACACAGGATTTTTATAAGTCTCAGCATTTCTAAGAACATTTACTCCTGTTCAACCAGTAATTGTGACTGACTGAGGAGAATCTGGGAAACAAAAGAGTTTTACACGGGCCCTGGTAGGTTCAGTCTTCAGTGCTGCTGTGACCCAGCCCCACAACACAGAAGAGCCACTGGAATGTGCTTTACAAACTGAGCACAGAGCAAGAGAGAAGCCAAGGGGCCAGTGCTCAACTCTTCTCATTCCAGTGAAGCAGCATCTCATTTTTCTGGGGCAGAAGCCCAGAGCTCCTCAGCAGCCTCTCCCCCAGAAGCAGCTCTGCTGGTACTGACTGGACTCCTGACATGAACCAGGTTTATCCGTGGGCTGAGGGGCCCGTCCTCCACATTCAATATTCAGAATGCACTAAGCACAACATTTGTGGAAAGTGTCAAATACAATAATATATTCCCGTGTTTAACTTCAGGCTACCCCCTCACCAGCCACACTGAAAAGTGTTAGAATTGGACAAGATTTCCCAGGAGTAAAAGAAATTCATGTTCATGTGCTTATAAAGGCTGACAGGTGAACAAACTCTTCTACAGGGCAATTGCAGATGCTCTAAGTGACATTTTAAAATCTTAAGAATTTTCCATTTGCAAATAGAAGTTGCCTTGCAAAATGACAAGTAAACCAAGCAGATTTCCCAGAAACTGGTCCTTTCTGTTGCCTTTTAGTGGTTTTATTTTCCATAAGAGAGAAAAAAAGATCAGTGGCCCCACAGAAAGGGACTTTTGCATCCATCTTTTAAAATCTTGTACAGAAGAAGAGTAATAGGCCAGACACAGCACTAATTTTTATTGTGAACTACTCTGGGAACATATTTTACTCAGAGCACCTAGCACAGAAAGCAGATTAACTGCAAAAGCTAATGGTATAGTGCAGTATAAATATTTACACAAACGTTTAGCTAAATCCTTTATTAACAGGTCAATTTTTCTCAGAATTTTTCACTTTTCGTTATGAGATTTTTAATGGGTTGATATCATTCCAGGCATTAATAACTCCTCAAGGGAGGAGGAGACAGCCCCCCAAGCACCCAAACGATGGGACAGCAGGTGCCAGGAGCCTCTTCCCAGAACAGTCAATCTTCTCATTCAGGAGTTCAAACCTCCTGTCTCTCCCTCCTTCCTTCTGTTTCTCATTTTACCATACGTAGGTCTGAGGTTAATAATGGTCATTAAGCACACTAAAGATCAATACCTTCCAAAAAAATCTCTGAAAACTTGTTTTAATTCAAGGAGCTGGAGGTTGCTGTGGGGTCCTGTTATATTTTTACAGCCTTGAATTTATTGGAGATTGTTTCAAGTCAAACCAGACACTCTGACAGCAGAGAATGAGGTCTGGGCAAACCCAATACATCAACTCTGTGATCAAGTGGATTCAGCAGTCTGCCCAGAAGCAGGATAAAAAATGTGGTTTGCACTCATCAGTTTTCCATTCTGTCTATCCAGTAAAAAGAAAAAAAAAAAAAAAGCCCCAAAGGTTATGAGGAATCATCACCTCGGGTCACTCAGGAATTTCCCATTTAGCACAGCTGTGATGAACATCTCAGACTGTCCTGGTGTCACAATTCATCCAGCCCAGCCTGCCAGTCCTGCCTGTGCCCAAATTAATCCTGTGAACATGAGGAGCTGCTGAGGCAGGGGACACCTGGGCCATCTCCCAGGCTGCCTGTCCCCCATCCCCCAGCAGCACCCACCCACCACTGGGGGTTTGTTTGGGGGTTTTTTAGGGATTTCTTCCTTCAAAAATTTTGTCTTGAAGAATGGGAGCAAGGAGAAGGGCGCATCTCAAACAGGAAGGGATCTGTATCTGCACTGTGAGCCTGTCAGCTCAGAGCCAAGGAAGAAAAATGGATTATTCTTCCCCTCTCCTGCTACCCCAGTCTGTCCCCAGTAAGTAAAAGGTGCTCTTTTTCCATGGACCTGAAACGGAGCTGATTTACCCCAGCAACAGCTCCTGCCCTGTAAATGTTCAAAAACCTGTCTCATGGTTCTCCAGTCATGCAGATAATTTTGTTCTTAATTAAACAAATGCCACAATGACAGCTGGGAATTAGCAGCTGTAGTCTGACCAGGGAAGTATGATACCTCCTTTAATTAAAAGAAAAACCCTCAAAAGTCCCCTAATGAAATCTCCACTCTGATAAGATGGAGCAGCTATGAACCCAGAAAGCAAGATAAAACAGAGAAGCACAGGGATTCAATCAATGCAGTTTTCTTGCAGGAAAATACTCCAACTTTCAAGGAAAGAAAAGAAGCTCTGGAAGTTGCAAGAAGTCAGCTTTCCAATTGATTTTCAGCTTGACTTTGTAGACCATCATTCCCAAGTAATGACTAGGAAAATGTACAGCATCCCAATTACATCCAGGAGCACTAGACACTGGAGGTATCAAACTTAACTGTGACAGCTCAGAGTGTGTTAAACAATATCTTTTATTTCCTAAGGAAGTAGGCATCTGCAGCAGAGGATATGAGGCTGCCAGAGATTCAAATCTGTTTGGTTTTTTTTTTTTAATATTGGCTCTTTTGCCAGCCTCAGAGCTACTCAACATATTTACATATTCTGACACACCAGACTTGCTCTCTTGATAGATAAAATATGCAGCTCTATTTAAAGATAAAGAATATCTCTCTGCATATTTTCCTAAATAACATCAGATACGTAAGAGACTCCCACTGGTGTAAAATTTCCTCTTACTCACTTGACTCTTAACACTGCCCCTCTGGACCCAGCCCTTAAAACGCTCCTCACACTGGGCAAGGCAGCACTGAGGGCTCTGTCACCTCTCCTGGAACACCTCTCCATGGGCACGGTGCAGGGACAAACCTGGAGCTTTGTAGCTGCCAAAGCTGTGACTATTCAGTGGTTCAGAAAAACAAGGGGAGCAGAAACCATTGGGAGCTTGTGCAGCACGGCCAAAACCACCAATGACTGCAGAGCTGAGGCTGCTGCCATCTGAAACGGCTTTTCTCCATCTTCTGCAGTCTTAGGAAATTATCGTTTGCCTCCAGACAACCATTTCACAACAAATTTAGAAGAGGATATGTACTATCTTTGATGTCTTATGGACTCTGGGGTTTGCCATAGGGAGTAAATACATGAGAGTGGAAACTGGGTCAGGTTACTAAGGACAAGTGTAAAAATAAGCCAAACGTACAAGGACAAACCAGAAAATCAGTGGGCACTAAGTTAAGTAGAAATCCAGGGTCCATCATCCGTGACCAAGAGAAAGCCTGGGTGGTTTGGGAAGGGGAAGTAACTGTCCAAAAAATGGACAGAGGAGATGGGATCCCAGATGGCCAGAGGCAACCTGGGCTTGCTGAGCTTCTCCCTGCCCCACCAAGGTGCTTCTCTGAGGCCCCCCCTGAGCTGTGCTGGCAGTGCCATCCCCACAGAGATGTCAGGAGCAGAGGCATTAGCCTGGCCATGCTCAGCTCTGGGGCTGACCAAAGCAGTACCAGGAGGGAGGAACTGATGGATTTTATTGAAATAATTGTTTTGCAAAAACAGTCTCTGCTGAAAATCATCCGTAAGAGATGATACTCAGCTGACACAAACTGATTTAGATCCACGAACTTTGATGGAGCACCAAAAATCATTGCCAAACAACTCCCTGCTCTATTGGTGTGTCACGTGATAACTCCACGTGACAAACCAGGCAGTGACTGTCAATAACAAATTGACCTTATAGGTGCTTCCAAGAACAGGCACTACACAAGTCTCCAAAAGCAGGGACATATAGTGCTCTGCATATAACTACATACTAACAACACCCAGGTTGTGCCTGGAAGAACCACTCTGTTTTGTAAAAACCATTCCTGGCTGTGCAGAAGGAATTCTCACCCTCAGTGCCCATCTTGCCTCAGGTGTGCACAGTGACTTCCCACACCAGCCAGCTCCCCAAACCCCTGCTGTGAGCCTCACACATGGGTCTGTCCTCTTTAAAAAGCATTTGGAGACCTGGGGTAGCAAAGTGCTGTTTGATATTTGAACTGCCTTTTGATCATCAAAGCACATGCTTAAGAACAGATCAGCAGGATTAGGGCACGGGCCAAACCAGAACTCCCCAGGGCTCGGCATCCTGGCTTTGGCACAGAACCCTCCATCCTTTTGTATCCTCACCAAAGGAAAGCTGAGGAAAAAAAGAACCTGCCAGCAAGGCTGCTCTGCTAGAGCAAGGTCAGCCTTCCCCTGCTATGGTGAGAGGCTCCAGCTGTGCCCCACACCAACCACTCTGAGTGTTGCTCAAAGCAGAACAGTCCCATTTATCAGGGATGGTTTTTCCCTAAAGCAAACCATTCTGGCATTAGCCTTTTCCAATAAATACCCAACAAAAAAAATCTGCACAGCAATTGCAACCACCAGGGTAGGGGACTGGGCTGCACTTGACTGACTGGGATGTGCTGGCAAATAATCACTCAGATGAGGACACCCAGGGGTGCCCAGGATTCAGCTGTGAGCACAAGGACATGGGCTCCCTGAAAGCCCATTGGGAACAGCCAGATTTCTCCAGAATTTCCTAGCTGGGCACATATAGCTACTCACTGGGGAGAGTGGGGTTGGTCCCTATCCCAGCACTGGGGGACAGCACCAAATGCACTGCAGAGTCCTCCCAGAATTGGTATCACTGTCCAGCTGGAATTTAATAAACCAGCCTCTGTCCAAATCCCATCTCCTTCTTTTCTCTTTCCTTTGTTTATTTGTTTTATGTTCCTGCTGTTTGTTGCTCCGGAATAACCTACTTTTCCCGGCTGAGGAGCTGCTGATGTGCTCACCTCTCAGCGTTGTTTCCCTCCTTCCCTCCCACCAGAGCCGACTGAACCTCGGCCCAGGGGCTCAGCTTTTATCTTGTTTACTCATGCTGTGGTTGGCACAGTGGGGCTGTGAGGTCTGGGGAGAGTCTGCCCATTTTACTGGGCAAAAAGGTACTGATGTGAATAACTCGAGTTCCTGAGAGAAGCAATGGCTGTCAGCACTGTGCTCCCAGCCCTGGCTCTCTGTGCCCATGTACCAGCTCATGCCCTGTGCAGTGACAGAGCTCCATCCCTGCTGTCACGTTCCCTCCTGGCTGGCTCTAGATGGGTGTCCTGGTTTAGGGCAAATTTGGGAGGAAACTTCCAAAGGAATTTCTCCAGGGGCAGAGGAAAGAGTTTTTCCCTCCTCAAGCAGGCAGCAGCAGGGTCCAGACACCAGCAGGGTCTGCTCAGCTCTGCTGGAGCCCAAACTTGGTGGGCAGGGATGCTGAAGTGAGGACAGGAATCAGCCCCCCAGGCCCTGGGGCAGCTCTGCAGGGATGGAGCAGCTTTACCACCACATTCATCACCCTTTGTGCGTTCCTGCAGTTTGCAGTGGCACACACAAAACCACGGTGATGTGTTATTTATGAGAAATAAATATTAATCAATATCAGTAAATATATAAGCAGGCATAAAGAGAGAACGGCAGTGGATGGTGGCCACTGAGTGGTGGTGAACGTCCTTGCACACAGGGACTTGGCAAACAGCAAAAATATATCAACCACATACAAATATACTCCCTCCTGCTCTGGGGTTCAAGTACAGGTATAAACATTCAGCTTTAATATCAGATACTCAACAATGTTTTTTTTTAAAACTGCAGTAGAATAAAGCTTTGCAATTCAGGGGGCTGTGCAGGTAAGTGGGATTTAAAACTGCTCATCACCCAGCAGGGATGAGGCTTTAGGGGATGCTGTGAACAGAGACCAGCCAACTGTCCCTGCAGCAGGACAGCCCATCACAGGGTCACACTGCCCAGGGCACGGGGCAGGGCTCCCCTGTCACAGCAGATTTACCAGGGGAAGGGGGAGAACCAGCCAAGCTGAGAATCCTGAGAAGAGCTGGAGTCAAAGAGAAAAGAGGGCTCACAGCCACAGCAGGAGCTGTCAGTAATCAGTATGTGCCACCATATGTTTTAATAATTTCAGATTTCTCACATGTCTCTAGGGGAGCCTCAGAGTGGTTTTCATGCTCTTCACTCAGTTTTCAAACTTACGGCTGTTCTCATCAATAAAAGATTTGGTTTACACACTGTTGTAACTGTATAGTGAAAATCAGGGGCAACTATGTAATATTCCTCTTCAATTACTATTTGTGGTGTGAAAAAGAAGAATTAATCATTCTGCATTGTAAAAGCAGGATGAACCACCTACTAATCATAAACTCTATTTCCATCCAGGTGATGTGATACTTGCACATCCTATTAGTGCAAGTAAATATCAACACTAGTTTTAATTATTTCTTTGGTCTTTCTCCCTGCATGGCACATCTACCTGATGGGAACAGATACACAAGGTAAAGAGTTATGGCTCTTCCCTCTCACACACCTGGTCCAGAGACATAAAACACTTTTTCTCCACACTCTTAGAATTAAAGAGATGTCCTTGTCTCCCCCTTCCAGCTATATTCTCTAGCATCAAATTTGTTTTTATGACTTACGAGTGAAAAGTGTGAATTCAAGGAAAATATAGTCTTCCATCATTTATTCATACTATCCTTCAAAGCCAACCCACTCAAGAATCCACAATCATTTCTTTATTTTGACTGTGGGCACACATGTGTCAGTTAAGTGTTAGCCCTGCTACTCTACTTCCTGATGGTCAATTTTTAATTCCTGGCAGGGGTCTGCTGTCCAAATCTTACTGAAAAACAAGAAATTCACAGAAACGTCTACCCACAAAGGAGTTGTGTTAGCACTTACTGAATGCCATTTTGTGATGAGATGCGCAGAAGGCTCCAGCACTCCTAAATTATGCATGGCTGTGCATTCAGCAGATCCTTTGCTTTATTTGCAAGAGTCTCACTTGCCAGAGCACTCCAGGGAAGGAGGAGAGGCTCCTGTCAGAACGAATACAGTCAACCAGAGAGAGAGAGGATTTCACCAATTAACTGATCGGGTTTCTTTATTCTGGTATTTTTCCTTTGTGTCTCTCCCCAGCCCTGGACAGCAACCCTCCAGGAGAGCAGGGCAGGGGGCACAGGCTCTGCTTGCAGCCCGGATGGGAGCACTGAGCTGGCATTGAGGGGCTGTGTCTGTGCCCCCCAGGCTGACCCAGCATTGAGGGGCTGTGCCTGTGTCCCCCAGGCTGACCCAAACACTGAGGGGCTGTGCCTGTGCCCCCCAGGCTGGTGGGCACTGAGGGGCTGAGGGGCTGTGCCTGTGCCCCCCAAGCTGACCCATCACTGAGGGGCTGTGCCTGTGCCCCCCAGGCTGGTGGGCACTGAGGGGTGTGCCTGTGTCCCCTGCCCCAGATTGAGGGGCTGTGCCTGTCCCCCCCAGGCTGACCCAGCACTGAGGGCTGTGCCTGTGCTCCCCAGGCTGGTGGGCACTGAGTGTTCCCCCTGCCCTTAGAGGGGCAACACGTTGTGACGTGGTGTGGACCCTCACAGAGGACAGCAGGTACAGCAGGTCAAACATGGAAGGCTCTTTATTATCTGACTCCAAAAGCTTATATACATTTTGTACAGAGGGCCAAGATTGGCCCAAAGAGGTCAGAACCTCCTGACCCCATTGGTCACTGTGACCATCAGTCAAGTTCTCTCTCAGAGAACAAGAATGCAAAACACACAGATAAATTCTAAGAATTCAATATTGTTTACATGAAGCTGCTGCAAAGACTCAAACACTTGAAAGCAAGAAATGCAGGGGTGACACTGAGGGGCTGTGCCTGTCCCCCCCAGGCTGGTGGGCACTGAGGGGCTGTGCCTGTGCCCCCTGCCCCAGACTGAGGGGCTGTGTCTGTGTCCCCCAGGCTGACCCAGCCCTGACAGGGAGTGAACCCCTCACACCTCACTGTGATCACACCCAGAGCCCCCTGTGCCTCCCCTGCCACGAGCCAGCACTGCTCCTGCTAGAGACAACTAAAATACACTTGTCCAGGGAAAAACCCTCAAAATAAAATACCTGGAAGCCATCAAATTGTTCTGTTTGGATTGTGTTGGAGAGGAGATTTGGAGGGGGTGGCTTTGAAGCATTTCTTATTTTGAAGGCAATTGTGCTGTTAGTTATCACTCAAACCATCAGAAAGCACAGGATGCTGCAAGCCTGTGCTGGGCAGACATCAATATTCATGTAAAATACAAATGGATGAAGCACTGATTTAGATTAACAGAAATTGTTTTTCTGCAAAGCAAAGCAATTCAAAAATATTAATAGCCCAGTAAATCTAGGGTTTTTGTTGTTTTGTTCCAAGATGGAGCAAAATGTCAAGGCTGCTGAAGACCCCCAAAAAACAACTCGGGTTAAGTTGTTTGTTTTATCGTTTTTTAAGAGATAATTGAATTCCCAGTCACATTCTGAAATTACTATCAATCAATCCTCCAGTCACTCCAGTATATTCATTAGCTGTATGGGACACAAATCCAGACCATTCATAGAAATAACTAGCTATTGGAAACCTCTCCACAGTCCTGCACCAATCTTCCTAATTATTAAAAATAGAGCTATAACCTGGCTGCCTCTTCTTGACATCATTAGACTTGAAAGAGGACATAAAATCCAGTTGATATAATTGGAAGTGCTGCAGTGGGCAGTTAGAAAACCAAGGTTGGTTTTCCTTTCCAGTCCACCACAGGGACACACCTGGCTGTGCCCTCAGCCCAGCTCTCAGCAGCACTGGCCACACTGGCTCCTGCAGTCCTGGTGCTGGCACTAGCACGGGGCAGGAACAGGCACAGGATTTCCTCATGCTCCCCTGGGATTTCACCTCCCCATCTATTACCATTCCCATTTCCCAGCTGCTCTGCCTCCCTCGAGGCTACAGCCCCTCCAAAGCACGGGTTGTCCGTGCTGTGTGCTCCCTGAGATCACCAGGAACGATCCTGCTCTGGGTTCACATCTTGCAGAAGGATTCACAGGGTTTCTCTCCCAGCCCCACATCCCAGCACTGTCTCTTGGGTGATGCTACGAGAGTTGCTGTGCTCAGTCTCCTACCCCCACACAGGTATCAGAACCCCAGTTCCCAGCAGCCTGCCGCAGTTCCTGATGTGCTGCTTCCTTGATCTGAACTTAATTAACCTTAAATGGACATTCCTGGGGTTCCCTGCCTCCCACGAGGCCACTGGGACTCCCAGGCTCATCTCATGCTGAGTGCAGCAATTCACCAGCCCTGAATTCCATCCCCAGAGTCATTCTCCTGCCTGTTGGCCAAGTCTCCCAGTCAGAGCAGACCCCTCCATCCCAGCCCAGGAGGCAGGCAGCGACAGACGGAGCCAGTTTGGATGCAGTGCAGCTGTCCTCTCCCCCTGGCAGCCGTGGCTCATTAGAGCTGACTGAGATGGATGCCCGTGTCCGTGGAGCCTCCCCAGCGCGGTGCCCACGGCAGCTCTGACCAGAGAAGACGCTTGTACCCGGCGCGTTACAGCCTGTCCTGGCAGCCCCGCGCTGGCAATCAGGAGACTGAGCTGGAAACAATTAAAAATGGAATGGCACAGCTCTCTTACCTGGGAATTGACCCAGAAAGGAGAGTGGAATAAGGCTGTGGGAAAAAGCATGAGGTAGTTTACAGCAGCAGTGTTCTGCATCTGAGCCAAGCGTGCAAGGGATGATAATCCTCAGCCCCATGTTTCTCCTGCTGTCATAAGCACTGTTTTCTTCTGTGGATTGGGGGTTTAGTTTTGCCTTTTTGTGGTTTGTTTTTTTTTTTTTTCAAAACCAAGGACACACATGGTCTGCACTGCATGGAAACAGCAAGCCCACAGCATCCATCCCACCAGCCCTCCACATTCCACCACGGCTAAGCCTGAAACAAATGATCCAACTTCAGACCCCGAGTAGCTGCTCCTGCACAACAAGGTGTGTGAACACAGATGGAAGAAGGGAAAGCCATTGGCTGTTTCTTGGCCATTGCTGCTTCCCTTTGCCTCAATTTCTAACACAGATTCCATGTACGAGGAACTCTAAGAAATACCAACAGAGCAGGGGAAACACCAGCACTCCTGTTGATGGTGTGAACCATGGTATAGATTAATTGTGGCTCTCCAGTACTGGGAACCACAACCCATTAATTCATAATCAGCATAGACAACTGCTGAACTCAACAGCTGCTCAGGCTCCCCGTTACATCTATTTATAGCGGTGGCAATCCAGAAAACAGACACTGCTTTACGGGGAGAGTTAAAAAGTGGTGCCATTTGCAACACACACACGCGCATTAAACAACCATAAAGCTCCCCCCTGCACCGCACAGCATTGTAATAGATGTTGGCATTATGTCAGGAAAAGCAGTTTCCTGGATTCAGCCACATTAATGTTCACCCTAATGAACTCTCTGGAGGAGCTGTCATAAATGACAGAATATCATAAAAGAGCTTCGCCGCCAATAGAGGCCGGGGAGAGCACAGACACTGATTACATGCACGGGATGAACTTGGAGCTGTGATGTGCCAAGGCAAGGCAGTGATATTTCTGGTTAATCAGTTATTCATTGGGTTAAGTTCGCTGCTTTTATCTCTGCAGGTGCATTTGAAGTAGGATTCATGGAAAAGAACTTAAAGGATTTCCTATAAAGTTATTAAAGATAATAATTTAAATAGTTATTTCCCCTGATGATAAAGCCAATGGCTAAAATTATTCAAGTTTTAAAAAATTAGATAATAAGACAAACTAAGTTTTTTCCTACTGGTAATCAGTTCATTTCATTGCAAAGATCTTAAAAAATTCAGCTTTGTTAACCCCAATCTTGTCAGAGGTTATTCAGTGGTTTGTAGGTGCTTTGTTTGTTTTGTTTTGTTTTGGGGGTTTTTTTGCTTGTTTTGTTAGGTTTTTTAAAATTGTATAGAGACTAGGGAAGAGGAAGGTAGATGGGTCCACATGGAATATTTCTTTCTGCTCAGCTGCTGCTTTTAACCCACACTGAGAAGTTCACTCACCTGAAAGCATTTACCCCAAAACACTCCCAGGCCTTGGGAGCTGGGACCATTTCTGGACAAACAGCCTGTCCTAGCCTGGCAAGGAGAAGTTCCTCTCCTCCAACACGTTTTTCAATGTAGAGCACAGCAACCATGTCTTGGCCACCCACAATGCAATGACAGCTCTGAGTGCCGCCCTTTCTGTGCTGACATCCAACCAGCAGAGAACTTAATTCACCGACACTCAGGGACTATTGCCTGCCTCACTTTGGGGATGCAGGTACACAGTGAATGTCATCTGAGGGCAGCAGCATTTCTGCAATGACTGCACCTCAAACAGGCCTTTTCCCTTCTGTTTGGCTTCACTCCCTTTTCAGTCTCTTTCTGCCTCATTTGGGCTCCTTTTGCTGTTTTCCTGCCTCTTTCCCTCCTCTTGCTACAGGGGATCAGAAATGGAGTACACAGGATTTCCTGTCACAGCAAGAGCAGCGGAACAACTCTGTAATTAGTCCAAACCAGCCCCATCATTTCTTTTGGCAAAGAGTGAATTTATACAAATTGCGACTGCAGCCTCCTTTCCAGAGAAACAGATACTCAAGGTTTGGGTACAAACTCCAGCCCCCATGCCACAACCCTCTCCTCCACTGGAGCAGCATGGAGCCCACACAGCCAGGCACAGGCAAGAGCAGCCTGACACACAATAATTTCTCCATCCTTTCCAAGACCAGTCCCTTTCCAAGGGACAAGACACCAACTGTGCTGTGCTTCACAAGCCTCCACAGCCAATAACAGCCCTCTGCACCCAACACCTGCTGGGATAAATTAAATCAATTCTCTGCCCAGCATGGTGCCAGCAAGGCAGGCAAAGCCAGGTGCGATTCCCACTTTTCTTCCTCAGCTCTGCCACAGCTTTTCAGGAGAACAAACACTCCTGGAGTTTTGCAGCCCACCCCTTTTGCTTTCTTCTCTAATCCCTACAAAGGGGGGGGCAATAGGAGCTAATAGAGCCTCCTGTAAGATTAAAGTAATTTAGCAAGTCAAAGGTGTCCTCGTTTAATAATCTCTGGATCTCTATCACCCTGACAGCGTGTCTTCATCAAGCCATTACAGTCTGAAAAGAAGTGGGGACATGAGATAGGGGGGCCTGTCACAGTCACTGCTGAGCTAACTCCACAACTTACCTGTCAGCTGCAATCAGGCACCCAGAGATGGCTGCTCTGCAGAACTGAAAAAAAAAGAAGAAGAAAAAAAAAAATCAATCACCATCATCCTGATGTGATAAAATCCTCAGTGCTGCAGACATGCCAGGTAATTGATCACTTCCTCGTAACATACATCACTCCCTTGTTCTTCATCAAAAATAAACTCACCAAAAACTGAAATACAGAACGCAGCCCTGCCTCTGTGGAGCAATCCCAATCCCTTTGCCCCAAACCCCTTTACAATAACTGTTACAGAGCTGCCCACCCCACAGAGTCAGTGCTTCAGTCAGATCTCTTGTGCAGTCTCAGCCTGGCACAGAACTTCAGGACAGGCAGGGACAAAGTAAGAGGGGGAGTCACCACCCTGCATTTATCCCTCCCCTCTGGGACTGTGTCCCCTGAGCCACCAACCAACACTGTGGGGGCTGACTGAGCCCATTTGGGGTTTGGGGCTTGGCCCTGAGAGGCTTCTCACATTTCTGTGCTCCAGAGGGACTCAGGCAGCAGCACAAGCACTTGGCTCCCTCTGGGGCTGAGGGTGGGCAGGAGGGGACCCCCAGGGGTGGGCAGGGAATAGGGCTCAGCTCCACAGCAGGGTACAGGTTCCCTCCCAAACCCATCGTTCAGGAGTGCTGCACTGCAGGTCAGTTAAAGCACTGTTCTGGTGCTTCTGCTTGAAGAGCACAGCTGGGTGTGGGTCTCCAGTTTTGCAAAGGAACTTCCATATTTTTTTTTACTTCATGAACAGCAAAAATACAAATTGCTGGCGAAGAAATTAAGTGTTGTCTTGCTTTCCTTGAGGCTTGTTCCTGGAAAACAAACCAGTTCCTTTCAAAAACTGTCCTGAATCCCTGCATTTCCAGCTTTTTCTCACTGCCTGAACAAATACCACGCTCCCAGTATACCCTCCCATCTGCTACATGCTTGCAGAAGTGTTGGGTCTCTTTTCATTTACCATCTTAATTAATTGCCCTGAAGCTTACCTTTCCTTTCTTACCTTTTGCTTGTTTATCAGCTCATTCTTGCAACGTTTGCTAATTACTGCAGACATTTTTGTCTAAGGAGGATTTGCTCCTTTCCTGCCAATCTCTTCTTTCCACTTGACCCTGCAGTAACTTTGCCTATGAAAGTAAACACGAGCTGCCTGGTCTGGTTTGCATGTGGAAGAGGGAGGACAGTCAGTGCCAAACAAATGGGCATTGCTGCAAAATGTGGTGTTTATGGCTGCAGGCTCCCCCACCTCTGCCAGAGCGAGGGGAGAGGTGTTTATTTAGAGGAGAACAAACAGCACAGTCACTCCTCCATCCCCTGCCCCAGTGGCTTGGCTGGGGACAAATTGCATAAAGCAGCAGAGGTGGGAGCTGAACACTGTTTATGTGAAGCAGCAGATGGTGGCATTACATAATCTGAAATTATATATATATTATATATATATAAATTTCACTGAAGCAATAGACATTACATTGCAGGGACAATGTGTGTGGCTGGTTGTGGGGTGGGTCTACAAGGCCATGTGACAAGCTGAACATGTTTTTGGCTGCTGTGTCTGAAGAACAAAAAAATTAGGTGCAGATTTCCATCTCAAACTTTCTCCCAGCAGAAGGAAAAAGGAAATGCTAAAAGTCATGAAAGAAAAAGTAAGCAGGTATCCCTGCAAAAGCAGCAGCATAAATAGCCAAGCATGCAAACGAATGTGGAATTCCAGGTATGTGCTGCATTCTGAATCTTTGCAAACTCTGGCCCAAACCCCTTTCCTGCAGACCCCAGGGCCTGTTGATTGCCAGCACAGATGGGGGGCACACGTTGTTTGAACCATGGGACTGTGTGTCCCAGGTTTTCCTGGGCTGGTCAGTGAGCTCAGCACCATGGACACCCGAGGCCAGGCTGGAGGTCTGTGCTGGGGCACTGCTCCAGTGTCCTTTGTCACAACTGCCAGACTGAAGGAGTGACAGGATTGTGGATGAATCCCAGCTGTCCATCCTGAAGTGGCCATGATGCACAGGGCTCCCAGCTGGAGGAGCTGTAGAGGAGAATTCTGCACGTCCTGTGATGGTGCCTGGTCATTTTGGCAGAGAACACAGGCATTGCCCCTGCAAGGTGGTGCTGGGCTTGAAATGGCCACTGGCCTTTAAATGCAGAAAGAGCACCAGGCATTGAGTGCACATTAATTTAAAATTTAATTTTTATCCTCTGCCTGGGACTCACGTGGGATTTATGCTATTAAATATTAAATACCAAGACCTTTATGCAATGAGGCAGTTTTACTGAATAAAATTACATTAAACAGTGAAATCAGAAGCTTTGCAAATATTAACCATGTAACAAGTTCCAGAAAACAGGGTGAGGGCCCAGAGGGGATGTGTCCTTCAGACCCCCAATGAGCTTCTCACCCAGGGGCTTGTGGCCTCTGGGATGCACCTGGGACCACTGAACCTCAGTTCTCTGGGACCTGCAAATAAACAACCACAACAGAGTCACAAATGTAATGACTGTTCAGTAGTCTGTTTTATTCTGAGATTGTTTCAGGATTTAAACCAATGAGAAATATTTTATTATCCCACCTCACAGCCTGGCTGATACCCAAATGTTAACACAGGTCTGCTCTGTGAGCTTTGATTTCAGAAAACTTGCTTAAATGGGATACAGCTCAGTGTAAGAACAAGTCAAGGACCTGCTCCATGTGAGGCACTTCTCTGAAGTTCCTGTATAAATGTTTTCCTCACCCAAAATGTTTGAGTCTTCTCTCACATGAGGTCATTTGTCAGCAAGTATCCAGAGCATGAACTGGGAGAGGTAAGAGCATCCTGTTATTGGAGCAGAGAGACTGGAACTCTTTTTTTCAGCAGTTCACTGAGGTTTTCTAAGTGGAGAGAGGAGACAGGAAAGCTCTTTGTTAAAATGCCCATCTTACAAAAATAGGACAGGAAGAAAAAACCCAAGTTCTCCAAATGGACTTGATGTTGAGATTGAGATGTTTAGAACAGAAGACTAATGTGATGAAAAGTAATTGGAAACCTGTTTGAACTTCTTTAAAAAGATTGTCTTTGGGGGAAAACATCCATTTAAGGGGAAATAAAGAATCGTAAGGGCCTGGAGGAAAAGCAACCTTCAGTAAAGTGCATGTCTCTCTTCTGCAGCCCAGGGAGCAAGAGTTCCAGGGTGAGCAGCCCCAGCTCAGACGTGTGCTCCCCTGGCCAAAACACTCTGTCCATCACTGCTGCTGGGAAATAGACCCCCAGGCAGCAGGAGCACAGATACCACAGTGCAGTGTAAGTACAGATATTTGTATAATTTCTGTCAGAACAGATGACTGAAGGAATTTCTGCTCTTCCCTTTTCAGTTCCAAATTTAACCCATGCCACAAGAATGAGATTTCCAAACACTGAACATGTTTGCCATGTGCTGTGGAAGGACTCTGTGTACCTTTGAAATTAACTGTCTCCACCATTTCTCTTGCATCTGCTTATAGTCCAGCAACCTGCCAAGGACAGAGCCAGCCAAAATAGCAATAAAAATAATTCCCCAAGGTCAGGGGAGTGCATCACGCTTGGGGCATTAAAAATCTCAGCTTTGCTCTAAGCTGCGTTGATAATCGGCACCAGAGACAGCAGGGAGGACTTTCCACAGGGGTGTTGTGCTGCTTGGTGTCCATATGGCTCAGTGATATTTTGCTCAATTTTATTTCATGGTTGGAGAGATCAGAGTTTTCCTTGAAGAGCTGGCAGGCAGAGCAGACAGAATCCCCACGGTATTTTCCTGTTCCAGCAGCAGACTGCGAGGAGAAGAGTTCCTGCTGGACTCTCATGGAGGAGAGGGCTCTGGGGCAGCAGTGGCATGTCAGGACACAGAATTGTGCAGGAGCTGAGGACAATTCCTCCCAGTGCTGGCTGACACTCACCTCCCCTCCTGCTCAAGGGGGGGACAGGGATTGTCACCAGTGCAGCAGCCACTGGGTGACCATGCCCATCCCTCTGCCTTGGCATCCTCTTTGGACAGCACCTCCAAAAGCACCCAAACATCTTAAACCTCAGAGAAGCCAGAAAAGCCAGTGTGGTCTGGGAAGCTTTAGGAAAAGGTATAAAATTAAATATTGACACCTCAATAACAATAGCTTCACACTACTGCAACTATTCTTCTACCAATATTTTGACGTTTTCACTTACAGTCGTTACAAATGATTTATTCCTGTCCCCAGACACCCATCAGAGCCACCATTGGTAACATTCTGACCACAGGCAGGTGTAATAAAATTGATCAAGGTGTTGACACTTAAAGATACAAGTAAAGGAACACGATAAACTGCCAAGAACTGCGAGCAAGAAACACAGTGTTCTTTCTTTGTGAAATAGCACCTGGCAGGGATGGGTCTTTTGACTTTGTTTTGTGTGGACAACAGCTTTCAGATTACCCAGGTAATGCATTTGGCCTCTCAGAGCAGAACAGGTGGGCAAAATGGCCCATGTGCCCTTGGACACAGGGTTTGTCTGCTCTGGGCATTGCAAGACATTGTGGTGGACACAGGGCAGCTCCATCATCATTTGTCCCATCTTCTCACAAACTGGAAATTAATCCATGTGTGTGCAATTCCTGGCAAACACCTCTGCCTTTTCCTCCTGTCCCACGGATATTCCAGTTGTAACTAAACTCTGTGTTACGTGCCAACAAGATAATTGTGTGGACACATCTAGTTTATACCAAAACATCCATTGGGGAAAATTATTGTTATTATTATTATTATTATTATTATTATTATTATTATTATTATTATTAATATATTAATAATATAATATTTTACTATAATAATATAATTAATGATATATTATTATTATTAATAATAATTATAATAATTATAATAGTAATAATTTTAAAAGGCTGAGAACATCACCGTGCAGCTTGGCTTACCCTGAACACCAGGCTCATACCCTGAACTAAGGAGGGGATGCTCTCCTGGTCCTTTTGCTGTTTTACACAAAGCTGCCATTTCTTCCAGCAGCCCCAGGTCTGTGATGTGCAGAAAGGAAAATTAGGAAGATGCTGTTGCTGACTACATGGCAAATCACTGTGGCAAATCCCCTGGAAAAGTGAAGAATTCTAAAGGGCAGTGCAGAATAATGGATTGCTCCAACAAAGGTGGTTTGACAGCAGCTGCACGATTTGAATTCAATGAGAGAAAAACCAGCAGGGCCTAAACAAGAGTGTTGACCATGTAGTAGGCTTTCCTGGAACTGAAGTGGAAAGGCTAATTCATCAAGCTGTAATGAGAACCTCATTGTCATTCATCTTTTATGTGAACATTTGCAGGCAAGAGCCTGGATGTCAGGGGAAAGCCCTGTAATTAATTTATCTCTGTTGTGTAAAAGGTAACAGATCTGAACAATAGGTTCTGTCCCAGCACAGCTGCCTCAAATAAAAAGAAAAGTGATTATTTAGGTACTATTTCTGCTTCCATCAAAGGAAAACTAAATAGCTGCAGAAAAACTGGAACCATGAAATGCACTGTTTGACAGAAAAGGCACAGAAGACCACTTCCAAAAATCATTTTGGCAAGAGCAGCCCAAACCCTCAGCAGGGAGGGGTTAAAAGAAGCATAATTTGTTTGGAATGGGATAATATATAATATATATATAATAATATATACCTATCTGAAGGTACCAAGTTAGGATTAAGGCCAAATAACAGAGGCAACAATCACATTTGAAAATTTGAAATCACATTCCCAACAATCACATTTATTTCCCATGGATAATGTGCCCTCAATGTTCAGAAGACCATGAGAACACTCCCTACATTTAAGAAACCCTGGCTTACTCTCGTTGTGCTTGCTTTAATCAAACCCCTTGATTTTTTTGGAGCACCAGTAGACTCACAAGAGTGACAGAGACTTGCCTGAACTGCCTTTTGTACAAACAGGTGCCAGAGAGAGTTTTTACAGCTATTGGCCCAGAGATGGGCTGGTCCAGGCACAGGCTGGGCTCCAGCTCAGGGTGTGTTGGGTGTTGAGCACAAACTGACAGCCCTGCTCTCCAGCAGGTTCCATCCAGCAGCTCCAGCCCGCAGGGAGCGAGTGGAAAGGCGAGGAGTGGGACAGCTGGGGCTGCACAGCATCAGTCACAGCGGGTGATGGATGGATATGGGAAAAGAAGAAAGAGCAGCCGGGGTCGCTGTTCGCAGCCAGTGCATTGGGTGAGCTAAATAACTCTTTAAATTCTTTAACGAGAAGGAAATACAGGCAGTGGAAAGTCAGGTAGTTGGTGTCTGAGAAAGGAAAGAAATAACCCACTGCCCATGGCAGAGCTGCCAGGTGTCCCTCCATGGCCAGGCTGTGCTCAGTGCAGGGATCTGCAGGGCCAACAGGTAGAAGTGCTGTTTTTAGGAGGATAAAAGCACAGCAAAGAAGAGAGAAAAGGCAAAGAAACACTGCTGAGCCTTGAAGCACAAAAGCAACAGCAATTTGGGTCTGTTCCTAGAGTTGAGATCCTATTTTTCTTCTACTTTCTACATCACCATGCAAGTCTTGATATTAAAACAAGCAGGGTGCTCGCCAATACACTGGTGAATCTACAAATACGTAGGTCTCCAGGGGTTTTTAAATTATTTTTTTCTGTTTGCTGGTGTGGTTGGAATTGAGCCTTTAAGGATGTTCTTGCCAGCTGGGACATCCCAGAGGACATGTTCCTTCCTCTGTTTTGCTGGCAACCATGAGGAAAAAATCATAATGAGTGACCTCTTTTCTCTTTTTCTTCTGCACCAGCTGCTTTGATACCCTTTCCCAACCTGCACTTGCATCTTCTACCAAAACAGAGTCTCATTTCCCAGAGACTACTTCAGGCTTCTCAAGGTAATGAAAACACCAGCATAATGGAAATACTTTGCATGGGCTTTCCTCTTTCAAACCAATTTGCTTTTTTATTTAAAAAGCTGTTGGAATAAGTAATTTCCCTCTATTCTGTTAATCCCAGCTCCTTGCACATCAAGACACATCCTAAACCAGCCACACTGAAAGCCATTAGATAACCTTCAGAGGGCAGGAACAGAGCTCTCTGTGATTGCTCTGACTACACAGTTTGCCAGAACAAAAACACTGAATGGCTCTTCAGAAGGTGAGGGGGGAAAAAAAAGCAAGAGAATAAGATTTTTTTTTTCCTGTAACTATTTCCTCTTGATTCTTTATTTCCACAGGAGATGAGCAGAGTGGATGTGCCTGGAGCTCTGCAGGAGAGTGGAGTGAGCTAGCCTGGACAGGATGGGAACATCCAAAAAAACCAGGTCTCAATCTCCAGCCGAGCCCAGAAAGTGGCTCTGCAAAATCTGGTACTTGACCGACATCTTCCCTCCTTTAGTATTTTATTTTTCACATTAAGTTTTCTCCAGTTGTTCTGGTCTGAGTCCAGTTTGCTCCGTGGGTGTGACAGGTTGCTTAGCAGCCAACTTTAAAGTTCGATTATTGTATTAATATTGATGCTACCATTGCATGAATCATGACTCCTGTAGGAGGAATAATTTAAGTTTCTTTAAAATATTGATTTTGGAGAGATACCAAAGTGGAGGCACAGGGGGCTGAATCCTGCTGGCACAGCAGCTCCAGGATGAGCATCACCGACTCTGCTGGGTGGGATGGAGACCAGGAACAGCAGATGGAAATTCTGGGATAATTTGGATTTTAATGGATCTGCCCTGCACTGGAGACACAAGCTCAGGACAACACAAAAATGTTTCTGCATTCAAAGGAATGGATGTTCTCATATGTATGGGAATAACTTTTTCTTGGAGCCAGAGAAATTTCCAAGGCCATAAATGTGAGTGCTAGGAATCTTATCTGCAATCTCTAGAATATGATCAGAAGAAAAAGAAGTAATGAACACAGAGTTCTGTCAGGAATGTCTGTATTCTCTCAATATTTTCCGCATAAAATGCAAAAAATGGGTTGTATAAATAACATTCTATGAAAATGTCCTTAATGGCTGTGCTTTGACACATCTTTAAGATCATAAACTTCACTCTTTTTAACGTTTCTGGTAAGACTTGTAATGAGAAAAGACAATTCTGAAGCCCTGACATTAATAAGTCTATTGTTTAAAGGTCACCTTTGCCTAAGAATGTTTTATTATCAGTGGAGCAGAATAGCTGTGAATATGTAATGACTTTTATCTGATGATTGCCTTGTATTCTTTCTGAGGAAAGAGGCTTCAGATGTTGGTAATTTACATATAAGCGTTGAAGTGTTTGGTAGTAGAAAAACAAACCGGTTCAGAGAAATTAATTATAAAGCAGCCATAGAAGAGACGTGAAAATTAACTTCTGATCATCATGTGTCTCAAAGAGGTTTTAAAAATCACCACAGGACTGCCTGTCCTTGGGACAGCCCTGGAAAACACACACACTGAAGAGTGACTTTCTGCATAAATCTGGAAAGGCTATTTCTCGTTTTCATTTGGTTTTTCCACTTTGGTGTAGAACCTCTAAAACTCGCATTTAGCAGAACGTAATGGATTGGGAGGTACACAGAGAGGAGATGTAGATAGATGGAGATATCAATAGAGAGGGAGATAAAGACATGATAGAGATAGAGATAGAGGTAGAGGTCGAGATAGATAGAGATAGAGATAGAGATAGAGGTAGAGGTAGAGATAGAGATAGAGATAGAGATAGAGATACAGGTGGGTAGAGGAGTGTTAGTGCAACAGGAGCTCAGATTAACAACTAAGATTAACAGCCAGATGTGAAACCAGAGCTGTGTGAAGGTCCCAACAGTAGAGACAAAGGGGAATCCTGCAGTCAGGATCAAACTGAACACATGTGGGACCACAGACTCCCTGCAGGAGCTGCCAGCCTGGCACAGGTGTTCTGTGGGGTACAGAACCTGTTCTGCAGCCACGACACAGCTCTGCAGCTCAGAAATGCCCCTCCTGCCTGCCGTGACCCTGAGCACACCCCACACACCCCACACTCTGTGCTCATGGCAGATTAGGTTTCCCCAGGAGAACTGGGTGTTCATAAATAGCTGTGCAGAGCTTGTTTGTTATTTTGAGTCATTACATTTCACTTAATTACTCCCAATCCACCATCAGTGAAGGTTTTTCAACAAAAGCGGCCTTTACTAAGAAAGAGTCTTTATATAGTAATGATCTTATCTCAGGAATGGTTTTCAAAGAGCAGTTAAACATCATGCTCCATTTGCCAGGGGACACAGTGAAAAGTAGGGATATTTTTATAACTGAAGTTTCAAGAAAAAAAATATTTTCTAGAAGTGTTATCTGGGACAAAGGCTTTGTCTTGCTGTGAAGTCCAATTATCTGGAGACCAAATGACTGCAAAACTTCATCAGTGCAACAACGCTGTGCCAACTCATCCCTATTTCAGGATGGATGTACACAGGGCACGATTTTCTGCTGCAGAGTGATGACTCCTGGAAGCCATTCCCAGGTCCTGCAGGGGGGCAGCAGGCTGCCTCTCACAACAGCACCGAGCTCATTTCCTGTGCCAGAGCCTCAGACAACAAACAGGAACAGCTCTGAGGGATGAGTGAGAGACTGGGAAAAGGGATGGAGGAGAACCAGAGGAGCAGGACAGGCAGCAATTAAGATTTGTCAAGAACTCTTTTGTCAAGAAGCCAGAGAGACCTGAATTGCAAATGAGACATGGCCAAACAGGAGAAGGGAGGACAAAAGCAATCCAGAACACAGGGAAAGCACGAGGATGTGCAACTGCAGCTCTCCAGGAGTCAGATGAGCTGAAGCTGGACTCTTGAGGTGCTTCCAAGCATGTCCTGTGCCATTTGCACCAATTACAGGGCTCTGTCCAGCCTGCCCTCCTAATATGAAACAGGAGGAGCCTTAATCTCTCTGCATAGGAAATGAGTATTTAACCTAATTTTTTCAAACCCTAATTGCGTCCTCATTCTTCCTAATACTGAGCTAATAAATGAGGCATTCCAGATTCCAGCCTGGCATTTCAGCACACCATAAAAAAAAAATACACAACAGATCAAGCAGCCATTAGCTGTGCTGTGCATTCTCAGGCAGAGCAGCTCCAGTGCCACAATTCACAGATGGGTTCAGCAACTGCTGCTCTGCGAGGGCAGGAGCAGCAGGGTGGGCTGATTAAAGCAAACTAACAGCATCGTTTGGGGCTGCTTCTTCTGGTTTATTGTCATAAGCTCGAGTTGGTTTGTGCTTTCCCCATGCTGCCACCAGAGCATCTTTTCCAGCAGAAGAGCTCCAGTTCCAGTGGTGGCAGCCCCACCATGAGGGAAGCTGTGAGGTGCTGGAGTGGGACTATGCTCGTGTCTCCATTAAAGAATGAACACTGACAGATGAAAATGTTCAGTTGCCACAAAGCTTGCTTCACTTTTCATCCTGTTGTGGATGAAACCCCTTCTTAATGTTCTTTATTTCTTTATCTGGTATTGTCCAACCTGTTTTCCATTCCCAGTCTCCATTCCCTTAGAAACCTGAAGACTAATTGGTATTCAGTGAATAAATTGTCATTACTTTTATTAGTTATATCACACTGTTCAACTCCCAAGGTAAGGGAGTTACTGTTCTCAATGAATGATGCTGCTCCTGTCAGGAGAGAGGGGTGAGGGATAAATATCCCAGAAGTGATATTCCACCAGTGAAAGGCAGGTTTTGTCAGTCCTGAGTCCCAAACCCAGCTTGGAGCTCTGGCTGCAGCAAAGCACCCTCCTCCCCGTGGGAGCAGCAGCCCCCAGGGACCCCCTGTCTGAGCCCTCTGTGTGTGTGAGCACACACACCCTTCACTGCCTCCAGCACTGAAACCCAGGAGTCACCACTGAGCCTTGAAAATCCTCAGGTGGAGCTGACAAAGCTCACGTCAATCTGTAAGATGGTGTCTGACTCAGAGAAACAACAAGAGGCTGCTCCAGCTCCTACAGAGGCAGAATTTATTCCACCCCATCTTGGGAGAGATGTAGCGTTCCTTTTGTCTTGTTTTTTTAATTTTTGTAAGAGGAAAAGACTTGAAAAAGAATATATCTGCACAGCCTAATTCCCAATTGACATTTCAGTTTTGAGTCCAGAGATGAACAGGATGCAGTGGTGTGAATTGTTACAATAACATTAAAAATGCAGCAGAACTCATTATCCTAAATTTAATCTCTCCCTCTGAAATTCTGTCAGACTCATTATGTTGGTTCCCTTTTTGACATGGTTTGAGCACCTCTAGGGAGCAGCTCTACAATACCAATAATAATTATTAAATTGCTGTCTAAAGCTTCACTGGACATCAAAAATAAGTAGATTAAATTCACCCTTAGAGATACTTTTTAAAGAAAATTATCATCGTACCAAAATGGTGGAGCTTATGATATGCCCTTATGGGATAACTAAACTCCAGCTCACAGAGCAAATGCCCCATAAACCTCATGGACACGGGACTCTCAGGGGTGCAGGTCACCGCAATGCAAGTGCACGTTTACATTTTGGAGGGGAGAGTTTTAAATAGAGCTACACAGAGATCAGTATCACCAACCAAATTTGTAATTAATTCCAGCAACTCATTAACTGTAGGAGTAAAGTCACTGGAGCTTCACTGGTTTATGGAAGGGTGTCCATTTACTCACTAAAGAACACAAATCACGCCAGGGTTTTATTAGGTGGTGCATTCACTAATATGGAGACTCTGTCTGTCAGAGCTGCAAAGAACCAGAACAGCTTTTTAACTGAAATTCCACTTCAGCGTTCAGGAGTTAAGTGGGACACAAACAAAATATAAATTTTGTGCTAATTTCTCCTTAAATTATCAATATTCCCACTGAGAGTCAGTAAAACTGACCCCTGGCTGCCCTGAAAGGCCATGGTTGAAGGAGTGGAGATCCTGAGCTGCACTGGGTCCTTTGAAGAGGGCTGGCTGTGTCCCAGGGTGCATCCCTAAATAAACCAAAACTGAACTGAAAAGTCGCTTTGAATTATTATTAACAAGCACTGCACTATTTTAATTGGCCCCCTGGTGAATAGTGGCCTAAGCATAGGGACAATAAATTGCCTTACTGTGTGAAAATTCTGTTTTGAATCCAGCAGTTAAAAAAAAGTCCCCCAAACTCAGAAAAAAACACTGACGTGCACATAAACACACGGGGAGAGCTGAGAGCACCAGGGCTGGTAAGAGCTCTCTGGAACCACCACGGGCAAACTCCAGTGTCCTCAGCACCAAACCAGCAGTGCTGGCTGAGAGTTTGACCTCAAGACTAAAACAGCCCAGGTTTTGCGTAGCAGGAATGCTTGGAAATTGTATTACTTTAGTCTTCTACAAAGGCTGTTTCTTTTCTGGAGGTTGAGGGAAAGCATCTGTTGCACCTCATGCTGGACCTGGGTTTTCCAGCATCACTCAGAAGTCAAAACACGAGGGGAAAAAAAAAAAATAAGTCAAGTCCTCCTACAGAAAGGAAGAACTGAGCCAAATCAGACTCCGAGTAAGCTCCACCAGGGCTGTTGCCACCCTCTATTCATCAGGGACAATGAGTGCAGGCATTGAAATTCCACACTGGTTTGATAAACAGAGTGCTGCTTTTTTAGTATGTCACATTTAGGCAAGAGAGCAGATTCTGGTTGCAAAAAAAAAAGTACCCTTGGAACCTGCTCTTATAGTTCTGGCTTGAAATATTTCTCAGCAGTCCTCTCATCACATGCATTAAACAACTGCAGCCTCAGGGGTGTAATAACCGACAGCAAATCCACTGACTTTCCCAGGGCAGGAATGCAAGTCCTACATGCAGGTCACAATTTAATGAGTTCACAGACAACAAAGCTCCCAAACCAGAGGGGAATCGATGCTAATTACGACAGGGAATCCCAGTGTCTCCACTGCATCTGTAGTGTCACTTACCTGCAGCCACCAGCTGCTCACTGATATTGATTTTAAGGTTACACCAGGCACAGCACCTTGATGTGAAACGTGTCCCTCTGCCCCCAGATTTACCCTGACAGGGATCAAACAGCCAGTAATTGGTAGAGGGGAAACATCCCATACTCCCCAGGCACTGCTGGAACAAAGGAAATCCCAGATTCATGAATATTTAGCAAGTTTCCACACTCCCATGCATGACAGATGTATTTTGGTTTTAAAAGAATGTCAAAACCATTCACTGCAGCTCCCTTGTGAGAGTAGAGTGGCCCCTTTTCTGGGAGCAGTTGGTTTTGTGGCTTCACCCTGCATCTTCTTGAGGATTGGTTTAGGGCTGGAACTGCTCAAGGAGGAAAATGGCATCCACACAGGCATCTCTTATTTTAAATTTTCATTTCAATTACATTTATCTTTGGACTTTTGGAGGTTGTTTACAGCTGAAATACATCTGCCAGGAGTTTAAGCATTTCCCAGCCATTGCTCACATTAGTTCTTTGAAAGGATTGTCAAGACAAAGGGATCACACACAGCCAGAAGTGTCACCTGAGGAGGAGGATGGGTGAGTTGGAGCAGAGGACAAGCCCTGCTGGCCTCCTGACCAGCCTGGCTGCTGGGGCTGGCACAGAGCTCTGCCCTGGGCTGCAGCCAGAGCCCTGAGCTGGGTGTGCCCAGCTGGGTAAAACAGGGCTTGGGGGCCACAGCCACCCCCTCCCTGGGCCAGAGCAGCCACAGCCACCCCTCCCTTGGGGACACGGGGCTGGAGTGGCCAGGAGAGCTGTGCAAGGGGTGAATTTAGTGCCTGGTGATAAAACACTTTATCCACTCCGCAGGACGGCGCTTTAACAGATGATGTTAGTGGTTGTATTTCAAAAGTCAATGGGGCTAAATAAATCTAAAATTTACTTCTACTAAAAGTGTTACGAGGCCAAGGTCTTTTTATTCTTTAGGTGTTCAATTAAGCAAAAATCCAGAGATCTGCTGGAGAATTTAAGACTACCATGAACAGGAAAGCTTTTTAGTTAAGCTTTCATCTCTTCGTGTGAAGAACTAAATTGATGATTTTTAAATAATTTACATCCCAGAAGCGGTGTTAAAAAAATGTCCCAAATGGAGCTAAAAGCATCGTAAATATAATTTCCTGTCAGATTATATGAAATACCCTGATAAATGAACAGCTCTTAAAAGGACACTAACGGTGGACTTGGAAGGTCTGACTCCAGCTTTCTGAAAATGCCAGCTCTGAGCAGCTGCCATTTGACTCCAGCTCTGCGTGCCCTGAGCAAGCCGTGAGATACAGAACTATGAGTGTGCACTTTTTTCCTTTCTGTGATTTATCACATCAACGCTTATGTTTTGAAGAGCATTACCCATCTAAGAAACAAAGGGAAACTAGTCATCAACCCAGAACTAGGGGAAGGGGAGAGAGACATGACTGTTTATCTGCTCAATAAGGATCCTTCTGAACGAATCACCAGCTGCCAAAACACGCAAATGTCTTTTATTTTCCTTTCAGTGAGTGCATGTGGGAGGGGAGGAGAGAGAGGAAGGAGTCTGTGTTAGCTCTGCTGTTACACTGCTGAATTAAGACAGTCACCTACCCATCATCTACTTCCAAATCCCTCTTGATTTTCAGTCACAACTGACATTTCACAGCTTTCTGTTGCCCATCCTGTTTAAATATTAATGCATCTAAAGGTTCAGATGACTGCAGCCATCCAGAACAGAGAATCAGAAATTAAAAGCAAACAGGCAGAACAAAGCCCGGTAACGAGTGCGTGGTTCTGAACTCGCTGGGAAGGCTGAGATGAGCATACAGTCAGCTTGAGCTGTGAGTCATCCTTTCTTGTTATTAATGCAGTATTTATCAGCACTCACCCTTTCCCCATGATTTCTGCCAGCTCTGTTTTCACACCACGTTCATCAGCACAGCTTTTCCTGTTTCTCTGCCCAGCCAGCACAGTGCCTGTCGTGCCCAGCAGGCCCAGCTCCTATTCCCAGGCTCTGCCTGTGTCCCACACTCCCACTGTGTCAGCAGCCTGTTTCTCTGGGTGTTGTATTTCTTTTGCAATTGTTTGTGTTTCTACGTGATGGGGCAGCAGTGCTGAAATAAAGAGTGACAGCCTACACTGGGTGTTGTTGTGACGCCATAATTTCAATTTTCAGGGAGATGGAGCCAGCACAAATTGAACACAGCTCTTTGGACACACAAAATGGCTTCAGCACAATGGCAGAACTGACCTCTGAGCCCAAGGTGTGGCACTGACCTTCAGAGCACAAGGGATGATCTCACTTGTCCTGATATTGTCAGTGGCCACGAGCCAGAGCCCCTGTACCTCTGGACAGGGGTTGTGCATCTCTGCTCAGGAGCCTTCTCAGCTCAGTGCTGACCCTGGAACTGCTGCCCCCTGCATATCCTGGCAAGGTACATGGTCCTGGGCACAAGGAATGGCTGTGGGCTCCTCCACCAGCCTTCAGATCAGCAGCACTGAACCTGCATGAGGAACCTGTCCCCATCCCCATAGGGACAGCACACGGCAGGTCCAACAGGGACACTCAGCAAACCATCACCAGAGCTGAGAACAGACACCAAACACTTCCGTGACACCAGCCCCACCTTCCATGCTGACCTGTCAGCCATGGGCAGAGTGAAGGACAGAACTCTTAGGAGGAAAACCACGCTCAGGAAAGAGGAGATGCCAAATGCAGACATTATGGGAAGTGCTCAATGTTTCCTTGCATTCAGCCTGAAAGTCAGAAATGATAACGGCTGAACCCTAAGGAGAGAAGGATGAAAGGGCTTCACTCCTGGGCATGTGACACTGCTCCCCTTTGTGGTACCAGATGCAGGGAAAGAGAGGAGAGAAGAAAAGCAAAGCTGGAGCTGAAAGGCTCTCTTTTTTTTTTTTTTTTTTTTTTTTTTTTAAAGAAAGAACAAAATTAAAACGATCCTGAAAGAACAACTCTTCCTTTCAAAGACATTAGTTTGGGAAGCTGGCTGTAAAAGGGTACATTTTTGAAATGTGGCTGCAGTTACCAAGCAACCTGCTCTGCTGCCAGCAGCACGTCCAAATTTGGGGGAGGCAGAGCCCGTGGCTCAGCCCTCCCAGGACAGCGAGTGCAGCCGGACAGTCTGGACTGCTGCTGGCACACCCTGATGGGTGCAGCCAGGACCCTCCACCCAGAGTGGCCTCCAGAGCTACCTGGGCCTTTGGAAATACTGAGGATGGCAAAACAATTGAGACATTGCACTGACAGAGGATGGAGGAACAAGGAGATGAGGAAAATCTGAAATCAGCCCAGCAGCTGCAGCAGAAGAGCTCTGGGTTTATGTGGGCGCAGCTATAAGCAAAATTTGATGTGTGTTACTAAAACTAAAGCAAACAGCAAACAAAATTCTCAATTAACATTCACTGTTCTCATAAGCATTGGACACACTGCAGTGCTTTGCAGGATTTTCTGTAGCCCAGGGATCTAACAGTGGAAAAAAGAAAATACACCCTGGGACCCAACGTTTCCAGGCTGAAAACCCCACAACTCTGCCTTGGTCCAGAGCTTCACCAGAGCTTCCATTCCATTAACTCTGCACAAGGATATCATTACACTTTTTAATCGTGAGCTGTTTTGTTACCTCCATTGCTATTCTAAATGAGAATTAGGCACTTAATTAGGCTATGAGTCGAGCTGGCAAAAATCTAAGCTTATATCCAAGCTGTACAAAGAGCTGAGATGTTTTATTTTCTCCCATTTGGTGAAGAGAACTGGCCCCAAAACTTCATAACCTCACACTATCCCAAACGCCTCCTGGCAGCCTCTGTCCCCAAAATGTCCCGAGCTGCCTGGTGCTGAGGGCTGGGTTCAAACCTCCTGGCTCACAGATTTAACAGAAAGATTAAATGTTGTTTGAGATGCCTGAGGATGCCAACACTAAAGGTGAGATTTGGGCAGCACCTCCCAGCACCTCTTTCTACCCTTTTGAGCCACCAACACCTGAGCCAGCAGCAGCATCACCTGCACAGAGCAAACAGCACCGCCACTGGAGCATCTGCCTTTACTCCAACAGCCAAAGCAAACTCTGAGAGATCTCTTAGCAGTGTAAGATCCCCTCACTGAAGATCTGCACAATCTTCTGCAAATGTTCTGTGCCTGGCACTTGGTGTATTTATTGGGTGCTCTGAGATCATGCAAAGGTTTGCCAATGATCATATTAGACTTCACAGTATTCCCTACACTACCCCTAATATGGCATGTGTGTTATAAACACAGTCATTGTGTGAAGAGAGTGATGTTGTCACTAAACAGCTGTTTGGCTCAGTTCTTTTCATGAAATAACTGAAAACTGTAGGTAGGCATTACATGGGATGCCTAATCCTTGAGTATTTAGGATTATTAGGCGAAAAGGACAAGAAAACTATTTGCTGCAATACATTCCTTTATGAAACCACACAGTCTTTTAGGTATTTCCTCCTGAAACTGCAGTGGCAAAACCTGTCACTTTCCTGAACTGATCCTTACTGTTACAATTGGGACTATTTTCTGAAGTGACTGAAAGTTTGAGTCATTTAGCACCAGAACTGCTCCCACAACAGGATTCTAAAAGCAATGCCGCTCATTCCAAATTCCTTTGCTGTATTTTGTGCAACAACCCTGCAGAACCATCAAGCACAGAAAGTAAGTGCCCAGGATTTTACTGAGACACAGACAACCTCCAGGTGCCACTCCTCCCATCAGTGACCAATTTCATAACACCACCATAATGCACACAGGCTTTTTACCCCAAGTTTTACCCCTTTTCTCTTAGTGTTATTAGGTATCATTTTTCCATGTCTGCACCCTGGATTTACAGGACACCCTTTGGATTTACAGTCTGACCCACTTCCCTCTTAATTTAGTAGGAGCTGCAGTGGTCACTGACATGGTTCTTGTCAAGGCACAAGTTCTCTGCAGACAATGGGGTAACATGGGTGAGAAAACAGTGAGAGTAAATCACAAGAATAATTTCCTGTAGGTCTGACCCTGAAAACATTTGAGATAATCTCACACATCTCTTCATCGTCAATGCCACTCGTGCCATTCTCACAAAGTGCATCACATTTCCAACTTCTCCATCCCAGCAGTGGGTGCTCCCAGCAGTCCTCCCTTCCTGGGGCTGGGCTGGTGGCACAGGGGCTGCTGCTGGTGGTGCTGAAAGCAATAAAAAATTCACCCCACAGCTTCAGGTGGGCTCCTCTGCTCACCCCTCACAGCAATGGCTCTGCTCTGCCCTGCTCATGTCGGTGCTGGCGCCTGAAACACTCAACAGATATTTCTCTTCAAGGCGTTTAAACTGCAGCTGTGAACAAAGTACAAAAACCAAACACACCACCCCCTCTGCCATCAGGCTGGGTTAAACAGAGCTGAGCATCTCTCAGCTGTGAGGAGGAGTGTGCATCGCACAGCCAACCTCTCACAAAGCTCCTTGTGAGAGGCAGAAAAATTCCCCAGCGAGTGACATTAAAACTGTATTACTAACCAGAGTGAAATCGGGGAGTTGGAGATATCACAGCCAGGACAGGGAGCTGCCGGGGCTCACACCGTGTGTGACACAGCCTCAGCCAGCAGGGACACAGAGCACCTCCTACCCCACCACGAAATGCTCCATGGCAGTAATTTCAGGAGAGGGGGCTGCTGCACTACCCTTCCCTTATTTTCTTGCTGATTTCCCCTAAACGTGGCTGGTTTGAGTCTTGAGAAGTGGCTTGGCACTGCCCTTTGCAGCCATAACCCCTCAGCCAGGTAATCTTGGGGCAGCAGGACTCTTGCCCAGGGATGTGGTGGGTCTTGCAGTTCCCCATGTGGTATTTTGTACACAAAGTCCTGGAAACAAACTGGCCTTAGAGAGGGCTCAGTGCAGCGGGGTTTTGTTTTATAAACCCCGGCAGGTTGTCTGGGCTTCACCTGTGTTTTGAAATCGAGGCAGAACAGCTGCGAGACCCCCAAACAACAATGCTTGTTTTCATGTCAGATCTGTGCAAACAGCTCGTGTGTCAAAGTGACAGCATCTCCCCGGGATGCTCCTGGCACCGAGCAGGTCTCTCCAGTGCTCTGAGTGTGGTGCAGACCCCGCCAGCCGTCCCTGCTGCAGCAAAGGTGCTGATGGCTGTACCTGCCCACACACCTCCACTCCTCTGCTGCCCACACACACCCCGTGGGGTGTGTCAGCACAGTTTTATTTCACTGAGAATATTGACTGCATTTTCTGCCGCTGCTTCACCTGGGCACAGTCCTGCAATTCTATTATTGATTTAGGCCCCAGCCCAGCACATTTAAAAATGCCATTACGTTTAACATTTGATTAATTTAATTTCCATAAAACTAAATTAATTTTACAATTTTACAGCCTTAAAGCCGTACACCCACATGAAGGTTCGATGAGTTGCAATATAACAGATGCACAACTCCTTGGGGTTGAGAATAGACCTCTACCCATCAGCATTTTAAAATTTGTATGTTACACTGCTAAGCCTCAGGTTTTTTTGTTAATCAGAATTCACCAAATGACTCTAGGGCTGCATCAGGTCCCAGAGAATATTTGTTATGAGCAAAAGCTCATATTTGTTATGAGCAATTTCAGTTGTTCATGTTGAGCTGAACAACCAGGTTCCTCTTGTCCAATGTCCTGTGGAGATGGGAAAGCCAAGTGTCATTTAAGTGGTGTCAGCATCCCCCTGTGGGTTCAGACCCCACTCACGGGGTCACTGCATGGAGGGATGACACACCTGTGTCCACGGGACTGGTCAGAGCTTGAGGCCCTGTGCAACATACAGAGAGGAAATAGGACCAGTCCCCACTGGAGTCCCAATTCCCTCTTTCCTCCCACATCCAAGAACCCCCGAGTGCTGTTTCCTCACAGCCAGGCAGGTGTGGGGTCTGATGTTTCTGATCCACACTCTGGCACAGAGAGGAGCCAAAGGTGGGTCCCATAACCACATTCTGTCTCGACTCCCAGAGATGGATCTCCACAGATTTTATTAAATATGTGTGGACCACAGGGTATCTCAAAACCCTGGGCAGGGGTGCAGCCAGCCCCCATTTAAACGCAGATGCTTTAGGAATAATTATCAATTGCTCCATCTCCCTGTGAAGCAGCAGAATGGAGCTGGAACAGGCAGGGAAGGTGGCAGTGCAGGCAGTCCTGAGGACACCAGCAACTGCCTTTCAGCTCTCACATTTATAAATAATTTATTTCCAGCCACCTGTGCCCAGAATAACAATTTTTTGCCTGAAATCTCCAAGCTGGTGCCGGGAGACCCTCAGGGACTCGCTTTCCGGGACCCTCTCGAGCCGTTGGGAAGGGGCGCGGGTCTCCAGAGGGGCAGCTCCGAGGGGATGTGCCCCTAGCGGGAAGAGGCACCAGGAGCAAACACGGAGCATCCGTTCAGCTGATCGCACCGGGGCTCTCTCTGCCGCCGCCGCCGCCGGGCTCTGCCGGTGCGGGCACCGAGCCTTTGGACACACACCCGGCACGGGAATGGCTGGCTCTGGAAACGTCGGCGGCTGCAGGAGGCTGCAGAGCTCTGCTGCCAGGCAGCCTTAGAGGAGAGGCTGTTTCCCTTCCCCGGGCACCGGAGCGTTATGAAACGCGAGCGCGCCGGCTGCGCTTGACGATTTCGGCGGCGCAGCGCTTTCCATCCTTCCATCCTTCCATCCTTCCACCCTGCTGCTTCCATCCCGCCTGCTCCATCCCGCCTGTTGGCGCAGGAGGCCATGGAGCGGCTCCCTCCCGCCGGCCCCCGCAGGGCGCAGGACCCCGGAGCCCCGGCCCGCTGAGCCGCAGGGACCCCGGAGAGCTGCAGGGACCCCGGAGAACCGCAGGGACCCCAACGAGCAGCAGGGATCTTGGAGAGCTGCAGGGATCCCAGTGATCAGCAAAGATCCTGGAGAGCCGCAGGGACCCCGGAGAACTGCAGGGACCACCGTGAACAGCAGGGATCCCGGAGAGCATCAGGGACCCTGAAGAGCCGCAGGGACCTCGGAGAGCCGCGGGGACCCCAGTGAGCAGCAGGGACTCCGGAGAGCCCCAGGGACCCCCGAGGGACAGGGGCCGGGTGAGCCCCAGGGACCCCCGAGGGACAGGGGCCGGGTGAGGGGGCGCGGGGCGCGGAGCGGGGCCGGGCGGTCGGGAGGGAGCGCAGCCGCAGCCGCAGCCCCGGGCACGCACCGGGCGCTCCCCGCAGGATTCCGGCTCTGCCCGCTGGAACCGGGAGGGATTAGCGGGGAAGGGCAGAGGGAGCAGGATTTATCCGCTTTCCAGACATGCACCACGGCCTTTTTCACTGGATTGTGCAGGGCTTTGCCTGGTGCAGCAGGGGCTCCTCAGGCACAAAGGAGAGGTGAGGTTTTCCCTCTTTATCTCAGACCGTTCAGTGTCTCTCTCTGCCGTGTCCAGCCGGCCTGGGCACCGGCAATAACCGGATAACTTTTTGCAGAGGCTGAGGCATCAGCACCCAGCGTAGTCTCAATGCCCGTTTGTTTTACTAAATTAATCCAAGCAGAGGGGCTCAGGCGTTATTTACAGAGACCGCAGGTCGCTCTCGAGATGCCCTTCCCGAGCAGCCACAGAAATTACACTTGAAAAGTCAGCAATGGATGCTGCAAGTGTGTTTGTGTCACAGCCTGGCCAGGCGGGCTGGAAAGCTCGGCTTCTCCCATCGGTTACTGGAGCATCCCTGTGCTGATAGAGACTCTATACAACAAACAGACTCTAACAGTGTTCAGCAGGTGAATGCTGCAGGAATTGAGATATTGGAGGGTTTATGAAAGACACTTTTAAACCACCCATGACTCAGTTACAGAGCTGTGTGTTATTTTAATTCTAGCACATTTCCTTGCACACAGGGAAAGGTCTCCTCTGTAGTTCCTGTGGGCTAAAGGCAAACATAAATAAATTTGTTATAACATTCTTGTGCAAAACTTCAGCCACAGACCACACAGGGGCTTTTGGAAACTGTGGATAGAACATCATTTGCTGGGCACTTGAACTCTTAATATATAAGAATATACATCACCCATGAATGTTTTATCAATGATAAAATACTTTTGAGATTCAGTAATACTTTGCTGAAAGGTTTAGTTTATCAGACAATGGTGATAGTAGACTGTGTGTCACCTCTGGGGCACACATCCCTCTGTTTACAGAATGCACACACACAGATGTGGATGCACATGTACACCTCAAATGTGTGTCTGCACATGTCTGCATGCATCTCTTCCACACTGGCGTGGCATCAGCCCTGCTGGTTACTGCATTATGACTAGAGATAGGTAAAAATTGTGGGATTAATGGAGAAATATCTTGGTGTGATTTCTGCTCAAGCTGTCCCTGAGCACTTTCCAAGTCAGCACTCTCACAACAAGCCCTGCTGGACCATCTGCCTCTCGCAGGCTCTTCTGCATCCCTGACCTCAGGCTCACTAACAGCATTAATGTCTGGATTTACACCTATCATGCTAAGAAATTGGTCTTAAGAAGTCAAATATCTGGTGAAAGAGCCACTGGGACACGATTTGCACAAGTTAGTGCCGACCTCTCCACCCTCAGGGTGCAGCTCTGCTCTGTGACATTGCCTTTCCCTTCTGAAGCTGAATTATCTGTCACTGTAAAATGCCTCCTGTATTGGATAAACAGAGTATAATATACATACATACATACATACATATATAAATATATATATGTATATATATATATATATATAATACTTGACCAGTTTATGGACTATAGGATTTTTCTTTCTGCTAACTCCACAGAAAGATATTTCTTTCATATTTATCCCAGCTCAGTGTTATTTAAAGGTTTTAACACAATCTCACCATCAAAGATAACTTTGCAATCTGATTAGATCTTGTAGCAAGCCCTGATGCTTCTGCCTAATTTCCATCTTGTTGTCAGACCTAAGAGGGAGATGTGTGGGGTCAGCACAGACACATCCTCTAGCAAGGAGCACTTCATACCTTGTAAGAAGTGCCTGAAGTTTCTCAGGATGATTTTTGCTATTGGAATAAAGGGAACTGCAAATCCTTGACAGGGTCCCAACATCAAATTTGTGGCTTCTTAAGGGTTTTACTTACTATGTTCATTCACACAATGTGATATTTGTATTGGCTTTTTAAAAGGCCCTGAGAAAATGGCAATGTGTATCCAAGGAAAATGCAAGAGAGAATCCTTCAGCTGAGGCCTGACTGCATTTGTCCTCAAAGAAAACTGACAAAAGAAAGGAGAGACGTGGAAGAGGGATGGATTTTTCTAAAAATAGTAATCATGAGTGCAATTCCCTTCAGTTTACAATAAGAAACATCATCTTGCTTCCTTGCCAACAACTCTGAATTTGCAAAATCCTGCTGGTCTTTAGACAAGGACCAGCTCTTGATGACCTGCAGCTGTCAATGCAGCACTGACCTGAGCTGCTGCACTGCACACACATCAGGGACAGTCCTCACCAAAGCAACTCTTCACCTGTGAGTTCTGGGGCTGTTTTTCAGTGTCTTCACCCTTTACCAGCATTCATGGCATCAATGAAAATATTCAGTCTTCCCTTAAAAATTCTGTAAATTCTCTTTCAGCTAGTAGGGTAGAATTGCCAAGAACTTTATCATGTTTCTTTTATTTCTCTCTACAAACACGTTAATGCAGCTGCCTAGTGTGACATCCTCTGTCACACTTTGCGAGTTCACTTTGGAAGAAGATACTAAGTGTTTCTCCTTATAGCAACTTTTTTGGTGGCAAGGGATCCTTTCTCTGCTGAAGTCCCTGTGGAACTGTGTTTCCACTCGCTGTGCCCAAAGCTGGTATTTTCCAGTGCTAATTATTGCCCATTTTCCAGCGTGGTCTTATTCCTTTTGTTGCCTTCTTCACCTGGAGGTCTCACCTGCCATTTAAAAGTTCTCACTGCCCATCAATTATCCATCATTGTCCTTTCAATTATAATTTTATGATTTTACTAATGACTCCAAATTCATATGGTCCTAAGCCCCCTTTGGCTGTGAGAACTGATAAACAGGAATAGTAGACTTGTTTTCTTCCATTTCGCTTCATTCATTTTAGCTGAAACATGCATGAAAAAGACAAATGTCACATTTTCTATTACCAGATACTAGTTCTTTCCTCCTCAGTCTTTCCTTTTAAAGATCGTCAGTTGAAATGATGCACTTCAACTCTTTTAGGCATACTTTGATGATACTGTAATATGCAGTTTATGGAAAAATCAAATGACAGTTTTTATGTCTGCAGCATTTTGCTATTTCCCCACTAAAAAGCAACATTTAATTTTTGAGTTGCACATTTGCAGCAGTGATTGTGGGCGGAGAGTCTGCTTATTTATTTGGTTGGGTTTTACTACAATGTACTGTCATGGCAACTGCTCCAAGGGGGAGTGCATCTGGAGGTGATTCGTACACATCATGTTGAATGCAGCAAAATTGCCTTGTACCATTTGAACTTTCTCAACCACTAGGCAAGGGCAAAGTTACCCCTTTAAGACTCTGAAGCAGCTTCTCCTTACTAAACAAGCAAATACATAAACAAACTTGGCAGAGCACTAGGAGCAATACCAAACATTCCTTGATGTTTGGATGCAGAGCCTGCTGCACAGTTAAATTATGTCTGATACCTTGAGAGTTTTCTCCAGTTCTGCTGATGCACAGCAAGCTTTCTGTCCTGTTCATGTGGAGCAGAACATCGTGCCCTGCTCACTTGGGCAGGCATTGCCCAGACTGGTGTCCTGGGCTCCAGGAGCCTTTGCCATTTTCTGCCCAGGCAAATACCAGATCCTCTCTTTTGGAAATGATGCAGCCTCCAGTTGTTCCACTTTACATCACAAGCATGGAGAAACTCTACCAAAATCCACTGGCCAAGCACACACGTGGTGTTAAAAGGGACTGAATTGGGCCAGTGATGCAGCTTCAAGCACTACAGGCCTGACCTTTGCTACATGGTCTTAATGGCCCTTCTCCAGCCTCTGGGCACTGCTTGATGAGCCTGGAAGCTCCAGCTGCCCCAGCCTCCCTCTCCAACACCAGCCACTGGGACTCATCTGAGAACTTGGGCTTGAAGAATCTCTCTCAGTGAATAAACCAGAAGAGCTGTGAAACCCTGAATTACAGCTGGGCAGAAATGACTGCAAATCTGATAGATTTATCTAGCCTTATCTTGCTGATAGGGGGAAAAAACTCTTTTGAGATCATGTGTGACTGCGGCCATTGCCTCGGGCAGCATGGAGTGCCTGACCCCGAGGTGTGTCACCTGCCCCCTGACCCAGCCTCACCTGCAGGCACTGCACGGGCCATGGGCATCCCCAGCCCCAGTCTCAGGTGGTGATACCTGCACACTGCCTGCCTTCAGATCACCCAACCTCCACTGGGAACAGCTCAGGTTTACAGTAGCCCCACGGCAAGAACAACTAGTGAATTAAATCCCACCTATGCTCATAGACAGTATTTCTTCAGATGAATTAGTGCAGTAACAACCTGCAGGATCTAATTATGGCTAATTTTCCATTCATTTGTATCGGTACTTCTGACCCTTTTACTGCAATTCTTGAGCGCTCACAACATTGATCAGAGATTTTCAATAATTTAACTCTAAGGGTCAGCTCTTTAGCTGGTGTAAATCAATGCATTTTCTTTGGCTTTGGAGCTGATCCGAAGGGAGACGTGTAACTTCTGCTGTAGAGAGAGCAGTTGGAATTCACTGAAGATGCTACACCCTGGCACTGCTTCACACCTGCTCATGCTCACCAGCCCTTGGAGAAAGAGCAGCAATCAGCTATTGAATTGAATACTTTTGGATATTACTCAGTCCTCTACAATTGAAATCAACATCCAGGTACTTAAAAAAAAAATACCATTTACAAAAGTGCCTAAAAGAGGCCTTCAAATCACCTGAATTGTAATATTAGAGACACAGACTCCTGGTTTGTGACAGGCTCATTTAGGAATTGAGGCTAAAAGGTCACACAAAAGGAATTCAGGCTCAACTGACAGAAGATTTAACTGAGCCTTAATTTATTTCTGTCCTAGAAGTTTTGGATCTTTGGTTTGGTTGCTATTTAAGAATTTGCACAACCAAATGAAAAAGGTAGTGGATGGAGAGTTAATTGGTAACATTTATTTAATAAAGCAGCATAAGTGAACATCCACAAAACTTTAAATCAGATACTGAAACAAGAAATAGTGAGCAGACGTTCGTTGCCAGGACTGCGGATTTCAGGAGTGTGCCCCAACTGCAAGCTAAGCAAAAGCCATAATATTTTCTTTTCTGGAAAACACTGCATCTTTTCTCAACACTTGCCCAGCTCCACAGAGAATGGATAGACTGGGAAAACAGGAACTTATGGGGACATGCCAGCTTTTATTTGCCATGGGAGGTTAAAGGTTCCCTAGAGCACAAAGGAGCTTTTCTTGCCCAGACAATCCCATCGTGGTACACATCAGCACAACTAAAGCTGCAAAGCTCAGCAGCAGTCAAGAGAGATCTGCTGAACTTGAGCTGAATTTTTTTTCAAACATTCACTAGTTTTTCTCCACACACATCCCCACATCAATAGTTGGCAATATGAATCCACTAAAAAAAAAAATAAATACAGCAGCATCTCCGGTTTCTGTTAAAGCAACACACAGAGAATCTCCAAATATCCTCCCAGCATAAAGCCCAACTTCTTTGTGTTGCACAGAGATTAATAATTATTATCTTATCTATTGTGAGTTGATGCAAATTCTTTTTTCCTCCCACACACCCACACTTCTGTTTCCTTCTGATCTGCATTTGTAGCCCAGCTACTGTTTAGCTGAAAGGAAGGAATTTGGTAATACCTCCCTAAAAAGATGCCTGTTCATCCACCAACAAAGGATGGAGATGTTGGCTATTGATGAAAGAAAATAAAGAACTTATTTTCCAAAACATCCCAAGAGAAATAACCTCATCATTAAGGTATTTCTTGAGCATCACAAGTGAAAAGAAAGAAAATAAAAAAGTCTGAAGATCTGAAACTTGCTTGAGCTCAATCAATCAATCTCATTGGACTATAGATCTAACTTGCATAATTATAAACAACAGATGGAGAAATGCTCAGATAAAGCCAAAAGGGGTGGGTGGGGGAAAGTCACCCTGAGGGTGGATGTTTTCAGTTTGGATGTGAACCAGCCTTACACCCCTTGGTCTTTCAGGTTTCGGTGTCGGCTGTTGGGGAGCTCGGCGGGGCACGATGAAGGCACCACCCCAGGAGCCCACGGAGCCTCTGGGCCACCCACAACCCTGAGGCTGGCAGCAGTGCCACACCAGGCTGGTCTCTGCTGCAGCTGCCCGGGAAGAAGGTTTTCATCAAGACAAAGCACTGAAGTGATGGGCTGAACTTATGGAAGGAATGAGTGTCTGGCCAGGCAGAGATTCGGGGGCCGGTTGGGAAGCGTGAAGGGCCGGTTTCAGTAAGGGCATGGCCAAAGCTTTCTTCAGGCTACAGAAGTTTCTTCGTCGGGCACAGTTTCTGCTCTTCTTCCTCACAGCAGCTTACCTGATGGCTGGCAGCCTCCTGCTCCTGCAGCGGACCCGCTTGGTTATCCAGCAAGGTTCACGGGGGACCCCCAGTAACCAGGCGCTGCCGGCGCCGGAGGAGATGAGCAGGGTTGGGATTGTGGAGCCCAGGAGCCTGCAGAGCCCCGGGCCCAGGCTGCTGGTGCACATGGATGCGCTGCAGGAGCCGGCCCTGGACCAGCAGCACAGCCCACACTGGCTCGTGTCCCGCAACTCGGAGCTCAGGCAGCTGAGGAGAAGGTGGTTCCACAGGTTCACCAGCGACCAGGAGCCCCTGCAGACAGCAGGGTTTAAGGCCATGAAGCACACTGCTGAACACAAAGGTAAGGGGTGGGCCCGTTTTCTGGCACACACACAGACTGTGTGTTGCTGATCCCAAGCAGACACAGGTGAGCATCACACGCCCCTGCAGGTCTGCCTTCCTCCTCGCTCATCACCACTTTGAAAAGTTCTTAGGCACATGCATAGGCCAAAGCACAAAGGATCCGTGCTGGGTGACTGCTGTGCCCTCACTGCAACAGCAAAGTATCAGTTTGCAATCTTTGATGCTTTGCCTTTTAGAAGAATTAGTTGTTCTTGGAGGTGTTTCACTGATAATAAAACAAGAATGGGGTCTGGATGACTAGACACCATGTTTTGGAACTGCTTTTTGTTTGGATAAATTTGCCCAAACAAAATCCCACAAAATGGGTGGTACTTACTGAGGGAATTGTCAGAAATGGGAATGAGCAGGCGATAGTGGTGGGAGATGAGTCATGCAGTGTGAGTCAGGAAAACCGAACTGCTGGAGTTACCTGAAGCTCCAAGCTGGAGCTGCTCCAGGGATGCTCCAGGACACCCTGGTGGTGCCAGGTTTTGGTGGCAGAGGAGAGACTGAGAGCTACCCAGCCAGGGCCTTGCTGAGGTTCTAACTGCTGATGTACTGAGAGGGGCCAGAATGACTATTTATTTGTACATTTCACCATATTGAACTGTAGATTCAAATATGCACCATTTGAATATCTGATTGAACATGACGGGACATTATTAATAACAATATTGTTAACAAGCATTGGAATGCCTTTGAAGATAATTAATTAAAACTTAACTACCTACATGTTATCTTCTCCAATTCACTTCTAGTAAACTTAGAGGCTTGTTATTTCATTATGGATCCCTTTCAATTCCTAATGAGTTCCTCCGTGCTTATAATGCTTAATAAAGTTTCAGTGATGCCCTGTGGTTCCTGCTCAGCAGAGCAGCATTGCCTGACCACGGAGGCTGGGCTCTCTCGTGGGTGCCATCCTAATGAGGCAGTACAGCTCTGCCCCTGCTTGCCTGGGGGCTGTCAGCCAGCCCTTCAAAGGCTTCCCCAGGCAGACCCTCAACCCAAGCCACAAACCGTGGCCTGGCTCCTGCCTGGTGTGAACCCCCCAGCTCACTTTGCCTCCGTCTGTCTCCACCCAGGAGCACATAGCCCTTGGCAAGAAAATCCAAGTCCTTTTCTCCTCCAGGCCAGGCTATCTCACCTGCTGACCTTGGAGTGGCTCAGGGTAGGGATCGCACTTCTGACAGAGACTGACGGGTAAATACTGTTAGTACAACAATGAGATTTTCTATTCCAATTGCTCCCAGTGGATGGAATTTCCAGTTCCCCTGGCCTGGTTCTGCCATGGAACAGGATGCAGAGGTGACAGGGGCTGTGTCACTGACATGACATGACATGACATGCTGCTCTGAGACTGTGGGATATCCATGACTCATTCATTGAGGATATAAATGAGGAATTGGAGGGACACAGGGAGGGGGGCAGATGGTGTCTATCCTGCCCAGGACCCCCACTCAGGCTCTTTGGCCCAACATCCTCAGTTTTCTGCTGCTGCAGGTTTGACTCAAAGTACCCAAATCAAAAGTCTCCAGTAAAATGTGAAGCATATTTGTCGCAGGTGCCTGACTCCCACCTTGTTAATGCTGGGGGTGCGTATTCACAGCTATGAATTTTCTAATTCACATTGGCATGGAATTTTCTAATTACGCATTGGCAAATTACCTTCTGCAGAGTCTTTGAATCTACTGTTGTGTTTTTAATATTTAAATGTTTGATTTATTATTTCTGGCTCCAAAATTCTTGATGGAGCAACTCAAACTTCCTTTTTCTTTGTGGATTAGTTAAAATAATGTTTTTTAGTTACATTTTCCACCATATATTCTTTTCCTACCTACAGCTTACATTATTTAATTTCCCTGTGTTATCATCTCAGTGTTGCTATTTCTAAAATCAAATTTCCTTTTTTCCTTCATATTTTGATGACAAAATGTACTTATAGACACACAGTTGCTGTATAATAGTGGGACTCCACATCATCATTCCAATTGTATATTAAATAATGGGCTGGATTTTTACAGTATTTTGCTCATGACAACAAAAATTAGGCTGAGCACTGAATGCAGTCTAAGAGAAACATTTATCTTTCCTATGCTAAGTAAAGCAAGACATATTTGAAGAGATTCCTTTGCACCAGAGAGGAGATAGCTCAGTGCGATAGCTACATTGTGCTGCCTAGTTAAAAGCGAATTTATCTTTCCATTACAGCTTTAATGTAACTCTCTATATCCAAAGAAAATTGATTTTCTTAATATTTCCCTTGCACCATCTCATTATCAACTAGAGATTTTGAAGAACACTTGGGAGAAATCCAACAGGATCTCTGGAAGTTTTTAACATTCTCCTGTACTTCAGAGAGGTGCCGTGTTTTGTCACCCAAAGGAGGGAGCTGAGCAGACAGCAGCTGCATGCAGGAGCTGCAGTCCTGGGTGGGTCATAGACTCGGGGTATGCAACAGCAGGTCTGCTGAAAGGAACCTGGGGAAGGGAAATTCTCAATTCCTTTTTGCCCATTTCCATGGGCCGGTGGCCCTGACCCTTTACCAAGGTCCAGCAGCAGTGGAGGGGTCTGCAGAGGGTGTGGGACCCCAGACAGGTTGGCACAGCCCTGCTCACAGTGTGAGGCACGGGATAAGCCTGGGATGGGTTTTCCCTTCCATCCATATGCGTTGCCTAACCCTGGTCTTGCATCCACACAGGCACCTACATGGGCTGCTTCACTCACGATTCCAGGGAGAGGACACTGAAGGGAGCTGTCTTTTATGACTTAAGAAAAATGACAGTGACTCACTGTCAGGAGGCTTGTGCCGAGAGGTGAGTGGTATTTTTTCACTGCAAGTTTTCTCTTTTCTGACAACAAGTGGAACTGAATTTGAAATGGGAAAAGCATTCCAATGTTAAACATACAGCATCTATGAAAACAGTGATTATCTCATACCTTCAGGCACAACATAGCTCTGCATCTCTGCTTGAGGCTGACTGCTGCACTGCTGCCTATTCTCTATGGCACCATGACTATTTATATTATATTTTCTATTGTCCTGGACAAAAATTACAGTTTGGTTAAATAGTCTTTGTAAGATATCTATCTATCTATCTATCTATCTATCTATCTATCTATCTATCTATCTATCATGTCTATCTATCTATCATGTCTATCTATCTATCTATCTATCTATCTATCTATCTTTTGATAGATATTGGTCTGTAGCCCACACCTTGTTGAGGGGCTGCCCCTGCTGAGGAGGGATGTGTCCAGGATGGACTCAGCTCCAGAGCAAGGCAGGAGCATAGTCTCCTGTCCATAATGCAGGGACGTGGGGACAGGTTCCTCCCTTCTCAGGCGCGACCTGGGGAGCAGACAGAGCCCTGTGTGACAGCGGCTGGTGTTTCTCCTTGCAGGGCCTACAGCTACGCGGGGCTGGCGTACGGAGCGGAGTGTTACTGCGGGAACTCTTTGCCGGCCGCCGCCGCCAAGCCCGAGGAGTGCAACATCGAGTGCAAGGGCGAGAAGGGCTCCGTGTGCGGGGGCGTCAACCGCCTCTCCGTCTACGGCGTGGAGGAGCTGCGGGCACCGGCCAGGAGGAGTGAGTGGGCGTGTGACCGGACTGGGGAGGTGTCAGGGTGCACCTGATGGTTCGTTTTGGAGATCTCAAAGAGCAAAAGACACAGCAGGGGACAACTCAGTTTGCTTAAACAAAAAATGCACTTTTATTCAGTGCCCACAATGTGATAGTGGGGAAAGAAAATAGAGAATAGTGAGAAAGATAGAGAAAGAGGGTAAGGGGGTTATAGCTACCACGTGGAGAGTCGGAATCCTCAAGGTGTAGAGATGCCATAGACGCGATCTTCTCCAGTGGGGTGATCACAAAGGTGTTCAGAATTTTCGGAGTTCTTATAGGTTGGTTACCAGAGCGAGTGACACGAAGCCAAGGAGAACCAGGCAAGTGGCACAGGGCCCAGGCAGGCACCTGTGTTAAGGTTGGGTGCTCAGGAACAAGCTCAAGCTGTGCCCTTCTAGCACGGTCAGTATAACCAGCTCAGTCCACTGTAACGAGCTGCTATTGTTCTTGCATTCCGTTCTCGTGGAGATGCGTATCAGTCCTCGGCAAGGCCTCACCTCAGCCAGGCCAGGGGCTCTCCCCAGTCTCTTCAGGGGTCTTGGTCTTCAACCATCAGAGACAGTTGTGGGGCAGAACACATCCACAGACAGACCCTGACAGGAGGCCACCAGGGAGAGATGTCACGGCCAGGCTGCGCACAGGGGATGTCCCCGCTGCTTGTCTCGCTCCGTTTGTCACCAGAGTTTGAGGCAGCAAAGGACAAAGGTGCCTGAAAGGCACAATGTCCCTGTGCTGCTGGCCTGGTCCCTGGCTCCTCCCCAGAACAGCAGCACTGCTCATCACCCTGGAGCAGGGACATGTGCCTGGCTCGCTGCCTCGGGGCTGCCACAGAGGAGCTCCTGTCACCAGGGAGGAAACTCAGCACAGAGCAGAGTGACTGCAACAGAAGCACAATTTCAGCTGAAAAAAACCACTCCCTTTGGTATCTATGGAAGGGGTACAAACCCGAGTGTATTTGAGAAATAGCCTTGGAAGAGATACCGTGTAACACGAGGGCAGAAAACCACTCAAATCAAGGCCACTCCACGCTCAGATGATTCTAAACAAAGTGAGTGATCTGTGACTGCGAGGAATAATTGGAGGCCAGAAAGAGCCATCATCAATCCCTTTCCTGTGAGAAATGAGACCAGAGATTTGCTTTTCCATGGAGTTCTGTTCCAGTTGGGGCAGCTGGGAATTTTGTTCCGTCTTTAGATGGCAACACACTCTACCCGTCATTCAGTAGTTGCCATGGGGGACTCAATGGATAAACTTTTAGGCAAACACAAAGCACAGAACAGATCTAAACAGCTGATCACTCTTGGCAATTGGCAAGCCCACAAGACCTTATGGATGTTATTTGCTGAGAAGAAGGACCAAGACCTTAGGCTGTGCCAGTATTGATGGTACTTCATTTCTCCTTAAAGACAAGTCAAGGTTCGTACAATAATCCAAGCAGCTACATATAAATTATATATCAAAGGTACATAGACCTAAATTGCCACTGTCAGGCTGACAAGCATCTTGGCAGGTTTCCCAGGACGTGCATCACTGTTTAAACCTCCAGTATGAAATATATATACACATTCCTCAGGAAAAGACAGCGTTTAATTTTTTTAAACTATTAATGAATTACTCCTCAAATTAGTCTAGCCTGAAGCTACAGTTGTAATTTTCTTGCCCTCAGTAATACCTGATCGTTGTCTGTTTGAAGAATCCCCCTGACACAAGTCAGCTGAGGGGCCAACAGAAGAATTAATCACAATGAACAAGTCTGCTAGAAAGTAACTCTGAGACTGTAAAGGCCCCTATGATTTACACTGTAGAGCACAGACCTCGCCTAAGTCTTTTACACGGAGCAGATTCAGTGACATCTCCACTTAAACCTTCCCAGGCAAGGGTTGCTGTGTCCCCTCCCTGTCCCTCCCTCCCTGTCCCTTCCCTGTCCCTGCCCCCTCCCTTTCCCTCCCTCCCTGTCCCTCCCTGTCCTTCCCTCCCTGTCCCTCCCCTCCCTGTCCCTCCCTCCCTGTTCTCCCCTCCCTGTCCTTCCCTCCCTGTCCCTCCCCTCCCTTTCCCTCCCCTCCTGTCCCTCCCTGTCCTTCCCTCCCTGTCCCTCCCTCCCTGTCCCTCCCCTCCCTGTCCCTCCCTGTCCCTCCCTCCCTGTCCTCCCCTCCCTGTCCTCCCTGTCCTTCCCTCCCTATCCCTCCCCTCCTGTCCCTTCCCTTCCCTCCCTGTCCCTTCCCTCCCTGTCCCTCCCTCCCTGTCCCTCCCCTTTCAAGAACATCCTGAGAAGCCTAACATCCCCTTTTATCCTTCGGTGCCACGCTCAAAGGGACCTAGGTGGATTCCTGTTCCTTTCAGCTCGGGTGGAGTTATTTTATTTTCACACCACCCGAGTCATCCCAGAGATCCAGCTCTGCTTCTCGCAAATGGTCTGAACAGTTACAAGAACAGAACTTAAGCAGCTTCTCCTTAGATTGCTCTGGGCTCTCGCTCGGGAGTCTGGGCTTTTCTGCCAAGAAATTCATGCTGAACCAATTTTTTTTTTTTTTTTCTTCACTGCACCACGTCTCTGCTGTCATTCAGCTCACTTCCCACATCAGTTCTGGCAATCCCGTCCAAGGGACAGCTGCAGCAGTGCCAGGCTCTGTGGTGTTCCTGCAGAGGCGGGTGAGATCAGGGGCTGGTGCTGAGGACAAGGGAAGCTGATCCCCCTGAGCTGCCGACAAAAGCCCCTTTAGAGTCTGAAGGCTGCAGCAAATCCCCTTGGCCTGGAAAGGCAGAGGAGCAGAGGGGCAGCTGAAAGTGAAGGTGGGTCCCATGAGGGGCTTTTCAGGAGTCATTTACATCCCTTTCCTTTTCTGACAGGAGCTTTGTAGATTTTTATCAGGGCTCTGAACTCGCGGAGGGGAAAGCGGGTCTGCAGAGGAAAGTGGGACCTGCAGACAATAGCGGTGCCCTCCGCTGGTGGATTTAACTCAGACGCGCTGCTGCTTCCCGTGGTTTGTGCAAGATAAAGGCACCTGCTCCTTTCAATACCACACCATTTGGAACAGGTTTTTCCAGCGTGTATTATTAGTTTCTCTTATTTCTGCAGCCTTTGTAATATAAAATTTATTTTATTATTTTTGGCTTCTGAACCTAATATTATTCTTTGTGAAAGAGGCGGGATACTACAGACGCCGTTTTCTTAAAGAAACCTATTTCATGTCCCCGCAGGGAGGAATGTTATCTATCGAGGATGTTTTAGAGCTCCAGAAAATTTAACAGACACCTTTCCAGCTTCTTTGATACAGCCCAATTTGACGGTGGAGATGTGCTCTGAATTTTGCTCCAAGAAAGTAAGAACAGTCCTCATTTCACATCCTTTCTTTTTTATTGTTATTTTAAATTCTAACCCACCGAGGGAAGGGCAGAGATTTGTGCCTTTGAGCTTTGAATTTGTAAATGAGTTTCCAAAGGACAAAACTCATCAGAGTAAATACCCAGTGATGTGTCTGGTCCAGCTGCTGGGGTGGGGGTGTGGGAGGGAGAGTCATCCCAGTGGTGCCACTGGACATGATCCACAGGCAGGCTGCTCTGAGTGATGAGCATCGACCACCAGGAAATCAATACCGTTTCCGTGTCACATTCTAATCAAGCCCTGAGCCACATCTGACCCCCGGGGAGGTGGCTGCAGCTGATGGGGAGAGCTGCCAGAGGGTGGATGTGGTGGATGCGGCTGCCAGCATCCGAAACGTGGGTTTAATGCCCTCCCAGGGAGCCAGCTCCACTCTGGGAGCCGCTCACAGGGCACAGGAAGGGCACCCTCTGCCCCAGTGCCTGTCTGTTCCCTTCCTCCCCACTCCAATGGGGCTGGTTTTCCTATACAGGGTTCAGTGTATGATCAGCCTGCAGCCACATTCAGCCTCCTGCACTAAACTCAACGTTCAATTACTTTTTGCAGCATCACAGAATTGATTAAAACTATTATCTGGCTGATTACAGCGCTTTGAGCAGGACCCGTGGCCTCAGTGCAATCTCCTCTCCCACAGAATAAGCAAATGGCCTCAAGTAGAGGCAGGCGAGGTTTAGATTGGAGATTAGGAAAAATTTGAGATTTCCCATGCAAAGCCCACTCCAGGTTTCTCTCCTTCTTCTCTTCACTGCCCAAGCCGTGGGAAATTTGTGCAGGTGAGGGTCAGCCTGTCCAGAGGGCAGACACTGCACCCCTGGCACCCTGCACTGACCACCTCAAGATGCAGGAGTACAGAGGAGCAGCTGTTTTGTTCCCTCATAGAACCTCCAGCCTTCCAGGAAAGTTCATCCCTTGCAGGGGCTGCTTGGCGTGAGGTACAAGGAACATTTTTACTCTAGGCTCTGTTTGAGGGCAGGGAAACTTACTAATTCCTCAAACTGAGAAACGCTGCTTCATTGTAAAGGGAAAATTTCTGTTTACAGGCAAACCCAGAACTGTTTTGCCCTTGGATCAAATCTGTAAATAGTTTTTGACAATGTCATATCTCATTCGCTAAGTAAATGTTGGCTGTGGGGCACACACGGCACACGTGTTGCGTTTAACTCCTTATCAGAGGATGAATGCATGGGAAAGAGCAAGAGATAAGCTGCTCTGCAGTCCTGTCACATGCTCCCAGACTCCAAAAGACTTTTAAAAGGCAAAAAGTGTTATTATTGAATAGATGGACTGGAACGTTCTGCACTCAAATACTGCCTGAACTTCCTTCAGCCTTCTGCCCTCCCACACAGCCCCGTGCCACCAAGAGAGCCCATAGGGGACTCCAAGGCAACCCAAATCTTTCTGGTAAACAGTAGAAAACCTGAATTTTAGGGCCAGTAAGCAACTGCTAATTTCTTTGGTAAATATTTAGCACATTTCCCTCAAACTTGTTTTAATTCTTGCCACCATTAGCCCAGCAGCTGGGGTTCAGTGCCCCACCACTAAACAGCTTTGCAGCCTATCACCCTTCTTGGGTGAGATTGGTACACCAAAACCTGAATTACCCTGCACCAAAACCTGAATTACCCTGCACCAAAACCTGAATTACCCTGCATCATATCCATTAAAAAACACTTCTTACAGACAAGAGTTTTCCTTAGGAATTTCTTCCTTACAAATAACAGCAACTATAACTTCCTCATGATAGGTTTCCCATCCAGAAGCAAGGTAACACAAATATGAAGAAGTAACAGGAAAGCAGCACGAGCTTTAGAATGACGCTGCTTTGATCTTGACAGTGGCGTGGTGAAGATTTATTTTCTTTGCATGGCAGGAGCATTCCCTGCAGGCTGTCGATGCCGTGGCATTTACACCCCGATCTGTTTTCCCTCTTGGCAGGAGTTCCCGCTGGCAGTGATCCGGGGGCAGGAGTGTTACTGTGGGTACCCCACCAGGCGCTTCCCCCCGCGCGAGGGGACGGACGGGCTGCGCTGCAGCGCGACCCACAACGCCAGCAGAGCCCCTGGGGGACAGGACTGCCTGGTCTACCAGACACCTGTGCAAGGTACGAGCCCCAGCCTGGCTGTGCCAGGGCCGGCCCTGCTGGAAACAGCCCCTGTGCCCCTTCTGCAGCAGGTTAAAGGGATCTCGTTTACAGCAGTCTGAGCCGCACTAGTGGGTATCACCAAACGGGCAGCACTTCAGGATAAACAGTCTTTCTGTAAATTCCCCCCTTGCAATCGTGCTCATGAAGATGCACCTTTCCATTCTATCAAGACAACTTGCTGGCAAGTACAATAGTTTGTTGCAGCATTATCAAAAAAGCATTGCCTTACACAAAACCAGCAAAAACCTCTTTGAGGATAATCTCTTTGGCCTCATACAGCTGAATTAATTTTAGGAAGTAGATGACTCACAACCAAATTGATATCCTATATTTCTAAGGGAGAAAAGGAGGAAGCAATAAACTCTGTAATCAACAGCTGTCAGTGGAATTATTAAAAAGCCACGGTGCTAACAATGAAATATCTTCTCTACTCACAGACACCCGCTGCACAGACAGGAAATTCTTAACCACCAAATCCAAAGTGTTTGTTGCTCTGTCGAGCTTTCCTGGGGCTGGGAATACATGGGCACGCCATCTGATAGAGCACGCCACAGGATACTACACAGGAAGTTACTACTTTGATGGAGCCCTCTACAACAAAGGTACTGGGGCCCAGGAGATGGGACAAAGGCTCTTCCAAAGCACAGAGCTTCCCTTATTGCTCTGCCATCCTGCTGCTTGGGCCAGCAATGGCTGTCACTGTCAGCACGTTTGGTACAATTTAAACACGCCTGGACCAGGCAGCCTCCTGCAGTGCAGATGGCAGCAGGGACAGCTCCAGCAGCTCTGACAGAGCAGCTGCCCTCACCGACAACAGCCAGCCTCTCCATTTACAAACGTGCACATTGCCTGCCCTGGTGTCCTGTGCACACACACCTGTGCAGCTCCCACCTGGCAGGCTGATCCAAAAGGCCACTTACCTAAATGCTGTGGGTGAGACCCTTCAGTAAACATGTAGGTTATATTTTCAAGTGTTACTAATTACTGCAGAGAACAGTATCCTGAGGCAGCAGAGATTCAGCAAGCACTGAGCACTGGCCCTGTGAAAAGCTGCCTCACTGCAGTGAGGGGCTGGGGATGCCTCCCCCAGCAGAGGGATGGCCTGGCTGCCAGCACGTCCCCAGCCATGGTTTATCTGACTGCTACTGTCACACCAGCTTTACACCACCCTGGGGAATGATTTAGTGGGAACAGGCATAGACATATAATCAGGCAAAAAAGCCAATAATCCTGTCTTGTAAAACAGGTTTTAAAGGAGAAAAAGACCACTGGAGAAGTAGAAGGACCATCTGTGTGAAAACACACGAAAGTGGCAAGACGGAGATTGAAATGTTCGACTCGGCGATCCTGCTGATCAGGAACCCGTACAAATCCCTGATGGCAGAGTTCAACAGGAAATACGCCGGGCACCTGGGCTACGCCACTGACCGCAACTGGAAGAGCAAAGGTGAGCATTACCCAGCACAGGCTGGCTTGAAACCCATCTCCTCCTCAGAGTGCTGGGAAGGGGGGACACGCTAGGACCTGAGTGAGCACTGCAAACAAATTCAGTGAGTCCTGTGCAGCTGAGATCAGTCCCAAAACCTCTGATATCTGCACAGTGGGAGTGATTGTGGTCTTGCTGGGTGTTCACCTTCATTAGAAGGGAAGGGAGTGGATTGCCACAGGCACACGGGAACATCACTGTCACTGCACTGTTGGGCACAGAAAACATGTCCATGTACAACGCTTCTGTGCACAGCCCATTTGCCAGGCTGAGGGGAAGAAAATTTGCCCCTGCAGCATGTAATAACCATGAGAAATCTAATACAAGGTTTGGAGGATCCAATGGAGCATGACATTTCATGAAGGATATTTCACAGCACTGCGCAGGTGCTACTGCACTGCAGAAAAATAAGGATAACAGCAATAAGTGGACCTGAAATTCAGGGTCCTCCAAATAGATGAAAAGACTTCAGAACCTGCCTGCCACACTTTGCATGTTTGACTGGCAATTTCCCCACTGGATACACTGCTGCATTCAGACTCTGCAGCAGAAAAGCCTTTTGGCTTCCATTTGTCCTTGTACATATTTTAGGCATTAGAGCTGTGGCTTGGCAGAGGGCTGGGGGGGAAGTGTCCTGTGTCACAGCACATTTCTTTCCCAAGCTGATGTATCACCTTTCATCAGTCACAACTCAAGACCTATTCATCAAAAACTGACAAAATAGGCCCCAGAAAAAAAAGAAAAAGTCTGCTGGGAATAGCTTTCCCATCCTGCAAACTGCAAATTGTTACATCTCAGCCACAAATGCCCTTTGTCCAGCCCAAAAGCTTTCACTGGGACTGTCTTGGCTTCGGGAAATTAAATTATCAGAGAGAGCAAATAGAGATCAAGGTATCATTAATGTCTAAGGCAAAGGAAAATTGCTGACATGCAGACTGGCTAACAGTGTCTCATTTCTCTGGTTTCCTGGCGATCCAGAGTGGCCGGATTTTGTGAACAGCTATGCCTCCTGGTGGGCCTCCCACGTCCTGGAGTGGCTGAAGTATGGGAAGCGCCTGCTGGTTGTGCATTATGAGGAGCTGAAGCAGAGCCTCATCCCCAAGCTGAAGGAGATGGTGGAGTTCCTGAATGTGACAGTGACAGAGGACAGGCTGCTCTGCGTGGAGAACAACAGGGACGGGAATTTCAAGCGGTCTGGTGCTAAGCAAAAGAATTTTGAGCCATTCACCCAGGAAATGAAAGATCTTATCAACAGATACATCCTGACAGTGGATGAAGCCCTAAGGGGAAGAAACTTCTCAGGGCTGCCCAGGGAGTATGTGCCAAGATGATAGGCTGGTATCACCCTGCTGTGGTTAAAAATGAAATTGTTTTTTTTCTTAAAAAACTAGAAAAAAACAAACAAAAAACCCAACAAACAAACAAGAAGAAGGAAAAAAAAAAAAAGGACCAGACCTCTTTAGCAGTTATGGCAAAGATACTTGTGGAGGCTGCTGAGCAGTGCAGCAGTTGGGAATGCCTGCTTTTTGTCATCCCCAGACAGCCCCAAACCTGGCTCCAGGGGCATGGAGGAGACCCCAGAGGGGTGGCAGAGAAGGGAATGCCACCTGTGCTTGTTTCTGCACCTCCATCTCTTCACTTGGAGTCGCAGTGGATCTGGGGGGACACCACAAATGTCACCACAGTCAGTGCTCTTGGTTCTAGAAATGGCTGTGGTGAGGCTGGACTGATGTCAGCTGGGAACACCTGGAGAACTGGGGCAAAGGGGTGAACCCCAATCCTTCCAGCCCCAGCAATGGTAGGATCACACTCCTACCTCATCCCTGAATCCCTGGAGGAGCTCCAAGGCAGTCCATCCTGGAAACCCATGGCTATTAGAGCTGCCCTCTGGAGCTCCCTCCAGCAGCCACACAGGTTTGGGTTTTACTTCCTGCAGCCCCCTGAGGCTTGTCTGACCCTGCAGGGGGCCCATGTGCAGTGGGGACAGAACAGGGGCAGGGGGCTGGCAGTGCATCTGGCCCCCTGATCCTGGGCCACTGGGCAGCTTGGAGGTGGTTAAACCCCGTGGCCAAAGGGGCTGCCCTGCTGCGAGATGCTTCTGTTCACGTGAAATAAAGGATTTCTAAAAAATTTGAGTGAAAATACTAATTTTAATAAAACGAGTTTATATAAAGGGAGCTGAACTTCCTCTGCTTGTGTATCATTGGTGCTTTAAAAACAATGCAGGACATGGAGTACAACCCGAGCCTCTCCCTGTTTACACTCCCACAGGTGGGTCATCTCTGTGCCACCTGCCTGGTGTGGGGCTTGCTGTGGGGCTGTCACATCCCCACCCTCAATACTCAGTGCCCTCCCTGGCAGTAAGGGTCTCAAAGGCCACCAAGAGGTGAGGGATTGTGGTGGACTGAGCTGGTTCACGAGGGAAACAGAAATTATTTTTGTTTATGCAAGGGGTACAGCTTAAAAAAAAAAAATTCAGTTTGGGCACTGTGAGCCCAAATAAAGACAAGTGGTAAGACCCTGTGGTGCTTGCACAGGATGGCACCTGTAGATGGCAAGGTGGAATCCAGATTCTCCACTAACTCCAGCTAAAAGGTGGGTAAACCATACTAGAAGAGAGGACATAATAGGAGAGAAAATGTTTTTTCTTCCTGGAAACCAACTGCAAAATAAAGCTTTCAAAGCAATCCTAAAAAAGCATGAATGTCATCACCAGCAGTTCTGTCTTTCTGTGCTGGTTTATGAATTTTCCATTAAACTCGTTTCTTTTAAAACCCATTACTCACTGCTAAGACCAAGCTACTATACCACTGCAGCAATATTAACCTCCATTAAATAATTAAAGGATGGATTATCAGCATGAGACCTTACACGACACCTCTCCGGAACCTAATGTGTCTTCCAGTGGTCTGCAATATAATGAGATATTCAAATATAAAATGTTGAGTTACCGCTTTTGTCAGTTGTGACATTTATTCAATCAGAAAGATCCGACTTCCCAACTGCATTACTTACACTTTACTCTTGACCTTGGGTGGTTGAGAGCAATCTTTAAGGAAGCCATCCCTTTGAATCTCCTTTTTATATTAGCATTTAATTAGTCTAACGAATTTCCTGATGTACAATTATAATGGACTGTAAATCAGCTCTTCCCCTTTGAAGCACGATGTTGCAATTTTTAGCCTTCTGTATTCTCAGACCAGCAAACACATCCATCTCTCAGCTCTTTCTACACAGCACCTATTCATCTTCAGCTGCTGGTTCCCAGATCAGGAGCTTTTCCCACCACAGGACTCCACCTACACATCCACACATCCTGGTCCTTCAGTCTGGGGGCCCCTCAGGTTCTGCCATCAATATTGTTTCTGTTACAAACAGAGAGATTCACAGGTGTGTTCAGGAAAATGCTAAAATATTATTATTATTCTGCCATCAATGCCATTTCTGTTACAAACAGAGATTCACGGGTGTGTTCAGGAAAATGCTGAAATATTATCAGGAAGTGTATCATTTCTAAACACAGGGCATGATCACCACTAATACCTGCATGGTTTTGACCAAGCTACCTGCAAGAGCACCAAAGAGGAGAATGGCTTCCCCTAATCACAGGAATCTGTGTCCAGCAATCCCTCAAAGGAAGACGAATAGGATTGAAATGCATTATTAAATGTTTCATGCAATAGTTAAGAGGATATGAAAGGCCTAAAGATTTTTAAATGAAATCAGCTCTAATTGAGGAAATGTGATTTCATCAATCCAATCTCTCACTGCAGAGCTGGGTCCTGCCCCTGCTCTCGGAGCCTGTTTGTCACGCCCCTGCCTACAGGAGGGTGTCTGCAGATACCACCTTGCCTCCTGCCCACCCCGGAGGCACCAGGTGGGATTTTTCTGCAGTTCAAGGCTCACCAAAGCCTTGGCTAGAGCTCTTCAGGTGCTGTGCCAGTGAAGGGAGCAGCATCCAGCTGCCCACATGGCTCTGCCATTGCTGCCCTTCACTGTGCCCAATGGAGAGCTCCAAGGGGTGTGGGCAGGAGAGGCTGTGGAATCACAAGCTCTTAAAACTACTGAAAACAAAAATAATTTCCTCCCATGAACCACCGTGGAGAGATCTTTCCAGGTCTGTTCTGCTCCAGTGGGGTGGGTAAGAAGCAAAACTGCATTGTCTGGAGCAGTTGCTGCAGACACACAGTGACTGGATTATGGGCACTTATCCCAAAGGCAAAACAGACAATCACAGACTTCGGATTTTTAGATATGTCAGAAGCTGCATTAACCTATAATGCTTCTGAAATAAAGCACTTAGTACCACCCCAGCAAAATTATACAGCTCATTTCAGAGGAGGAAATTCAAGTCACAATGAATGAAAAACACCGAGAGGGAAGTGATTTAAAGGCAACACCTTGCTAATGACAAGAACATTTCTTTGACGAGTGAGGTTATACAGAAACAGTCTGCAGTACGACTGCATCCTTCATGAAACATCAAATATGCTGGAAAATAAACCAAATCTTCCATGCTGACTTACACTATTACAATGATGTTCTGGAAAATTGTCAAACACACACAAACACGCTCCTGTGTGATTGCATGGGCAGCTGGTCCCACATCTCCCCCACTCTGACCAGGGGGTCTGTCCCTCCCTGGAGCCCCCTGGAGCCTCTGCACTGCCTGGGGGGGCACAGGGACCCCACCCTGCAGCAGAGAGGGCAGAGCTGGGACAGCACCCACCACCCCAGGGGACAGGGCACACCTGCACCTGAGCTCTGGTGGAGGATTTCTGTTAAAAGAATGTGCAGAACATTTGTTTTCTTAGAAACACTTTTTTTTTTTTTTTTTTCAGTCACTCATTTAGATGGATTCCACTCTGCCTGTTTTATGCCTCTCTTTATGCCAGCAAGGACTAAATTAAGCTTTGAAGTTTGGTGAGAAATCCTAATGGCATTCGACTTCAATGCTATTGCCTGAATCCTGGGGAAGGAAAGAAAGGGGGAGAGCAAGAGGAAAGAAACCACTCTTCTCTTTTATTGTTTTCTACAGCTTGATTCCGAAATGACTGACTTTGAAAATAACCTTAGCACCTAACTTTATGCATTATTCATATATACTAAAACACGTAAATACAGTTTTCAAAGGTTAAAGTAAGACTCCTTTCCTGTACAGGTTACCATTATTTACTGTTTTGACACAGTGACTTACATCATTAATATTAAACAGCACATAGGGGAAAAAAGTGACCTAAAACAAGCATGAACTTTCCTCATCAGTATGGAACATCTGCACATTGCCCAGGAAACTGACAGACTACAACTATGAATAAGGCCTGCCAAAAAGGAGGCAAGAATTGAGCATTTTAATTTTGTATAAAACTGTAGGTGCCACTTTGCCACTGACTAAGAATGAGGTCTGTCAAAATCTCTATTTGCGAGGAATTTTCTGGCATGGTAACAGTCTTGGGGGTCAAATAGTGGTATTATTCCAGTTTTTAGGAGTAATAATAACCACATAGTCGATGTAGAAAATAAATTAAGGTGTATTCAATTATTACAAGAATACACAGGATGCACCTAGAGTGTACCTGCACACACTGGGCTGGTTTAAGGCTGTGCTCTCCCCATGGCACCCTCTGCAAGACAAATGCTAAGTGTAAATACATCCAAGTTGAAAATTGCTAAAGCATTAGCATATATGCAAAATACCTTTAATCAGAACCATGCAGAGGGGAACTTCCAAGACAACTTATTTCCGCAGCATTTTACAAAAACTCATATTGTTATCTGTAAATCACTTCCAAAAATAAAAGCAGGCCTGTTCCCAGTGTGGAGAAATAAAAGTTACATCCATTTCTGGCCAGTCATGCCAATTTTATCTGTACTAGGAGCACAATAAAACCATTTTTATAAAAAGAGAAGAATGAAAAATGAGAATGGCTTTTATTTAACTAATCTAAGAATTAATTAAAATAAAGATTTGCTGTCAGTTGTGAGCATCAACAAACGAACACAACATTATTCTAATAATGGCTTATTACATTATTTCTCTGCTGGAATGCAATATTGATTGGAAATCCTTGGGATGGAACAAATTGATTATTTGTGCAAATTTAACAACTGTTTGCTTACAGATGCAAATGCTTATTATTTAATTTGAAATAAGTCTATAGGCAAGTTCCAGATGCTGGCAAAGAAGGCTCAGTGCACCCAGAGCTCTGATCATTTATACCTGAGATTAATTAACCCTGGTCAGTCTTTCACTGAGACTCAGTCCAGCCTTGCCCAGAGCCCAGGATCCAGACCTGGGTTCTACCAGCTGCTGCTCCAGTGGATCATTCAGCCCCAGGAGTCAGGTGTGCTGGGAAGCAGGGCTGGCACATCCCTTTGGGCTCCCAAATCCCCTGGGCTCCTCCATCCCTTTGGGCTCCTCCATCCCTTTGGGCTCCCACATCCCCTTAGGCTCCCAAATCCCTTTGGTTTCCTGCATCCCCTTTGGGCTCCCACATCCCTTTGAGCTCCCAAATCCCTTTGGGCTCCCGCATCCATTTGAGCTCCCAAATCTCCTCAGGCTCCCACATCCCTTTGAACTCCTGCATCCCTTTGGGCTCCTGCACCCCTCTGGGCTCCCGCATCCCTTTGGGCTCCCACATCCCTTTGAGCTCCCAAATCTCCTCAGGCTCCCACATCTCTTTGGGCTCCTGCATCCCCTGGGCTCCCAAATCCCCCCAGGCTCCCACATCCCTTTGGGCTCCCCAATCCCTTTGAGCTCTTGCATCCCTCTGGGCTCCTGCATCCCCCTGGCCTCTCTCCCACCCGCAGCATCCAGCCTGAAGCAGCCCCAGACATTTCTGGGGTGTTGGAACACCCACCTCTAGTGTTCCACCAACGGCCCTCCCCACACTAACACCGAGCCACAGCTCTGCCCGTGGCCCTCCTGCGGGAAAATCCTGCCAGGTTGCCACAGGTGGCCACAGGTGGTGGGAAGAGCCTCCGAGGCAGAAGCGCTCAGGGAGCGTTTGAGTCGCAGCCGCAGCCGGGCAGGACGTGGGAGGAGAGCAGGGCAGGGAAATCCCTCGCCTGTAACGTGTCATTGCTTTGGCAGCACTTTGCTCCCCCTGCTAGGGAGCTGTCATCTCCCTGACACTCCGGGCATCCCTGAACGGGCAGGCAGCATTAGATCTTCATCAAAAATCTCTGCAGGGCAGAAAGTGGCGGGGGGGTTTCTGTCTCTGGGAGTGAATCTCAGAAAGCACGGCACAGTATCACCTACAGGGAAGCAAATGGCACAGCTCATCCTCTGAGATAAACCCCCACTGGATTACCTGTGCTTTGCCAGGCAGTGACAGGCTCAGGAGTCAGCCATCCTGCTGTCCTAGGGCTGTCAGGAACCATTGCTTTAGCTGCTAAAAATTAGCATTATTCTGCTGACTTCAAACAGACTTCTTTTGGTTTATCAGTTGCTGAGGATCATCTCCTTCAGCCATTTCGAGGTAATAAAAATGTTGTTTAAAAAAATTTACTACAACTGATAAACTGTCCATGCAAGGAAACATTAAAAGCAATTTCAAAGTGTAAGTTGGAAGTCTGAAGAGATGCCTATTGCTGTTTGTGCAGTAAGACAAGGGAATCATCAAATTTGGTTTTCAGTACAAGGACAAATAGAGGGGAAAATGCTGCTGTGAAGTAGCACAGAATTCAGGTTTCCATTTCATCAGAATAAAGAGAAATCCAGAGTCACAGCACTTAGCTGCCTTTTCCCATCAGCAGAAGCTGCACTGTCAGCCTCACATGGAGCAACGTTACCAAAAGTTTGGCAAAAACAGGAATGAAGTTTAATATGGAAAAGCCTCAGATGTTAAAACTAAGTCGTGTTAATTTCCCACTCTGTTGGGAGTAACAATATCAGAAGTACCAAAACAACTCCCACACTTTGGGAAGAAGAATTTGTAACTGTTCTGAAGAAAGAAATACTCTCACACATCTGTTTGTGGGTCCAGAACAGTGAAAGGCAACTACAATATTAATAAAAAAAAAATCTTTGAGGCAAAGAGCAGGAGAACTCATTTCACCCAAAACAATGAAATGCCTCTTAAATTCAGCCCTTTCACAGCTCAATAAATTGCTATAATTGAAAGAGGGGGGGAAGCTTAATGCTGATAGATGATTTATTTCAGTGAGTGACTGCTTTTGACTTCTTGCAACCTGATAAAAAGGAAATGACCCAGGGGTCTATTTGTGTATCCTCCATTACCATTTCACATCTCTCCACTCACAGCTTACCTGCCTCAATGAGGAATAACACATCTGCTTTGGCTGAGGAGACTCAGAGCTGTTGCAATTTGTTGATTATCTCCTGTGTCCCGTCAATATTCATGTACCAGAGGGTTGCTCAGTGGGGTGAGGTGGCAAAAGGAGTCAGGAATGCCACCCAGTGTCTGTCATTTCACTCTTTATTGAAAATATTTTGCTTTCCCCTTCTCCCGTACAATTAAATTTGCCATGCTGAATTGGCATGCAAAATTGCCCTCTCCATATACATTGTTGTTAAATTACTCTATAATTAGTACTAACATATTGTACTTAGAGCATTTACTGTGCTTGATGATTCCATCAACATACCCTTATTGTGATCTATGGCAGCAAGGACGACAATTAAAATGGTATTACTCACTTTTAAAGAGCCACTGACAAGTTCTACCCACATTTGCAAGCATCCTTTCAATCATGCTTAGCCACTTCCATAAACTCTATTAATGATTCCATAGTGCTGATTTCCCTGTGGAGAGAGAGAGAAACAGAAAAGCCTTCCACCCTTTTGGGCAGGGCTGGGAAGCAGAGAATGCAGGGCCATGATGGAGCACCTGCCTGCCCTGGAGCAAACACCAGGGGCTTTGGAATGCCCAGGAAATCAGCACTGGAAATCCCCCACATCATTCAGCAGGATTTGGGATCCTGAGTTCTCCAGGCACTTCTGCAAATCCTGGTTTATTGCCCAGGAGGGCAGAATTTACATACCCCCAGGGACCCAACAAAGCACAGAAGTAATTTCTCTGTTGGAATTTTATCCAGTAACATGGGCCTATTCCCTGTGCACTGTCTCAGAGCCAGGACAAAGATTTAGCCCTTGGTTAGAAAGAATATTTTTACATCTGCTTCATGCAAGCTGAGTGCAGGGCCCACCATAAATAGGTAACTTAACATTAAAATTACTTTTTAAATGAAACTTTCATTTTTCATATGGAAAAGGAAATCCATTGGAATACTAATAGCCTACATCTTCCAGATTTGTATTCAGGTAGGGGGGAGCAGGGTGAGGAGTGACCTCAGTTCTGACAGTCACATAATTTTGTGGTTCAAAAGTTATTGGAACATTTCAGAGCATAATGCCCAATGATTTGCATTCCAGAGGCCTTGCCTGGAAACTGAAGGATTGCTGAAGGGTGCATATCTCAGCTCTAATGCTTGTGCCCTTTTCTCAAATTAGTGATACTGTCAGGCTCTGATGAGATCATACCTGACACAGAGCAAAATTATGGTAACAGTCATGTGTGATCTTATCCAGCCCAACTCCTATTTCCATGGGAGGACAAAAGGAAAGAAAGTTCCATTAAACTATATTTGAGAAGGTGTTACTCACCCTGCAGCCATAGGACTATGTCTGAGCACTGCCTATCACATCCTCAAAAAGAGTAGAAAAAGCAAATTCAGAAAGAGCACCAGTGATCCAAGCAATCATGTAATACAAAACCAGCTACAATTTAGTGCTGATTATAATTCTAGGTTTCTAGATAAAAGTGAAGGAAACCAGATGAATTTTGGGGAACTGTTTCCACATGTATAATTAAAAGGGTGCTATAGCAGCTGAGGATCTGGCCTTGTTTGTGAGGGTTTGAATGTTTGAACAGTGTGTTTTGCCTGTAATTTCTCTATGGTCAGAACACATTCAAATAGCTTCCCACTTCCCTAAGTGAGAGAAGATTAGTGACTGAGAGAAGCAGGCTCTGAGAGCTGTCTGTGAGCTGGGGTGTGAACCTGAAATCACCCAGTGCACCAAGACACTCACCACACATGTCCACTAAAAATAGGATGAGTGGGACTGAATTATTTGTTCAGTTTCTGAGCTCAGCACCAGCTGAGGAGCCTCCTGATGGGTGTGTCTGCCTCAGGTGTGATGCTTTCAGGGAGGAGCCACAGCTGCTGTTGTAGGAGAATGTCTTGGTTTGGATGGACAGCTGAAAGCTGTATGAAGGGTAAAACTCCCACCTGCACCAGGTGGATTTTGGTTTGGCCAATGCTGGATTTGGCTTCCACCCATCCCTGGTGCCATGAGGACTGAGCTGGTCCTGAGCTGACCTCAAGCACAGACACAAATCCACTGCAAATGCACAATGACCTTTTCATCAATACTAGATACTCGCAAAGATATTATTGTAAAATCAATTTAATGCTCTACCTGCAATTCAATACCAATGCAATCAGACCAAGATTATGCACACACAGCTATGACTCACTGGCTGCCCTGCTCAGCCTCATGGTGTTTGAGCAGGAGAATATAAGGCAAAGAACTTCCCTTCAAAATACAGTGTAATGTTAAATTCTAATGGGTATTTCTCGGAGGACCATCTTTAAACACTTGACACAAGTGCTCATTTGCAATCAGGGTTATCAGACACTGTTAGATGTGAGCCAGATTTTTCTCAGAGTGCTGACAGCAAGACCAGGACCTGGAGGAATTATGGATGTGATCCACCTTCCGTCCCATGGCTAGGCCAAATAAACAGTAACTTCATCTTTAAAGGTCTAGACTACCTGTTGCAGAGCTCTCTGGTGCCAAGAAGGCTTTTCCACAGGGAATAGGCATCTACCCATTCTTTAGAGCAAAGGGCTGGATTCCAATGTCTGTCACCACAAAGTACAGTGACTTTATCTAGACCTCATGTGAGTGAAATTCAGTCATGCTACTCTGAGCAAACAGGTATTAGAGAAGAGAGTTTTGACTTGAATATCAAAAACATCCAATCCCCCCCAACAGTTGTTAAACAAAGAATCATTCAGAATAAGACTAACTCATGTTAGCATTAGAACAACAAGCAGGGAGGGGGAAGTGAGAAAGCAAGCGAGAAAGAAAAGTTGATATAAATCAAGCCTAAACACTCCACCAATCATCAGCTCTTTAAATCAAGAAATCTGACAGATTTTCCAAGCGAGAATCAATCTTCCTGTCTCTGCAGTAAGTATACTGTAATCGTTTTTCCAGCGCAGCACAGAAAACATAACTGCCACGTACAAGATTTATTGAAAAATATTCTGCCAGACTGTTGGAATGCTGCTGTTCCAAATGTTTTTTAAACAAGAGGTCAGAAGAGTTTTCATGGCTCTATCCTCCTCCTCTGTCCAAAACAGCTTTGGTGAAAGATAATTCATGTGCCTGTCTCCACAGTGCCTGAGCCCAGAACCTGAGGGGAGGCTCCTGCCAGGTGACACCCCCTCACCTCTGGGGTGTGGCAGGTGCTGCTGAAATCACAGAGAGGTCAGTGTGGGGGAAAGGAAGCAAAAAAAGCAAGGATTGTTAAATAAGCAGGAAGCCAGTACTAACTCCCCCTTGCCCCCAGCACTGCCCCTGCCTTCCCTGTCCATTGCAGGCTGCAAATCAAAGCTCAGCCCTCAGAGGACAGAATGGGATAGGAACAGGTTCTGACTATAGGCAACAGAACTGGGAAACAACCCCTTAATTCTCACTACAACACAGCAAATCAATGCTGCTGGCATTGGAATCTGTTCATTTTACAAGAAATTCAAGTGATTCTGCAAAAATAACCCTGAGGCAACATGTAAAGGGAGAGGGAAAAGGCATTGGATTAAGAAACTATTTAAATTCAGAAGCCACTGAAAAACCAAGGAGCTAGGGTCTCACCAGAGCTTCTTAGGGATGTTTTTAAAGCTCATTGATGAGTTGACAAGAGATATTCTTCTCTTCCCTGGAGGATCATCCGTGGACAGCAGGGAGAGGGAACTCTGCAGACCTGAGATATTCTAGAAACACGTGGGTTTATTACAAGGGTCGTGGATAAAGAGGGCTTTGCCTTCAGCCACCAGCCTGGGCTGGAGGGAACCCCAAAGAGAGAGGGAGAGAGAGGGGGGGTGAGGTGAGGGAGGTAAAAAGGCCAAGAGGGGTAAGAGGGGTAAGAGAGGTAAGAGTAAGAGGTAAGAGCAAGAGAGGGAGGACCTTGTTACAATCCATTTTATCTCCTTTTGTGTTGAATATTCTGATTTACAGTGACCAACCAGCGCCAGCTACAAACCCTACAAACTTTGCATGCAGCCTGTGAGAACTGCTATATTACCATGTCATCCTGTATTCTAAACTCTAAAGAGACTTTTCTTATCTACTTCAGAGGAGGAAACTGATCTGGTAAAACTTTAAGAGATGCATGTTCCTGTTGGTGAAAAAAAGGGAGCAGAGGAGAGGCTGTTTCCTTCCTGTTTATCCTTTAGTCTCTCTAAAAACTTACAGTGAGAGCTTAGTAGAGTTTGGTTTGTAACTAGGATAATTTGTATTCCAGGAAAAAGGTTTGATGTTTCTTCTAAGTCTATATGATACGACAGCCAGTGTTCAACAGCAGGAGACCTTGCAGGTATTTTTATTCTATATTGGTAAAGATGGTTATTCTTTTTAAAAATGCTTTTTTTTTTCTTTGCTTTATGCATATATTCTCACTTTCTTATAAGCCAAAGTAACATATTTAATGCAAAAGTAGTGTGAGAATGCCCCCAGAGCTCCAGCGCAGATGTGTCACTGTCCGCTTTTCCCACGAGCTGCACCTGCTCCTCACCCCATCCATCAGTCAGGAACATGCCCCCGTGGGGAACAGCCTAACATCCCTTCAGAGGAACATGCAGGAAAGATGGGATCTGAGCTGGTGTTCAAAATTCAGCAAGAAAAATTTCCTTTAAAAATTAATTGCTGCTGACATCTAATACAATTGCAGCATGCAGCCAGACACCAGCAATTAATTAATCGGCAGTTTTCAAAAAAGAAGGTATTGATTTGTTGTTCCTCATAAACCTGGAATATTAGATTGAGGACAAGACAATTACATAAAGCAAGGGAAGGAAATTGGCTTTCATGAATGAGACAAATGGAAAGGAGTCTGGGTGTCTCTAGTTTTCACCTGAATCCCCATTTAGGGTCATACACCAGAAAGACACATTCAAACCAGCTCACTCATCATTCTGAAAAATTCTCTCCAATAAATAAACTATGCTGTCCCATACCCTGCTCCACTTCCAGCACAGAGCCACTTGCAGCAGAGCAAGACCTGGCTTTGCAGTACAGCCCAGCAGTCCACCCCTCCACTGGAAAATGCCATCTCCCAGCTCCAGAGCATCTTCTTGAGCAGTTCTGTTTAGTCCTGCTTCCCTGCAAGCTTCCTTTGCTTCCAGACAGCCGTGGCACACAAAACCTGAGTGGCATGGCCAGGGCAGCATGTTATCAATCACACTCTGTTTATTCCTGGAGCACAATTGTCTCCTCTTAATTATCTGCCCTGTCCATTGCTCCATCACACCTCTCTGTTTCTCTTTCTCTCCATACATGTTATTTACCCCCCATAAATACTCTTTCCCATGAGATGGAAACTCACATTTGGGGCATTATTTAGGGGTTTGACAGGCACGACTTCACTGATCCAAGAGGGAAAACCAGCTGAAAGATTCTGTCCTCCTTCCCTGTGAGGCACAGCCCTGGAGGGTGCAGGGCCCTCAGCAGGGCAGGGGCATTGATCACCCTCTGCCCCTGCTGTGCCCGTCTGGCCAGTCCCACAGGGCCCATCCTCTGCCACAGCCCCCCTGTGCACAGAGCACCGAGATCTCCCACGGCAGAGACTGCAACTGAGCAGTGGATTTTAACTGGTCACACAGTGCCTGGTGACAACACCGCCAGCACAGAAATTCTGGAGAAAAACAAACAGGAAAATCTCACGCAGGCAGTTTCCATGGATGCAGCTGCTGCTTGAGTGGGCTAAAAAAAAAATAAAATAGTCTCTCGTCCAGAATTTCACATCCCCTTTCTCCCTGTAGTCACGTGCGTGGGGTTTGAAGCTGTTAATTCCCATTTCTGTTCCTGCTGCTCCTCCCCAGAGGCTGGAACATGTCACCTCCTAATTGACATGGCAGGCCAGGGAACAGGGACGTGACCAGCTTGCCTGTTGAGTGTTCAGCATGCTGACAAACAACCCAATACTACATTGCCAAAGAAACTAAAGCCTGCCTCAGAAAGCCAAGGCTTCATTAGCAGAAGCTATTTATTTGCTGCCCAGAGCAGGAAGGGAAGGGCCCCTCCAGCCGTGGTGCTTTTGGCTGAGAACAGTGCACAGACATGGGTGAACTCGGTGAACGTGAGAGGAACATCACAACCCTCAATGATACAACTTTTTGGCTTGAGTTCCTGAGAAAATAAGGAAAAGCACCTTCTTTAACTGTGCTCGTCAGGGGGTCACCTTACAGCTCTCCTCCTCATCTTCCATCTCACTTTTTTCTTTCAATATGTTTTATCCTTTCTAAATTTTATCCTTTATTTTATTCCTTCCAAGGAATTTGGAAAAATCTTCAAGGCTTCTGAGCTACCCAAATCCAGAGGAGTTTCACTCCAAATAAGCCTGCTGCTGGCAGGGGTGACAGGCTGTTTGGCCCAGAGGAAATCCTCCTCCCTGATGCTGCTGCTAACAGAGGTGTATTCCCAGGGAGGCAGCACTGATCTCTTCCCGAGGGTCTCTGTGGCCTCTTTCCAGGCAGGACCCACTTTGCAGGTAGCAGAGAGGCAGCTCCATCAGGGTTAAATCAGTACAGAGGTGCTGCAGCTACGAGAAGGAGTGAGAGACACAAAGGACACGGGACAGGGGGGGTACCCAGCAGAGTTCCCATCATGAGCCTGAGGTGTCCCAGCCTTGGGAACCATCAGGAGGATGCCCCCTGCTGTAGGAACAGCCTGACTGCATCAGCTACCAACTGTTAGAGAAACACCCTGCTGGTGAGTGTGCAGCCAGATCAGCCTAATTGGAGCATCTCAGAACTCTCAGGCTCAGCACAGCTGATCTCATTGTTTGCTTGGGAAGGTGGATCTTCCAAAGCCAGGAATACTTGACTTAAAAGGGCTTCCCTGCAACTGAGGCAACTCTCAGTATTGTTTTCAGAAGTGGCTGAGGCAGATTTGGAGGTGGGAAGGAGAAAAGGACTGTCACATATGTGATTTTCAGTAAAAAACCCTCACCTCCTCTCAAGGACATCACCAGAGCATTCTGCCCAGGACCACCCCCAGCCAGGCTTGGGCATCTCCCAGGACAGAAGACACCCTCCCTCTCTGCAGCCCCTCCCAGGGCCTCACAACCCTCACAGCAAAGAAGCCTTTTCTAATGTCAAATGTAATTCAGCATTTCCATTTGTATCCACTCCAGTCACAAAGCTGAAAGATAAATTTCGGAGTGCTCGATGTGCTCAGATTGCGACACAGACAGCGGCTCTGCCCACGGGACCTGCTCTAAAGGAGCAATCCAATCACTGGAGTGCTTGTTTTCACGTCACCTGCAGAGAGAACCACTCTCCATCCACCCCAAACAGGCCCTGCTGCAGAAAACATGCTGTGAGTGAAGTCCGTGGACAGAAAAAAACAACCTGCCTTTGATTGCACATAGAGGAGCCCCTTGTGTCTCCCGGGAGAGGGGATGGGCTCTGGAATGCAGAGCCCTGGCACTTTTCATTGTGGCCTGGATTCCCTGTGCATCTTCTCTGCCGGGTGAGGGGCTGGGGGTTCCCCCAGTGCTGTGCAGTCCTTTCCCAGCTCACACCTCCAGCAGGGCCAGGTGTCACCCAGCCCCACAACCACGAGCAGTGGGAAGGTGATGGAGTGGTCAAGTGTGGGACTGGAGATCACAATTATTATTCTGGTTTGCTCTCTTGGAGGTTCCTCTCTGCAGGCAGGGCCCCTGGGCAGGGGAAGAGGAATTGCCTTCCAAAACATGACTCCTGTCTCCCCCAGACCCAGCTTCAACGACAACAACGACAATAACAAATTGTGCAGCCTCGGGGCTGCATTTCTTTTGCAGCATCTCCCTCCCGTTGCATTGCATTTCCCCCTTGCTGTTTAGCACTTGAGAAACAAAACTGATTAGAGATGTCTCACTGGAGACTGGTTTCAGGGAGTAGAAGGAAGCAGCACTAAAAGCATACTGAATATTCATTCAACAATGAAATCCTAATTCTCCTTAGCAGCTCCTCTGGGCAACACATTTCAAAGTGAGATGAACATCAAGGTGAATATTCATTATGTTGCAGTTGGCTTTTTTCCTCAGCAGATCTCATTTCTACATCTCATTTCTGCAAATCCTCATGCACAACTAAACTTACTGCCGGGGCTGAACAGAAAAATAACGTCAGTGAGGTTTGTATGTGCAGGGTGGGCAGCAAACACTGAAGATTTGTAAAATGCAAATTCTGCAGCAGTTTAGTAAATACCAACAACTACCAACTCACCAGAGCTGTCCAGGGCATCTTGAGCCTTTGTCAACCTTTTGTTCTGCACATGGTGTCACCTCGAGGAGGAGGAAGATGGGGACAGGAGGAAGGGCGCTGTGAGCTGTACAACACTTACACAGGGACAGACTGGGCTCTGTGCTGAGCTCTTCAAACACCTCTTCTCTAAAGAAGGGTTTCTTCACACTGCACTTAAAACTGTTCCCAGCTCTCCATAAAACGATGTCTCAGCTCACTGCCGTCAGACGTGAATTGTAACGTACACGTGCAAAGAAAATAAGAGTCAGTTTTTTTATTGAGAAGCTGCCTCAGGGATTTCATTCAAAATTATTGTCTTCAATTTTATTAAAATCAATATGAGGTTTTATTACAGTATAAATTAAATGGGAGGCTATTTGCTCCTCAGATACCAGAAGCAATAGTATGAACATTGCTCCAAGCAATGATATTCATCCACATGTCTTAGCTAATGTTATCCATGTACAAGTGTGGAGTTCCATTTCTTTTTCTCTCTTATTTTTTCATCCCTTAAACACCAGGCACAGTTCATGAAATGACTGAGGCTTACAGATGACACTCAGATATTTTTAAAGGCTCAGGAAATTCAGACAGGACTTGAGTAAATTATTAAGATCTGTGGGAAATGCTCTCCAGTGAGTAATTAAAGAGCTCAGTTTGTTTAGTTTGTTAAAAAGAAGGTGAAAGGTGGCTTGATTACAGGGTATGAGATGGGAATTTCTAAAACCAGAGTGAGAAGATGGGAGATTTCATGGAAATGCCAGAGTGTTGGAGGAAAAATCTCAAATGCTGTGGTACAGTAGATGCAAAATAAACTGTGATAATGGACAATATCCTGTCAAAGTTGATCTAATAATCACTTAAACTGGACATAGATCCTTGAAAGGTTAATGTGCCCACAACACATTTCACCAAGCTGACATATATTAGCAGACAAATAATTTAAATAAATATATACACACTCAGAAGAAGGTCAGCAGAGCCCGTAAATGCAGGTCATATCCTGAAATACTGCCAGTTACTGTAAATTGGAAGGAAAAAAATTATGTCAGGCTGATTTGCATAGGGAGAAACTGGACCTAAACGCTCAAGATGGAGAAATCAAATGCAGACAGCAGCTGGTTACATGATCCTTAAGGCTCATCCCAAAACATGATACAAAACTAAAGCGCTCCCATTTTCCCCCTAGATTTTACTCTTTCTTTAATTAGGTCATTTGCATAAAAACTGTATTTCTGCATTCAAAGTTTAACAGTTCTAGCTGAGGTTTTGTGCAAGGGTTTTTTTTCCTGTCTTCTGAAACTGCCTTTGCTTTGGGGACATAATAATGTTTCTCTCATACTAATTATGATGTCAAAACCAAAGGATTAGCTACTCCACCAGGAATATATGCACAATGAGAGGTGATTACACAGCATTTCCTTCTCCATGCAAAGGCCATTGGCACAAGCCAGTTACACAGAAATAACAGACCAAGCACTGCCTTGTGCCCCTGCCTGCAGCATCAAGGGGAACTGGATGTGGTTGTGCTGCATTTATGCCAACCAAGACCAACTCCTGCCCCCTCTGCCCAGTCCCCTTGTCTCTATCATGTCATTGCAGTTCTGTGCATCATCAGAAACTGGGGGCTACTCACCCATACTGAACAGAGCCATCAGCACAGATTCTATTCTTTTCCCTATTTCATTTCTTATTTTTAAGTCGCTGGGTTGAAAATCCTATTTTTAATGAGAAGAGACGGTTTCTCTGTTAGAACCATGATGAATAAAACCTACTGGATAAAAATTTCTGCAGGTTATTAGAGGTGACACATCAAATACAAACCGGATTACAGGTGCACTGAAGTAATTATTTATTAGAGAGACACAATTAAACTGGCATGTAACACTTTTTGAAGCCCTGATAAGTAAGACCATGGGGGGAACCCCTTGGGCACAAGGGATGCTCCATACCACTAAGTGCCTGAGAGCACTGAAAACTGTCTGAGACATCTCATGACTAAAATTTTGCCATCCTATTGCCACACATCCTCTGACAGCTCAGCAACACAGGAACAACCTTGCTAGGAAAGACACTCTTTCTTTTATGTTTAGCTGAAATGAAAAATAATAAGACACAGTGTCTTACCAGTTATCAGGAGGAGCTACATGATCCCTTGTACCTCTCTTTGTAAACTAAGAATAGGGGCCATTTTAATATGCTGCCAGATAAAGATATTTATGGTTGAACATGCTCAAACACCTCCTCTAGTCAGGATCCAGCTGCTCACAGCAGTCTCCTATCTTTCCACACTCAAACCCCCTCATTCTTGTGATCCTCACTGACACAAATAAATATATAATACTCCTGTTTTCTTCACAGGGAATTTATGTAGAACATCATTACTAATGTATAAAAGAATAGATATGCTCAATTGTAAGTGGTGAAGTAATTAATTATAGCAACAGATAAGCAGGGGACATGGTGAATTTTTCATCATTTGAGTTTTTGAAGATCATATTTCTTTTGAAAAAATGCATGTTAGTTTAAACAGACACTCTATCACTAGACGCAGGAATAAGTGAATGAGAGTCCAGGATTCAGGATGTAAATGTGGTGCATAAATAGGTCCTGGGCCTAGGGTAAACAATTAAAGGCTTTTCCCCCTAGGGTTACTGTGTGAAAAGGGAGTTACAGGTCATACTGTATTAACCCCTTTTCTGTCACTGTCAGACAAGTTCTTCAAGACAAACTTCCCCAGCTGCTGGTTCCAGAGGAAAGAAAAAGAAAGTTACTGAAAAAGAAAGGAAAGAAAAGCAGTTACTGAACAGGATCTCATGAGGTCAGGACCAAAGGTAAAATTGCCTCTGACAGCAATAACAGTGCCCTAAGTATCTTGGGTGCTGGCATAACTAATCAGGAGATTTACTAGATGTAAATAATAATTACCAAACATAAGTGAACGAGAATGGAATTCTAGCCTCGTGCAGGTATTGTCTGACCCTTGGTTTAGAGAGTTAATAGAGCAGAGGAATGTAAAATGCCTGCAGTGGAAGGACTAGAGAGCAGCAGCACAGACCCTTTCAACCCAATGGAGATTGAATATGGGACAATAGTTTGCTTTCTAAAATGTAGGACAAATGACCAAAATAGAAGATGCAGCAGAATTAGTAGAGCAGAAAAGTCCGAAGGATGCCCAACAGATAATTCTGTTATCAAATGCCTGCTGACACAGAGTGCAATTCAATAAAGGCATTGCCACCACCCTGTGCTGGAGGGAACAGTGGGGCAGAGAGACAGAGGTGTCGAGGCTGTGCAGGGACTGCAGGGACTGACTGCAGTGCTGCCCGTGCCACCCTGCCCCTGCAGCCACGGCACAAACTGAGCCAAGAGCAGGCAACAAACACAAAACAGGCTGGAATGTCTTCAGAGGATTTACCCTTCCATGGAGCACCATAGATAACAAAAACTGCTCCAGCCCAAAACGTGCGAGCAAATGCCAGGCTCTGGATCACCTGCTCAGACAGCACAGATACAAGTCTTAATTAACTCTTGATGCAGGGTGTTGTTATAATGATAAATAGCGCAATGAAAGTGGAAGAATATTTTCCACCTGCTGCATTTGGCTTCTGCAGGGCAAAGTGGCTCATCTGGATTGTTATGAAGCCATCCATCACTAAGATTTTCAGTTACCTTCTTACACAGAAAATTGCATTTTAAGAGTTTGATGGTGAGTCTGAAATAATCCTATTGGCTTCATACAACAACACATTCAAGATGTTGAAGGATCTTTGTCTTAATTCAAGGTTTCTACTTGATATTTCATTGTGTGACCTGCAGTGCTTACCAGCTGTGGTCACTACCAGAAGTCTGTGCCCCAGGGTGCCTCAGATGACTGGAAATTCCACATCTCTGGAGAAATATGGATATCTGCCTTCCTAAAAAAATTATTGGGCAAAACATCTACTAGCTTAACTTGACCTTATGCGCAGAACTCTGATTTATCCTGTGGGTAATAATGGATGTAAGTGGCATTTAATCCTGTTTTTATGCTCCTTTTGAGTGCTATGAAGTCTTTACATCACTGAAAACCAGTACAGGCAGAATTAATGTCTTTTGAGGTGATTCACAGAGAATTGCAATGGCCATCTAAAACTGGAGGAGCCTGTGCATCCCTGTGGATCACCACAAGAGAAACTACTCATTCCTGGGTGAGGAACCTCACATAACTCAGAGGAACCACGTCCAATCCCTTGGCCATTCCAACCAGCACAGGAGGGGTTCCAGTTTGCTATGACAGATAACCTGATTAAAAGAAGCATCCAGTTAAACATGGAAAAAGGGGAAATATATTTTCCATCAGCTGTCTTATCAAAAATTGCTTATCAAAGCATAGTAACAAACCCAATAGCATTACTACTGCCATGAGAAATCATGCACTAAAACATGGTCAGTCTCATCTCACAAGCTGCCAGCCAAAACCAGTTCTCCCACTGCTGCCACGGCATCACCAAGGGACACAGGGATCTGGATTGGAACTGCTGTGAACGTGGGTTAAAGAGCTTTTCCAGAAGCAAGTTGGAAAGAAAGGATTCCAGCCTCAGGGTGAGGAAGGTCTCGGTCTTGGTATTTCAAATGTTCCTCTGTGTTCCCGTGTCTCACTCGAGCTGCTTGATCATTGCACAGAACTGCAGCTCCACTGCAACAGACTGCAGTAACAGCATCCTGCAGCCTGGTACTGAGCAAGGGCCAGGCCATTCCTTAAGCAGAGTTTGTAGACTTGTGAAAGAAACATCCATTTCTCATTTCATCCCAAACTTTAATGAATGTCTTCAATTTATCAGTAAAAATTTGAAAATGCATTAAGTTCTTTCCAAAACATGACAACAGGAATGATATTTGCCAATAAGATATCTATCTTGTTGTAGTCTTTAAACCTAATCAACACACCATCTGTTTAGAGTGGAATTATATACTCCTCCTGTTCATGTCTCAATTTTCCTGTCTATTCATTAATCTCTTTTTATTCCTTCTTCTTTTCTCTTGCTCACTGCTTGTGGTTGATGGGACTGTGATTAAGGCCAGTGGGACAGTGAGGTGAGCAGGCCCCAGCACAGGGCACCTGTCCCCACAGTGCCAGAGGTGCCTGTCCCCTGTGCCACAGCCTGCCTGGCTCCTGTGCTCACCTCTCTAGTACCAGCACTGTATCACAGCTAATAACAAGCCGTGCTGTCACTGATATGCCCCAGGGGAAGAAACATCTGACTTTCCAAATGAGTAACTCTTAAAATTACTTAGAAGTCTTCTTGACAAGCTGATGTATAAGATTATTTGTCATGCAGTGCTTTCCAAAGAGCTTAGACTAGGATGCAACATATGGATCTAAAGAGTGAATGTTAATCGAAGAGGAAGTCTGTTCCTGCACCTTGGTGTGTGACAGCAGCACTTCCCAAACCCAGACACCTGTCCTGAACAAGTCAAGTTGTCCCCAGTAAGTTATGTCCTTTGTTCTTCACAGGTTGTGCCCTCACTTCAGCAACGATCAGCTTCAGGTGGCTTTGGTTCAGAGTTACACAAAGCTCACACCATTTCCCTTCATTTTAACATATGAGCAGACAAAACCTTTGTCTCCAGACTGAGCAGTGTTTCAGCTTTCCAGGTTTCTTAAGCAGGGTCAAAAAAATAAAAGCTTGATCTTCAAACTTACACTTACCCAACTAATGCAAACCCAAAAGATCAACCTTCAAGCCACCCTCCATACTGCTGGGGTGCACCTTCTTCTCAGCTGGCTTTCACCAGTCTGCTGCTTCCTGCAGGGACCTTTCTGTTAGGCACAAATCCAAAAATCACTGTGATCAGGAATAAACTATGGATTTAATTGTCTTATACACAGATGTATTAAAACCGCGGTGAAACAGAAAAATTTAATACTATGAAGATAATACTCCATCATGTATTGTTTACCCCACACCATTAGCTCATTAAATGAGGAATGCATAAAGTAGTCAATACTCAGTAACTAAGTTAAATTAAAACAAAATTGAAATGCAAAATGAGCAATTCCATTTAATCTCCCTGTTTACAGAGCTGGCAGAGGTTGCAGGCTGCCTTGGGGTGCCCCTGCTCCCCCCACAGCACCCAGGGGCACAGAGGACAACCATCTGACCCCAGCTGCACACATCTGGAAATTGTCACCCTTCTTCACAGCATGTGTGTGTGCTGAGGGATTTAATTTAATAATTCAAAGGTGTACACAGGCCAGAGGTCCCTTAGTGCTTCCTTCCCTCTGGAATACACAATGCACAGGGTCTCTGGTCCAGCTACTGAATGGGACAGAAATATTCTCTTTCCCATTGCCTAGAATGCATGTGCCCAGCATAGCAACAAGAAAAGTGATATTAATCCACAGGGCAAAAAGAATGGGTGGCTTTAGCCTGAAGAAGACAGGTCAGCACCCAAAGAAAGGCTGAAACAGGCTTTTCCTTGTGGAGCTCAGGTGTTCTCTCCATATCTACTCTCACATTCCTGTGTGGCAGACCTGCAGATCATCTGAAATTTTATGTCAGATTTTCAGTCTCTTCAGGCTCTTTTTAATGAAAATGACATTGAGGAAAAGAGAGCAAGCTGGGATTATGATAATGCTGTGTTTTAAACAGAATTATTTAAGGCTCCCAGGAGACAGCTATTTTGATAGCGTGGTTAGGGTATCACTGAAAACCAGGAGAAAGACTCTACAGCCAGTTTAAGTTAGAAAACTGCCATTACTTTGTTCAGTGCTGGGTACAAGGGGATTTCTCCACCTCACATGTATGTCACTGAACGAGTGGCTCCACTCTCCAGACGGCAAACAGCTTTCAATAACCAAATGCTCAATGTAATGGATGAAAAACATCATAAATAAATAATAGTGCCACAAACACCGAAAGATGATCCATCTTTCAGTAAACTGCACATGCTTTTTGGATTTTGTGACTTCATCTCCAGATCTCTTGGAAGCAGCGTATAAATATAAAATATTGCAGCTACCACCCTTCATTTCAGCAATCAATTTTGCTCTTATGTGATATTCATGTTCTGCAAAAACAGCTGTTTAAAAGGAGTTTGCTCTGCTGTGTGTGAGCTAAAAACGAAGGCAGACTGTTGCAAATGGAGGAATAAAGTGGGCCAGTGGTAAAGGTGTTTTACAATTTTAATAATTAAGAGTGTGGTTTCCCGAGGAACAAGGAAAAGAAGTCGTGTAAACTTCTGCCTTAAGTAGCTCTCAATTTCTCCAAACATCTCTGTTTTCAAAGCATGACCTTAAACTGTGTTAATCCTCAATATCTGTCATGTTTACCTCTCTAAGCAGCTGGTGTTTAGAAATACCACCATGTTTATTAAACACTTGCTATGTTTGGTTGGGGTTTTGTTTGCCTTCTGGTGGGCAAAGTGAGTGCTGTGAGCTGACTCAGCCTAGCCAGCTTCCTCAAGCCCACAAAAAATGACAAATGTAGCCAGAGGAGTGCTCTCCCTTGGAAATGCCATGAGTGATGATCAGCATTTCACTAACAGCCCTGTCCTGGCATCTCCTTATGCCCTACACACACTGACACTGCTCTCTCCACAGTCCACCAAGGGTCAAACCACCCAGGAGATGAGCAGCTTGTACAAGGGACAGAGGAGCTTCTCCTAGGAGTAACACCAACTAAACACACCTTCACTTTTGACAAACTTTGCCTTCTGCTTTTCATTATGAGTGCAAACAGAAGCCACCTGCCCTCCTGGGGCAGGTCAAAGCTGCCCAAATGCACATGTACTGATTGTGCTTTCTTCAGCTCCACATCCCTGCCCAGGGTGCACCTGCTCTACCTGCAGCAGAGCCAGCTCCAGGTTCAAAACCCACAAGGTGCTTTTTTTTACCTCACAAACAGATTTCAGGGGTGCCTTGTGGTGAGTTTCCATCTGTACCGGCCGCTTAGGCTGTCTGGGAGGCAGACTTGAAAAAATGTGATGCCTCACAGCTGCCTTCAGTCTCGGTGGGATCACTGTCTGGTCTGCCCCAGCCTGAATTCCTCTTGCCCATCACCTCCTACACGGGGATCATCTGCTGTGACAAGTGTTTTTATGGCTTCTTCAGTGCTGCAAGTGCATGCACATGGTCTGTAACAGACACTGCAGAGCTGTGATCACGGCAGTTTGCAGCAAACCTGCTTCTCTGGATGCAAATCAGCTATTCTGGATCAGTGAACAATAATCACTGTCAGTAGCAGAGAAAAGAAAGGGAAAACTTTCAAGAATGGGGACAAATATCTTGCTAGAACAGGAAATAACATACACTAGATAAGACTCTGAAGTCCTGAGGTCAGACAGCAGTGCAATAGATTTGAGCTCACCCCAGATTTCCATCTACACCTTTTCGTGGTGCCTGTACCTGCTGCAGCATTTTTCCAGCCACGCCAAACAAATGACATTTTCCAGTCATTCATGCACCAGGCACAACTCTACATTGACCTTTATGTTAATCTCTGGCATGTTCATGGGGCTGAGGTGTGTGAAATCAAGCAAAACAGTACATTAATCACATCTGGTGCCATAGTTGGGACCCCCAGACATGTAAATGCACTCAGTGAGCCCTGTGAGCAATCATTTCATACCAAGCTGCTTACTAAGTTACAATCCTGCATAAAAACCTTGTGTCAGATCCTCATGCTACAGTTATGCTAAATTTGTTTTCACTCTGTTTATCCTTTTAGTCTTAGTTTTTTCTTTTGTATGCCAATAGAACTCTTATGGAAAACACCAAAAGGATGAAGCACCTGACTGCCAAATTTCTTTGCTCCAGATTGGTAATTACACAGTGAGGGTACAAAGGACTTGAAACTCTGAATGCTCACTAAATCCTTGAAAATTTTCTAATATTATTTCCTATTTCCCCATCACATGGCTCATTTTTCTCCTCTTACAAAGCATGAAAGAAGACAACCATGAACCATGAATTCTTGGAAGCGTGACTGTGGGGATTGCACAACCCAGACAATATTATTCCACTCATGAATAAATCAGAGCCCATCAATAACCCTGATGCGGAATTTCCATGCAAAGGTGCTTTCCAAGGCCCTCTTTAAAACTTGGAACTCCGGCAGTGTATTTCATGCCCTGGAGGTAACATGACCATTCAAACATCAGCCACAGTCACACCTCAGGAGCCCAACACCCTCTGCACAGTGACCCACCATCACTCCTGCCCAGCCAGCAGCATCCAAATCCTGCAGGCAGCACTCAGCTCCTGTAGGCAGCATCCAAATCCTGCAGGCAGCACTCAGCTCCTGTAGGCAGCATCCAAATCCTGCAGGCAGCTGCTGTGACCAGGGTTTGCCTCTGGTCCATGCTCAGCCCACCTCTGCAAAAGCCTCCAGAGGTGCAGCCAGCAAGGGCAGGTGAGGAAGAGCTGAAAACAAGTCACCCTTGTTTACCCTGGGAGTATTTCCGGGATTAATCTCTGCAGAGATAAGAGTCCTGAAATATTTATATGAAGAATTTCATGCTTCAGTGTAAATCCCATTGTAAACCCTACAGAAACGATAGGGTTCTTCCTCCTCCCTTTCTCTCCTTGGCTGTCTCTCTCCACGTATATAAAAATAAACTGATAATATCCAGCTAGGCTGAATAAATTCAAAGCTATTGAGCTGTGGAATTACAATTGCCCAGAGAAAAGCACAGAAGGAAGTGACTTTCCTTCCTACAATGCAGGGGTGAGTAATGGACCATAAACATGAGCTGAGCTCCTCACCCTCCTGACTGACACAAATACACATCAGCTGGAAGATGCCAGCTCCATTTGAGGCCGGGCATTGCATGTGTTAGAGCTGAGGGAAGAGGAGATACGACCATCATTATGGGGGAAAGATCAGTGCTGTCATCACAGCACAGAATTTCCGAACAGCATAAAGAAATCAAACGGAATTGGGAGAGGTACAAACACTAATTCACAACATCAAGCACCAAACCTCCCACTGCTGTGTTCCCTCCACAGACAAGATGTTTTTCAGGCAACACTGGCGAGGCACCAGCACATCCCAGCACCTGAGAATGATGACAGATTCACCCAGAGAGAGCTGGAATCACACTGCTGCTCCACGGGAGTGATGGCAGGAGACTTTTACCCAACTCCATGCCTCCTCCAGTAACACAACAGCTTAATAATGTGCTCATCTTCAAGTTTAAAAATACTTCAAACTTTTCTTCCTTACAATGATTTTTGCAATGAGCTGCACTGCTTTAGTCAAGCAGAGGGTTTGCACACCTGGGAATAACTTGTGCAGAGGGCCAATCCCAGTTGCTTCACCACTCCAACAGGTATTGCTTCCCATGGAGAGCAAGGGCTGAGGCACCCTGATGGATCAGTCACTGTTTGGTGCTGGGCACACATTATAAGTTTCAGGCAGTGCCTGGAAAAGCTTTTTGCTCTCAATGAGCTGCAAAAGGTAGTTATTAAATTATTGTGAGCTATAAATAAAGCAGAAACGTCTTTTCATAAAGGGTCTTTTTCCATCCGCAGATGGGAAAAAATAAAAAGCTTTGACAGAGGTGTCCTCAAACAGCACAGTGCTGCCTTTTCCAACATCCTCAGCAGATAAATCTGCTCCTGGAGGTTGTTCCTAACCCCTGGCACAGTGTCCAGCTCTTGAGGGACTTGCCTTGTGCTTGGCAGTGCTTCCTACAAGAGGCAAGGACAGGCAGTGCAGAGGGGTTCAGCCTCCCAGAGCTCCCCAGCCGTGAGCAGAGCCCGGCAGGACAGAGCAGCCCCAGGCTGTCCCCACCCCAGGACAACAGGCTCTGCCTCTGCCCCAGCCCCAAAGCCACAGAGCCTTTCTTCAGAGCCCGAGCTCCTGCTGCACACGGACAATGTGAATCAGTGAATGGGGCTGACACAATATGGTGATAATACACCATTTCTTTCTCTCGGTAATTGTCGCCTGCTAAATTTAAACATGACAAAGCACATTGTATTTCTGCCTCAGCTTTATCACTTCATAAGAGAAATGCTTGAATACTTCCCAAATTACAGCCCAGCCTAGAAGAGCTTTTTAAGCTGCTAGCAGAATTGGTTATTTCGGGTTAATAGAAGTGTTGTGAGGTCAGTGCTGTGAGCCCAGCACACGCCTCTGTGTGGAGGATGAGAGCATGCCAAGGGCAATGAATGCAGTGCACAGCAGCAACACTCACATGGCCTGTCAAAACACTTCCTGTATTTCTTTAGTTAATAAAAATTAGGAAATTACTGCCAGCATTTTAGGAGCAGTAAATGCTACAGTAATGTGGTAAGATATAGATAATCTATTGCAACATTAATAGGCAATCTCTTAAAATGCATTTACAGCCTCATAAAATGGAGAGGACCCTGAAGTGCCAGCTCAGTAATGCACACCTGCTTAATTCTGAAGACACAGCTCTTTCCTTGTGAGCTTCCCTGGGAGACCAGCTTTGGGAAAGCAGAGTCGACATCTGACTTTCCTGACTGCAGTAAAGGCCAGTCCCTGCCCACACACAGCACTGGCACTGCACACAACTGCTGCTGTCCTCACACCTGGGCTCCACATTTCAGAAAGGGAAAATCCTGCGAAATATATCCAAAGATCAGTAGAATAGGGCAAAAGGCTTCAGAGCCCATTGAAGTGCCACATTTCCAAAGGGAAATGAGATGATGGTGAATTAGTTTCTCCTGTAATATTTCTGCTTTTTTTTTAACATGTTTGAGAATACTACTGGGGAGGAAGCCCAACCATCAGCTGCCAGCTCGTGCCACAGGCCACACAGATCATCCCCAGCCCCATTACTGGTGACAGCTTAAAAGTTTGATCTGCTCTTTAGAAGTTAGTGCACAAAAAGATTTCAATGCAGCATTCCATGCTGGGCATCTATTAAAGGAAGCAAATACAGTCTAAGCCTTCCCATGTCATTTTCATAGAGAAAATAAGTAAACTTTTCTGCCAATATTGTGTCACCTCATAAATTCCCTTCAGAGCAGAGCAGCAGAGAGTTGTGTGGAGCAGGCACTAATCCATTCCAGTGAATTACAGCATGATCCTGAAAGCAGCTTCTTAACACTAGCAGTGGAGTTTGGCTCCACTGGGTATTTATCTATATTTGGTTGTTTAGCTGTGAATTTTGGCTGCTGAGCTGCTCAGTTCTCTAAGGTAGGCACAAGAAGCAGCCACCTGGGTGTGCAGCCCTAGCCTGAAATCAAGGAGTCGTACTTAATATCTAGTCTCGTGTCACCTGGGTGCTGGGCAAGTCTTCCACCACTCTGGGGATTGTCTGTAATACCAGACAGCCAGAAAACAGATGGATTTAGTCTGGATCTTTTGCATTAAGGCAAAACTAGTGCTATGACTTGGCTGGATGGAAATGCTACACTGAGTGTCCCCACTACACAGCTTACACCTGCCAGTTGTAGAAACAGCAGGATGGATAAGCCAAAAAAACATCCAAAAGGTTCATTTGTGTAATTAAGCAACTAATCAAGACATCAACTCAAAAGATGCATCCATGGTGTGACAGGGATGAAACAAGACAAGTGCCTTTTGCAGTGAAAGACACAAAAACGAGACAATTTATTTCTGCATCCATGTCCATTTGCATGGCTTCTGTCAGTAACCAGCACAGAGCAAGATCTTTTCCCAATCAAAAATATTTTACAGTTCTAGCCATGAGATCAACAGAGAGAAATTACTGTAAAAACCTGTCTAGAGCCCAGCTGTTCCACCCTTATGAAAAGGAGACAAATAGCCATGTACTGCAGGGGATGCCTCCAGAGAAAACAAATTCTCACTCACTGTCTCCTTGAACTGGGGAGAGACAAATTCTTATGGAATATTTCCATGTGTGCCTTATTAATGCAAACAGCTGCACAGAGAGGAAAAAAAAATCAATGACTTGTAAAAAACTCTATAAATCTCCTGCACTATGTTGCTGTCTTCTTTATGGTAATGGTCAATACTGAATATTAATTGAAAATCAATGGTACCAATAATACTTCAACTAAATACAGACCATAGCTCTGAGTTTTCCTGTATCTCCTGTGTGAGGCTTTCTCCAATATCATCTTAAGCACTTCATTTTTTGGCTATAATTAAAAACGCTATCATGTGCTGTCTGAAAACTGATCACATGTGTTCATAAAAACCTGCTGGGAAATGTATCATTGTGATCACAGCTTTGCACACAGAGCCCAGGCAGTGGCATGCATCCATTCAAGATGATCAACTGGGCCTTCAGAACACACAAAGAGAGATTGTTTTTCCCATTAATGGGTACAAAGGCTGCGGTTTAATTTGTAGAAATTATACCCTTAGTACCTTCCCAGAAGCATGGCTTTGAATGACAGGCATGTTGATTTTGTAAAACAACATCTGAAATAGAGTGGCACAAAAATGCTGTTTCCAACGTGTCCATAGGGCCACTTCACTGCCCATCAGGACAAATGTCCTGGGGCACTAAAGAGATTGCCTTTATAATAATTATGTTAGAATTACAGTGATGAATTCTGACAACTGTAACTTCTTCAGGGTTATGACTGGAATGCAAAATTACATAGTATCTCTTCATCCTTTGCCATTTAACTTGCATTTCCTTCAGCAAGACTCGAGAAACCTGAAGTCAGTGCTAGCATTGGTACACCTCCCCTGCAGATTCATGGCAAAAAAATGACCCCATTTCAACTATTTCCTTGATATCAACACACCCCCATTTCCACTGTTAACGAAATAGCAATTCCCAAAAGAAAAATGTCCCATCAGAAAACTCTCTGTAATCATCAGCCAGAAGGCCAGGCTGCCAAAAGGCAGCAGAAAATTTGGTAAATGAAATGCTTCATCTGTCTATCAGAAATACCTTATCTCAGTTATCAGTTCTGAGGTTTTCTATCCAAACCTCTGACCACAGGTCCTGGGCTGCAGCTCTGCCTCACTCTGAGCACTTTTGTGAAAAGAACAGCTCTAGGGAATGGGATTTTTTCAGGACAGCAGAAACCACGAACAATCTTTCCTTGATGCTATTCTTAGACTAAAATATTCATCCTTAAATTGCTTCTGTGTCTCCAACTGGGTTGTCTGGCAAGCTGACAGACAAATCTTAGTAAAAGACATACTTGATAAATACGCCCGGAGAAGAACTTTGCAGTCTTGTTAGAAAAAGGAAAAAAAAATGGGGGGAGAAAATTGGGAAAAGAGCAAAAGAATAAGACAGAAGAAAATGCAAATTGCTCAGCTGCTCTGGCTCCGTGTGTAACTTCTAGGAAAAGGCAGTGAGGATTAGCAAGAATGACAATTTCAACAACTGGGTTAATGTCTTCCAGCAGATACAAGATCTGTTGGCCACTGAGTTCAGCAGAGCCTTGACTTGCACAGCCACACTGTGCAACCTCCCTCAGCCTGGTGAGAAAATGATTGATTGATTGATTGATTGATTGCCGAGGCTCTGGTGCTGAACTTTGTTTCCTCCCTGCAGTATTTACAGCAAGGTAAGCTGCGTAAATAAACGGCCCCGAGGTACATTAACTCCACTGAAAGGAAAACACACGATCCTGTCATAAAGCATTCATCCAACGATTCTTCAAAACAATAAGTGAGGCTGTAATTTGCTGTCACTGTAATCCAGACATTCATTTACTTTTCCAAAATTGTTCTTTCCATAGAGATCCTTCTGCCTTCAAGGCAAAACAAAACTGTGTCACCGACCTGTTAGGTTTAGGACTTAGCTTTGAGGATTTTTGTTGTTTGATTTTACAATGAGAGGGATTAAATACCTCAGAGCTCAGTTACCCCAGCAAACTGTCTGCAATCAGCCCCAGCAGGGCTAAGCTTCTCCTAAGGAGTAAAATAAAGGCAAAGTGAAGAGGGATGTTTCCTTGTACGAACTTTTCAGGAGAAAAAAATTACTGAATGTATAATTTTCACTTTTTTTTTTTTTTTAAACCACAGCTAATTAGAATGTATTTTAATAACTACTGAACCTTTCCAAAAATTTTTAAAACCTGAACAATACTTCCTCTAGCACACAGGCAGTCGGCAATGCTTCCCTGTGGCAGACTTAATCAGAAATGGAAACTCATTTAGCTCCTGATTGATTGATCATTATGCCACAGCTCTTCAACAAAATGGAATTAAGAGGACCCATGTAATATTGTTATGTAGTTCCTTGTGGGGAGCAGAGTGAGACATCTCACAATTCAGCCTGGCTTTTATTACAGTGTCACTTGTTATTTGCAGTTTAACTCCTTTTTAAATTGTTTTTTTGGCTTAGGATTTATTCATTGCATCATTGCAGTTCTGGTGGCCCTGTAGCCAAAGCAAAGGGCCAGGAGGCCCCTGGGGACAGCTGGTCCCACTGGCACCCACTCCCTGCGTGGGACTGGGGCAAGGAGACAGAGCCAAGTCTCCACAGCTTCCTTTGCAAAATTTTCCAAGAGACTCTCAGATAAGGAAACCCCTCCAAGGAATTTTTTTCACGTATAATTCAGGATTATATTTGTGTTAATCAAGAATTTGTAGATCAATGACTTAAAAAACCTTTAGGCTATAATTAAGCCCCTGAAATTCACATGGGAATCAACATGGAAATTAAAACCACTTATATTGCAAAATAACACTGTGCCCTTCTGCAGCATCAAAAAATCTTGTCTTGAAAGAATTAACTCTGATTACAAGGGATGAAAAAAAACAAGATAGCCATATATTTAAATTTAATGTGCATAGTCCCACTGAATTTATTAGGCTTTGAAATCATGTGGAGGGTGCAGAGCCTTGGGATGGGCATATCTCCCCTTGACCTGCTGAGATTCTGCAGGTGTGGGATCCATCTCAAGCTGCTCTGCCTCCACCACGCAGCCAGCAAACACCAGCCCTTGGCTGCTGCACTCCTCAGATCACTGTTTCCCCTGTAAATCCTCCATCTCACATCCCCCCTTGGATGTAGTGTGTTAAATGATCCATTACAAGAATTGCATAACAGTTGCTCAGCATAAATCCAGACATTTCCCCCCTCATTTCATAGTAAATAGATTACATTCCATCTTCTCAAAGATTTTGAATTCTATTTCCATTTAAAAGTTCCTGTTGCTGTAGAAGTCCAACCCTGTTTCAATGAGGCCTATGCCTGAAACATTGCTGTAAATATATATCTGGAAACCAGAGCAAAATGAAAGAAAGAGCACCACTACTTATCTTACAAAATCATTGACTGCACTTGCATTATCTTCTGAAGACGTGAACCTGAAAACACATTAATGCTCTGTTCCTGAGAGAAGCAGAACTGAAAACCAGCCAGACCCGGTGGTGGGTGAGTGTGGGAATTTAGTCCAGTAAAAGGAGTAAATTTCAGTCACTACTCACAGTGACTGAAACCAGTGGGTGAAGCCAAATACCTCACTTCTTCACAAAACAAAACAAAACAAAGGCAAGGTGAAAACTGGAGCAAATGTCTGCAGAAAAAAGTTGCTACTATTGCATTCACACATCTGGTAAAAGCCACCTTGTGCTTAAACTGTGTTCCTTTATCTTCTTCATTTATGCCAGAAAAAAGAGTTAAAAGCCGAAGCAATCCTAGAAGTAACTGCTGCTGCCCCATCTCTGCTGGAGCTTGTCCGTGTTTTGTTGGGAGCCATTGTTGATACCAGCACGGAGCAACCACTGTGAACCTCTTCAGTGTCTCTTCAAGTGACACAAAAACCCACCCTCAGAATTAACCCCAAATGATCCTGTCCAGAACTGGGGAGTGTTCCTTGGCTCTGGGCTGCCGTACCGTCTGCCCACTGTTTGCAGAGATAATATTCAAAGGCTTCTTCCTCTTTGAACCTTCAAAACAAAGACAGTGTCAAACAAAAGGACAGCACTTTACCATCTCCCCACTCCAGTGTCAGAGTCCACAGCAGAAAAGTGAGCAAGAGTGACACCAAACATGGAGAAGGAAGTTCTCAGTTTTTCCAGAAAGCTACATGAGATGCTCTAGGCACAGATGTTCAAGCAGCTAAAAAAAAACAATTGGAAAATCAAGTTGGAAAGATCAGAAAGAAGTTTTGTAAGTTTCTTTATGTGCCAAGCCCATGACCAAGGAGCATCTGAAGGACCTTGCACTTTGCTTTCTCAGACTTATCACTGAGGTCCACTACCAAGCAACAAGATATTCAGCTTAAATAAAGGTGTAAAGGCTGGCTCTAAGAGTCAATTCCTCTTTTATCAGTGTTCTGTTTTACATCACTGACCTGGAGCCAATGCCTTTACTCAACAAGTGGGTGCATTTTCTACTTCTCCCGGAGTCAGCAGTCCTGCTGAAATAAACCTTGGTTTCGTTCTCCTCCAGCCTTCAACACAAATTCATGGCAAACATCCCTCTTTACTGTCTTTCTGAAAATGATGTAATTCTCCTCTCTCAGCTTCCCCAGCCACTAGCAAGTACTAAAACTGAACTCCATACTGTTGTGAAAGCAAAAGTTGGATGATATATAGCAGTTTAGAATTAACATGCTAATGAATTCTCTGAAATAATTGAATCTAAGGTTAGAATCAATGGCACTAATTGTCTCAGGGATAGGCTATTACAAAAAAAAAAAAAAAAAAAAAAAGGATAATTAGAATCACTTCTGCAAACGAAATCCTTTGTCATTAACGAAGGTGAAAATTAACTGTCAATCATGTTGACCAGAAGCAAATTCAAGATTTACCTGATAATGATGTAATATGCCTTGTGGTGAATGGTGCCACATCCAGCTGTCATCCTCTGCAGATCAGCCTCCCCCCAGCGTGCCCACCCTGCCTCCTGTCCCATGTTCAGGGAGCACTGGGGCTCCATGAGGGGCTTGGGGTGGTGGAACAGCTCACTCAAGGCATCCCACAGCCCTGCCTCACACCCCACTCAGCAAACACATGAGCTATCAATCTCTAAACCTCACAGAAGAAACTCACATATTAGACTTCAGCTTCAAGTCCCAGCAAGGTGTAAATTATTATCCCACAGTGACCATCTAAATCTCATAATAGCAATATGTGATGATAATACCTACAATAGTAGATCCTTTTCCCAATAATAAAAAGGACATAACGATCAAGTTAGTGGGTATAAGCCTGACGACTCTGCTAAGATTTCCAATTTTTGAAATAAAATTGGTATGGGTGTGCCCATACTTCCTGACTGCTCCAGGTGCAGGATTTATTGCTTTGCCTTACGTTTTTAACTCCTGCTGTGGTTGGAGGAGGCACTTCTTGCTTGCAATATGCATTAATGTATCTTCTCTGCCTTTGAGCTTTCTAGAAAACAAGACAAAGCTGCAGGAACTATTCCTTACTCAGATTCACCTAATGACAGGCAGTGTTTCACAGATCATTCCAATGCTGGAAATAGAAGAAGAATGAAGAATTTTAGTGGATGCAAGGATACAAAACACAGATGGCTATCAGTGGAAAGAACTACTGGGCAAATTCAATGGCATCGTTGAATCATCTCTGTGACAAAAAAAAAAAAAAAAACAGCCTTACAAAAATTCCCTGCAAAACCAGTCTCAGAAGAAAGTGCAGACTTAGACCATCTGCAGGCTCTGCTGAGTTCAGCAAGAGACAGATTTAGTTCTTACAAATGAGGATCAGATCCAAGGATCAGCCAACTGGCCAGTGGAAGCAACAGATAGAAGCGACCTTTAGTTCTCAAAATTTTAAAAGTGTGGATCAAGGCCAGTGAAAACAATGTGATGTCCAAAGGTCTCACTGGACTTTGCCAAGACACTCATTTCCATGTCGCTCCATACAACTTCTGAAGTACTGGTTCAATCCTAGAAACTGGGCCCTGGAACAAGTTTTCCTGAGTTTGGAAACAAGTTAGTATTTTTTGTCAGTTTTGTTTACTTTGAAATTCATCAGTAGTAATTTTTTTTTTGTCTATAGGGAAATACTCTGAGTATTTGTTGTTTGTAATGTCTCTGGGTAAGACCCTGTGACAAAGCTGCACAGACTGTGGCCAATGAGGTGACTCATAATGTTCTTCCTCTTCCTCCCTGGTGTGTTACCAGAGCCTGGCCACTCTGGCTGTGCTGGGAGTCACTCTCTGAAAGGGTTGTCACCTGGAAAATGGGCCAGGTAGTTGCTATAAGTAGACGTTACTCAATGTGGCATTACCGAAATGTCAAAACATTTGTGTAAGTATGAAGGGTAATTTTAGAGAGCCAGTAAACAGGGGCACAGTAAAAGTTTAGGCTCAGTTTCAGAGCCCGGTTTTCACTGAGGTGTTTAAACAAAAGACACTTTCAGTAATGCACAATGCCCTCCTACTGTGTTAATTGACTTGAAAATTTGATGGTGTGATTTTGTGCTTAGCTGGGCATGGAGTGGTTCTGAAATTCCAATTCTCCTGTTACCCCTTTGAAGCCTTGGGGAATAAAATCACAAAAAGCCCTGCGATGACTAACATCTTCCTCCCTGGTTTAATGATCTTGAGTCACAGTGTGCAGCTGCAGCAAAGACAACCCATGCTGGTACTGACACTGCTTGTGTCAGAGCATTATCTCCACAGCAGGGGAGAGTCCCTGGTGGAAGGAAAAAACCTCTAGAAAAGACTCTTACCTGTGTGACCAACACTGTGGGCTGACCTCTCCCAGTCCCTGTGCACAGAAACTCTTTAATTAAAGCCAAGCCATGTGCTCCAACAGCTGTATTTACTAGAGCAACTGCGGCTTGCCCTCTAAAACTAGTCCTCAGCTGTTGTCAGCTGTGTTTATACAGATATGGGAAACTTCATGTGGCAAACCATTTGCCAAATACCCTGTGAATTCAGCTATTTTCCCTGTGCTGAGATAACACCGGCATTATCTAGTTTTAAACTTCAACACATCTGTATGACAGCGCTGCAGATAAATCCTCAGCTAAAAGTTCAGCCTTGAAAGAAATTCTTTAGCAAGCACGTATATGCTGAACACAAAGGACACCCTGCCTAGTATTTCTTTGCTTTGGAGGATCACAAATCAAAGCCACTCTCTTGTTCAGCCACTGCTATTTTGGGAACAGGCCTCTTCCTCCTCTGAGCAGGGAGGTTCACAGGGAGGAGGAGGCAGGAGGTCACATCATCCTGCGTGGTCCCACCTCTGAAGTAACCAAATTCATGTCTTTTCATTACCTGGAGCCCCTAAATTTAACATGTTAGCAATGCCTAACATGGTAAGTGTGTCACAGGCAGGAGCACACAAGAGATACAGAAAGTCTTGCCCATTATTCCCTCTGGATTCTCTTAGGACATGGATAATTGCACCCTAAACCAAAATGGTGCTGTGCTAGAAATGTGGCCAATGCAGCACTGATAGCACAGAGACATCTCAGCTATCACTGAACACTGAGGCACAGCACCAAGGCTTTTCTGCTTCTCCTGCTGCCCCCAGTCAGTCAACAGACAAAAGGCAAGAAAAACAGGCAGGACAAACACACAGGGTAAGAAACACGCCTGTGCAGCATCCTGCAGGAGGGAATCTATGCTCATCATGGATTGTAGATGAAATGTGAATTGACTCACGATGCTGCAAAATATCGACTGGAGAGAATGCAGAGGGGAATGATCTGAAGTCTCAAAATTGCTTAAGAAAAACAGGTGAGAGGACAATTTAGTCTAAGGAAGGTCAGACTAAGGAGATCAGGTGCAGATGTAACAGAGGGGAAAAGCAGTGAACGTTAACATTATAGGGCTTTTTTTCAAAGGCCTTTAAACATGCTAAATATCAAACTCTCCCAGGATTATGCTCCAAGCCACTCACCCGACCACTGAAAACAAATGCATGTTCTTAAATTACAGCTAAACACTCATACCAGATAATGGCTTCTAGGAAGTCAGAAGCATCATCTCAATAGAAGAAACAAGCTTCTGCTCTATGAACAGACCCAAATTCAGAACAACTCAAACCAGACCTCGGGATCTCTAACTCCAATTCAATCCATGCAAATGATTCCAACAGGGCGGCCACATTTTCCACAAATGAAAAGAGCAGAACAATCCTGCTCACCTGCAGCAAGAGGCAGCCTCATTACACATTCCACATCAAGTACCTCTCCACAATCTCCCGGAACATGATGGTTAAAATTTTGAGCAAGCAGCTGTCAAGGAATTTATCATTCCGATAACGTTTGAGGTACAGAAGTCAAGCGTTAATAGACCTGCTACAGTATAAAAGAGCAGGAAGTCTCGGACCTTTCAGTTCAGAGGGAATACCAACTCAAAGTCCTTTTGATCTGGTGCTGACCTGCAAATCTGCACTTACACGTTCATCCTGCTCACTTCCAAGACAGTCAAGACGAAAAACCTCATGACAAGCAACTTGGCAAAGGAGATGGTTACAGGATACACAACAGAAAAACCTGCAGTAAGTTTATAGTGATCCTTTGCCAGTATGTTTTTTTAAAAATTGCAACAATTTATATTTTTCTTGATGTTTCAGTTAGACCAGATCCCAGAACTAGGAAGGAAATCAAGGAAAAATCTTCGTGCTGATCTCAGGAACTCGGGACTAGTTTTCCTTCTGCAGTGATTTGTGTTTCGTTCTGCATTGCAGGTTAAACTTGTGTTAATCAAAGCACTGGCGACACTATCAGAAAGACAATGTGACATTCCGATGCCATTCCACCAGTTTAACAAATACTCCACGAAGAAGCTGACCTTTTCTCAGTCAAAATATAAATGCCAAAGTTGCAGGAAATCTGTCTTTCAATTACTGTCACCTTGATAGTGAAAAATGCTGTAAGCACTACCCTTAAAACATCACCAAGACCTGATGTATTTCAAAGGCAATCTTCCCTTTCAGGGTGGATTCTTCATCTCTGAAATGCAATGAATTTTATGCAACTTTTCCTCACAAATGTGACAATACTGGGGATTCAGACTCACTTCAAAGAGGGAAGGACTGTGAGAATGCTGGGGAATGGCAGGAGCACCAGGCCCTTGCCTGACCCCAAGGAGGAGCCCTGGGCTGTTGGGGTAATTAATGCCCCTCAGTCCGGCCAGGAGACATCAGAGCTCTGGGTTCCCCTGCACTGGCGAAGTTTCTCCAGCGCTGTAGGGAATGCTGCCAGGCAGAAAACAGGCACCAGCAGCAGGAACAGGGGTCCCCAATTCCTGGGGAACAAGAGTCTTTTTTACCCCCTTCCCAAGGTTCACAATTTGCCAGAAAATGTGCTTCCAAATGAGTTCCCTAGGAAGCAGAAAATAACATCTAAACCCCTAATTTTTAAAACTCAGCCTGAAGCAACCACAGAGAAGTTCTGGTTGAGAAGAAATGCTGTGAGGAATAAATGATCCAAAGTCCCTGCTGTTCTCTAAAGACAATTTCCCTTTTGCTTTTCTTTTCCTTTGAAGTGGATGAGGCTACAAGTCCAGCTTGTCAGAAGAGTAGCAAATATTGCTCTTGAAGGCTCACCAGAGCTGAAACTTTACACAGGCTCAATTCTACTTCACTTCAATTTGATATTCTAGATCAGGATTCTTCTCTCAAAGGTGAATGGCAAATGTTTAATTCATCCCTCTGTGTCACTGTACGTCTGTCTCATTATCCATAGACCCATGAAGTTACAGGATATTCACAGTCATGGTATATGAGCCCCTGCCCTTCCAGGAAAGGATTGCTGCTTTTAACATAAAGTTTTGGCTCAGGAAAAAAAAAAAAAAAAAAAGAGAGAATAATTTACACTAAAGTGTGTGAAGATCCCTAAATTTCAATTATTGCTTCCATTTCCCAAAGAAGGCACATACTTGCAGTGCTAAGTGACAGCATAAAACCCTTAGATAGATGCATGATAATTTATTAATTACCTCTAATATAGACAGACGCACTTGGACATAGATATGATACAAGGAAACTGTCATGAATCACCACCACAGATTAAGAAACATCTGGTTTTTTGCTTCCTCTTCTCACTCATTCCATCTTTTTCATTTCCTATTCTTTCATCTCAGGGTAGCAATGCTGAATACTAACAAGATGTATGTACTTAACTGTGCTCACTCATTTCCATGCTAATTAATTCAGGTTCCAATATATGCATTTTGTACAGGTTTGATAAATCCCTCTTAAATTGGTAATTTGAGCCCAAATTTTCTCCCAGGGCAGGAAGAATCACTCAGCTTCCGGCCATCTCTGCCTATGATGTCAGTGCAGAGATTATTTTAATTAAAATGTAGGTGAGAAAATCAATCAAAATATATCAAACAGGGCAGATCACCCGTTACCTGTAGCCAGTATATATGTATGGGCCTCTAATCCAATTTATGAAGCTTTCAAGCCAGTAAACCAATTAATTTTAAAATGCGTTTCAGTCAAGATGAAAAACTACTTTGTCTTGTGCTTTGTTTTTTAAGGTGCAGGATGAATAAGTCACAGAAAACAACAGAAAAGCATTTTCTTCTTGTTTTTGTTTTTTAATGACACAAATGCTGTGATTACCCCTAAGTGATATCCATCAGAAGTCTCCTGGCAGTTTATATACAACTTTAATAATAGTTAAAGTACCTCAAATACTTTGAGAGTGATGTTAGCAGACTGTTTTTCTGCTGTTATTTGCTTTCATTCCGACACATTAAACCATGAAACAGAGGGAGTCTACTATGGTCCCACTGTGTTCTCCTTGATGCTTTGCCACTCACAGGTGCCAGAAGCTCTGAAAGCCTTCAAGGGAACAGTAAATATTTAGAAAAAGATATTGAAAATATTAGATATAGAGCCATTATGAAAATACATAGAACATAATTACCTTACATCAGGTATTTCACTGAGCTCAAAACAGTAATTATTATTTTGGGTTATGTTACAGTTAAAAAAAATAGGAAAAAAAACCAGAGTCATGCAGCAAAACACGCCCTTCACTATAGAGTATTAAGTGAAAGTATTGAAAAACAGGATAGTGTGTAATTAGACATAACATATATCCAGGCAGATATTTACAGTCTTCAGGACAGTAAGACAAACACGAAGCAAAAACCTGCCCATATATAACCAAAGTCACCATCACTTTGGTGTACCAGAGGGTAATTTCATCCTGCATCACCAAAAATGGTTATTCAGTTGTGATGTATTCCATTCTTCTGAGCATTTTTTCCCAGTTTTTCAGTTTGCCTTTTCATCAGGGAGAACAAAAATAGGAGAAGGAAGGAAAACGAGAACAAAAAAAATTTCTGTCTCACCCAGCATAAAATGTATTTCATAGTAAAAGCACTCAGGAACCAGGGGAGAAGAAAAAAAAAAAATCCTATTTTTATGCCAAAGCTATATCATAAAATAATAGTTTAAGAACTGCCTGTATTCATAACCTCAGTTTCAGTACAAATGCTGCATTCATAAAAAGAAATATAGGGTGGTAGGGCTGGATTTATCACTGGAATCTGCACACTGCCATAAAGAATGTCCTCTATTAGTGACAACAGCTGTTGGTTTAATAACCCTGGAAAAGATCATTAAATTCCTTCAAATTTCCCATAAACAGATGGAAGAAATGCAAAAGTGTTAAAACATATGGGAGAACATATTGGGATTCAGCAGCCTCCTGGAGCAGCCAGGAATCCCAACACTGCAGCCTCCAGGCTGACACGGGTCCCCCCACAGCACTGGAGGGGCTTTGCTGTGGAAATGATGGAAATACTGGGAGGCGATGGAACGGGCTGGATGTCCTGGGGCCAGGGTTGCTCTGACAGTTCACCCTCATGGCCTTTCGCAGGCACAGATTTCCTTCCCATTCTATTTCCTTGGGAAGTTCTTTGCCCCCAGAAGATCAGGACATGCAAAATTTTATCACACAGAGGAACCCTTTCCCTCAAGAGCTGGAGCAGACCCGTGACTGTGGATCACCTCTGCACTTCGTAGAACAAGAAAAATTCATTTTAGGAAATGGGAATTTCCCAACACCTTGAAAGAAAAATCACAACAGGTCCCAGATGAAATGTTTCCTGTGAGGCTTTCTTGTCTTGTGCTGCAATAAATCCCCCAGGCTGGGACCCCAGGACAGAGTGCCCTTTCTAGAGGCACTGGCACTGAAAACAAGAGAAATTAAATCCTTCCTCACCAACCAGGCTGTGACTGACTGCATTTGGCCTGGCCAGGAAAGCAGGAGCCCCACTTCGCTGACTTCACTCTGAGTGTCTTCATGCAGATACATGCAGGAGCCCCTACATTTTTTACTCTTTATATATCATCTGCAATGGATTTTGTGAACTTTTTATCTCCCCAGTGAATGCAATTCCCACCCAAACAAGCTGACATGCATTTCATGAGCCATCTGCAACATGCTACACCTTCCTTGTGTACACAAATAAGTTTGCTCTTTCAAAAGAACACTTTTTCTTCAGCAAAACCCAGTTACAATATTAAGCCATAAATCTAGGTCTTGTCTCATTGTTTATTTATGGTAAATTTTCATAAACAAATGGTTCCTGTCTTCTCTAAATTGATAGCACAAAACGAACAAGTTTATCAAAGTTGTTCCAAACTATATATAACACAATCATGGTTTTGTAAATCCAAGTCAGGTACGTAATTATTGCAAATAATATTTCCTGCACTACTCACTTGAGCAGAAAGGTACTTCAGTGAAATTTTAGCTAATAATTGACTGTTCTGTTCATTCTCAAAGCTATCAGTTTCAAATTCATTCCATGCCTTTGCCTTTAAAACCCCTCTGGAGCTACAACCACAAAATATTAGTCAGACAGCCTCTTGCAGAGCTCCAGACCCCTTCTCACACCCACTGCCCACAGTTTTTGCAAGGGGTTAGAATCCAAAGCAGCTTTCAGTGACAATCTTCAGAGCCAAGGGATAATGAATCAGAGTCCTCGTGCTTCGGGAATAAAATATCTCTTACTTGCTTGTTTGCTTGTTTTGCCTAGACAGTGTTTTGAAGGTCAGAGTATTGTTTCTCAAGCTGCTGGGTACTTCAATGGAAATAAAACCAGTCTGCAGGCACCTTTGCAGCAGCATGCAAACTCCCTCACCTCCCACCCCATAAACGGGAATGAACTAGCATTCATTCCCACTTAAAGGCAGATGGAGATTGGGAAGGTTGGGAAATCTTGGTTCTGCCAAATCAACTGGAAAAAAAAAATAAATATAGATGCCCACCAAGAACTGCTCCTCAACACCACATTTTTAGCAACATGAAACGGGGATTTCAACTGTTCTTGTCCTTCCAGGTAAGGGAGGGAGTGAGCGTGTCTCCAACTCACCCAGGCAGAGGGGCCAGAAGGGTTTCACTGGCAGGGAGGGCAGGTGACAGGAGGGCAGGTGACACCAGAGCATTTCTGCAGCACTCACATCCTGCCCCGGCAACACGGAGCTCTTGGCCATGTCCCTCTCCCACCAGAGCAGGCTCTGACACAGAAAACACTGCTATAGCCTTATTCCAGCATGGTAAATATTCAATCAATTTGCAGATTTTCATTATTGTACGTGACTCGCTATTGATTTCTCTTTTATTTTTAGCCTGCTGCAGCACACTTGATCCACCACTTCCCAAAGCTCTGTCTCACAGTGACCGCTTGTCTCAGCAGCATTCACAGGGGTGAAGTGTCACAGGAGGGACATCACAGCACCTGTGACAAACTTCCTGTAGCACTAATCCAAAAACAGAGCAGAGCTAAGGCATTTCTAGGATCTAAGTATTTCCCTCGCCCATTTCACCCATATGACACCAAGGTGTCATTAACTTGTAGGAGGATCTGCATGTGGGGAAATGAGATTCAAACCTAGGAAGGGAAGGTGCCTTGTCTCTGCTGTGCCTCTAGGCCCCCAAGGCTCCAGACCAGATGGGAAGCCAGACACAAATCTTTAAAAAATGTGAAACGGATGCACAAGATGCTTACATTACATTACATTACAGAAACGGCCCTAAATTGTCATTTCTTATTCCTCCATATCAGAAGAAAGTGAATTTATCTTTGAATGAGAACATCTGCAGGAGAGGAGAGCTAATTGTGTTTTAAAATATGCTTAGTGACCTCACATTGAGCTGGACCTGCTTCCTGCTTTGCTGAGCACTGAGGCAGAGATCAGCTGCAATGCAGGGATTGGAAGTGCATCAGGAGCCCCTCCGGCCCCCCCTGCAGAGCCACGGGCCAGGAGATGGAGAGGAGCTGCCAAGGATTGCCTCCCCACAGAGCCACGCTGAGCTGACATCCTCCCACAGGCAGAAACACCTCTGCCTCGTTTATTCAATGACCCAAAGAGATGCTTCACCCATGGGCTGACTCCAGCAGTTTTAGAGGGAAGTTGGTCCAAACTGGGCCCTTGAGCTGTGCCTGTGCTGAGGCTGAGCACAGCAGAGACCAGGTAAGCCCTGGTGCCCCTGTGAGTCATGGCTTGGCTTGTTACTGGTGCCAAATCTCTAAACCCTGCTTTCTGTGAGGCCAGTTGAAAGGTGACAAGAAAAACAAATAAACAAAAACCCAACAAACAATTAAAAACAAAAATACAAACAACCAACACAAAAACTTCCACACAGAAACAGTACTTTTCTCAACAGAATTAGCTAATAAAGAACATAAAAGCACTTGGAGTTTTACTGGGTTAGGCTTCAATCTTTATTACAAAGTTTATCAATTATTGAATATTATTTGTATGAATTATTTAGCAAACCTTTTATTTAAACAGGCATTTGGTAGCAGAGAAAGTGGAACAAACCATTTCAATCCTCAGCTTTATAATCTAAATAGGTAGGCTTAGCAGAGATAAAAGTCACATTTCATGGGAAAAAATCCATTTGCTGGACTCATTTCACCTTCCAAATTTGTTTCCACTCCTCGGGAACAGCAGAGATGAATCAAAAAGCACCTTTGGTGTGGGTGTGGGTGTGGGTGTGATACCCTCCCCAGCACCCCACAATCCCACCACAGCTCCCCCAACAGTGATGGCAGAAGAGGCCAAGGGCCCTGTGCACCCCCCTGCACCGTGGGGAGGGAAGAGCTCCTGCCTGGCCCCAGCCCTGCCCTGCCAGAGCAGAGGCTTTGGGGATGGTCCTCCTCATTCAGCCAGAATGGACCTGCAAACCACAGCTCTCTCCTCACTCACAGCCAGGGGCAGCTCCCACAGCTGTGCCCTTCAGCTCCAGGGCAAACATTCTGATGGCTGCACCTCAGCTCCTGCAGCCACTTGATCCTGGTGCTGCACACAGGACTCATCCTCTCACACAAACAGGATGACTCACTCCCTGAAACTGGAAAACTGAGGATAAGCCTGCACAGGATTGTGACCAGCAATTCTGTCTTTCCAGTCAATATTTAAACTCCAGCAGTGGAGTTTCATGAGGGAACTTGCCCCCAAAGCTTCCTTTGAAGGGTGTATGTGCCTTTCCCAGCTCAGGGCTCTGCAGCTGGCTCAGGGCTCCTCCAGGCTGTGCTGCACCTGGGCTTTAACACTGCCACCCTCGGGTGACACTCTGTGTCTATGTGTTAAACCTCACCTTACTCAAAGCAATCAAACTGTTTTAATTACTTCAGTGCTCTTTATGCACAGTAATAGAACAGAACTGTTAAAGCTGAATCGTTAATCATTTGAGCTAGATCAATAAATAATTATCTGTGCCACACCACTGTGCTCATAAACAGAACCTTCCAGACAGACACACTGGCAATAAACAACAGCCACATGGACACGTGTGAGAAATAAGGAAAACAGACATTCCTCACAAAAACTGCTTTTTTTCCCTAAGTGTGTAATAGTGAGATTTGCAAAGTGCCGGAGCTGTGAACTGGTAATTTATTCCTAAAACAATTAGAGGCTTTTGAAAATTGAAAAGAGCAGATTAATAATTACCATGTCTGGTATAATTTCTGCACTATAATTTTAAAAGTGACCAGACATGCACAAGGACACACAAACATGAGCAAAGTGATCATGACACGCCAAGGAGCAGTGATGTGGGTCTTGACCTGCACAGGAGTTTTATGTAACACATTTCCTGCAATAATCTAAAAGTTGTGAGAGAAGGGGGAACAAAAAGAAGGCATCCAGTCAGTGCCACCATCAAACTCCAATTTAATGCCCATGACACCTTGGAGAAATGCCTGTTTATTTATCTCCTAATTAGGAGCCCACCCACCCCCTCACACCTCAGCTCCCCTCTTCCTCTCAGAAAACTCTGGGAACTGGAGCTTCAAGGAGAAACAGCAAGCGCTGCAAGATTTTAAATAAAAATTGCAAGATGTGTCAGCTCTGCTACTCAAATGTTTTCCCATTTTCAGATCTGAGCCCTGTGTGCTCCACCACGGTGCTCACCTCAAGACAGGACGTCACAAGCAGGAGCAGCATCACAGCCCTCATGAACCACCCCTGCAATGCCCCTTTTCAGTCCCTCCAGAGACACAAGTTCCTTTTTCAAGGGGAACCTTGCTCTAGTTTCAGCATGTTTCCAGGACTGAAATTCTTACACAAGATTAGGAAAACAAAAGTAAACGAACAAACAAAATAATCTCAATGCTCCTGTAATAAAATATGCATAAGATAATGCAATTTTTATAGTGCATGAAAATAACAATAAAGATTCAAGCTCCTGTAGAAATCAATGATTCTCCTATTTCAAAAGCTTCTGTGCAAACAATATTTCCTTAAACTAATATAATACATTGAAGAGAAAATTAAAATTTTACTATAATTTCATCAATAGAGCAGTCACATTCCTCCATGCAAAACCCTAAAGATTAAATTTTAAAGCATGGTTCATAAATACAAGAACAGAGACCAAAATAGCTTCTTTTTTTGATAATTAAACAGTTAGCAGTTAAATTGCATTGTAATTGATTGGAAAATTGCTTTTGAGATGAAATTTAGTCACTAGGAAATGGCTTTTTTCTTCAACACACTCAGTGTGCATTGGGGTCATTTAAAGAGCAAATTGCCTTCCTGAGTTCTCCCATAGAGACTGAACTTTCTGTGAGAAAAGTCACATCACCCAGCAAAGGGATCCCAGCCCTGCAGCTCAGCTGGGCAGGTGGGGACTCCTCACTGTCCAGGAAATGAACTCACACCCTGACAGCTCTGCTGTCTCTTTGGCTGATGCTGGGCTGGACTGGGAGCAGTGTTCTTCCAGCAGAGGCCTGAGCCTGGACAGTCTAAACAGACAAAACAACAGGAAAGTACCGAAGTATCTTTTTAAAGATGTATTATTTCAGACCTAATGTACTACTATGATTAATACAGTGTGCAAAAAGATAAAGTAGCCTTTCTTCAACACTGGAAAGGCCATTAAAGTATTTGCTTTCAAGAACATAGGAAACAGTCTAAAAGAAATCTTGTCCAGCTACTTTAAGAGCACTGAGTAAGCACATATTAAATGTAAATTATCATTTCACAACTATTAGTTAAAGGAATTTTCCAAATGCTACAGGAAAAAAAGATTTTGAAGAATCCTGGTTATTGCAAACAACCTATTATGTACAACAACACATGCATTATACAGTTAAGTCAGATTTTTATTGTTTTGTTTCCAAGATTTCTATTGATGTGACTTGGACTGCAATATAAACAGCAGTGATCGCAATCATTTGTTGCTGCCATAGCAACAGAGAAAATTAAAAGGGCAAACATTGAAGCTGAAGTGGCATCACAGTTGTAGCTTATAATTGCCTGACAGTAAAATGCTGTGTGCAGGTTGGCAGCAGCACTGGCAGGTATCGGTGAAACAGGTTTGCTTGCAGAGATCAAAGTCATTTAGGTCAGGTTCTGAAATCAAGAATGAGCACCAGCTCTCATTTTTCTGCAGTTCCTTCTCTCTCTTTTTTTCTTTCCCTCATGTAGGTAGATTTAAAAAAAAAAAAAAAAAAAAAAAAAAAAAAAAAAAAAAAAAAAAAAAAAGTTCAGAGCAATCTTATGGAGATTTAAGCTCTGTCTACTTTGGAACTCAGACATAACTATTATTCGCCACTTCTGTTCTGGATTTTAGAATGTGGCAGAGAACAGAGTCCCCACTACTTGTGCAGTTGAATGACACCAGTTTCCACAGCCCAGGGGTGAATTTGCTTCTGCTCTGCTGCTTCTGCTGCCTCTGCAATTTGCCATCCCTTGGAGACATTTCTGCCTACCTTAGTCCATCACTCTCCCCCACTGGTAACTTGCACTTTCACTGCATTTCTTTCTGAATTTCAGGGACATATGTTCATATACCACAGGAGAAGATGGTCCTGGTCATCTCTCTAATAGTTTGTTTACTTTTTGGAGGGTTTTTTCTAAATAATAAAAAAAGTACTTGAGCTCAAGTTTCTGCCAAATTTTATCCCAACGTGACTCAACTCAAGACACCCAGAAATCTCTTCAGCAGCAAATGAGGAGATGTCAGTCCTGAAGTACTACACAGGTTACATTGTTGGATACAGTTCACAAAATATATGTGTTTGTTTTAATATGCTTGGGCAGCGTGGGGGCCTCGTGTTGGCTCAACAGATGACTTTACCCTCTGGATTATTGAAAATCCACACCCATATAAGACAACAGTAAAACAGTGAGATCCTGCATTGTCTTCTTTTGCAACAGAACCATTGAGAAGCAGCAGTGGGCAAATTCAAAAATAGGTCATTCAGCTTCTCCCCATCAGCTCACTGCAGGGTATATTGTCAGTTTAATTTCCTCATTTAGTTCCTTCTGCTTCCCATAACACTGCTTTGGAATCACAACAGTGTCTGGGAGTAGGATATGCCAGCTGGCTTTGCAATGTTTTGTGTACACACAAAAATCCTTCATTCAAATGAGATTAACCTTTGAGCAAAATTAATACACAGCACACAGCATAGTCACCAGCGCACAGCACCCAGGAAATGGAGAAATATGAAGTGTCCCCCATTCTGGTGTCTCAGAGATTGGTGTTAAAATTGTCACTACAACAAAGGATTGTTTAAAAAAGTACAGTATGGAGGGGCATGTAGGTAAGGGTTTACCAGGGAAGGAGGGTCATACAGAAATGGATTGACTCCCGCCACTGCCAAAGTATAAAAATATGCCTTAAGCTTCAGGGTAAAACACTGAAACCCCAGGGTGTTTGAAACCTCAGCAGAGCCTCAGGAGTGTGATGCCACGTCCTCTGAACACCCGTCCTGCTGAGGCTGAGCATCCTTTTCCTGCACAGATAAATACTTTTAATCTGATAATAGTTTTGTGCTCAGTAAACACAGCCCATCTATTTTTTTAAGGAACAGGCAGTAACAAAAACAAATCCTCATCACCCAGCGGAACGCCGGCACATTTATTTTCTGAGCTTCTCTGGTATCTTCAGATTTATCTCCTGGGGCAACCCCAGGCCGAGCTCTGCGGTCCTCCCCTGCCCAGGGCAGATCCTTTGGGCTTTTGTTGCCATCTAGTGGCCGACTTGGCACATCAACACATCAGGGGGTTTGGAAACCGACGGGCGCTGCTTCTCTCACCTGAACCTCGTGGTGCCGTCACCGCATCCCTGTCGGGCCGCGGGTGGGCAGAGCTGTGGGAGCTGAACTGCTGCTGTTTCCGTACAGTCTCTGCAAATGAACCTCCACCCTCCCACTGCCTCCCGGCAGTTCGGACAGAAGCCGCTCACCAAACCAAACCCAAGAGCCGGGGTTTGTCCCCAGGGCACGCACCGAGCTGGGGACAGCACATCAGCCCCAGGGTGACACCTGGGGTGGCACCAGGGGGTCACAGCCACCTCCTCACCTGGGGGAAGGACAGACACAGATTGCTCACGGGTGTTTTTGAAGATCCATCAGAGAATTTTATTTTGTTTTGGGGGCGCTCTCAGCACTGAGACAGACCCCTGGCAGCTGGTGCAGCTGCACACGCGGCACCACAGAATGCAGGGTGCCCCAGGCCACAGACACCCGGCTGTCTCTCTCCAGATGCTGCTGTCCTTGACCCGGCTGTGACCTGGCGTTATGAGTTACCGAACCCGGGCTGGCCCGGCTGCCCCCGGCTCCGCTCCTGCTCCTCCCGAGCCCGGGCTGTGGCCCCGAGTGGGGAGCTGGTGCCACCTGCAGCCACGCGGTGCCACCCAGAGCCACCAGCAGCAGCCACACGGTGTCACCAGCAGCCACACGGTGCCTCTGCCACCCACAGCCACGCGGTGCCTCTGCCACCAGCAGCCATGCGGTGCCACTGCAGTACCCAGTGCTGGACACTCCGGGAGTCTCCGCGAAGAGAACACTTCTCTGACAGGCCAGGCTTTCCCACCCCTCCAAAGGGAAGGGCTGCAAGGCTAAAGCCCGACCCTGTGGTCTCAGCTTTTTTAGTGATCTGAGGCTCTTTTCAGGCACAGAAACCTCGGTGCTGGTGCTGCAGTGTGACCCCAGGCGTTCCCACCATAACCTGTGATGGAGCACAAAGACAGTCTGCAGGACTCTTGGGGTATTCTTGAGGACTTCCCAGGACTTGAGCTTAAAATGAATCCCTTCAGTCATGGTTATTACTGACAGAGACTAGAGGCAATGATCTTGTTTGTGTAGACGTTATCACAAATAGTCAATGGGGTCACCAAACCCCGCAGTTCACAGGCAGAGCGCATCTTGGCCAAGCCCAGGAAGGTTCAGGATGCGGAGACGGGCACTGGGGCCTGTTAATGTTGTTACCGCTTCTGCTCACCAGAGGGCGCCCTGGGACCGGCACAGCTGCGGGGGCGGGCGATTGGCCGTCTGAGTGACAGCTGGAGCTGAGCTGTGATTGGCTGGAGGAACGCGCGGGCAGCGCACGAACGGGAAGCTGATTGGGTGATAGGACGTGTGAGCCGCCCAATGGGAGCGCTTCTTCTGTTAAATTCTGTTAGGCCTCAGTTGTGCCTGGTGGAGATTAAAGCTGTAAAATTGCGGTTTCTGCGATAAGGGGATCTTCTTTGAACACATTAGGAGGTCCGTGTCACTTTGTCCCTTTGTTACAGGGTCCTGGGCATCCAGGAGATAATTTGTGACGGTGTAAGTACGGCCCCTTGCAGGTAGGAAGCCAAGTCCAGGGTGTCACTTCTCGTGTTTCTGAGGGGTTGGAAGCAGCAGCAGAGTGTTGCAATGGTCACAGGTCACCGGCATGTCAAAAGGCCGAGTGTCTTTAAGAGCTTGAGGTGGTGTGGAACGCTTCTGGGAGAGGGAAAGTTAATCATCTTTCTTTTGTACAGTTTGTCCAGTGGCCTTGCTGCTGTTCAAGACACATCAGGTCCTGTGATCCTCATGGCCCTTTCCAGTCTTCTGTTCCATGAGAGATGGCCAATTACCCTGGACACGGAAATTAATGTTTTATCAATTGATTGCAAACATATCAATAGAAAGAATCGTCAGTCAGGTGGGGAAATTGAGGCAGCTGCTGGGTTTGGCATGGTCCATGCATTGACTCCTCTCTGCCAGACACTGCAAAACCACCTACAGTGGTGAGCATTCTGAAAAGGGAAATCACCTACAGTGGTGGGCATTCTGAAAAGGGAGAACATGCAGCAGCAGAGGAGGCTGTGAAAGAAACCTCTGCACAACAAAATACCACATTTGAGACTTTCTGAAGGAAGGTCGAGCATTTGTGTACCTGCTGCTACAACTGACCCCTTACAGCTGTGTGATGGAAGGTGTGCCTCTGATGTGACAGACCCTCCCCAGTGTGGAACAATGGGATACAGGAGATGCAGAAAATATTAACTGACTTTCTTAATCTGTCAGCTAGGGGGACTAATATTAATTCTTTCACTTTGCAGAGTATCTGACAGAATTAATCACTAGTCTTTGCACAAATTAAGTGGCTTCAGATCACCAATTTCTGTTTCTCAAAATGAGTGTAGTGATTTGAGTGCCTACTAGAAATATTTACTCCTTTTCTGCTGTGAATTAGTATTAGGAGAGAAGCAAAACAGGCTCAAAACTCAAAGCAGGCTAAAGGGGTATAAAGACAGGTTTATTTACAAAACTACAAGAGGAAAAAAGCTATCATAATGCCATAGACAACAGCTGCCACAGATGTTTCTCAGAAATTGGTGTGGTTCATTTCCCATCTAAAAAAAGCCCCTTTGTCTGTCCCCCATTTTTCTCTGGGAAAAATGAAAGAAGAAGAAAAAGGAAGCGCAGTAAGCCATTATTTAGATCTGAGAATAATGAATGTTTATCTGAATTTTGTAACACAAATTATGTAATGAAGCAGAGAAAAGGCTTTTGAACAAATATGTTAATGAGATGGCAGCTAAGGGAGAGGTTATAGGGCTGCCAATTCTGAACCAAATTTTTAATGTGATTTTCTTTTGGATCTTTTTTCTTTTGCAGTCATTAGCCTGCACAGCATTTGAATGGGCTTTAGGGCACAAACTACATGGGAAACACCAACTCGAGGTCAAGAAAGACGGATCAGCAACGTACACTGACTGAGAAAACCCCACGGACTCAAAATTCATAATGAGGGCTTTTATGTAGAAAGTTGTTGGGCACAGGGGTTGTGCCGAAAGGACTGTTCATTCAGAGTCTTGAGAGCTTTTCTTGGAAAAATATCAGATGCTCCACTAGGAACGTAGTTGAAAGCTGCTCCTGAAGCAGGACAGTGGACTGAGAGGGACCGACTGGAGGGAAAATGGAGAGCAATGAAAGAGCGGTTTTCTCTGAATGCTGGTAATAATTCTTTCAATTTAAATTCTGTGAAAACCTTCCAGTGCATAACATTACTATACAAGACCTCTTTTGGACATCTTTTGAAGGCAAGAATCACATAGAGGTAAGTTCTGAGCTGGTCATTTTTTAAAATGTAATTTTCAAAAGCCTAAGTAAAAAATATTCTTTTTCTGCTAAGTCCTAGAATACCTCTGGGTCAATTTTTGTTTCTCAGTGTCAAGTATGTTATGACTTACAGGCCTGGTTTAATTTTATTCTGTTAAAACTTTTGTACTTGTGGCTATTGCATGGAGCCTGCAACATGAAAGTACTTTAAAAAGTATGTGAGGGGTTTTTGTCTCGAGAGAAAGTAGCAGTTATCTAGGTCAAATGGACTGCTTTAGAACAAGCAAACTGTACTTGTGTGCTTGGGAGCGTTTGAATTAGAGGCAGAAAATATGTCTATCTGTAATTAAATGAACCAGCTGGTGCCTGTAAAGCCACCTTTTTACAGACTATTCCTATCCTCTAATAACTGGAGTAACTGGGATGATTGTAGAGAGTGCAATATATCAGAAAAGCAGCTCCTCAGGAATGAACTAAACTATAAAAAAAATCTTTATTTTACAATTTTTCCATCTGGACTGACCCTGGAATTCCTGCTTTCTAAGTGGGATTGATTTTCACTCCCTTTCTCTACCAAATAATACAGGTTAGCCTTCCTTTCCTAGTCTTCAGCAGTGTCTCACTTCTGACTGCAACTCCTGGCCAGGGTTCACATCATTGACTCTGGTATCTGAAGTATAAAAGAGAAGAATGCAAGACCCTGCATGTGATTTGACAGTGCTGTCAAGCTCATCCAGGTGCAGCTGTTCCTGCCACAGCTGTTCCTTACCCAGCCGTAACTAGCCCAGTCTCCTGAGCTGGCTCTGGTGCTCACTGAACAGTTCATTGAACCTATTCAGCTCACTAACAGCAGAAAAATGTTCTGCTTTTTTTGTCAAGTTAAATCAAATGAAGCCCAGAGCCACCAGCTGAGAAACGTCGCAAGGCCAGGGAAGGTTGGTGGCAGTGAAGTACAAGATGGGCTTGGCTCTGCTACTCAAACCCTTCATTCTTAACATGCTTCAAAACACCTTTGTTTATTAGGGCAGCAGAACAGCAAATGGGAGAAGTGGTATCTTGCAACCAGGAAAAGGGATTTCAGGTACAAGAGACCTGATTCAGCTCCTGGTTCCACCTCACGTCACCACCCATGCCTAAGCCTCTTTATAACACAAAAATTTGAGTTCCTTTGAAAACTGATTTGAAACTTACTACCAAGAAGAATTAGAACAGCACATAGGATATCAAAATTTGGTCCAAAGGATGCTACAGTCTTCTGCTTCTAAATGATGTCTGCAACCAAAAGCTAATTTTACCCACTGCTTCTAAAGCAGTATTTAAAGCCATTGCTTTCTACTCTGTTCAGAGCCATAATGACTGGAGGAAAACATTCCTTTTTCTTGAAGGTGTGCAATTAGTGCTCAATTAGCATGAGCTGAATTTCAGGCTGTGGGAGGCTTTTGTTTGAATGATCTTTGTACCACCTAAAACTCCTCCCGGATGTTTTGTGAGCTGACCCAGCTGTCAGACTAGTTCTATAAAGCAAGCAACCAAAACTTAGTCTATCTGGCTTCTCCCTGGCACAGTGAAAAAGAAGCTCATCATCAAATGATATGAAGACAAGTTTGCAATAATTCTGCACAATAAGAGAATATTGATTCCCCTTTCTGTATTGAGGAAAAAAAAAAAAAAAGGCATGAATTAGCTAATTTAATTCCCCATGGGGTCCCATGTCTCATCCCCAGGTACAGCAAGCAAGTCTCCTTTCACCATCTAAAGGTGTCAACACATTTTTTGTCTTCGTCTTTATTTTTTTTTTTTCTTCACTGCATCTTATTGAAACAAGAAGACAACACTGGTCTATCAGAGTTAACCTTAGAACAACTCCTTTAGAGTTAACTATTTGCATTTTCTTATTTAAATGCTTCTAGTCCTTTTCGGTTTTTTACTAGGAACCATTTTTTTTCATTGGATACAGGCCACAGGAATGCAAGTTTTGGCCGATTCCCCACTTTCTGCTAGACTTTGCACTGGTGTGAAGTTTCCTCTGTGTTGGTAAGTTACCCAGAGGGACCGCTCGGAAAGGTTTGGAGATTTGGAATCTGTCCAGATCCGGTTGGCAACTATTTCTCTTAGTGGGCATTCACTGCTTTTATAAATGAAAAGTAACATTGGAGTGTCTTGTTTTGAGCTTCTGTCACTCAAGTTCCTCTGGTCAGCAGAGGACAAAGAGTGCAAGCTGTAGTCAGAGCTCCTTCATTCCTCGCTGTGGAATCTTTATTTCTGTGAGTAACTTCTTGGTAGGACTGAATTAAGAGACTGCAGGATCAAGTTGCTGAGATATGATTTATGCTGATTTCAATTTCAGGTGGCTGTTGCCATCTCAGAAGCAAAAACCTGAAATATCAAAACTTTTTCCTCTGTTTAGTTGTCCCTCTGTGCCCTCCCAGCCATGCTGGCCACCGTCAGTAGGGCCATCCCTTTGGATTCTGGGGCTCTGCTGCAGACCAAGTCACTGCATTCAATAACATTAAAAATAACCTTTCAAGTTAACCTTCCTGGGTTATTTTTAACCCAGATCCAGAGGCACAATGCCTGTCAAAATAACAGCTAAACACAGCCATGCATGCCTGCACAGACCTTTGTTTTGGGGAGACCCCCCCCCCCAGTGATTTTAACTCTCCATTCCCGTAAAGGAGCTCGGTCCTTCCCCACCACCGTGTGAGTGAGCGAGGGGATCATTCCCTTTGGCGTGTCAGCGCTCGGTCCCCGCAGAGATGTGAGAGCCTGTGTTTGCTGACACCTTTCTGTGAGCTCTGTGAACAGGGAGAACGTTCTCACGCCGCTCTCCGGCCGGTGCGGGGGCTGACACACTCCCTGAGCCGCGTTCTCGGCGCGGAGGGGCCGCACAAGCCCCGCACGGTGCTGGCCCTAAGGGAGGAGGTTCGGGACCGGCCCGGAGGACCCGCAGGGAGGGCGGCCCGGAGCGGGGCCGGGGCTCTCGGGAAGGCTCGTTCCCTCCCGGTCCTGGCCCGGCCGCTGCCCGGGGCGGCCCCCGCGGGGCGGGCGGGCCGTGTCGCCCCCGGCCGGGTCCCTCCCGCCCTGTACTTAAAGCGGCGGCGGCGGGCGCTGCTCCCGCCGGCGCCCTGACCGTGTCACCCCGCAGACCATGGCCCCGACGTGCCTGCGGCCCCTGCTGAGGTACCGCTCCTTCGCCATCCTCTTCCTCACGCCGCTGCTGCTGCTGCCGCTGCCCCTGGCCGTGCCCGCGCGGGTAAGTGTCTGCGGGTCCCTGCGGGAACCCTGCCCGGCTCCATCCGCCCCCGGTGCCCCCACGCCCCCAGCCCACCGCTCCGGTGAGGTGCAATTCATTCTGGGCCAAGACAAGCCCATGTGTGTCCGGCCGGCGGGGTGGGAGCTGTCCTGCCCTGTGCCCTAGAGAAGGGAGCGGGCTGGAGAGCAGCAGTGCATCCCCAGCTCTGCTGGTGCTCCCAGCACGGTGCTCGGTGCCGTTCTCCATCCTGGTGCAGTCAGCGTTATGTTGTATGAATTGGTCAGGATTTCAAACGCCCTGTCCTCCAGTTCATCCATCTTACTCCGAGGCACAACTCCTTTGCGTTCAGTGGAGTTACACCAGCATAAAACTGGGATAACCCAGGGAAGTTTGGATTTAGTGCCTTGTAGCGTTCTAGACCAAGTGTGAAAGCTCAGTTTGCAGTATTTTAGCCTACTAGAGCTTTGGAGGCTCTTCTAGTGGTAAAAACGGCCTTTCTTCTGGGCATCTTGTATCGCTCAGTCTGCGTAAAAGTACAGGAAAATCTTACCTGTGTTTATAAACCAAATTGCCAACCCTTCTGGTTTACCTGTCTAAGTTATACCAGCCTGGCCTTTTATTGAATGGTGGTACTTTGTGTACTGAGGAATTTCTGACTGTAAAGCTCTACTTTGGTCAAAACTAAGAAAGGTCATTTCCAAAAAAATTGAGTAAATCTTCAGTGTGCCAATATTTGTAGGCATATTGTGTCATAAGAAATGACAATATTTCACAATGGGAAAGCAATATTTCTCTCCATGACTGCTTTTTCATGTCTCAGCCAGCAGGCAGGTCACTGTGTTTTGTGTCAACTGTACAGGAACATCAAAGAAACATTCTGTGACTGTTCCCATAAATCACAGATAGATATAGGTATAAGTACAAATATATATTTAATTCCAAATCTTTGTTTGTTTGAATTGGCCATGGTTGTTGGAGTTAATTTATAAGCATGGTTGTATTTTTGAACTTCTCATAAATTATTTACTCTCTACTCTCTAAAACCAGTATTTTGAATTTTATTCACTTGGAGTTGTTTATCTGTCTTTCATACTGGCAACAGATTAACCACAGTCATTTCTAGCCCAGCATAGCTGCAGTACAGCAGGAATTGTATCATGACCTGACCTTACATGTATAAAGGGAAGAAACTTCAACAGTTAAACTTCTCAATAAAATTAAGGAAAACACAGCCCTACTTACTAATATCACCTGATGCCCGTTTTTTAAGTGTCACTGTCACACCATTTATTTTAGCAATAAAGTCACATTTGTTGTATTAGAGTAAAATCCTATGAACACATGTTCTAAATAGGAGCAAATACTGAACTGCAGAACACTGACTTCAGCTTTCAAACAGTTCACTGTTAGCTAATGAATGCTTGCTTCTCCTGACAATTTTTAGAGTACAAACCACAGAAGGCTGGGATACAGAAATGCCTGATCAACAGCCCAAAAAAACAGGTTGCAACAATTCTAAACTAGGGAATCCCGTTAGTGGGTTGGGACAGTATGATTTGGGAAAGTAGTTTAATACCTCTAATGTGCTTAGTCACAAAAAAAATATATAATTATAAAAATGTTTTACTTTAGGAGTTACTTTAAAAAGCGAAAAGCTTTTAAATTATTCGGTGAAGTAGTTTCTGAGCTCAGCTGTGTTACTGGACATATATCAAAGACTTGAGAATTTCAGGCAAACTAATCATCCACCCTGGGAAATTTGGCCATCCATTAAAAAAAAAAAACAAACTCTATATTGCTGTTCTTGGCTCCTCAATGTAAAATCTGATGACCTCAACCACCAAGAGGTACTTGCACACAGTAAACTCTCACTTAACTAGTGGTGGAAGATTTGTTTTTCTCACAGCATTTATTTTGTGTGGATGTATTAAAGCAAACTATAGTCTTCTTAGTCAAAAATATATTTTTATACAAGTGACTTCAGAACAGGATTTAAAAGCACAAGTTTAAGTCCTCATTCAGCATAACTTGTTAAGCTACAGACAGTGGAGTGTGTGAGCCACTTGTAAAGAACTACCAATGTGTTTCTTATTTTTACAAACAGTTTCTAATGCTTAAATGTGTCTTATGTTGCAGGAGGCCAGATGTGCATATGTCATCATCATCATGGCTGTGTACTGGTGCACTGAAGTGATCCCCCTGGCTGTCACCTCCCTCATTCCAGTGGTATTCTTCCCTCTGCTTGGAGTTCAGACTGCTAAAAAAGTAAGGAACTTGTGCAATCCAGGTCTGATACAGAGAAATTCAGTGCTCTGATTCCTCATCAGTATTAAGCCAATAAGTCTGTATTTGTGTTCAGGTTCTTATAGGGGAAGATGCTGAACTACAATTCAAATTGGCCCAAACTGTTAGGAGTAGGGGCTTGAGGTGGTAGAGGGGAGGGTCTGTTTTGGGCATGGATCCTGCTGGAGAACCTTCTGCTAGTGCCAGCAGTTTGAGTGTTCCCAGCCTGTGAGAAAATAGTGCTGATTATCTTCTTGGAGATCTCAAAATGGATGGGACAAACTGAGAGGACAGACGGCATGGTGCTGGCAGGTATGCTGTGTCCTCCCCAGCTGTCATCCTGGGCTGTCTGTGCTGAAGGCACGAGGCACAGGCTGCATTCAGGTTCTGTAGGCCAGGTTCACTACTGCCCAACAAGCTGGTAAAGGCAGGTGTGGTTGCTGAAGGTGCTGAGAATCCCCCTTGGAGTCAGTATTTCCAGCACCTTCCATACTTTGGGCACCCAACTGTGTTTTTGGAAACTGGTGTCATTTTGGACAATGATGCACAAAATGCTCCTGCACAGGCAAGTCAGCAGTTACACAGGTGATCAAGGGTTCAGGAAACTGCAGGGAGCTGGAGCCTGGTACAGTCCATGGATTTGAGAGGGTGGTAAGCAAATTGTACTGGTGAAGCAAGTATTTTGGCCTGACTTCCCTTCTCTGTCTTTCAGGTGTGCTTGCAGTACCTAAATAACACAAACATGCTCTTCTTTGGAGGGCTGATTGTCGCAATTTCTGTGGAACGGTGGAATCTTCACAAAAGGATTGCACTGAGGGTCCTTCTGATTCTTGGGGTGAAACCTGCACTGTAAGAGTATTACATTATTTTTTTCTTACCTCTTGTCAGATTAGCAGAGGCCTAGGGATGATATTTAACAGTCAGCAGAGAAGGGATTCTTCAAGACCCAATTTAGCTGGTCTTGCACAGAGTTTCCAGAAATGAAGTCTTGCAACAGGAACAGTTTATTTGTCCTTTATCCAAAACTAGCATCTGACTAAAGTTTAGAGGCTTGCCACTGGGGACAAAATTATGACAGATTTATTCCTGCACTGGGATTCCTTCAGTGACGGTGGCAGAGCTGTCCTAGAAGGGAGTCTGGCCCTGCTCTTTACTAGTGAATGCTGCACACATCCCTGCCTGGGCTTTGCTCTCCAGATTACAGTAACTACAAAGCCTAGCAGCATTTGTTCACTTTCTTCTTCTCTCCTCTGAGTCTTTCTCTCTTTTCAGCCTCATGCTGGGATTTATGGTAGTCACTGCCTTCCTGTCCATGTGGATAAGCAACACAGCCACCACTGCCATGATGGTTCCCATTGTCCAGGCTGTCCTGGATCAGATGGACAGCACAGAGCATGATATGACCATGATGGAACAAGGAACTGGGCAAACAAACACAGTGATTGAGCTGGGAGAAAAGAGCACATCAGAGTCCACTGCAGTGAATGGTAAGGGCCTGCTCACCAATAAGCTGATGCTACTGAACTTGCTACACTCCCCAAGCTAAGAGTGCTGTGTACCTTTCCAAGGAAAGAGGATAGTAACCTGACTGAAATCCCTTAATTACATGACATTTAGGTTTTACAAAATAGCTTTCAATTTTAATGGCTGCCATTTCGTATGCTAGATCCCAGACAGGTTGTTATGTTCTTTCCTTCGAGCTGGAGTCATCCTCCCCTAGTTTCCCTAGACTTAACTGCCTGTTTAGGGACGTGAAGAGCATATCCTCTGGAATGGAAATAACCATCCAAACCCCCAGCATCCCACTTTCTAAATCTTGTGATTATCAGTGAGGATTCAGCTTCTAGGCCAGGTAGGACTATTTGAAAAAATTATGTAAACACAATCTATTTTGGTTCTAGGGTAATAAATATCTCTTCATTGACCAGATTATGTGTGGAGGTGGGGAGAAGAAAGAGGACTACTTTAAAAGCCACATGGAAAAGAGGAACTGATGTAATTTGACTCACAGTGGACAAACTGCTCTTGTGTGTGATCTTACCCTGATGCTTGATTCCTCAAGGTCTTCTGCCAATGCTGTGGTTCTACAATAGGTTTCACTTAATTTGAAATATACACACAAACTCAGACCCTCTCATTTCCCTGCTCTGCTGTGCTGTTACAGAGGGCTATATTATTAAATATTAATAAAGATCAGATTCCAAGTGTAGTGAAGATAATGAGAGTGTGCAAAAAATACCCTTTGATATTGTTGAGTTGGTTGTAATCGCCATAAATTCTTTGTCCTGCTCCATTAGTCCTGTCAGACTTCAAGATTAGAGTGTTAACCTCAGAGAACAATGGACCCAGCAGTAAAGTTTCATGGATATTGTAAACTGACATAATGCCAAGCAAGGATTTGGGTTTCAGTGGGAGTTTTTTCTGCCTATATTCATATCTGTTAAAGCTAGTTGGGTTCTCACTGTGGAATTGGAATGGTTCCAGTAACTACAGTATTTGGCTGGTGGTAAGCCTCTCTGTGAAACAAGACATTACTGATGAGAAGCTGTGGCACTACTGTGGGCAACAGCATCCTTGGGTCATGTAAACCCACACTGTCAGCCTCTTTCTTCAGCTCCTCATGAACATTAGTCTGAAGTATTTAGGGAAATATCTGTGGGTTTTCAAATTAAAATAAATGGCACATACAAACTGGAAGCACTAAGCCTACAGACCCTATCCTGAACTCTCTGCCTTTCCAACTTTACTTGAGGCAAATAATTTTCTTTATGTCTAGTTGTAAACAATGAACAAGTCCCTGATGACCCCAGATCTTCTGAGGAAAAGAAAATGAAGAAGCACATATGCAAGGGAATGACACTTTGTGTATGCTATGCTGCCAGCATTGGAGGAACTGCAACACTTACCGGAACAGGACCAAACGTGGTACTGAAAGGCCAGATGAATCAGTAAGTAATTTTTGCTGCTTCTTTTAGTTACACTGTCATACTGTTTGTGTGACCAGTTGACTGGTCTTAGATGACAATTTAACTTGTGATCCTCAAGAAATAAGTTGAGGAACTGAGGCTGAGAAATGTGTATGACGTGTTGGGCCTCTTTTTTTTTTTTTTCTGGTGTTTTTTTGGTTTTGTTTTGGGTTTTTTTTGTTGTTGCTTTTGTTGTTGTTGTTGTTGTTGTTGGGGTTTTTTGCTTCAGCATCTTTTAAAAGGAAGCTATGTGATGGAATTAAGGTCTTCTGAGAAAATTGAAAATACTTGTTGGCAATTGTCATGCAAGTGCTTGATTATGAGATATTGGTTCTTCTGTGTCCTCTTTTTCAAGTGAAATACAGCACATTAAAAGAGGAACTGCAGTAAAGAGAACCAGAAGAATGCAGATTAACTCTACTCATAAGCACACTGAAGAGAGCTAGAAGGAGCTTGGCCCCTCCTGTAACACTGTTCCTCCATGCTGTGGCTGTGGAAACTGCAGTTGTGTTGTTCTCTCATTGCTAAACTGAGTTTGGGAATTGATCTACATGGAACCTAATCTGCAGTGGACATTTTCCAACATTGCTTCCTTGTGTTGCAAGTACTTCAGCCTCAGCTGTTACATTATCTGTTGGTTTTAACACCCAGCTGGAAGTTTGCTATTGATATTTTTGCTCTGATCATTATTGGCAAACACAGAGAATAACAAAAAATGCCTTTCTCGAAGCACTGTCTTCATTCTTTCAAGTCAGCTAGCAACTTTTTCATCCGTTGAAGGCAGCAGAAGTGCAGGCATTAATTTCAGGAAAGACATTTCTTACTCTCTTATTAGAATGAATTGGGAGGAGGAGCCCACCTTGGGCTAAATGAACAGGCGTGTTGGAAGTGAAAGGTATCTACAATGTTTGGGAGATCTTTCAGCCACACTTGTCTGACTGAAACCTAAAGTATCACCATAAGCTCCTATATGCATCAAAGTAAAACACAAGGAAAACTGACAGTCATTTAAGTTCTGCTCTGAAATCAGGCTGCCTTCCCCCATGACTTCAGTTAGGCTGTGATGTTAGCTATGATTGCTCGTAATGGTTGCCCTAGATTTACATGCATAATTGTCACTAGCACATATTAAAGGGAAAGTAGATTATTAAATGTTTTGACATTCATATAGAAAGTAATTTCTTTACAGGTTATACCCCAACAATAATGATATTGTGAATTTTGCCTCCTGGTTTGGATTTGCATTCCCAAACATGATCCTGATGTTGGTGCTAGCTTGGCTTTGGTTACAGTGCTCCTTCATGGGACTCAAGTGAGTATTTATCTATGCAATATTGTGTAAACCCCTCAGCAAGTTAGCACAGATCAGCTTACTGAGACATCTGGCTAAAACAAATGTACTGACAAGTTATTGATTTTGTAGCAGAGAGCAGGTCCATTTCACAGAAATGTTGAGGTCTGGAAATCTTTTGTGTTTATGGGAGGTACATTAAGGCAAAAGCCTTATACATTCTTAATCTTCAGACAGAATTGCCTTTTATTTTTAAATCTCCCAGCTGTGCATTTCAGCCCTAGGAGACCTGGCATAGCTGGTTTGCAGCCATTGATTCAAACCTGACTTTTTCATCCCAGGTTACTCCAAATTGCCATCCTTTGATAGACCTCATTCTTCTGTGAGAACTGGTGTGCCCCCACAAAATACTTTGGCCCTGTTGTAAATTATTTATGGCCTCTGCTGTGTTCTGTGTCTGTCCTCAAGAGTGACAGTTTCAGAGTGATAAGGATGTTAATGCCCTCTAATATGTCCATACTTACAGTATTTTTTTTCTCCATTTTTTTCAAAGCTTTAAAAAAAGCTGGGGCTTTGGGACAGAGAAAACTACCAAAGAAAAAGCGGCATACGATGTGCTGAAGGAAGAAATGAGGAAGTTAGGCCCTCTCTCTTATGCTGAATTAAATGTTCTTATCTTGTTTGTATTGCTGGTGGTCTTGTGGTTTTCCAGAAACCCAGGCTTTGTAAAAGGCTGGGCCTCCTGGCTCTTCCCAGGAGGAGAAAAGTAAGTTTTTTGGTTTTTTTCCCATCTTTTACCCTCTTGGTTATTAATCAGATTCCCTTGCTCATACATTCCATTTTGAATGTGGGATCATTATTTCCAACTTTACCTGACTTCACATGTTTGCTGGGCTTGATCCAATGGCTTGTTACAAGACACTACCAATAATCTATGATTTGACAATTTGTACTGCAGTGGAAAGGCTGGAGACTGAGGCAGGGAGCAAAATGAACCTCCTAAAAGTAGAGAAAATTCTGGTAATGCTGGTCTCAGTCACACATACCTTGGTATTTTGTTTGTGTGAGCTCCAATCAGTTGCAGTGACACTTGAATATTTTGTAATATTACCTTTAACCAATACCTTAAAACTCACTGGAAAATTGATTTTGTGCTTTGAATGGCTGCTTTGCATAGTGTTCATGCATGGCATGTTAGGAACATAAAATACATGTTGGGACTATCATTCAGGCCATTTCTTTAGATGTCTGCCTTTGAGATACAACTGTGGAATCTTGGCTTGGGCACAGAGAAGGAACCCTGCTCCAGGAGGAATGAGTTGTCATCTGGGACTCTGGTTATTGATGTGTATTGTAGCTTGTTTCTTTTATTATTGTGTTTATATTATGGCAGGTCTGAGACACCTGACATGAGTTAATGACCCATTTTGCTCAAGCCCCAAATGGGATGGCAAAGATCAGTGACTAGAATGCTGAAAGACAGCCCTTTTCTAGGAGAAAGGTGTCAGTTTTCTAACCTGCATTCTCTTTTCTTCATTAGGTATATCACTGATTCTGTTCCTGCTGTGTTTGTTGCCCTGTTACTGTTTATCCTTCCTGCTCATAAGCCCTGGAATCAAAGCAAGTCTGACACTGAGCAGACTGAAGGTATTTAAAAGAGGGATTGTAGTACTGTGAAACAGCTAACCCGCTCAGCTAACAAGGCAGAAACCTGCACTGGATTTTCATGCAGTTCTTTAGAGCAGCTCATCTACCTTCCTTGTTGGGCAGGGCTGGGGCACAGTCCATGCTCATGTGTGTTACCCTCACCCTGTGCAGGTTTCTCAGTACTGTGCATCTGCCCACTGGTATCTTACAGAACAGGAGACAAAGTGCCTCCACTCTCCTAAAACATGTTCTACTTTTCATTTCTCACTTCAGATACAAAAAAGCAATTTTTATCAGCCCCGCTGCTAGACTGGAATGTGGTTCAAAGGAAGATGCCCTGGAGCATTGTGCTGCTGCTGGGAGGAGGTTTTGCTTTGGCTGATGCAAGCGCAGTATGTCCTGACATCTGTTTTTCTCTGACCCAAAGGCGAACTTCCCTGGTTTGTTATCTAGTCCTGTATTACTGGGCATGCACCCAAAGCCAAACCCAGTAGCAAATTTCAGAACTGGAGGGAGATCTAAATTAGCAAAAACCAAGGAGAGGTGAATGCTTGTGAGTCTTTTCCAGGAATTTTTATTCTCTGACCAAGTTTCTTTGATTTGTCTTACCTCTTGAAGACTGCTGAGTAGGTTGGGATCTTCACTGTCTGGACAGTCCAGAAAAGCATCCTTTCTTATTTCTGTAATCATGCCAATCCCAGCCCTGGCTAGAAAAGTAGAAGTATAGGTAACATTTGTCAGTATTTCAGAACCATTTGAGGTTTGTTTAAAGGTTATGTATCTTCAGACTTAAAGCAAAACCATTGCTGAAGTGGTCAGAAAGAAAAATCCTGGATTGATGCTGTGTTCATAAATTCACAGAAAAGGCAGCTAAATTCCCCAAACAGGAAGGAAACTTGAGGTGAACCATATTGTTTCCTTCATTGCTGCTAAGACGCATCTAAATCAAAGGAAGTGTGCCATACTTCAGGGAAAGTCATGTCCACATCTAAGTTTTGTGGCTAATTAGGTTTAAATCACGGGGCAGATTAAAGCTCTGAGTCTTAAATTTATCTGCATACATCACACAGAAATTATTAAAGCTCCAGAGCATTAAAAATTATAAAGTCAGAGATTTTGTAACCTGTTTGTATCAACTACTGACTGTTTTCCTACAATCATTTCCTACAAACATTTCCTAGAGCATTCATACAGAATCATAACCTTCGGAAACCCTAGAAAAATGTGCCAAGAAGCTTCTGGGCCATGCATTAAGTATTTGCAATGGCCTCAGAAAAAAATTTCTTGTTTAGCAAGAAAAGCATAATTTTGTAATCTACGTGTGAGCAAGTATTTGGTTTCCAGAAGAATCAGAAAAGTGAGATTCAGTGTTATGTCTAGCTGGCAAGGAATTTATCTTAGTTTTTGTGACAGATCACTGTACTTTCCTGGATGGTGTTTGTACAATTCAGGACTCCTTTAGCATTATTTGACAGGAATGTTGCCCACAGTATGGCTTCCCTGTTTCTGAGTCAGGGCTTCTAAACCTCACTGAACTGAAACCCACTTTTTTCTTGCAGAGCTCTGGGCTCTCAGCTTGGCTGGGTCATCAAATGACTCCACTGGGATCTATCCCACCATGGGCCATTGCAACAGTGATCTCCCTTATTATAGCTGTCTTCACTGAATGCACCAGTAACGTGGCCACAGCTACCCTCTTCCTGCCTGTCTTTTCATCCATGGTAAGATTGCTTCTGTCCTGTCACCCTGTCAGCTGGAGGCTCAGAGTTAAACTGGGTGGCAAAGCAATATTATATTTATTGTCCTGGATGTTGCTTCAGTGTACTTTAAGGGAAGCCAGGTCGTTCCTTCTGTAAGATGTATGCACTGGCCCTGGAGAAAGTGAAGTGACAGTCACTTTTTCACTACAGATCAGCAAACATCAGTTACTTCTGGTCATTTTGAACCATCAACTTCGAACACAGACACACAAAACCCAAACCGAACCAAAGTCCAGCACTTTCTGATGATGTCTTTGAATTATTCATCTTCACATTTTGTGCTAAAATACCCAAAGTGGTAGGCTTGATTATTAGAAATGTGTAATTTCTCATAGGTTTTTTTTAAACAATTTTAAAACCTATAGAGGAAAACCTGATAAGTTTTGTTGCCCTTTCTGAGCAGAATTGAAACTGTGGCATAAAGAGAAAAATAGGTTACTTTGTTCTTTAATTAGAAAAGGACAAGCACTTTATTCTAGACTATTTCATCAAAGCAAAATTACCCCAATCAAGGTACTGAGCTATTAATGACTTAAATTGGCACTTAAGTTTTGAGTCCCACAGAGTTTATGTGAAGTCTAAGAGTGTCACTCCACATGCCTAGTAACTATAATCCCATTCCTGTGTTCCTTGGAAAAAGGGTGGTTCGAGGTCAAAGAAAAGATTGTTGGATAAATTTGACCAGAAATCTAAATTATACCATAGAGCAAAACAAACAACATGAAAGAATCAAGCCTTGGTTTTAAGCATCATGTGACAGGAGACAGCAGCAAGTTATCTTTAAGCCCATGTGGATTTCAGAATGAAATGTTTGTGAATTTTTCTAGTGATGTAATACAAGGAAACAAAATATGTCTGTGCATCTTCATCCCAGTGGTCTGGGGTGGATTGATCCTTTATGCTTTGCTTTTTGAATACCTCCAGGGTGATATTCTCTCCATTTCATTGCAGGCTACATCTGTCAAGATCCACCCTTTGTATGTTATGCTGCCTGGTACTCTCAGTGCTTCATTTGCCTTCATGCTGCCTGTTGCAACACCACCAAATGCAATAGTGTTTTCTTATGGCCACATCCGTGTTTTGGATATGGTAAGATAACTGCCTTCTCTCTTACCTGAAATTCTCCATTGCTTTCTTCCTGAAATATGTGAGAGTTTAATTTTCTTAGAGTAATTTCCAAAGTAACCAGGAAGCTCTTATGGGCTGTAACTACCACTCTATGTCCCTCTCTTCTGCAGTGTTAATATTGCAATAAAAATTGGCATCTTTGAAGTAACAGTACTTTTCTCACAGTCTTTGGAAAACGTACAGACTGGCCCAAGTGGAATGAAAAACTGACAAGTCATAAGTCTCTGAAACCTGAAGGGTTAAAGTGCAGGCATGCCCTGCAGTGTTCTGGGGCTTTGGCGAGGGTCTAAAGCCTTGTCTCCACTGGAGCTGAAAGCAGAAGGTAGCAATCAGTAGCCCTTGGCTCTGGTCCTCTGATTTTCTGCCAGACCACACAGGGCAGGTTCCGGGCGGAACACACAAACATTGCTGGTTTTCTGACTGGCTACTTGAAGAGGGCATAAGCTGTTCTCTAACTAATAATAACGACTTGTTACACATGCCTTAAAGTTCCTAGACTGGTTATATACATAGCAAAATGCTCAAAGACATTGCACAGCGTGTTCCCTGGTATCTCCACCTAAGCAAGAGCAGAAGGCAGTAGATATATACAATGGGTATATCTGTGATTTATTTGCCCATCTTTCTTGTGTATGTACAAGCAGGTTTTACTGCAGTTTGTTGTGCTGGTGTTTGGTTGTTGCTAGTTTGGACTTGCTGTGCGGGTGTTTGATTATTGTTGTTGGTTTGGATTTTTTTCCTCACAGGTTAAAACTGGAATAGTGATGAACTTAATTGGAGTCTGCTGTATCACACTGGCCATCAACACATGGGGAAGACCTGTGTTTGGGCTGGACACATTCCCAGCCTGGGCAAACACCACAACAAACCAGTGAGCTGTGAAGAATTCATGTGTTAAACAAGGAAAGTACCCTTACTAGTCCTTATTGCCTAAAGTCCTGTATAGAGTCTCATCACCACTTCAGACCCAGTGTTGGGTGTTTGCTGCCTTCCAGCAGTCACACATCAGTTCAGGTTTGAACCAACCCAATCTTACTCCAGTTGTGCTGGAGCCAAAAGTGTTTGCAATTATACAAGAGGCTAGTTCTAGTGCCAAGAATTGGCTTGCTCACAGATTTTTCATCACCTGAAACTTACCACAGTATTTTTTTCTAAGAAAGTGAAACCAGGAACAGTTGAGCACCTTCTGTCCTTTGGCAGTCACCACTTAATGCTGATTTGCATCTCTAAGTATCTAAATGCATTTGAGAAAGAGACTTTCTCTGCTTTCTGATGGATTTAACAGTGTGAGAATGTGTTATTTTTGCCAGGTGCTTGCTCTGCTATCTGACAAGTAAGATACAGGGGAGCTTGCATGGGTAGATGTGACTGAGCTTGGCTGTCTCAGCTCATGCAGACCAAAACTCTAAAACTGGTTGCAGCTAAAAGCTGTAGTACAGACACTTCACTATCCTGTTTGCAGAAAAGAAGGTTCTGAAAGTTTCTTGAAGGGGAGAAACTGCCCTCACCTCAGCTAGTGAAGAGCTTCAGTCTGTTGCTGGACAAGAAGGAAGCAAATGCTATTTTCATCAACAGTCACACAGGATGATTCGTGGTCAGGAGTGCTGGGCCAGGGGAAGTGTGCATGTGGGGTAATAAAGAGTGTTGGGTTTATTGTAACTGTGAAGTATTGGATGTGTCACCCCTCTGTACTGTTAATAGTTTCTTCTTGAGACACTTATGACATCCTGTGATTGATTCATATTTCATTTAAATGAGTGGGTTGAATAACTAGAGGCTGGCAAATAAAAACTTTCTAGAAGAGTCTCCCCTCCTGTGTAATATAGTGGACCACTTGTATCTGCATTGGCTTCCACTGTAGCACAGTGTTGCCCCAGTAAGATCCAGGAAGGTTCATGCTGTAGTGAATAATGCAAAGCAGAGATTTGGACACCACTCTTAAGTGTCTTCAGACCCGAGTATCCATGGTTTCTCTTCTTTCATCAGCTCAGTGATAACTCAGGTTTGCATCTCTGAAGATGCTCAGGTGGGACCAAATGACCAAATCAGGTGGCATACCCTACAAACTGTCTCATTCATTTCAGAGTAAAGGATTAAAAGAATCTTAAGAAAAACAACCAGTTTTTAAGAATTAATGTTGTACAAACTTTCCAATATAACAGGCACAAATGGACTTTTCTTCAGCATCAAGCATGCAGGGTGTCCTGTTCCAGTGCCCTGAGTAAATACATGTTACTTACTCTGGATAATGCAAGGACAACTGTTTTGTGACTAGATCTAGTTTACAGCCCCTTCAGCTGCAGGACAACTATCATGATAGAAACTGGACAGGCATGGCATTTATTTTGTTGCAATAATCAAAAGATTATTGTTTTAGATGCAGAAGTTGTGATGGTCCTAAAGTAGTGGCGTGAAAGAATCCGTTTGCCCTGCACATTAAAACAAGCACCTCCAGCACCCACAGAAAACATGGGAGGATCCTCAGTGTGGGCTTTGTCAGGGCGGGTTATTCAGCCACCCTGAGTGAGCAAACAGTTCCCATTTTACCATACGAGGGCTGAGTGTGATTCCTTGTGGTCAGTGAGTCTGTCAGCTGGCCAGCTGGCAGCAGAGCTGGCAGTGCCACCTTGAAGGAGCTAAATTAATACTTTCTTATTTTCTGCCCACTCTCTATGGATCCTTGGCTTTTCCCTTCTTCTCTCAAAATACCAGTTTACCAAAATACCAAATTGCTAATGCTGTTTCTGCAAATATTGAGTGTCCCAAACCTGCTGTGTTGTCATCTGGGCTGCTGTTGCCCAGGGCTCCTACCTGGTCGTGTACCAGTGTGCAAACTTGCTCCCACAGTGCACTAGTGCTTGGGAATGGTCTCACAATCTTGAATGAGTTCATGAATGACCAAGCTACAAGAAAACACACAAAGGGGGGACAGAGGTATTTCTCATGTGTTGAACATGTGCTGAACATCTAGATCTGAGAAACAGAGAAGAAAACCCTTTCAGCATTCTCTATATGAGCGGAAGTCCCCAAGTTGAAGAGCAGTTCAGATTTGTTGGTGTCGTCCACTGAGTTCAGAGCAGTGGGTAGTACATTCCAGCTGAGTTCTGATCTCACTTGAAGTCAGTCTTTGGCTTATTCAGCCTTTGTTTTCCAGCTCAGGTGTGTTGCCACTTGAAATAGCAATAAGCTGGTTGTAGCTAAACCCAACATTTGCTGACAAAGTTGGAATTGGACTGTTGGTGAAAATCAGTCCAGAAAAAGAAATGGATCACTGAATCAGTCCTAGACAAAATACAGCAGCGGATCCTTAACCTGCCACCTCTTCTTTTTTACTAATAACATATCGTATACATTTTTACATACTTCACATCTTTTCCCCCCCGCCAAGTGTCTGTGCTAAATATGTGAAGAAGTGGGTGGTAATGAATGCTGAGCCCTTGGGTCAAGTGACAGAGTTTTCGCAATGTTTTCCAGTATGAGTGAACAACTGTGTGACTTCAGACAAGTCTGATCAATTTCTTTGTGCCATTGAGAGGTTTTCAATGCCTTTGTACCTTGCACCACAAGGCCACCAGTCTGCTCAATAGACTTGTTGGGCTCAGCATTTGTCTGCATGGTTTAATGGCAGGTTGCTGATTCTCCTCTGCCCAGAAGAACCATCCCAGTGGCAGCTCTTCAGTGTCAGATCAGACCTTGCCCCTTTTTGTATCTTTGCTGGTCCCTGTGTGAAGGATCTGTGGCACAGAGAGGGCTTGCCATGCACTGCAGACTGCCTCTGCTTGGCAGAGAAATTCTCAGGGAAGTACAGAGTAAAGGTAGGCATGCCATGCTGCCCTGAGGTGATTGAGAACTGCTTAATACAACGTTTGGTAGTTATTTAAAAACAGAGCTGACTAAACTGAAACTATTTTTGCCCATTTAGGTTTTTCTGGAGCACTTAGTCAATAGTTCCCATTCATTATGGTATAAATGTAGATTTACATTTACTGTAGAGTCTGGCCATAAGAAAGAGACTGTTTCTTCTCTCAGGGAAAAGATGTTATCCTTCCCCAGTTTACTTCAGTGCTTTATTTACCCACACAAAATTATTTCCCAGTCTTATTTGTCACATGGTACTTCAGTGAGTTTTCATAAGCTGTTTCAGGTCAGAGCGGAACCTCATTTCAATGTTCATAAAACGTTTTTTATAGACAAACCATTGTCTTGAAAGAACTGAATGTTCCAAATACTAAATCGAATTTATTGTAGTTTTCTTTGTGAGCTATTCTTTGAGAACAATTACTTGGGTTGGGTCTTAGCAAATATTTTAGAAAGCCAGCTGAAGATCGAATTTCCACCAGAAAAATAGTTAACACAATCTTTCAATTAAGGAATGATTATTCTGGAGGAAGTTTCTATTTTACTTTAATATTTTGCCTTGGCTATGCAGTCAGAAATCAGAAACATTGGAATGTATATTGCTCCTGGCACATGGCTGATTTCAAATTCCCCTGCTGTCCAGGTGTCCTAATAAAAGCCCTCACATATTTTTAACCAACTTATTAATGAAAAATATAAAATGCTTTCTGACACATGACATTTAATCTTGACTTTATCTTTAATTCTAGTGTTTGTCTGAAGCTGGAAGAGTACCACAGTCACAGAAGTACATGTGCCAGTGCCTTCAAGAAACCAGTCTTTTTACACTATTTCATCCAATTTGCAGCCTGCTTGAACGGTGTTTGGCATCTGCAGATGAAGTGGTTCCACCATGACTGTTATTGGCTGCCTTCTGAAATGCACATTACCTGCCAGTTTCTTGACCTCAAAAAAGAAAACTTAGTGGAGAGTTAAGCCTTTAATTAAATATGTTCTGACAATTGTTCTAGTCACTGAAAACTATGATCTTGTTTCTATTGAATTACAATTATAGCATTGGAATAAAAAAATTGCAGACTTTGTGCTGGCTTGTTATAAATATAACATAATGCATACTCTGCTCTCTGTTATTTAACCATATTTTAAGCAGGAGCTGTCTTGCTTTCTGTGGGTAAAATCCTGTCAGATGTTGTCCATGTTAATATCAGTTTGCATTCTATTCCAAAGCAGTGGGCAAATGGGTGAATAAGAGGGGATGTCTTGGGTTTCATGCACTGGTGTAAAACACTTCCCTCAAATTTCATCTCACTCGATCAGCTTTCAGTGATGAAATTGCTGGACCTTCTTTTCTCTCTGGTACAAAAGCACTGCACTGTGGTGTCGCAGAGGAATTTTATGCAGCATTTCACTTCCTCAGTGTTTACCTTCAAGATTCAACAGCATGCCAGACAAGACTTTATTTTCTTTTGTGTCTCATAAAACCTTGGTGGCTTCAGGTCCCAGAAGAGCTGTGTCTCTATGCCAGTTCTGATGAGTTAAGATGAACTTACTGTCCTAAATCATCACATTTCTGGGCAGGCAACAGCAATGATACCAGTCTAGTCTCTGTGAAAGGAGAAACTGAGGCAGCAATGTCATCCTGGTTCTATAACAATAAGACAAATTCCTGGCTCACATTTATATTAACACATATCCTGCAACTTTGGCTCACCTGACATTTAAAAACAACAAAAAATTCAAACTTGTCTTAGAGAATATTCTCAGTATACTAAAATCCTGATTTTCAATTTTGTTCCTAGTTTTGATGGACAAGAATTGAGATGTTTGACTTAACTCTGGCAAACGTACACAGTAATTTATTTTTGTGACCAATCCTTTTTTAGGATTCTCTTCTCTGAAGTTACTCTTGGGAGAGAAATCCTGCTCTAGAATAGCAATGCAGACACGTGGGATCTATTTGATCTCTTCTTTTAGCCCAAAGTCTGTATTTACTGGGGAGTGACTTGTTGTGTTTTGATATAGTAATAGTAGTATTCCACAACCACTAAAATGTTGTCTAAAAAAGCAACCTTTTTTTTTATTAAGAAAAAACTATGCACGGATCTTTTTTATATGTTTTATGTAATCCAATTCCCAGGGAAAAAAAAACTCATACTGCATAGGAAAAGATAGTATTATAGAAAATTGCTAAGTTGGATGCCAAAAATATTTCAACAAATGAAAATAGAAAATAATTAAACAACAAGAAAGGAAGACACTAGAACGGTTTCAGGTAAGTCTGTAAAGATTTGCTTCCACTGGTGCTGCTCACTCATGGAGCATTTGCTTATTAATAGTTTTACTCTGAGACAACTGTGTTTTAATTAATGAAGAATTGAGTGCAGAGGCTGACAGAAGTCTCCTTGGGGAACTGTAAAGTCACTATGAAAAACAAAATAAAACCCAAAGCTCCAAACTTTGTCCAACATCCAATATTTACCATTAAACTTTAAATACAGTTTGGTATTTTAAGGTTGGTTCTCTCCACTTCCTTTTGCTCTGGAAGTGGTGAACAGTGGCTCTGTCTAGTACAAAGCTAAAATTAATATTCTGCAAATACAAACAAAAGTTGACCCTCTTTTTATCCTGCTCTTTTTATCCACGGTGCTCAGTGACATCGTCCGGACAAAGCGATTGATGTAAAACTGAATGTTGGTCGTTTAAAAACACATCGGTTTGTACTTTAATGATTTCTGAGTTCTTTGGAATACAGTGCCATATTCAGTGTGGGGTTTATTTGGATACGCGGATCTGTGAATACTCTTTCAAGAGCCGCTTGTCCTGCTGCTGTGACCCAGCAGGAGCTGCTCCCTCACGGGCGGGAATGAGGGAACGGTGCCCGCTGTGCCCAGCTCCCAACGCCGGAGTGTTCGCAGGCCGCTCCGGAGGGCAGGAATGAGGGAAGAGGCCTGGTCAGTGCGCGGCCCTCGGCGAGACTGTGGGGTAGGGAACAGGAACGGGAAGGAACGGTGGCTGCAACAGCCACCTCCACCGCAGGAGCCACGCCGCGCCCCGGACACCATCCCGCGCCCCCTGAGGGGAGACCGGCCCCGCCCCGCCTCCGCCGCGCCGTGAGGGGAGACCAGCCCTGAGGGGAGACTGGCCCCGTGCCCGGGCCGCGTCCTGAGGGGAGACCGGCCCCGCCCCGCCTCCGCCCCGCCCCGCCCCTCGCCGCCGTTGCGAGGCAACGCCCGCTGCGTTCCCAGCGTGCTTAGCGTCGCGTTCCGCCGCGCCGCCGGCGGGGGGGGCGAGTCCCGGACATGGACGCAGGTGCGGGGCCGGTGCGGGACCCTGTGGGGCCACTGTCGGAGCTGCCCAGGTCCCCGGAGTGCCGGGGGCGACCTGCGGCCCGGTAGAGGCCGCGGCGCGGGCGCTGGGGCCCCTCTGAGCCCGCAGCCCCGGAGGCCTCGCCCGGGCCGGGCCGGCTCCGCGCACTGTGCTGCAGTTCGCTGGCCCCGGCCCTCGCCCCCCCGCTTTGGTCCCGCGATTACTTTCAGTCTGTTGTGCTGATCAAATTCTTACTTTTTTTTTTTTTTTTTTCCTTGAACCAGATGATACGGGAAATCGACTCCGATTCCAGTTGGAGCTGGAGTTTGTTCAATGTCTGGCAAATCCAAATTACCTCAACTGTGAGTACTTAAAGTAAATACCAGGACCCCGAGGTGTTAATGTAGTTTAATGATGTTTATTGTTACTGGTAATGTTAAATATAGAGAGAAGGCTAAACAAAGAAAAGGGTTTTTCACAGCATAAAGGTATTCTGTAAATAATTTGTTTATTAGGTGGATTTTTTTGAAAATGCAAAGTCTTTTATTGGTTGAAAGGCAAAAAAACCCAAAAGCATTTATTTGGTGGAGGAAGAAAACAAGTTCCAGTCTGTTATTAAAAAGTAATGTCAAGTAATGCTAACAGCATTCCTTTATCTGAGTTTTACTGATCTGAATAGTTTCAGGTACTATACATAACTCTGTGCTAATATTGATGCTACAGTGAAAATTTTCTTGTTTCAAAAAGCTGTTCCATTCAATGAAAGATACAAACTGTAAGGGAGATGAGACTAATCCATTTTTTTGTTGACATAAAAATCTTATTTTGCCCTGTGTTTTTTATTTGCCAAATGTAAATTACTGAAATTTGACTGTAATGAGAAAGTTCTGGTTTCCTGAATTTTTTCAAGTGTGCAGGAATTTTTTTACACCCATCTCTAACTGACAAGTTCCTTATTTGTCATTTTATTTCAGTTCTTGCACAAAGAGGCTACTTCAAAGACAAAGCTTTTGTAAATTATCTTAAATATTTACTTTACTGGAAAGAACCTGAATATGCAAAATATCTGAAGTAAGTGCTAAATTCCCTTAAGTTTCTGCATTTTAATGGTTTGACGTTGATCTCATGTTACATACTGTACAGCAGCATATCAGGGTTTCATTTCTGCCTGTAACATTACTTTTGTCCTCCCTGCAACACAAATTATGCAAGATTATGGTTATATGCAATGTAGATTTTCTTGTTTCCAATAGTCCACAAATAGCAGCAGTGGGCAAAATTATAAATATTTAATGAGTTTTGCATAGAATCTTCCTTTAAAGTCTATCAAACCAAGCCACTGGGGAAGCTACTCAAAGCAGGCAGGAATGTGCATTTATTAATGGGACTGGATTCCTTGTTTCCTGGCCTGATGCTGCAGTTACCAAGTCACACTGTGCAGGCTGAAGTGGCTTCACACTTGGGTAAAGCACATACGAGTCAAAAACTAAAATAATGACCCAAGAAGTACTGGAGCCTCTAGATTTAGTGTCCCTTGTGAAAACCTGTATTAAAGTGTGTTTATTTTTAACCCAGGTATCCTCAATGTTTGCATATGCTAGAGCTGCTCCAGTATGAACATTTCCGCAAAGAACTGGTCAATGCTCAGTGTGCCAAGTTTATTGATGAGCAGCAGATCCTCCACTGGCAGCACTATTCCCGGAAAAGGATGCGCCTCCAGCAGGCACTGGCCGAGCAGCAGCAACAAAACAACACCTCTGTGAAATGAAAGGCACATGGAGTAGTGATGACAGGGCGTACTTAGTGAAATATTTACAGGAGAGGAATGAACCTTTGTGTAAGTTTGGCTCTGGATGTGTGTTGCTTTTTTTTTTTTAATTTATCAGGTCACTGGGGTTATTTTTGTTTCGTCAGCTCTTTTAAAGACTAATAAACACCTGCGATTTATTTTATAGCATGAACAATTTTGTAAGAGCTTTACCACAATAGTTTTTCATTCATCTTGATTTTGAAAACAAAACCTAGATTTGTTACTAAGTATTAGTAAGTAGTACTACTTACTAAATATCTACAAAAAAGTGTAGCTCTAAAGGCTGTTCCCAGGAAGCCTTTTCCCTGGAGAATAATGATGTGTCTTAAAGTATCACTGAGAACTCCCTGCTACGTACAGCTCTGGGGCAGTCAAAGGTGAACTGATGATAGACTAAAGTCGAAATTGTGCAGTTCTTCTTTGAAACCAAGCTGAGCTATTGTCACTTCTGTTTCCCTGACAGTCATTGTTGATGGAAGCTTTGCAGATTTCCTTACAGCACTTTGTACAGATAGAAATCAGGAGTGTACAGGGTGAAGTCGGGGGAGTGGAGCAGAGATAGGTGCTGACAAACTCTGCAGGACAGAGAAGGAAACAAACTGTAGTTGTCTCTGTTCCATTAAACTCTGCTTCCTTGAATCTTGGCCTATGCCTGTGCAGTAGTGGCTCCTCTGGAGTCTCTTTATGCTCCATGTAACAAGAACAGGGTGTGTTGGGAAACGTGCCATTGCTTGGAGTATTGGAGAAGCACTTGCCATTTATTCCTGTACAGTTTTTTTATTGTAGGAGCATAGCTCTTAGCAGCTGGCAGGGTTTTAATTTTCATATTTTCAGATGGTATTTCTGGTGCATTCATGTTGTATTTCCTGTCCTTGTAGAAGCAGGTACTCCCAACTGTGACACTACACAGCTGTCAGCCATCATGTTATCACACCTGGACTGAACAGATAAGCCATTAGACATCTTTGGCATTAAAAATTTATTTTAACAGTTTCAGCAATTATGTGGTCAGGCTTAGGAAGGAAGTTTTTCTGTTTCTCCCCTTCCTCCTTACTCGCTCTAAGTGTAACTTTGCAGTTACACTTCAGTAAGTGCAGGCTTATCTCAGTTTCTAGGATGAGCTCAGCTCCTTTGAAAAGAGGTTATTCACAAACTCAGGTTTATTTGGACACGAAAGGAAAGATACAGCTTTTTGTTGTAAGATTATAGTGTAAGGTTTGGACCCAGAATTTCAGGACATTTATCTTGACTAGTCCAAAGTAATTAATCATGAAAGTTTTAACAAAGGTCAGTGATTCCTTGAAAGGACACTGCAGTAACTGAGATTACCATCTTCATCAATGATTGACTAGTCAGGGCTTTAGTCTTCAGTAAACAACATACGCACGAGCTCTGCTTTAAAACATTCTTCTTCGACCAGCTTCTGAGGCTGAAAGGAAAAGTTCATCATTAAAAAACGTGTTCTAGCCAAGAGCCATTTGTACATACTAACATTAGCCACATCCAGCAACTGTTGTCATGGGGAGTGAGGTAGTGGGGGTGGAACAAGAAAGGTGGTAACAACTGAATCATTCCTGAGGGTTTTCTGGCCTTAGGAGAGGCATTTCTAAGAAAGTAACTGCTAATTTAACTGACATGTACAAGTTGCAACTTGAGCTGCAGTCTGAGTGGAGTGTACTGCTCATAAATTGTTTCACTCCTGTAGTTCAGTGTTTGGATTTTTCAAAAGTTGAGGAGCTGCAAAGCAGGAACATTAACAATTATGTAGAAGTTTAAGACAACAATATGTTAAGAATTTCTCAGCCCCTCAAGCACTATGAGCCAAGTGCACATATTCCCTTTTACTGCATGTTTATTATAGACATTACACAAGAAGCAGAATGGTTCTCTCTTGAAGAACTGTTTGAGTGAGGAGCAGGGAGCAGATGAGCTGTTCAGAATGCTCTGGTCTCCTTGAACAAGAGAGGGCTCTCAGAGAATACACATGACTAATTTATTTACAGCCCTAAATTTCCTGTCAGGTGCCCATCTCAATGCCTACAGATCCAGAACATACAACAAATCACTTACTGTTCCATATTTAAGTAGTGTAGGCACTGCTGTTAGTTTCAGATTCTTCCTGAATTCATTGTTGGGATCCTTCCAGCTGTTTGGAAAGAAGGCATTAAGCACAGCTTGTAGAGAGACATTTTGAAGTTAAAATAGCTTCAGAATTATTCGAAGACCTTTGTCTCACACCCTCCCAACCCCTTTCTCAAAATAAGCATGCAGATAGGTTATGGCAGAGATGGTGAAGACCTCAAAAAATTATCGACTCCTTACAGAAAAAGACAGCTCGAGGACAGTTTTTTCACCAGTCCATCAACAGAGCAAAGTCATCCCATCCCCTTTGTCAGCATTCAAAGGTACTTACTAGGCTCTATCTCCTACTAGACAGTAGATGAAAACCGACTCATCAGGCAGGTTATGAAGTTCCTTCCTCACAACTGGCTCGGCTAGAAAACAATTTTAAAAATCTGTTAATACTTGTGCTATGGATGCACATGGATTTACTTGGACCAGCAAGGCTGCTCATTAATGTTCTGTCTGCTTTAGTTAGAGATCTGCATTTCATTTCACCTGGCTCTCCACAAGTTTTTCAGAGTTTATTACATATTCAAACACTGACTGAACTTGTGTTTGAGTAAAGGCCAATTTCTCCTCTAACACGAAGAGAAACCCTCGTTCTGCCCTGTCCTGGGTGTGGTGGCCCAGCACGGCGTGATGGTTCCATAACACACCTCCATACCTGCTCAGGCACGTAAAGCCCACGCAGTTCAGTGCGGTGATTTCCGAGAACAGCCTTCATCTGCGGCCCCGGACACCGTCGGCAATGGTGGAGCTGACGGCAGGACTCGAGTCTCCCGGGTGTACCCGGGTTGCCAACAACCCGTCCCGTCCCGTGTGGGCACCGGGAGGGGCAGCGCGGCAGCCGCGGGTCTCAGCCCGCTCAGTCCGGCAGGGGAAACTGCGCCTACCGCCTGGGGCCGGCACTGGGGCTGCTGTGCCCGCCCGGCATTTCCCCGAAAGGCACCAGGGGCCTCTCCGTTATATCTTAATTTAACCCCAATTTTCCCCAGGACCGGCACGGCCCGTGCCGCAGGCAGGGAGCCCCCACGCCCCCCTCACGGGCCTCACCCGTCACGCAGTCCGGACACCAGCTCTTGCCCTCGGCGTCCTTATCCCCGCAGAAGAGCGCGAAGATGGGCCGGCCGTGGTAGCTCTGCGCCGTCCGCACGAACTCGGGGTACCCGCGGACCTGCACCTCCTCCCAGCCCATGGCGGCGGCGGCGGCGGCGGCGGCGGCGGCGGCAGCGGCGGAGGCTCCGCCCGGCCCGGCCAAACCCGCCCCGCCCCGCCCGGCCGCCGTAGCTCCGCGCGCTCCCGGCGGCCCCTGCGGCGGCGGCTGTGGCGGGCCCGGGTTCGAACGGCGCCCGGCGGGTCGCGGCGCGGCCCGGGCCTCCCGCCCGTCCTCTTTCCCTCCTTCCCTCCGCTCTCCTTTGCCGCAGCGCCCCCGGCCCGCCGGTGCCGCCCGGGACGCCGTGAGGGCACAGGGCGGGAGCGGCCGCGGGCCCTGGGCGATTGCAGAGAGGCCACCCCAGTCTCCCTCCGCGGCTCCGAGGGCTGGTTCCTTTTTTCTCACATCAGAGCCGGTGTGGCTTTTCTTAGTCTGAGATAGCGATTTATTGTTCTCGCGTTCACAGCTTTGAACACAAGCAAGGGGCAATAGCGGGGTTTGCTCTCAAGGCGAAGCGATGGGGCCGATCAGGACAGCGGTGTCTGAGGATCCGTTTGCATTCGCTGCCCAGCGATACAAGAATGAGGCTAAAGATTTACAAACACAGGTACCATTTGCCGTCTGTAGCCGTGCCGAATTGCTTTTCTGTGTGATCGTAAGGAAAAGATGCTTGTAACCCACTTCTGAGAGTGCCATACCAGCCTTCCTCACGCTGTCACACGTTATCCTGACACTGTCCTTCAGGAAGGGTAGAGATCACAAACTGTATTTGTAATTATTCGTAATTGCCTGTTGTAGTTCGATCCCAGTAGGCAGCTAAGCGTGCAGCCACCTGCTCACTCTGTCCCAGTTGGGATGGGGAAGAGAACTGGAAGGCAAAAAGTATGAAAAGTTATGGGTTGCAGTAAAGGCAGGTTAATGAGGAAATCAAATGCTTTCCTGTTTGTGTGCACAAATAAAGCAAAGTAAGGAATTCATTCTCTACATCCCATCAGCAGGCAGGAGTTCAACCATTTCCATGACTTCAGTGCATATAATAGTGACTTAGGAAGACAAATACTGTCACCAGTCTCCCATTTCTCCTTCCCTGCAGCTTTTCCAGCTGAGCATGATGCCACAGGGTGTGGAATATCCCTTTTGTCAGTTGGGGTCAGCCATCCAGTTGTTTCCTTTCTAGCTTCTTACCCACCCCCAGGCTACTCAGTGGTGAGCAGGTGAGGAGCAGAAAAGGCATTGGCCTCTGTGAGCACTGCTTAGCAAGAATGAAAACATTGGTGCACTGTAAGCACTGTGTTCAGCACAAATCCAAAACGGTGCCATGATGACAGAGTTGCATCACCTGTGTATAGTGTTCTGTATAACATCAGGGTTTTTTTACACTTTGAACAGCTCCAGTTTAATAGAAATGTTCCTGCAGTTCGAGAGAACTTGGCTCTCAGATTCTCTCACCCGCGTCCAATTATAATAGAAAAACTGAAGACATCCAGTGATCAGAGAAATCCAGCTGGAAGTGAGGACCCCAGCCCGAGAAGCTCTGGGATGTTCTCAGTGGTATCTGAAGAGAGACTGAAATTGGCTGTTCAGCTGGCGAAAAGGGACCTCAAACAAAGACGTCTCAAAGAACAAGTAAAACAGCAGGTATTTGGAGATGTGGCCAGTACACCGTTGTGGACCCAGAAATCCCAGCAGCAGAAGACTGAAGTGTTTGCAAGTCGAGAAAATAAGAATGCCCTGAAGTCTCAGACTCATTGGACTTGTCAGCAGAGGCTCGACCAGCCTTCCCAAGGGGGGTCTGCCAGCTCTGGCACAAACGTTTGTCTCTGCGTGGTTAAGGAAGGAAAGCCAATACCAGCTGGTTTGGACTCTCCCCCCACCCGTGACACAGGACCAGACCCCAAGCCAAATTTAAATAAAAAAGAACATCAAAATATGCAGGAAGTCCAGCGTCTGCAAAAAGAATTGAGGAGCTATGTCCAGAAAATTGAAGAAATCTTTGCAAAAGGTGTAAGACTGAACAGTTATTATGTTATATAAATGTACACTAGTTAGTTGATTTGTTTCCCCCCATTTTTTTGGGTTGGATTAGAATTTGTATTTATGTCTGGACTTTTGAGAACCATCTATTTTTTTGAAAAGTAGATAAAAGAATAGCTAGCCAGTTTAAGCAGTTGGTTCTTTTGTAATAACTATCAGGAAGTTTAACCTAATTTTGAGTGCTTTAACTGCACCTTTGTCATAAAACTAAGGGGTCACATGATTTTTTAAATAACTGATGAGCTATATTGTATTAGACTGTTTAGTCAAATTCTAAATAGAAACAGGATGTAGAGTTTACAATAACTAACTTGCATTGCTGTTAAAGGAACCTCCACAAATATGTGGTTTGATTCTGCATGGAAAAGGCTTATTAAATTATGTCTGTTGTCATGGCTTAATTGAGATTGTCACAGGTTAAGATATAAAACTTCATAGTCTATGCCTTTTAGGGAGAGATAGAGAAGTTCTAGATCCTGAGAAGGAGCAGCAGCTTTGCACTAGGAGACAGCAACAAGCTGCACGGTCAGCTCGGATGCTGTATGTGCTCCAGCAACAGGTAAGAACCATGATTTTAAACTGGGACGCATAGGAGTTTGGTTCATTGTGATGAATTTGTCAGAAACTAATTGAAAAGAGAAAATAAATTGGGTTATCTCTGAACTGCCAGGGCATTGTAGTTTAGATCTGAATTACGTGACTAATTTCCCTCATGGCTGGACAGAGAGGTGTACAAAATCACTGTTGGAAAATCTCAGATGCTACAGTGAAGTTCTGTTGTTCATTTATGGACATGGAACTAATTTTGACTGACTTGTTCCTTTCTGTCTCCTTTCTTGACAAACAGGTAAAAGAAATTCAGGACGATTTAGATAAACTGAGTCCTCATACAATCAAACATACTAAAAAGGTAAGATGTAATTATTCTTCATGCTGTAAGTGACTTATTGACAGTTTTCTGGATGATTGAGTTTGATTGTCTGTGGTGCAACTGAGCCCTCTACAGAAAGGAGATTTCCTTTGTATCTTACAATTTTTGTCTCATTCTCCAAGAAGTATGGCTCACTTGGCCTGATACTGCCTTTGCTGCTTCCCTCTTCTCCTCAGCACTCATCTGCAGCAAATGAGAGGAGGGTGGTCAGTCTTCTGCATTTCTGTGGCTTCTAACTCCTTCTTCATTCCAATTCCTTTTTGCAAGGAATTAACAATGTGTTCTACTCTTGACTGCTTTTTTTAAACTTCTGGTTGATGACACTCAGTCTTACCAGCCTTTTTTCTGATGTTCTCCTCTGCCCAGCTCCTTTCAGGGGGATGGCTGAGGTCATGCCTACTGTCTGGCCAATGTTGCCCTGTTGTTCTCTTGTGCTTTTTCAATCACCTCCATTTTCTTCTGTAACAAAACTTGGAGGATTGAGAATATCCTTGTTTGCAAATTAAGCTCCAGCAAACTGTAGGTGACTACAGCTCTGTGCTGGCATGGGTAGTAGAAACATCATGACCTGTTACACCCAGACTGTTTTACCTGAAGTCAGCGTGACATTGATAGGAGTACTCTTGTGAGGAATCTTGAGTAAATTACTTCAGTGCCTGTTTTGCTTTGTCTCACAAATGGCTTAATATCAATCAAAATTATTCTAAGACCGTGTGAAATTTTGGCAACAATTCTTCCAGTAGTACAAGTATCCATAGAAACTATAGTTATTAAAGCATTTATTTATTTTTCATTTTTCCAGTCTCAAGCAGTATCCAGGTTGGCAGCAGCACACAGAGGAGCTGTACGAACCTTGCAGGCATTTGCCAGTCAGTTTACAGATCAAACAGATGAGCAGATTCCTGCCCACTACAAGGAGCTGGGCAGTCTCATTCGTCAACTGTCTCTCTGCTCTGCCAAACTAGAAGGGGATTCTTCCATTTCTGAAGTTATCATAGATATTTTGCTGCAAGTTGAGGTGGGAAAAAACATTTGTTTTTGCTAAGGCAGGAAAGATGTAGTGAAATATGAGATTGTGTTCATGAAATGGCAGAATATATTACTGGTTTGGTTTTATTTTTTAAAGGGAGTATTTTCTAATATAGAAATGTACTTCTAATGTTCCTAAGTAATGGTGGTCTAAAAGAGACGTGCATCCTAAACACAGAAGCTATGTGCTGCTGGTCTTGTTGATGCTGTTCCTAGCTTTCTTGGCTCTCCTGGTAGAATGAGGACTGGTAGTGATTGTGGTCACAAAGCATCAATGTCTAATTCATTAGTCATTTTCAGGACCAAGAAGATTAATTTTATACATAGGTATGCATTAAGTGTTTATTACTCTGGACACCTGCTTTAGTCATTATCAGTGATGAGCACCTGAGCATCCCATATGGTGGTGGGTGCAGAGTTGTCCAGGCAGAAGATAAAGTTGTGGGTACAAGAGTTACTTGGCTCTGTGTCCTTCAAATATCTTTTTTAGTGATATCTGATGACTTATGCATGTCATTGGTATAATAGAAAAATTCTGATGCATGTTGCCTGCTGCATAAATTAAAGAAAGCTGTACCAGAGCCATAAGATACTTTCCTTAAAATACTGTTAAAACTGTAAAAGCTATGTCTTAATTTTAGTGTTATGACCTGCTTATATGAACAGTAAGAGTGCTAACTGCCCTTGTGTTCAATTGTTTTTGGACATTCTGTAAGCAAATGGTTTGCTGGAGTCAGTTGTAAATACAAAAATGTAAGCCTTTTCAGTAAGATTTAAGTTGATAATATGAAAAAGCTTCTACATGAACAAGATATCAGGAATAATCACCAGCTGAAAAAAAACCAAAACAAAACCAGACCAAAAAACCAAAAAAGCTCCAACTGCTTAGAATGTCTTGAATTTACTTTTCATTACATCAGATTCAGTGAGAGAGTAATTATAACTCTAAATATTTGGTGCAGGATCTGAATTCATTGCTGGAAAAAAACCAAACACAAAAAACAGTGAAGAAATGCATTTCAGCTTCTCAGGCCAAATCTCCAAGGAAGACTGAGACATCTCCAGCCAGAAGGCACCTTCTGTCTCCAAAAAGAAAAAACAAGCATCTCACCTTAAAGGGACAGCATAGACAAGACAGGAATCTCTTGACTGGTTTGTATTTTAAATAACTATTACATTTTTATCACTTAACTTGCCATCAGCAGTTCAATTTTTTAGTATGGTATTGTTGGTCAGAAGCTGGTTAGATGTCAGCAAATCAGTCTAACAAAAAACAGGCTGTGGTTGTTGAACTGTTCATACTGAAAGTTGTTCTGTGGCTTTGGCTCAGAATTCCCTTGATTGATTCAATTTCTCTACTTCTGGGAGCAGTGGTTGTTTTATCCTGGCCAGTTCATTACTGTTAATGCCTTTTGCACAACAGTCACACTTTTGTAACTAGAGACAAATTAATTGATGGTTAAGCTGAAGACTTGGGAGTTTTCACCACTGTCTTGGAATGCCACTGTTCAGAGTTGGCATTCTATATCGTTCTTTAGCTTTGGATATGAAAGGAGCTTTATTCTTTCTCAAGATGTTGTGAGATAAATTTACCTGAGGTATTTTGGCACCTCGTGAAAGCCACTGTAAGTTCTTGCATATTATATAAACTATATTAACTGTTTTTCTTCTTTGTGGTGACGTTCTCATACCTTAGGCTGGTTTGTAGTAGAATAGGAAGTATTCCCTGCTACCCCCAGGTAGCAAGAATTCCATATACCAAAATCATCTTTGACAGTCCAGGGAACCAGTATATAAACATCTAATGGTTTCCATGTGTCTTGCTGCCTAAAAGAGGATGCTTTGTTATCACTGTCTAGACCTCATATAGTAATTGCTCCCAAAAGGCTTTCCCATGATGTGCATAGATATGTATATTTTCAAATATCTCTATACATATAAATATGTATATGCACACAAACCCCAAACCTTCCTGTTCATCAAAACAATGTAAGAAAGGCAATTTCTTTAATACTTGTCAGGAAATACAAGGCTAGATTTTTTCATTTTGTCTTTGATTTTTTTTTAATTATGGTAGAGCTTAAAAGTTCATTATTAGGTATGCCTAGCATAACAGAGGTATCAAATACAGAAAAAAAAAGGCAATTCTTGCCCCTTTCAACTTATAGTTAACAGTTCATGTGTTATTTTTAGTATAGATAAACACTGACATGTTGCAAATATTTCAGCAGTTCAACAGGCAAACAGTTGTGCTCATATATTACACAATAAATACCAAGAAGAAAGCAGCCCACCTACTTCAGAGAGAAATGCCACTTTGCAAAGAAGCACAGATGCACTGGTGAGAGCTAGAGCTGTAAATAAAGAGTCTGTCCTTGAAAGTGGTGCTTTGAAGAAGAGAGATGTGTTATTGCCTGCAAAACCACAGGTATGGAAGTGATAAATCATTTATGCTGTCTTCTGCTTGTGCTCTGGGATTTGTTGTATAATGTAAGACACTGTCAAAGCTTCACACTTCCTCACAATATTGCTATTCTGAGCTAGGAGACATGGGGGATAAACTGTAGTCTGCCTCTTGTTTCTAGGGGTTATGACTGTTTTAGCAAATGTTTTTTGAAAACAGTGTTTACTTTCCTTGGAAATACACTCTACAGCTAGAAACAACAGCAGAATTGGTAAAAAATTGCTCACTGAAACTAGTTTTGTGTTTGAAATTAATGTGGTTTTTTTCAATTTGAAATGAAAGCTGAAGTATCTTCCTCCTGTGGTCATCCTCTATCACAAAAAAAATGCACTCAAAAGTAATGTGCTAATGTTAGTAAGAGAACGTAAGTTACTCAGGCTTGATAACAGAAATTATAAAACTTCACTATACAAGTTCTGGTTTCTGCTAAGTCCTTGCAACCAGAAAGAAGCTCCATAGTGGAAGCAAAACAATTCTTAAAAGACTAGGGCTATATTTTGCTAATAAGTGTGTTTTTGTTTTATTCCTTCCTCAGAATATCACTTTTAACTAGGAAAATCAAATCTGGCAGAGTAACATAGATGTATGCCTATGTAACTTCTACTGTTTCCTATCCCTGTGGATCAGTGGGGATCACAAGCAGGAAGGTTAAGCATTTCAATAATTCATATAGAGGGGACAAGTCTAAGTGACTCTGTAACAAATATAAATGTGGGAATATTATAGTTTTGTGGCTGAATACAATGTTACCTTAGAAACCTTCTATTTTGATTTAATAATAGTTAACATAGAGTCTAATTATGAAAAATCAAAAATAAGTTTTTTCCGCATGAAAAGCAACACTGGAAAAGTTGGAACTGTTTGTAAAAATAATAGTTGCAGGATTAAGCATATATTCTGTTCAGGCACAGCTATATTTCCCTTTAAAGCACTTGTAAAACCTTCACATACCTCAACTGCAGCAAAGCCAGCAGGCATGATTTCAAGACAAAGTCTGAAGCAAAATGCAAAATACTTTAAGAATTCAACATCTGGAATATGTGTTTTTAATGCGATCCTGTTAATTTTAAGGGGATGCTGAAATCTTTAAAGTCAAGACGGGCACACCCTCCAGGAAAGCATGCCCGGTTTCAAGAGCCAACTATAGCTTTCCAACTAAAAGAGAACAAACGACCTGTTAAGGAGAGCAGAATGCCTTCGAAGCCTCCACCTGGGTCTGTTTCAGCTAAGCGGTATGTTTGCAGTCCCCTGGCACCCACCTTTGCCCTGCTTCCCAGTGGAAAAGCTTTTGGGTCTGTGCTAGTGACTAGGACACAGTTGGCCTGGCTTCAGCCCAGTGGCACAGCACAGCTCGCTGTCATATAGCTGCCCTCCTTTCCTTTGGCCCAGAGCAGCCCCATCCCCTAAAGCCTGGGAAGAGCCAGGGCTTTAGTCTTTTGCCTGAGTTGCTGCCTGGAAGTCAAGGCCAAACTGTGCAAGGCAGGGCACTGACAAAACACAGGAGGAGGGGTGGGTATTCCCAGCACTGCGTTAAGGCAGTAAATATTATCTCCCTATTTCAGAAGGACAAGATACATATATTTGTCCCAGACAATAAAAAAGTGCAGGTTTATTTACTCTAAACTCTATTCAACATCTTGTTACAGACCTCCTGTTAGGGGTCTCCCATTTTAGGTTGGTTTGGGACTGGTGTTTGTGGCATTTGAAGCAGGAGATCCAGGTGCTGGATCTGTACTAGGCAGTGTGCATGGTAAGATGAGGAGCTCATTTCTCTGGACAGTATTCGTATATAAGCATGTAGTTCCTGTTTGCCAACAGCAGAAACATGATTCAAGGTCCCTCATTCTCAACAGAATTTTCTGGCTTATATGGTCTTAAAATCTATTAATTTTTTCTCTAAAGTTTCTTGTAAGTCTTCCAAACTAATACTGGAAATCACACCATTTCATTCTTCAGTTGTTAGAATGTACATTTTGTAACTCTCCATGCTACTGTGCTATTTTTGAAGACTAGCAAAGCTTGAAGCAAAAAATTCAAGAGCGATGAAGGTTCTAACTGACCGTTGCAGAGGAGAAATGGAAAAAATACAAAAGTTAAGGTAATGGCTTTCTTTGAACATTCTCATAGGGGGTGTCAGATTCTATATGAGCTTCTCCCCACTCCCAACAGTCCTCCTAAAAATACATTTATATAGTTTGGTGTTTTAAATTATTGTTGTCATACCAGGTTTCAGAATGGCATGGTCATTTGTTCTTTGTGCAGGTCACAAACTGTTTCTCCAGCCCAGTGTGCAGACAAAGCTGAGAAGAAGGCAGAGGAGTGGTCAGAGCCTCCAGTAGACAGGACACAGGTAGCACAAGCAAGCTCATGCCACTGGGTGAATGATGCCTTGAGAGCTGTCAAACATTTATAAAGGGGCAACAAACAATTTCTTTTCAACTTAATGCAAGTTACCTTCGTTTTGGTTTGGGTTTTTTTCTTTCTTTCTTGTATTGGGTTTGTGTCTTTTTGTTTTCTGTGGCATTTGTTTTCGGGGTTTGTTTTTTTTTAAGTAGCAGGTTGCAACAAATGCAGATATTCTGAGTGAAAAGCTATTGGATGATCTTTTGGAAGATACTGCTCAGGAACTGTGGAGCATGGATCAGCATGAGAGACTCCAGACCGAAGCCCTGCCTGTGGCTGACACTCATAGCCTGGAGTCAATGTTGCAAAGAATGGAAGAAATTGAAGTAAGATTTTCTGTCTTGGTTGGTCTCATTAGTGTCAATTCCTTATTTATGTCCGTACATTATAATATGTGTAAGTATCTACATTCTTAAATGAAGCAATGTCTGACTGGATCAGTATCTGAGATCAAAGGCCTGGATGGACTTTGTGCTTCCAGAAAACACAGTGTAAGGACAGAAGCTGAGTGATAATTTTGTTGCTGTAAAGTTGGCAGACCTGAGTTTGCATCCCATCTCAAGACTTTGTGGCTTAAATCATTGTGTGGGAATGGGAGAATCAGTGTGGTGATTACGTTGATGGTCTAGCAGATTGGAAATTATTTTAATATTAATTTTAATTTTTTCCTTTTGTGTGCTATAGAATCTCAGTATTCTAGTAGCATGACCACCTTGAGGAAATACGTTCTGGCAATCCAAAGTATTTCACAGTGCAACATGGAGAAGTCAGACAAATACATGGTTATCTGTGCCTTTATTCATCTTTCTATATAAATACTCATAAGGTTATAGTTTAATTGACTTGAGCTTTCTCATATATTGCTTTCTTAAAAAGTTTTCTTCAATCTGTTTTTTCATAGTTTCTGGTTTAAGTTCCATTTTGATCCTCCTGTTCTCTGAAATTTATTGTGACTTAGAGCTACTCAGTTTAGTGCCATTTACTTCTAGAGATCTGTTAATTAGTTGGAAGTGTGAAGCTGCAATGTCCTTGTCCCTGAGGCACTGGAGCACTCATTTGGATTCAGTGTTGGTGAGGCAGGAGCAGCTTGAGGGCCCTTCATTTGTTTGGCCAAGAGCTGTTGGTCTGAAATGGGGGGAGTTCCCGTGGGACTGGCGATCAGTTTTGTATTCGAGTATGGCATTTTGAACAAGATAAACGTGTTTTCAGTCCCCCACCCCTTTTCTCTCTTGTGTCCAGCCAAAATAAGCCTGCTTTGCCCAAGGAGGATCATGGCTTGCTTTGCTGTTAGTGATAATCAGTAGAGCTGAGCTGCCAGGTACGTGGTTGACTGACTGATGTCGTGTGTTCCACCACAGAGGTACCAGGAGGCTGTCCGCAGGAGAGTCACACAGATTGTCTACAGTGACTCCCAGTTCTGGGCCCAGGAAGACAAAATGGGTAATTGTCTTTTTTAATGCAACTTGGTTTCCCTATAATCTGTAGGTTTAAATTCAGGTGTTTTGAAATCAATGTCATTGGATTATGTGTGATCAAATAGCACCAATTTTTACTATAGGTGCTTCTTTCAGAGGACAGTTTCTAAGATGTAGTTCTAAAATCAGTACTTTATCAGCATTCCTTTTCTTTATGCTATGGTTTGATTGAGTAGCACAGTGAAGCTACATTGATTTTCAATTGGATCACATACAACTTCACTGAAACTGTATTGTTGAACACAAGTTGGAAAAATCTCACAGTAAAACTAGTGAAGATCTACTCCCAATATTTATGTATTCTTTTTCCATGTCTTGGATTTACCACTGAGTTTAATAGACTGAGCTATTTTTACAGTGGTGCTTTCTATCTCTCTGCTAGAAGTACCCACTGGCAGTGCAGATAAATACTACTAAAGGTAGTGTTTCTAAAATCTTCAGCTTTAATACACTGAGCTGAATTTATGTTTTTTCTCATTTTGAATACTTTACTTACCTGAAGGACTTCTCCTTAAAAGAAACAAAAGTCTTTGTGAGGACTTAACCTGCAGTACATGTAGTTTTTCTCTTTCAAAAAACCAATTTTAAATAGTATTTTCTTTCTTCTAGAACAACAAATGGCATCAATAGATGAAAAACTTACATCTCCTCACCCAGTTCAGATAACCAAATTAATCAGACACACAGAGCCGGAAGCAGACATTTTATTTGAAAAACCTTTGGACAGCACGTAAGTGGAATATTTGGCCCTACACTAAACTGTGGTTCATAACATCTATGTGACTTCATTACAGTGTTTTCATTACACTGACTTCAAAAAGAGACTTCAAAATTTAGTTCTATCTTGATGATTATTTTATATTTCCAGTGCTATTGATGAAAATAAAGAAGCAGAGGAGAAATTGCGGCCTGGAAGTGACATTCTGCAGCCCTTGCCTCTGAATTCTCTGCAGCAAACACATTCTGTGTCTCTCTCTGTGCCAAGCGATGTGCTCCAGAGCATCCTGGATTATAACAGCAGATACAAGCATCACTTAAAGCGTATTTCCCATGAGGTGGTGGGCAGTTTTGATCCATGGCAGATTGCTGAGAGGTATATGAACTGTCTTTGTGGTTTGGAAGTGAAAGACTGGAATTTGAAATCTGACTTTCTGAACCTTTTCCTTCTCTTTTTTTGCCCTCTCCCTTAGTCTTGCAGAGCAACTGACAGAAGAAGCCCTGTGTGATGTGGCAGCAGAGCTGCAGGATGTTTGTGAGGACTATGCAGAAGCTGTATTCACGTCGGAGTTTTTGCAGCCAGTGCAGTGAATTCTTTCCCACCTGCCCCATCAATGTCAGCCTGACAGGCTGTGAGATTTTCAGCACTGGATCTCCATCAAAGATTCATCTTAGTTTTTTTATAAAACCATTATAATAATGTTTTCCTTTTCAGAAAGGACTTCCTTACTTTTCCTTTTATTGTCTAATAATTTTAGCAAGCACATGCTACAGTGGGGTGAGGTCTTTGGGAGATGTGGCAATCCAGTGAAGGATTCTTAGGGCACAGCACAAAAAGATGCAAACACTTGTCACTGGCTGTAGTTGCAGGTTTGCTCGGGCTCTTGCAGTTGGCTTCAGAATGGAGTCCCTGAGTACCTCTAGGACATAACGCACAGGCAAAAGGAGACCTTTCAGTAGAAGCACGTGATAGAGATCTTACTTTCTTTTTCGTAAACTGGTCTAAAATGTTACATTTTTATCAGCATTTAATGATTTAGCCCCACATTCCTTTTTCTTAAGAATCCCATTGAAATCAAGAACAACAAAATAAATGAGCAATTGGCACTTTTGCAACATTAAATTAACTTGTTTTAAGTAATCAAGGTACTAAATTGGGTTATGTCTGGAGTCAGAGCAATGAGTGATAATTACTTACGTAGTATAGTAGGGAAATGCAAATTCAACCCTTAAGGTAACCCAGAGAACAATATGACAGTCTGTTGCATTTGTCAGTTTTTTTTCTCCAATACTGTTCAATCTATAACACCTTCATTTTAACCTTCTTAGATTATTTTTATTTCCTCTAATTAGAACATATATTTTAAAAATAATTTTGTTTCTATTGAAGCCTTGTTTACTATTTCCGTCGTCTTCAAATTTACATCAAAGGTAATAATGTAAATATTACTGTTGAAGTGGGGCTTTGCTGATTTCTGTAATTTCTGTAATTTAAAACAGCTGATTTCTAAAATTATAAGTTAAAATATTAAAGCAATAATGTCTCTATGTGTATATATGTGTATGAAATTATTTTGAAGATGTTTTAATTTTTAATAAGCAACACTTATTTATTATCACTGAACACAGTTTTAATTTAAGGTAACTTCCCTCTGAATCCATTTGGAGTAGCACAGCATATTTTATGATTCTATATATCCATGGTCTTTCTGTAGGATTGTTTTCTTTGGTGTCTTGGTAGCACCTTTGGGAAAGCGATCCTTGTCAAATCTTTTAAACAGGACTTGTGTCCAACAGCCGAGGCAATGTGGCTCGAGGGCAAACTACGGCATGTAGTAGCACTGTCACATATAGCTGGGGGAAAGTGAACCATAATTTACTTGCAGGTGGCTCTGGAGGTGGGAACTGGCTCTTCTGTCTACCTGTTCCACTTAAGGCTCAAGCAAAACCACTTAACTCACCATGTCCTCAGGTGTGGCTCTTGAATAAGCTGCTAAGCAGTACCCCTAGCAAATAATGTAATTATCTCTATACCTACCCAGCTGGTGTCGACACAGAGCCTGTAAGTTGCTTTAGGGCTTGGTTGCATTATGTTTTCTCGATTCTTTAATTGTAGGATTTTGGGGGCAAAACTTTCATTCACTGCCCTTTATTTGGTGGTGTTCTGACACACTGTAGCGACATACAATCCCTCCTAAGCTCTCTGCCAGCCTCCTCCCATCATTTCTACAAGAAGGATTGCAATTTAAGACGTTCCTTAAGATGAATTTTTCCCGGTTATTGGGGGTTCTGGAGAAGTTCGCTTCTCTACTTTCAGAGACATGCTGCTAGTGAGGCTCTTGAAAAGGGACGAACCCTGCAAGTTCCCTAATTCAGCTTTCAGCAGACTCTAAGCCAATTTGCCTATGGCTGACCTAAAAGGCAGCTTTGCAGTTGTTCAGCCACCGCATTGACACGGGGCTTGGCAACACCCGGAGGAATCTTGCTGTTAAAATCCAGAGCAGGCGCTGGCAGGAGCGGCTTGGCAGTGGCAGTGCCGCAGCAGCCGAGCCGTGCCCGCCCCACGCCCCGGGCCGGGGCAGGGACAGCCGGGCCCCGGACGGCTGAGGGCCTGAGGGGCTGAGGGGCTGCGGGCGGGTCCGGCACGGCGCGGGGCAGGAGCGGGGCGCGGGTCTCGGCCCCGAGGGGCGCCGAGACGGCGGGGGAGCCGCGACCCCTCCCCGGGAGGCGTGTCGTGAGGGCTGCGGGCGAGGCGAGCCCCGGGCGGAGGGCCCTTGCCGGCAGCGGCGAGGCGGGACCCGCCACCGAGCCCCTGCCCGGGGCGGGGGGCTGCTCGCCCCTCACGGCCGCTCTCTCCAGGCCGTTTATGCGCAGCCACGTCCCCGCGCTGGCCCGGCCCGGCCCGGCCCCCGCTCTCCGCGGAGCCGCTCACTGCGCCTTCAGCGACGGCGGCTGCGCCCTCAGCGGCGGGCGGGCGGCACCGGGCGGCGGCGTCTCCCGGCCGCGTCTTTCAGCGCCGCAGGCGAGGGGGCGGCGCGGGGCCTCTGCTGAACGCCGATGGGGCGGCGGAGAGCGGGGTGCCGGAGCGCCCAGCGGGCGAGAACCTGGCACGGCTGAGCGCGGCTTGGCTGCGATCGGGCAGCGCTGAAATGGCGAAAGCTCCGCTCCCAGGTAAGCGCCGAGCCCGCGCGGCGCGAAGGGCCGGTCCTGAGGGCAGAGCGAGCCCCTGGGGCGGGATGGGGCGGCCCCGAGGGCAGCGCGGGCCCGGGGGCGCGGCGGGAACGAGGCTGAGGCGCGTTCCCGCCCACCCGCGGCGCTGAGGCGGCTCGGGCTCTGGGGCGGCTCTGGGGCAGTTCGGGCTCTGAGGCGGCTCTGGGGGGGCTCGGGCTCTGAGGCGGCTCTGGGGCGGCTCTGAGGCGGCTCGGGCTGTGGGGCGGCTCGGGCTGTGGGGCGGCTCTGGGGCGGCTCGGGCTCCGCGGCTCTGAGGCGGTTCGGGCTCCGCGCCCTTCGCCGTCGGCCCCGCGGAGCGCTGGGCGCGAACTCGTGTGGACGAGGCGCGGGTACATCTGACCTCGTCGTCGATACCGAGCGCGACCCGCTCTGTTTTCGGCTCCCGCACCCGCGGGTCTGTGGGGCCATGGCCGCTGCCCGGCCTCCTGCCCGCGCCCCGCCGGTGCGGGTCCGGTGCGGGGCTCTGCCGGCTCCCGGGGAATTCCGCCTGGTCGGGCCGGTGCTCGCTGCCGCCCGCCCGGGAGGAACAGCCCGGGAGGCAGCAGCCGTGGTCGGAGAGCGGTACAGGTGTGCTGCTGGGTGGAATTCGACGAAAGCCTGCGCTGCGCCTTTCTCATTCGCGTAACTCGTGCTTCCGCTGGAGCCTGGGCAGTGCGGAGCTCGGAGGTCTCAGCTGGGGCTGGGACCGGGGCTTGAGGATGCTCAGCAGCAGCAGCACCCGATGTCCCGTGCCTAGTGGCGGGTGCAGCCTGAAGGAGGTGGCATATTTTCTGTGTGCACAAAGGCCAGAACAGATGAGAGTGCAGTTGCTGATGCAGAAGTGGTTTTCTTCTAGGCTGCATGCAGAACCCATTGCTGTTGCAGGTGAAGGCCTAACTGCTACGACTGAATGGTCAGTATGTGACACTTGCCTGATGTTTAACACCAGGTCTGGGTGCAGCTTTACAGCAGCATGGCAATATTAAAGCTAAACCCAAAAGAGTTGGTTTTTTTTTCAGCACTGTTTATTTCTTTTTTCCCCCAAAATAAGCATAGATTAATGGCAGCCGAGAGATGTAACACTCAGGAGCATGAGAGTATTAATAATTTCAGAGAATACAAATATAGAATTGAACTAAATGTTTCTTTTCTGTCTTTGAAAGATGAAGAAGTAATCAAATGGGGGGAAAATCTCTTTTTTTCCCCATTGGCATTAGTTTGCAGTCCTTTTAAGTTTGATAGGAAAATAAGAGGGCATTGCTTTTGCTTTCTGTGATACATGAGTAATGCAGCATGTAATACATAGTTTGCATGTTCAAATGCAAATTTTCACAGGAATTTTAAAGCACAGTACTTGTCTTGAATGTGATTTCACTGATTTCACTTTGTGATTTCACAAAGTATGTATTTTGAAAGAAGCTTTGTGATGTCACTACTTATTGCAAAGAAAAATAAGAATAGACCATTCACAAAGGAAGTCTGGAAGAAACTATCTGATCTAGGCATAGGGAAAATGTGCTACTTTTATAAACTGAGCCGATTGATTTTATCAATGTGAGCCGCAATATGCACAACTATAAAAAAGATGTTTTGCTTGTATGTATCCTACCTTGCAGCTGTAGCCTTACCTCAGATAGAAAGGAAGACCAGAACTGTAGTGAAAATGTGCTGTTTGCTCACTGTTGAATGACAGGTTGCTTGTAAAGGGCTTTTAGGCATGGTCCACACTTGACTCGTTTGAGTAGCCAGATCTCACCTGGTGAACTCCAGACCTTAAGCACTTGAAGTAGTCTCTGTGCAGAAATGCTTGGGCATTTCCAAGAGTGTCGATTGTAAAACCACATAGAGACAATTGCAGATCACTACCTTCCATGTCCCTGTGGGAGTCGTAGGGTAGTGCTTTTCAGCTCTGACTTAATTTTTAACAGAGTGCAGTGACTCAAAAATGCCAGAACCTCCTCAGAAAGGCGGAATCTCTGCACTATGAAAGTAGAGACTTTCAGATGTGTTGCAGGCAGTCCACCTACAGTCATTGCAGGAAAAGGTTAGAGAATATTCATATCTTCTCTGATTTTGGGGAGTCAGTTTGGAGGAGGTGATGACACTGCTGAGAGGGAGGGTGAAGTTAATGTCTGCTGTAGGGAAGCTGGCATCTGAAGTATCAAGAAACAGCTCTGGGAGATGTACCATGTTTACAGGAAAGTTTGATCTAGGATTTGAAGTCTGAACAGTCATGTTAAACCTCTTTTCTTTCTTCCTCCACCTCACTAGTAATCCTGCAAAGTACAAGATGGCAAATGTCACTGGTACCTTAAAATAGGGGCTTAAAGCCCTGCATGGCTTAGTTTTTTGATTTGTTACCTGAACTCAATATTCAAATACATGCCCATTCTTACCATCTGCTGCAGAACTGCCAGTGGTGGGATATACAGAATAGACAACCAGGGATTTCTCACTGTGAAATTGCTGTGAGATGGAAGACACTGAATGAGGAATGGGAGAGAGGAGCTGGTTGTGTTGGGCACTTCTGACCACAGTTGTATCTGGACTGCTCCATCAGTTAGACCTTTCACTTCTTGACTAGAGAACCTGCAATTTGTTTGGACTTTTTTCTGTCTGTAACTATGGCTGGCTTTGTCAGCTGTGTATTTTGACAGGGGAACTTGACATCTTGACTTGATCTACCACTTTTTTTGTTCCCCAGCCCCTTTGGCCTTTTATGTTGTCTCTGCCCTCCCTCTTGCCTCCCACTGTTATTTTTCTCCCTGTCCTCCTTTAGCCTCATGGTTTTGTAGGCCTTCCAGTCCATGTCAACCCTCAGCCCCTTCCTCTGAGTGTGCTTCATTTCAGCTTCAACTGATTTCATTTCAGTTCCAGTCTCTGATGCACATTCATTCTGTGATTCTGGATGAGTTCTCTGTGGCCCTGCTATCAATGATGGCACATATGGTTCATCCTTTTTGGTGCTCAGTGTGCAGGCAAGGACTTCCTCTGATCAGCATATCCCTCTGTCTTGTATGAGCTCCTGAGTCTTAGGAGTGCCTCCAGTAGGTAAATTCCCATCCTTGTAACATGCATCTTCAGTTTTGCGTTTTCCAAATAAGAAATAAAACATAACTAAAAAATAATAGTGGCTGAACTTGGTCTCCAGTAAGTCTTAACTGCATAGTCACTAGGTAACACTGTGTGGGTAGCTCAGTTAAATCACTTAATGGGTAGGCAAGAAGCATCTGAAACCAGCAAAACAGAAAGAAGTATTATTATGCAACAGCAGTCAGTAGCAATAGCAAAGGTCATTCCTCCTACCCAGCATCTCTATCCAAACGGAAAAATGACTTGTGCTTTTAAATTTTGTTAGGAAAACTGCCTCGACTTCAAATGGTACACTTCTAAAAGTGGAAATGTTTTAATCTGTGCAATAGAGTCTATTTTTATTATTTTTTTTAATTGAGATTAATTCAATCCTCAGTATTTGACTGTGTGAAAGACTGAGTTTCCAGTAGCTATGAGAACACTGTGTATTGCTTTGTCTCTACCTAGGTGTGGTGATAGTATTCAGGAATGCTTTCTTTAGGATTCCCTGTCCTCTGGCATGTGCTTATGTCTGGGCTTGATTGGAAATTGAAAAATGTTACTAAGCAAAAGATGTAGAAAAAAGGCTGAGCCTGCTGCAAAGCTTGAAATCTGTGATAGTATGACAGTGAAGTGAATAATATTGAATTAGTTTTACAGTAAAGCCCAGTGCTGTAATTGCATCCACTGAAAACTGCTGCTCATATCCCAGGCTGCTTGAATGCATCTTCCTGATGCATCCCTGAGGTCTGGTGTGAGCACACCTGAGCTGGGATGGCCTCTGGAACCAGCCTGTGATGCTGCCAGTCCACAAGGGGCTGGTACGACTGGCATTTGGGTCATCCTGCTTACTCCCCATCTGTCCTGATTGCCTGACAAGGTAGCCAGTCATGCGTGCATTGGTAAGGGGAAGACGGAGATGCTGGAGTGACTCTTAAACGGAATCTTCTGGAGCCTACTGTGCTGCTACTCTGCCCTCACAAGTATGTTTCAGGAATGAAATCGCTACTCTTTCATTCCCTAAGTGTATGTGCTGGTGCTGCTTTTGAAGTGCTTCTGTAAACAGTGATGTGATAATTCCAGCAATGGGGTTTGTTTCAGTTACAGTAAGTGGTTTTAAAAGCTATTTTAAAATGAGGAGAAGGCAGAACCAGTGAAGAAAGGTAACATGGCTATGGTTTCACAGCAGGGCTAGGCTTACTTCCTGCTGCATTTGAAAATTAATTTTCTGCTCATTAGATTCAGTATCAGATTCAATCCCTGTGCCTTGGCCAGGTGTGCTTAGAGGACATCATTTCCACCAGAAAATGTTCCTTCCTTTTTCCGAAAGATATTCTTGCACTCTCCACACGTTGCGCCTCCAGGTGTATGCCATCTAAGGACCTGGGGCCTGTGCTGCGTGGTGTTGCTTTGTGCTGTCAGACGTGATGCCAGTTACTGGAATGGAAATGTTAAGTAGATGCCTTTTTTTTCTCCTTACTTGATATGCATTTTAAATACTATCTTTACTTAACAAGTAAAATTGAAGCAGCATCTTTGGTACTGGTAGCAGAACGTGTGCTTACTATTGAGTGACAGTGGTGAGCTGTTCTGTCTTAGGATGCATAGGACTTACAGGATGAGTGTGTTTTGGACATCAGGCCTTCTAAAGGATACAGGAAAGTGATTAAAGTCAGGAATCAATAGCATTAGCTATTCAGTTTTCAGAGGAAAACCTTTGCTTCTTAAACTGTTTTGCAGAGCCTCTTCAGCCTTACTTTACTTCTTACCTGTTTTTCTGTTAGTCCAGAGAATGGTGGCTACAGACCAGTAGGGTCACTTTAATTCCTCTTGTGTTTTTGTGGTTTTTGTGTTTTTTTTGTTTTTTTTTTTTTTGTTTTTTTTTTTTTTTGTTTGTTTGTTTTTTTTTTTTCTCTTTTAGAATTACCCTCATATCACATGGAATGAAGTGTGATCATGCACTGCTTAATGTCATATCATTGCCACTCTGTAAAAAAAAGAGACATCTTTGGAAAGAATTTGGGTTTATGCCTCCTGACCAGAGGAAGCTAGAGCTAATTCTTCTCTTATATATACTTTTCAACTGCTGTTGATTTCTTATGGAACTATGGTAGAACAAGCCCTGCTGGTGTTTGTGGGTGAAAGTGGAATTGGCATTTTCCATGACTGTTCTGCTCCTTGGATCTATTTGTGGAACATATCAGAGATTGCATCATTTTAGTGGGTTGTTCCATCTCTGGATGGACAGCATTAGAAGCTGCTGATATGTGTGTGGGAACTGTTTTTTCTGCTGTTTGCTGGAATTATGTACAGTCACTAAACACCAAGGATGAAATTTGCCTCGCATCTGAATTAGGATGACGTGTAGAGAGGTGCAGTCTGGCTTGCCTTCAGCTGAAGTGCAAGTGTTGCATAATAGAACATGGAACTATTTCTGTAGCAGTTTTTAGTCAAAGTTCCTGGCTATTTGCTGCTTATCACAAGAGGTTGCTGCTGATTGTGATCTCTGGTTCTTCCTCTTATGGAAGCTGTTGTGCAGTATATGGATTTCAGTTGTGATCCTTATACATTGGGGTAAGGAAATCAATATCTAACATGCATCACAGCACCTCCTGTCAGGTCACCAGGTCACTGATGCAGCAAAGTACTGGTGAGATTCCAGCTATTTTTTGTTAAAGAAAAAAAAAACAAAATTTTTTTTACTGAGGAAAATCCCTGACTGTAATCTTAATTACAATTACATACAGTTAGTGCTAGCCTAACTAGAGTATCCAGCTTCTGTTCATATTTCTGCAAGGATGGCTCTGCTCTTGTCTTCTCCCTAGCTTTTACTGTCGCTCTCTGCTCAGGGCAAGCCCCTGCCAGCTCCCTCTGTGACAGGTGACTGTCACAACTTGCTGTTCTATGCAGAGAGAACAGCTTAGATAGGAAACTTTACTTCTGCTTCTTCTAGAAGAAAAGCACCTGTGCATTTCTATGGGCTCTCCTTCCACCTCTCGGAAGTGTTACACTTATATCCTACTGTCCCTCTGTCATGCTGCCCCAGCAGCTTATGGGGAACTACTGTGTGTTCTTCCAGTTTAACTATTGTGACTCGTAGACTGGTCATGCAGTGTTCAAAGCATCTCTACATGCTTTCCCCTTCTTTGATCAGCAATTGTGATACCAAACAACTGGGATGAAATGGAAGTTGCTACCCTGGGTGAAAAAAATTCTGAGATCTTGCTGCTAAGAGTCAGCTGACTGGTATGATAAAGGGTAGGTTCACTGCCATAGAAGCATAAAGTGTCATTACCAAGGAGCTCAGCTGTGTTTTGAAGTAGGGCTGGTCTTTTCATTCTCCGAACCAATATTATGAAATATATGCAGCAGTTGACAGCATAAATCACATCAGTGAGTCCAGACAATGACAGTGTCTAATAAAATCAAGAAATGTTAATAGAGTCCTCTGAAGGTGCCTAATGCTAATCTGCTGGCTCAGAAGGAAGCAAACTCAATAGGACCAATGTATTAGGGCAATGCAATGCAGTCCAGCCAGAAAATCAGTCTAGATGTGGAGAGCTGTTGCAGTGAGCTTTATGCAGATTTGTGCTGCTGACTGTGGTTATGTTTAAGCTGCTTCTAAATCGAGAAGCATTCCCAGTGCAATATAATAAATCTGATGCTCCCAAGATCTTTTCTCATAGCCAGAATTTATGCCTGGATATTTATGACACTTTTCCCTGCCCTCCCTTCGCATTCTACATCAAACTCCAAGGTCCCTGGAACCATGAACTTTTTTTGTGGGGTGAGTACTTTAACTAATTTTTAGCTAGGCTAGTGGCAGTTCTTGTCCAGGGAATTGCTGTTTGCTTTGGAGTACCTTTGGGGTTTTTACCATTTTTTATTTTTATAGCCTCCTCCCTCCTTTCGTTCTTCCTTCCTCCCTCCCTCGCTTCCTTCCTCTATTCAATTCTCCATATATCAGTCTGGGGGGTTTTTTTGGTGCCTTCCACCTTGTGCTTTTGAAATTTTGGAATGCCTGCTCTTCCAAGCATTGACCCAATGCAGACTTTTTTTTTCATTTGAAGTTGAGAATAGTGTTCTTTCTACCACTATTTTGATGACTATAGTGGTGCATTTTAGGATAGATATGTATCTGAATGGAAGGGCTCCAGTAGCTGCCAGATATCACTGGACACATTGCCAATACATGCTGTACTCTTGTAATGAATTCTCACTCCTTAATAACCATTTTTAAAAACCATATTAAAAGGCTATTAATTGATTGTTATTTTTACTTACTTCTTAATAACCATTTTAACCCTATTAAAATGCTATTAATTGGTTATTATTTTTATTCACATCTTGGCCAGCTAAAATCTGCTTCTTCTTACCACCCTTCACTTATATTTCTGATTAATTCAGCTATAGGTGGAGTAAATGAAGAACAAAAGGCTGTGACCTAGTGGTGGCATGTTTTATCCAGAATAATACAGAAGGATGCATCCTCTCTTTGAGTTGCTCTTTTACTACTGAGAGAAGAAGAATGCTTTTGTGGCCAGGGGCTCAGGACATTAGAATCAGGTCTGATGTCATCAATTGTGGAAGTGAATAAAACGAAGGACACTATTCTGGTGGGTAATGAGTGTCCTTTCTACAGCAGTGTTGTTAGGGGTATGTATGGTGGATTCGATCCCTGGTTCTCCACTGATCGTGGGGAGACTTTGTTGTTAATATAAGGAATATCTTTTTGCCACTTCTTTCTATTGTTGGGTTGCTTAGATGTAAGGAGAATTCAGATATTTAGACAAGTCTGGTTTACTAACTACAAATTAGTTTGAGTATGATAATCCATTAGGACCATCTAAGCTGTCATGACTATAACTGTTACTGTACCTGTTCTAATGTGGTTTTGCCTTCCTGCCTTCAAATGGCAAGCTTCAAATGAAAGCCCCAGGCTCCAGCACGGCAAACTCTCTGATGAAACCATTTCAGTGAGTGAGAATTGAGTAGCTTGTCTGCAAATCTGTGGGCCAAATAAGATGGCACTTCTTTTAGGAGTTAAATTGAATTAAAATAAGAGCTACTGCCATGTCCTGGGGAAATGCTGCTTTGTGTCTTAGAAACAATGTGCAAATTAAGTGTTGGAATGGAACAGCCAGATGAATTCAACAGGGAAGAATCTATCTTTTGAGTTCACTGCATTAGCTGAATGCAGGGCTTATCTTGAACACAAACTTGTTTTAATGACTTTGGTTAAGTGGAAGTAGTTTTTTGCTACCCTGAGAGCTCTGGCTGGCTGACAGTTGAGATTAAAGTGTGCGTCATGATGACTGTCCTCCTGAGGCGCCTACACAAGCTTCATTAATGGGTTGGGGTCGTTTCTTGAGCAGAAGAGAGCATTCCCTTGAGTTAATGTGAGTCTCCTTGCATTTCCAGCTGGCCCATGCCCATTTGGTGGTGCTCAGCGGCACATGCAGAGTGTTCTCAGAGACTCTGTAGAGAGCTCCGATGATGAATTCTTTGATGCACGAGGTGAGTACACTTTTTTGTTCTCCCCTCTCCATTTTTTCCCCCAATTTTGCAACAATTAACTAAGCTCCTTCATGGGTGAACTGACAACATTGTCCTCATCGGACAAAACCTCCAGCAGTTCTTCTGTCCAAGATTTGTGAATGGACCTAAATTTACAGGAGTTTGGTGATGTGCTGGGGTGGATGAGTGAGCTGCGCTGAACTGAGTCTGGCATCAGAAGCAGCAAGATACTGCCAGTGCAGACTTCATGGGGTTGGATCCAGGTCCTTCCCAGCTCAGACTATAAGGTTATAATGGGAGTGCTTTTGTTCACAGTTCCTGGTTAAGGCCATGAGTGTCCATGTTACTGATGGCCAACTTTTAAGACCAATGTCTGGTTTTCTACCCTATCAGAGCTTTCACTGGAGGGACTGGGACTTCTGCTTGTTCAAGGAGCAGTATTTGAATGCTTGTGGATTTCATGACAGGATATCCTGACTTGGAAGGGACCCACAAAGATCATTGAGTTGAACTCCTAAGTGAATAGCCCGTATGGGAATCTATGGCACTGTGCTCTAACCAGCTGAGGTAACTGCAGCACTCTGTACATCATCTGTGAGGTCCTGAATCTTGACATGCTCGGTAACATGCCAAGTTCTGTTCTGAAGTGAGAGAAGAATCTGTAGGTTGTGTGCATACACAATCTCCCACCTCGAGTGGGAGACTGGGGCTCTGGTTTTGGTTCTGTTTCCAGGAACCCAAACTTATGCTTATCTGACACATTTCACCTGCTTTTTCTGAAAGAGTTTTCCTTAAATACTTAAGTTTTAATGTCAAAAGTAGTCTATGTAGTCTGAAATGCTTGTAATGACAGTCACTATCATTTTTATAATGGTAACTGGAAATAAAAAGTCACTGCTATGTAAAGATAATGAACAACATCTGTTACTGAGTTGTTAATCTCCTAATAACAGACTTTTAGTGAGAGATAATAATATGTGATAAATTGCTTCTATGGATCAAAATTAAATGTGCATGGGAGACATCTAAGCATGAAGAGAATGAGAGATGGTGATCTCTTCCCACTGGGTATTCAGTGAGACTAAGATGCCCAAATTGTTTAAGCTGCATTTAAGTCTTAAGCTTTAGTGAGTGGAGGAGTTGGAAATAGAAAAGAAATATACCCAATGCTGATTTTCCTCCACACTGCTTTTGTGCTTTGCAATGCTCTACCATGTGCTTAAAATAGCTGTCTTGATGATTTCAGCAATGTTTCCAAATTTCATGTGAAGCTGCAGTTGTAACTTTGAGCACCAAATCATACTTCAAATTTTTTCTCCAAAAAGAGAACTAATGATGTTTCAGACATTCTAGATGGCGTAGTTTTCTTCGATGTGGATAGATTGAAAGTGTGACTAGATTCTGTCTTTGGGAGTGTGATCACTTACTGTGCTTGAGGGAATATTCTTTTGAATCATCAAGACCCATTGTTCAGTAATGCTTTGAAGGTCAGTTTGATGCCTGCATTGTTGGAGTTGGTGAGGCATGCGTTGTGGACTGAGAACAAGAATTGCACTTGAAATTTGCTGGACATACTGAGTCGACCCAAAGTATTTCAACGTTTAGATTACTTGATAGTTGCCTTGCAAAAATGCTCTTCAAATCAAGTTTTGTTTAGATATATTTTCATTTCTTCATATCCTGTCACTGGTCACCAGAGAGGCATCAGCACCTCCCTCTCCATAGCCCACCTTGAGTAAGTTGCAGACTGCGATGAGGTCTCCCCTCAGCCTTCTTTTCTCCAAACTGAACAAACCAAGGGACCTCAATCATTCCTCATAGATCTTGGTCTGGACACCTTTCAGCATCTTGGTTGTCCTCCTCTGGATTCTCTCCAATAACTTTAGATGTTTCTTGTATTATGGCACCCAAAACTCAACACAGGACTCGATGTGAGGCTGCAGCAGAGCAGAGTGGGACAGTCACCTTCCTTCAGCTGGCTAGGGAGCTGTGCCTGATGCACCCCAGGATACTCTTGGCCCTTTTAGTTGCCAGGATGCACTGTTGACTCATATTCAATTTGCCATCAACCTAAACCCCCAGATCTTTCCCCAGGGCTTCTCTTCAGCCCCTTCTCCCACAGTTTGTGGGTCTAACCAGAATGACACTATCCCAGGTGCAGAATCCAGCACTCACGCATGTTAAATTTCATATGGCTGGTGATTGCCCAGTGGTCTATTCAGATCTCTCTGCAAGGCCTCACTACCCTTGAGGCAGTCCATAGGTCCTCCTAATTTAGTGTCATCTCTGCTTTCTCCCAAACAGCCTTTCAGAAATAAGTGTTTAAATGTCAGGAAAATAAATGTACACAGAAGCAAAAATACTAGCAGAAGGCGCAGAAGGTGTTTCTACATTCAGAAGCTCTCTTGATAATAAGGGAGCTTGTGTCTTTGGTAGAGGAAAACATATGTGTGGGCTGAAGTAATAGGCATTATCAGTAGGTTAAACTTAGCACCAAAGAAACAAGAGGAGTGTGTTTGTGCTGGAGTGAGGGAAACATGTCCAGGACAGAGAATGTGCCTTTCGCCTCCTAAAAATGCGGTAGCTTGATACCCTTTTCCTGTCTCCAGCATAACATTTTCTGCAGTATTTCTTACCTATATTTCTCACCCATTCTCTGTTACTTATACAGAGTGCTTCATCAGTGTTTGATATTCTTGCAGCTGCACAGTGCAGCTGGAGTTGAGTACTATGGGGTTTCTTCGTGGGAGAATCTGGAAGCTATCCCACATCTACCCATGTGTAATTTATACTTCATAGACAGGCTGAAGTAGGAAACAGTGGGCACAGCAGTCAGTACCATTAAAATATAACATTAGTGAGCTGCTTTTGTATTCTGAAAAACAACTGGGGTCAAATCTCAGTGTCTGGAACAAAGAAGTTTCTGGCAGGCAGCCTTGTAAACAGAGAATCAAGCACCTGTGTTTGAGTTGAAGCAGCTGTACATGTTTTGACTGTTGATTCATCTGTCATGGCTAACTACTTAATTTAGTGAAATCCATATGGAAAGGAAGAAGTAGTATTATACTGTTTTATATTGCCTGGCTTTCGTTTCTTGCTTTCCATGTGACATGCCATAAGTTAGGCAGGAATTTTACAGTGTCAACATGTAAATAAATAAATTATATTTGATGCAGGAAACTACCTTGTAATTTTGTGGGGAACCAGGCCTCTCAGGGTGCTGCAGAGGGGGTGGTGGGTCTGGCACTTCCCTGGAGGACTCGGGTCCCTGAGGGGGTTGGCCAGTCCCCCTTACCCCAGTTAAACACTGCCTGGTACCTTAACTGTCTGCTTTGTGATTGGATGTTGTTTTGTACCCCAGTTCTGTCCCCTGATTGGCCCGTTTTGAATCCCTTCCCTGATTGGTTGGTTTTAGGTCTTTCCCTGATTGGTCCAAGTTTCAATCCCCTAATTTGTTTATTAATGTACCCTCTGATTGGTTCCTTTTCTCAACTGTTAATCCCATTGGCTGTTTATGAAACCCCGCCCCTTTTATGACTGTATAAAACCCCACTGACTGAACACCTCGGGGTCTTCGAGTCATCAGCAGGGGCGGGATAAAGAAGATTCTCGGAGATCATCTTTGGCTCCCAAGTGATTCCTCTGCGTCTCCTGAGATCGCCTCCACCAGGTAGCGGCACTTTGGCCATAAGCCCGGTTAGAGCTGATGGGCTTTTCCCTCACAATTGAGCTGAAATCACTGCACTGGGGTGCCTGTGCCACCTGGACTGAGGCTGCCTCTTTAGAGGCAACTCGCTAGGGAAGGTCGCTGCCCCCAGAAGAGCTAGCCGGTGGCCTCGGCAGGGTGGCGACATAATCTAACTCTGATCACAGAGTTAAATATACCTGTGATCACAGGTGATGAAAATTACAGCTGAATACATCCTCACAAAATTATCAGAATACTAAGATCCGTGGTTGACTAACGTTTTTTCTCAGCTTTGAAAAGCTGCTTAGGTTGTGTTTTGTGCTTTCAGTTTTTCCTACCCCACTTCCTGAATGGGATCTCAATAAAAGAGCTGCTTCTCTGTGCTGTGAGTTTGGTTCCATTCCGTTATGTCTATGTGTCCCTAGATGAAAATGTAAAGCTTTATGTAGCACAGGTGGCTTTGATCAAAGGGGAAAAATATTCTTTTCCTGCATGTAGTCTATGAAGCGTATAGGATCACTATGAAGCATATGAGTAGACAAGAAGCTTTCCTGGACAGTCATGCATAACCTGTTACCTGTTCCCCTTAGAGGTCTAATGAATGTTTATTTCTCTCTTGATTACCAGTTCTCACCCTGTTATTTTTCTCGTTTGTCACAGCAATTTATTCTATTCTTTTTCCTCTTACAGAAGAGGTGGTGGAAGGAAAAAATGCGATTCTCATAGGCATGAGCCAGTGGAACTCAAATGACCTTGTTGAGCAGATAGAAACAATTGGGAAGCTTGAAGAAAGTCAAGGTAATGTTTAGCTTTTATTACATAATTCTTAAGAGTTAACAAGAACATCTGACTGCTGAAGCAATTACATTTTAGATACTATGTAAGTACTTTACAGAAGTAATGTCATTTTACAGCATCCTGTAGCTAATAGATTTACATAGATATGTAAGTAGCATTTTAGTACTGAGAAATGAATTACAGTGATCTCTTTCAGGAGAAAACTTTGGCAGACTTTTCTTCCACGGTGCCCTTTGTGTTGGACACTTAGGGAAGAGTTTTAAGAGATGACTTTTAAGGGTTTCTGATGTTCAGAAACAAGGCTGATAATGGGATGGAGTTTTTTGCATTATACCGTTGAATAACTGCCACAGAGAATGTGAGGCCCACCCAGGGTTGCATGGGAGATACGTGCAAGCAGACCTCTGAGTTACACTCCATCCTTCTTCATACAAAGGGTTTCTATTTTCATTTAAACTACTTCTCTGTGATATTTTGCAAAAGAATTTTTATCTGTTTTTTTTCCTTTCTTCATTTCTGTTCACGCACACCTGTTAGAAACTTTAGAACCAGCATACCTGACTCAGAACAGCCAGTGGATTGATCTATGCTAAGATATATCTGCATTCTGATACTGTGTCACTTGTGCTGCCAGTGTACTGTTGGGTCACAGTTCGTTGTGCTGAGTTTGACTGTTCTTAATAGAGATGTCAGGCAAGGACTGAAGTTGTTGAGAACTGGGCTAGCACAAGTCTGAGCCAATGCTACATGTACTCTATCTCATGAAGCCAGAACGTGATTTCACTGTTTCAGCAGTGTGAAAGAAAGCAGAATTCTGTCTGTAGAGCACACTGACAGAAATCTAAGATGCACCCTTGCTAAATACAGAAAATAACACAAACAGCAATCAAGCTGAATTAAAAATTCATACAACTGCATAAATTATGTTGATGCAGAGGCCTTTCTTGTTGAACAAAGGCATTTTCACACACCATAGTTACACATTTAAATTCGTTCTGGTGCAAAGTATTCTGCCATTACATTAAGAGAAACTGCATGTATTCACCACTAGGAACAAACGTAATGGTTTTCAGTCCTCCAGCTATCTTGAGATCATATCCTTACTTTAAATACATATTGTTAGTATTTATAAGTTTGAAGTTACTGTTGGTTTGTTTTTTGTATAGTGCAGTGAAGGCGAGTTAAGGTGAAGAAGACTTTTCATATACTTTGAATATAGTATATGCTTTATGTTGCATGGTGGGAAATGAGATTTCTATACATGTTAATTTGCACACTGGGCAAATACTTGTTGCAGAAAAAAATTCATTCAATTCCAGCCAGTAATCAACATGTAAACTTAAACCTATGTCAGCATTTCAAAGGGTGAAATCCTGAGGAAAAAATGCTGGAGTATGCATTATCCTTGAGGTCAAGACATGTTTGTTTGAGACCAAACCTGCATAAAACTTCAAATAAGGTCACGTGAATACTAGGGTTGTCCTCTCTCCCTCAATTGCTGTCTCTTGTTATATTGGCCTTTTGTAAATGTGGGCTTGAGAGCTGGAAAGTATTATAAGAGCTTTTCTCTTTTCTCTCACACACAAATTGTGAGAGAATCCAGAAACATCTCAAATGAATGAAGAGCTCCTTTGCTGCTGGTGCCCAACTTCATGACCATATTTACATGTGGCTCTGCTTTTGATCTTTCTATGCTTTTGCATTTTTAAATTTTTGTTCTAATTTTTTTGTTTGTTTGTTAAAGAGCAGGAATTGACTTACAGAAGTGTGTGGTGTTAACGAAGGTGTTTCCTTTCATCACATTTCTCTCTGGGAACATTGTCCATTACCTTCCTGGAGTTCACAGTGAAGTGTCAGTTCTTTATTCCTAAAGCTGTGTTCATAAGCACATGTTGTCACTAGGTCCCAACCCCTTCCCTTTCAGAGATCATACTTTTCCCATCTGGCCTGGTCTGGTAACTGGAATTGTGGAGCATTTTGAGTTGAGGTCCTCAGCTAAACCCTGTGTATTTCTTCTTCTCTTGTGTTCTGTAGTAGTCATTTATCAGATCTGGTAGCATGTGTATGTGTAAGACTCATTTGATGAAGAAACTGTGGAACTTAATACAGGAGCTGTCTCATGCTGTGATTCTCAAAGCAGGATTGGGCTCAGTGATGCATGCCATTATTTTCCTATAAACAGTGCAGCTTGCAAAACTGCATCTGCAGTATATTTACAGTATTCTTTCTCATTTGTTAATAGAAAGCATATGTCACAGCCTTCATGTGAACATATTTCTTTTGATGGATTTGTCATTATAAAGGGCTAGCAATAGTGCAGCAGATGGCAAGAAATGGCATCATTTCTCATGAGAGCGTGATAATGGAAATTGCAGTTTTCTTTTGGGCCTATCACCACTTTATGCTTTGTAGCCAACACAAGTTCTTTTTTTTTTTTTTTTTCTCCTCCTCTGAATCTCTCCCTAATTAACATGGAAGAATATTAGGGATATTTGAAATGGTCTGTAGAATAAAATAAAAGAGGACCTGGCTTGATTCTTAGTATGGGTTGGAACTTTACCTTATGATCTCAGAAGTTTAGGAATGATGATACGAATTTTTTTCTCCTAGATTCAGAGTGCAAACTTTTTTTTTTTTTTTTTGGGTCATGTTTTAAACCCATGCCTTTCATGCCTGCTTTGGGGTATTGAATCATTCAGTGTTTTTCCTTTCACCTGGCTTTCTTGTCGTGGTGATCTTGAGATCTGATGTACTCCACATGAAGAGACAGGGCAACGAGTTACTTCAGGCAAAGATGCAGAACTTGCTTAGTGTCTCTCTGAATCACTGGTGAACATGTATTGTTCTGTTTGTCTACAGGATTTCTTGTGAACAGAACTTTCTGTCTTGAAATTAGAAATGTGCCTTAGATGTCTGTAAAAGATGTAACAGACAAATACTTACATGACTAATATGTCTCTTTTCCTTTCAGGTGAATTATATAGAACCTCTTTAAGAAAACAAAGGTTCCCTGCACAAAGCAGTATTGAAATACATGAGGACAATGAGGTGAGATTGTTTCCTATAACAAGCTGTGCTGATTTTCAAGGAGTAGACATGAAAATACTCTCATATTGTGTTATGTAATTGTAAAATCATCTAATGGTTTAGTGTGGTTTTCCCTTGTTTAGTAGGTTTGCATGCAATCTCTGAAAATCATCACAAGATTTTTAGACATTGCATACTTAGGTGGAAATAGGACTCAGTTTTCTGACCATAAATTGTTATGTCTACTTAGTACTTGACTGGAAATGCAGGTTTTGTGAAGCAGATTCAGCAGCAGTCATGAATTTGATAAAAACAGAATTGCATTTTTTTAGAAGCAGGAAAGAATCTCAACATGTTGTGGTCCTTCCAGAAAACTGATTAACATCCTCCATTCACACATAGGAGAGGTAATGGAAGTGTCTACCCTTTTTGAAGAATTCGGTTCCACAGCCCCCTTAAAATGATGACAGTCATTGATTGACTTCAGATGTCCAGTCGATTAGTCCTTGAGCACCTTTTCTAAGTCATGCCTGAGCTACTGCTGAGAGATAAATTAATTTTATTCCCTTTGAGTCTTCTGTGAAAGATACCAGTTAAATCCAGCTGAGAGACTTCTCAAACCAGTGACTTCAGCAATATTGACCCACTTGAATTTTTCCTTTTTGAAGCTTTCAGTCCCACCAACTCCTCTGCAGTGCTGCTTATTTACAAGCAGGCATTGTCCATGGAAGGAACTACATTTAGCTTTTAAAGGGAATTATTAAATTTCTCTTCTGAAAACTGGAGTGAAACCTTTTGGAGAAGAAAATTGTAAATCAGTGCATGGAAAAGTGGAATCTGAAAAATGCTTGTATGATTCTCCTGTATATAGCAGAACAAGTCAGGTCAGCAAAATGCCTTCACAATGAATACTTCTACTGGATACTAAAATTGATGGGCTTCTACTTGATACTAAAATTGAACAGAGATAGTGGAATAGCCTACATTTCTCTCATTTTCAGCTGTTTCTCTGTCACCATTATACAAGTGCTAAAGTTTCCCATTTCCCTTAAGAATAAACTGTCCAGAACATTGCCTGATTCTGAGTAAATCACCGAATCTAGCATTTAATGATCCTTAGACAAAAAAACATGACTGTTGCTTTTGCAGTGTGTTCATATTTGGTCAGGAACTAGAAATCTTCAGGAATCATGTCATCCAAAGTGAATAAGAAAATAGCAGTCAAGATTTAACAAGATTAAAAATCCTAATCTTTTAGTGTATTAATGAGTTCTTGGAGTGCACATGAGTATCAAGGGATAAAGAGGGAAAAAAAGGTGAAATTGTGAAACACTCAAAATGCTTTTCCGGTTTCAAGTAGGAAATACCTTGGTTATTCTACAAAACATGCCAGTTGTTGTCTGTGTATGTGCCTATTCACACAGTCATAAATTTGTTTGTGAGTTTTATGAATATTAGCAATGATGCATGTTTTTAATTTTTCAGTAAGTGTCTTTCATTTTTAGAAGAAGATACCGATCTCAAAAGTCTGAGATAACTGTATCATCTGCTTTTGCTGAATGTTTTCATTGGCAGAGAAAGTTAAATTTGTCTTTTTTGGACTTGTGATGATTTGAATGAGAACCTTGCCAGTAAATGAAGCAATCGCTAGGATACCTAGACAGATGATTGCTTACGCTGCCTGTGGGGGTTGGAATTTTTCTCCAGTCTCAGAGTATTTAAAGTAACTTCCGATGTACACAAAGCTGTCTTAATCTGTGTTTATCTGAAACCTACATCTGTGCTGCACAGGGTTTGTGCCAGAGCATAGTGGGCTCTCTATGATTCAGACATACTTGAATTAAATAGAACACAGGACGTGCACATGCACACACACACACACCCACTCCAGTGAAAGCAAATATCACAAAATTATCACAGTGGAGGTGGGAAAAGAAAAATCACTGCTAACATTGACACCAAGTAAACTAACAAAGTCCATAAAGATGCCTCCTTCTTTCCTATTTCCTGTTTTTCTTGTAGGAAGGAGTTCAACACCAGAACTGCAAAACTCATGTGTTAATTTTGATCCTACATGGGGGGAACATATTAGACACTGGAAGTGGAGACCACAGCAGCAAGCTGGCAGATGTCAACACCTTCAGTTCTGTGTTTGAGAAAGTGACCCGAGCCCATTTCCCTGCCTCTCTGGGCCACATCTTAATGAGACTTGTTCCCTGCCCAGCAATCTGTTCTGCAGCTTTCTCTCTTGTTTCCAGGTAAGTTGATTTGCATTCCCTGGTGTTTGGTTATGCATTGTAGTTTTGAATGGTTTTCTGTGACCCATATATTTCATAATGAAATTTTGTGAATAATTCCTAATCTTTTGCTGACTGGAAGACTTGCAAGCATCTTTCATCCTTTTCATACACTTGCATGCATCCATTCATCAAGTGGACAAATTTGTTTTAAAAAACATTTTTGTTGGATGTATCCACTTCAGTAGCTGCTCATTCTCAGCTGCTTTTTCAGTCTTGAAATTCACTCATTGACAAGAGAATATTTTGAAGTAACATTACTTTCCGTGACATAAATATTTTAAATGGCACGACAGAGAAAGGAGAAAGAAACACATACTCCCGCGTTAACTCTTCTACAAATGCAAAGCAGGATTAACTGCAGAGCTCTGGTGAGGGGAGGAAAGAATCAGATTTTCTTGATTTCTGTTTTTGTAAGCAAAGCGGCACTTCTCTTGGTTTTGTCTGGGGCTTGCCTAGGTAATGGTTGCTTCTGACTTTTCTTGGATCTCTAAAATCTCCAAGTCAACTCACTAAGAGAATCTGGCACACACTGATGTGCCTTCCATCTTTAGCTCTCTGTAAGTTGTTTTCCCACTCATCAGTAAAAATCAGTCAAGACATGATTGACAGACTTCCTGAGAAACTTGCAGGGTGCACATCCTGCAAGCTGGGTTCTATTAAATTTAAAGTTGATGTTCTATCAGATTTAAGGTTGCATTTTCAATTAAGTCATCTCCTTTTTGCCAGATGTTACTATGCAAACATTTACTGTGATTTCAGAATGTGTGCAGCTTTGTTTCATCTTTGTGAAAAGATTGGACCCTGGGAAAAATTGCTTAATATGCTTTTGAACAATACACCTGTCACACTTGTGTTCTAGGGAACTATTCCATTACGATGGTTGGATTCTGCTCTCTGGTGTAGTGAGTTATTATATGGGGGGAAAAAAAAGCTGAAATGTAATCATGTCATTGCCATTCAAAATTAGGTCTAGTTGTACGAAAAACAATTGCACCAAATGTGTTTAACTACAGAAATACCTTCTAGTGTGATCCCATTCACCCAAAACAGTAATGCCTTGTTTTTTTAAGGAGTTGAATCCTTTGAGATAATGATCCTTCCTGTGTTCGCTCATTGTGAACTGCAACAGACCAACCCATTTCTGTGACTGCCCATTCTCTAATGCTGTGTGCTGCTTCTTGCAGTTTTCCTGATGATAACATGTCCTTTTCTAGCCTAAATCCCTACAGCTATGATGAAAGCTGTCTTAGCAGCAGTGAAGACCACATCCCACTGGCTGCCTTGCCTTTGCTGGCTGTTTCATCTCCTCAGTACCAGGATGCAGTTGCCATGGTGATCAGTAGAGCCAATCAAGTTTACAACGAGTTTCTCAAATCTACTGATGGGGCTGGTTTTAATGGACAGGTAGGACTATTCTCTCTTATATAAAAGTAAAATTTCTTCAGAGTAAGGCTGTTTCATTTTAAGCCATTGTGTTGAGGGGTTTGAGTTATGAGTGTGGGACACTACAAATACAATGGATGAATGAATGTTAGCATGGCATCACCTACACAAAATGCCTTCTCAGTGTCAAGGCAGGCACTTCTGGAATCCTATGCACTATCTCACGTGGATTTACTCAGCTGGTGGAAGACTAAATGCATTCTCCCACAAGCCTTTTGGCTCATAACCTCTTACTTTGCTGTGGTATGGTAACCAGAGTATGTAGTGAATATGCCAGCCTGAGACAAATGATCATCTGAGTTCTTCAGACATAGCTGATGGAAAAATTGAGGCATGTTTAAGAACCTAAGAAATCCAATACTGAACTATTATTTCTTCTTTGCCTCCATCACGATAGTAATAAAGCAAGTTCCAGTAAAGAAACATAGAAGACAAATACTCAGTTGCTAGCAGTGTTGCAGATTTCCTGTCTAACTCTGGGGAAATAATGTGATTTTTCTGGTGTGACCTGCACACCAGTGAGGTCACCTACAGGTTTCTTTCAGCTGACAGTAACTGTCAGTTACTGTTCCTGCGTCACCATCTTTAGTCTACAAAACCTCCTGCTTCACATAGAAATACGATACTGATACCCTGATTTACTGATACTATTTTGTAATGAGGCCATCTACAATGGCCATAAACATCCACTTTCCTTAAGTACAGTGACCTCCACACTTCAGAAAAAGAAAGAAAATGCATTTAATATAGAGTACAGTGTAAACTTTGAAGGCAAGCATGTGTCTTTTTACACAAATTCTTTTCCATGGCACTAATAAGATTTTGCTGTGGTATATCAGTATCTTTAGACTAAAATTTGGTTGGAAGCCATTTTTATGATGCATAGTAAACTGTTCTTGGTTAAAGCATAAAACCAGCCCAGCTGCAGTGACAGAACATTATGAAAGGTGAAATTATGTAAAGAAGAATGATACCAGTTACAAAAATAATGTTTTCTCAATAGAGCTTCAGTGTAACGATTTTTTTCTTTGACAAAGCTACAAAAAAGTCATCATCTCATGTGGGATGGGGAAGTGTTCAGTGGAATTGGCTTGTGAGGGAGATTCTAGTGTACCATAAAATTACTCCTGAATTCCCAGTTTTAGTAGGGTATGTATTTTGCATTGCCAGATCCGTGCTTTGAAGGTAGCTTCTATGTTTATATTAAATGTGGAGCAAGAGTGAATCTCTCTGCTTAATACTTCATTTTGAAGTTTTGTTCCCCTGTCCTGACAGGGGAGTGCCAATCTGTTAGGTTCTCTCCTCTCTATGACTCTGAAGGAAATGTTAAGTGGCTTGAAATCTTTGTGACACTGGTCATCCGGTGATCTGGACTTACCAAGCTGGAATCTGGCTGCAAGCAGCTGGAAGAGTTCTAATCCATTTGGCAGAACTCCCACTCATCAAAATAGTCCCTGGGACAGATATTCTTTGTGTTGGGCATATTTCTGATGACAAAAGAAAGTAGAAAAAGGAGCTGCAATATAAAGCAAAGTGTAAAAACCAGTAACAAGGGGATGAAGTAAGACAGAAGCTCCTCTGCAGTACTGTGATGATTTTGGTTTTTTAAAAAAACACTTGCTGCATCTCAAAAAAAAAAAAAAAAATTTTTTCCAGGTGTGTCTTATAGGTGACTGCATTGGAGGAATTTTGGGCTTTGATGCCATCTGCTATAATTCTAATACAGCTTACGAGAGTCGGAACAGTAGCAGGAGAGGAAGCATCAGCAGCATCCAGGTGAAGAGAAAAAAATACACACAGCTGAAACCCTATAGATTCATTCCATGGAGGAAATCAGCTCCATCGAAGCCAGAGGAAATTTAAGGATTTGGTAAATTGCCATGATAGAATGGGATTCTGCCCGTGTATCAAAAATTTGCTGTTAAAAATGAAGTTAAAAATTAAGGTCCAGTTTTATGATATACAGAAATCAGTAGTGAAGGCTTGATCTGTTAGCCTTTAAAGCAAGGTTACCGAGTCTCTGTATTGTGTCCCTAACTGTAGATGCAAACAAGTCCTTGCTCAGAAGTCTCTGGTAGGCTGCCATTTTTGTCAAAAAATTTTCTTGCTTTCTTTCTTTCATTCTTCTGTTTTTTTCACCTGGGATCTGGAATTCCTTACACTGGGGGTAGTCTAGCATTAAAATATATTATGAATAAGTTTTAGTGACTAGTGAAAGAATGCCTCTTTCTTCATAAGGAATGTAAGCCACCTGCTGATCTGTGAGTGGACCACTGAGTGTCTATACAAATGCTGCATTTGCACAGAAGAGAGGATTCATTCTACCTGTGATCCAGGAAAGATTTTATGGTAGTAAAAGTACAGTTTTTTTAAAGTAATGCTAGCATGTAAACTTTATTATTGTATGCAACACACTTGAGAAAGAAAATTGAAGTTCAACTGATCTTATGTATTTCAGGCTCAAGTAAGTGTGATGAATTAGAGTTGACACTGTGTGAGGTGCCTATGCTCTGTTTGGCTCTGTGAGCCTGGCAAAATTGTTTTGTATAAATAGTTACCTCCCCTCAAAAATTGGCTCAGTGGTACCAGCCGTCTTGGTTCAATTGAGAGCTATGTGTGGTGGGAGTACTCTCAAGCAGAGACATCCTCTAAATTTTTCCAGGAAGGAGAATTACCATTCACTGCAAAGAGAAATTTTTAATCCATTTCACCCTTTGTTGGGTAAAGTGAGGTCATATGTATAAATGCAGGCATTTAATATAAGTTCTTTTGTATTTTGTTATCTGTCTAAACCTTCCCTTTGCTCTGTTCATTTTCTGAAGGATAATCCACTCTTAGCAGAGGACTCCAGTCTGGGTGGCAGCAAACACCTGAGCAAAAGCAATATTGACATCTCGGGAATCATGGAGGATGAGAAGGAAAGGCCGCCGCTGCCTCGGAAACAGAGTGACTCATCCACTTATGACTGTGATACCATAACCCAGCATCATGCCTTCCTGTCCAGGTAACCAGTGCTCACTGACTGAGTAAAAAGAATGGGCTTGCCATTGAAAGGAGCCTGTTAACACCAGAGCACAGGGGCATTGTTATTGTTTGTGGTATGTTTCTGGAGGTCTGCTTAAAGTTCTTGTCTATCCCTCAGAGAAAACTATGGATTTAGTGGGTCTCGTATGAACATACTCACATCTGGAGAGTTTTTTATGTAATCTTTATTCAGTTGTGAGGGTTTCGAACATGCAAAAATGAATGCACAAAGTTCTATTTCTTCAGTATAGCCCAGTCAAAACAAGGGGGATGAATACTTTATAATTGTAAGTGTCTGTTATCTATTTCTTTTAAACCATCCCTTTGACTTCACTTTCAGTACTTTTCTAATTTTCTAGTGTGATAATTGCTTTAGGTGCTCCCATTGGTCTATGAGCTATTCAGATCAGCTTTAAAACAACAACAAAAAAAGTGCCCTGCAGTTGGCTTAAATGAGGAGGGGATTAGGGGCAGAAGTTAACTTAGTTTTCCTTTTTCCTAAAAAACCTTTGAAATATATGAGATGGGAACATAAGCATTCCCTTTGTGTCTTCCTGCTGGTTCTAAGCTATTTGGTTTTTTACTTACCTGAATTATTTGGGGTTTTGTTTCCTCTATCAATCATCCTATTTCCTTTATTTCATTGTGAGTGATACAGAGGAGGAAGTTCTAGTGCGTGTTGAAGTTTCACTTCTGCTAGAGTTGAGTATAGTGCAGACTTACTACTGTGCTTTACTTCAAGTCTGGCATTTTTCTTAGTAGCAGGTTAAGGTAATTCTGTAGTCTTGCTTTGAATGCCCTTTGCTTTGTTTTTAGTGACTATTCTGCATTCATTTTGAAACCATTGCATTTTCTGGATATCAATGTGTTGTAGAATGTTTTCCCTCTGAGACAGAACAGTTGTTTTTCTCTTGCCTGCAACTGAAAACATGAAGATTTTTTTTGGTCAGTCACTTTTAGGTTCTTTTATAGGAGAAATACTGTGTTATATTTAAAATAGTAAACTTGAATATTCATGGTCCTTGCAAAACTTTACCAAGTGTTCTGTAGAATGATTGCAGGAAACTCTTGCATGTTGAAGGTAGTAAATTTACTGAATAGCTGCACTGAAAATCATGGCTGCTGTACTGCAGTATCATTTTGCAGTTTTAAGGTGTATTGCTTAGCTCTATATGCCTGTGCTAGAGCTTTCTAAGCATCCTGTTTGGGGAATGTTCTTTTTTTCTGAATGCCCTCTTTATTATTTTTGATTCAGTATTTTCTTTGTTCAGCATCCACTCAAGTGTGTTGAAAGACGGTGCAGACCTTCCTCCTGTGGATTCCAGTCTCTCAGAAGTAAATCTGGGCAGATTTGAATTTGAGGTGTCTGATTTCTTCCTTTTTGGATCACCGCTTGGTTTGGTGCTGGCCATGAGGAGCACTGTTCTGCCTGGTCTGGATGGTAAGCTCTTCTTGGGGTTAAAATATAGGCTGCATAATGACCTTTGTAAACAAAAATGAGGTAAATAAAGGAGCCTAGTTAAAGTCAGGGTGTGAGGTAAGTTTCTTCCTTTAAGAGATGGGAACGTTAATGTAGGTAGATGATAATGATTGTTCCAGGGATGTCACTTATAAAAGTGTGTCTTATGTTCTGCTGTTAATCATATATTCCATGTCATACATCAGAAAGCTCACACTTCACCAAGGACCAGTCCTTGAAAACAATACCAAAAATAACATTTCTGCTTTGTTCAGCATTACCTCTTGTTCATGTCTGGCTTCACAGGTGGATTTGGCCCTCGGGTGTGCTGCTTGTGAGCCACTTTTCCTCTCTAATAACAGAGCCTAGTGATCAGACACAGAGAGGATTTTTTTAGTTTTGTTTCTAAAGCATCTGGATTTTTTTAGGTTTTTCAGTTAAAAGTTTGCTTTCATTATTCAGCACATGCTTTGTCTATTTGCATGGTATAAGCTTTGGATAGCACAGTATCTTTATAGGAAATGATGCTTTTATTTATCAGGCGAGGGAGAAAATCTGTTGCAATAATTAGGAAGAGACAACAATTCAGAACTCCAAGGGTTTTTTTTTTTTCATAGCCAGTATTCCTTTCCCCAGTCTCTCCTCTGCTACCCTCCAGACACTCTGACAGGAAAATTTCATGTTAATTACTAGTATTTTAAATTATTTTCTTCAAATTAGCTCTCACTTCCATCCTTCCTCTGGTATCCTGCAAAGGAGTGTGCTTTGAGAGCAGCACAACTGATGGGCATTTCAAACACATTCTAAGGTGAGCAGTGTCTACTTGAAGCATAATTAGTCTTTAGAGCTGCATATGATGAAAGAATCCCATTTTAAAGTGATAATTGTGACACAGTTGAGAGGAAAACAGACAAATTGAAACCTATCATTCAGACAGTTGGAAATTAGTTGAGAAAAGTCAGGTGCCCTCTTTACTGAAATGAAACGTAGAAAGCTATCTGAAAATGTAACAAGTAAAATTCAGATATATTTGTTTATTTGTTTTGTTATAATCGGTTTTTATAATATGAGGGAAGTCCTCTGGAGGTTACAAGCCCATCAGACCATTTTGCTGGTAAATATTTGAAGTGCTGAGCATCACAGCTCTAATGTTCGATAATATATTTACAAGGTTTTTAACTTCTTTTTCCTTTCTTGCTCCATTTGTTTCTCTTCTGCTGCTCTTCACATTTCCTATGTGCCTGCATCTCAGATTGTGATGTCTCTGTAAACTCCTGTGTAGTGAAGTGTTCTTTACATATGAAATAGGAAGCAGTTCAGTTAAGTTTCTTTTGACCAGATGTGTATTAATCTGGGGTTTGCAGAAATCCATAGGAACTATGTTTGTGTACAGACCCCTTGAAAATTGTAAAGCAGCAATACTGACATCTCTTTCTCTGTCTTATTCTCATCCAAGTATGCCAGGTCCGGCCAGCCTGCAGTCAAGTGTACAGCTTCTTTCACTCTGCTGACCCTTCTGCCTGCAGACTTGAACCATTGTTGGAGAAAAGATTCCATCTTCTTCCTCCATTCAGTGTCCCACGGTACCAGAGATACCCACTAGGGGATGGAAGGTCTCACCAGTTAGGTACAGTGCCTGTTTTCATAACTCTCATTGCCTGTTGTTCTCTGAAGCATTCTCTCCTTATACAGCTCAAGAGAATTTGAAATAGTAATGTGCTAAAAACAAGTCATCTGGGACTGAGTAGCACAGACATACTTCACAAGTGTGGAACCAAAGAAGATTACTAAGAAAAAAATTATTCTTATGCATGAGGTTTGTGATATTAGTTGTGTTAAAAAGGAGTTGGAAGGCAATACCACTGTTCTAGTTAGAAGTGTAAGAAGTGTCACTTAGAAAATTCCATGTCTTTGACTATTGTTTTAAGCAATTTATTTTTACAATTAGTTGACCTTTGCCTGGATCTTCACATGTTGTTTCTTTTGGTCACTTGTGGTTGGTTTGTTGTAGATTACTGCCTGGACAAATCAGATCATTAAGCAGTCTTGGTTGCTCTTCTCCTGGATGGGTTACTAAACAATAGTTATGTTGGTAATAAAGATTTGAATCCAGGGGAAAAAAATGGAAATATATTGATTTCTGGGGAAGAAAGAGGAAGGGGAGGACGAACAAGGTACTAGTAGAAGGAATTGTGCTTTATTGACTTTACAGAAAGTAAGGTAAAATCATATTGGCATGAAGTGTCTTTGACTTGTCACATTATGCAAGAAAGAACATTTTGCTTATGTCAGAAAGAGAACCAGAGAAGTATCACAGACTCCCAGGGCTGTGTAGTTCTTCTCATAAAATGACTTTTAAATGAGCGGGGTTGAGTGTGAAGTAAAATAGCATCCCAGGATCACTACCCGGTTTGGAAGATCCTGGCCAAAAGCACTCAGCTGCCATTGCACGTTCATGGCAGTAGGGTGTGTACTTTCTCTGTATGGTCATGCTATTCTCACTCCAAAGGAGGAAGTTTCATCCATGGGCATTAAATGTGATATTATTCAGGAAAATGCTCATTAGCCCTGTATTTAAAAATAAATTAGTAAATAAACAAATAAGATATACACACAATTTCAAAACCTAGTTTCAAAAAGGGTGATTTTTTAAAAAATGTTATTTTCATTTTTGTAACCTGCAGGTGATGCTCTCCACAATCACAGCGCTCTGTTCCTTGAGAATAGCTCTTTGAACATACCTTTCTCTCAGGAGAGTCCTGGATCTCCAAATACATCTGATCAACTGCAAGGAAAAACAAGGAAGTTGAGCTTGGGCAGCACAAACAGTGAAAATTCTGGGTCAGCTGAAAGCTTGCCATCAGCGTGCCTCACCAACAGTGAGTGAAGCCTAGTGCCATGTGCTATTGGATATGGCAACAGCCTTTCCCTTCAGATTGTTTCTGTGAAAAAGTTGATTATGAAAAGATACCTGCTTGGAATTTGGGAAGAATGAGAATAGCCCAAGCTCCTGCAATTTTACATAACACAAATTATAATCTTTTTCTATTTGTAATTAGATAGATAAATAAAAGTGAAGAAAAGAAGTCACAGTTTTATATTAAGATGCCACTCATAAATAGCCATGAGAGTTTCATAGTAACAGAGGTTTATTATCATGTTACAGGCATAAAGGAGTTAGGTAGATAAGATTTGTTACTCATAATTCAAAGTGCTATAAATCATTATATTGGCCTGCTATGGACTATAGTCATATATGTGTGTATATCCATACGAATCTATCTATCTGTCTCAATGCTTGCTTCACTGTTTGGGAGGCATTTGCAATTCTTACCTTATAACATAATCATGAAAGTACTACTCTTTCACTGTACATTTTCCATGGACCAGAAAGCAGTAGGGATCATGCTGAGGTGATTTCTGCTTCCCAAAACTTGGACCCAGAAGAATTCTTTAGATGACAGGCTAAGTGTTGATGCAGTCCGTAAAAACAGTACTTTTGTGAATGATAGATACCTTTAACAGACTCAAAATATCAAGATCAAGAAAGCAGAAGACTTTATTCCATTACCTGGCTTAAAAATGAAGACAGCAAGAAATTTATTGATATAGAAATGTTATACTATTTTGTTTCATTTTTTGTAGTTACTGCAAAGTGGTGGGGAACAAAACGAATAGATTATGCCTTGTATTGTCCAGATGTGCTGACAGCCTTTCCAACAGTGGCCCTGCCACATCTGTTTCATGCCAGCTACTGGGAATCAACAGACGTTGTGGCCTTCATCTTAAGACAGGTAATTGATTTTTTTTTTTTTTTCTCTGCAACAGATAACCTTGTGATTGTTAATTGCATTTTCCAAGGGTCAGTATTTTAATCTTTAGGTCAGTTAGATGGCTAACTGTGGATGCATCACATACAAGTGCATGTAGGAGTGACAGATCTGGATTTTTTGGAGAGGTAAAGGGGATGATGAGCTCACCATTAGCACTGCTGACTTTGTGACTGGTGGTCTTGCACCTTTATGGATGCCTCACCCCTCCTATGCCCCAGATTAGTCTAACCCTGTATTATATATTAATTTTGTCCTGGTTTTGAAGGAATAGGCTATCTCCAGCTTTACATGATTATGTATCTCCCTATAAAGTATCGAATTACTAGCATACATGTGATACTAAACCAGTTTGAAAGTACTGATTCTGTGAGAAAATTGAGTCTATCCTTTACAGGAGACTTTCCTAGCCTTGTACGCACATGACAGCTTTTAGAATTTAATAAATCTTTCAAGCATTTAGAACATGTCTGTAAAGCAGTATGTGAGCTTACAGCACTACATAAAGGACTGGTGAGTTCCAGTAGAGTTTGGACCTTCTGCCTTTGTTGGGGGTTAAGATTAAGACTAATGGCTCCTGAATGCCATGGGGGTGCATATATTGCATATATTGCCTGCACATTACCTCTAGTGAGTAGAATTTATGCCAATTTGTTAAAAACTGTGCTTAACTTCTCAACATTACTGTGATTTGTTGCAAGCCAGCTGCTTTGCTGACTCTGATTGCAGCATGATTTTGCTCAAGGGACTTCATAAAAGACATCTTTTAAAATGGTTCTAGACCACTCTTCTAGCAAGGGCACTGAGACTGTAAAACTTCAGCACAGAAAACCAGCTGTTCAACTTGAAAAAATTGCTAATCTATTTCTCATTCAAAATAGCTATTTGTGATTGCAGGTACAACCCACAGATTTCAGTGAGACAGGGCTTCTGGTTTCAGTTGAAATGTGGCATCACCCACACCCAGATTCTGAATTCTGTGGGTTGTGTCCTGAAATCTGAGTTGGACGTGCAAGTTTCTTGGTAAGTGTATGATATTTAGGTTGTAAGAATGTGTATGGCATAATAGGCTGCTGCATGTTCACAGATTGGACTTCAGTGGGTACTTGTGGGTCCTTGCCTATCACCTACTGCAGTAGTAATACCCCAAAGGGATAAGAAACATTCTCTGAGTAGATGTGTAGAAAATCAATACAGATGAAGTGAGGATCTGACGTCTGCCACATAAAGGACTTTAAAAGATGCGTCTGTGGCTTTAAGCTGCTTTACTGACTTTGCAGACCATAATCAAGATGTGACTATCACTTGATACCATCCTAATGTTTTCACCATTTTCTCTGGAGGAATGTGCAGGCTGTGTTGTGAATGAAAAAGCTGTTCAATAAGTATTTGAGATTAAGTGTTGGCCAACAGAGTGAAAGCAGTTTCTTTGTCTGTACAGTTAATGTGAACATGTGGCTTTACCTCTCTCTACTTCCATTATGCTTTTGGCTCTGCAGTGTCACTCAGCTGGGGCAGCAGTGTAATTTCTCTTTCTTTGCCAAGTACCAGGACTCCCCAGGCCACACACTATTAAGATATTAATATGATTTCAGGTGATGAGGTATGAAAATGTAAATTTCAAGGAAAATGACAACCTGGATCCAGAAACACTAAGTCCATCCAATCCACGAGAAAAATGGCTACGCAAAAGGACACATGTCAAACTGAGGGTAAGTTTAACTCTGAATTTATATGGCAGCTATGGAACATGGATTTGGCAGAAATTTAAATGGAGTTTAATCTCTCCAGGTAAGAGTTTACATAACTGAGTATCACTAAAGAGCTGAAAACTGCTGACTTAATCCAGAGGCAGGCAGATTAGTGGTTAGGGAATATGAGCAATTTGATCTTGGTTTATCACTTCATGTTGGGAGAAAGTGTATTTCTTTTTTTAAATAACAGATAGGCCCTAAGTTTCCATTATGCAAAGAAGTTTCTTTTATGCTAGACAGATCCATAAGCCAAGCAAAAATATTTCCTCCATTCTTCTTGGTGCTAAGTCAGTTAAAATGTATGTGCCCTGCACATAGTGATGTAGCTCTATGGCACCACTTGAAGTGAAAAAAAATTGGCTTTCCCTTAATTGTTCTCTCTTATTTGGTCGTCTTGAGCACTCTCTCTAGAAAGTCTATTCAGGAGCCCACTATTAGTGGAAATCAGGCTCCAGCTGAAATGGGAATGCAGTGCACTTGATGTATCTCAGACATCCTGTCCAGGACTGTGTTTCTGTGTCCCTGTTCATACCAAAATAGAAAGAGCAGCCTTGTGACAAAAACAAACAGCACCTTTCCCATCTTCTGCTCTTATTTCAGAATGTGACTGCTAATCACCGAGCTAATGATGTCATTGCAGCAGAAGATGGTCCTCAGGTACTGGTTGGCCGCTTTATGTATGGACCTCTGGACATGGTGGCTTTAACAGGTGAAAAGGTGAAGTCCAAGTAATCAATTTTCTTAGCTTTACTAGAAACAGTTGTTGAATGTAATACACACGTGCACAGTGTCAGAGAAAGCCTTACAGTGAGGGGAAATATGTCACTAGCCCCCTACTACTTCAGCAAAAATATGCTCGAAAGTGGCCTTTCTGATAGCTGATCTTTTCCTGAGCTCTTATCTCTCTTACCTGATTATAGCTATCTGTCTCCTTTGGTTAGTGGTGAGTGTGCTTTGCAGTGGTTTCTAAACCTGCCATCCAGCTGTACCACCTACTGGAGACAATTAACTTTCCAAGGAAGAAGGAAAAAGAATTTGATAGTAGTTGACAAAGCACTAAAAGAAAATCATGTATCATCCTATCCAGGTAAAACAACTAGATAAAAGAATAGGTGTTCTAAAGGCTAGGTGGCTGCTGTATCTTACATATGGGCAAGTAAGGATTAGTTTTAGAAATTACTAGTAATGTTACACAATTGAAACTGTCATTCCTAAAGCTGCTTGCAGAAGCCAGGCTTACAGCTAATAAAGCCAAGCATGAACTGAACACATTTTTTCATATTCACTGGGATTGTAAGAGTTTCTATGTAAATTAAGAGAGCAATGCTGCTGAGCTGAGGGCCAAACTGAAGCATGGAGTCTTCACTTGGCCTGTTTCAGATCCAGCGAAGTATTTAATATCCTTTATGTTAATTTTGATTAAATATGTCAGTTGAAGATAACTATATTGATTAAATTTTTGATAATTTGAAGCATTTTGGTTGTAGGCAAGGTTATGATTTGAGAAATATTTCATCTCAATAACAAGATGAAATTTAGTAGATTTAGTGTACGAAAAGGTAATATAGCTGTGCAACATAAAATTGTCTTTTTCCTAATTTAGGGTTCCTCCCAAATTTTTGACCTCTATACCTACGTTTGACACATGCAGTGCTAAGATCAGGGCTTTAAATTATGAAGACAATAAATTATGAAAGCAATAAACTCTTGTATTATATGCATTTGCTTATTGAGAGGACTCTCTTTGAAGTTCTTACTGAGTCATGAAGTTCCTTCAAACTTCCTTGTAAGATTTTACTACCCGCCATGGTTGGAGATAATAATATTATCTAGCCTTGGCAGGCCTTGTAAATAAGGGGTATTTTGTGGATTATCACACTAGACTACTGTTCCGTTGGTTTTGCAGGTAGATATCTTCATAATGACTGAGCCATCTTCGGGTAGGTGGGTGTATTTTGACACAGAGATATCCAACAGCAGTGGACGAATATCCTACAATATACCTGAGGAGAAGAGACTGAGAGTTGGTGTGTATCCCATCAAAATGGTGGTCAGGTAATAACTTCAAGCTGGAACTAAAGCTGTGATGGGTTGTTGTGATCAGGAAGGAACTTCAAAACTGCACAAAAGCTTCATTTGAATCCCTACTTGCGAGGTGAATTTAGCTGAAATAGAATGTAATGTTATCCACCAGTTAACAAAGTCCAAAGTCAGCTTACGGTCCTATGTAGTGCTGCTTGAGGAGGAGAAAATGTTTTACCTTCATTTAATAAAAAAGGCAATCAATTCAACAAAATAGTTACTGATACATAAATAAAATTATATTAAAAAATGAAGCTTTAGAGTGCAGGAGTAAGGAACACAATTAATTGTCCTGTCTGTTCATTAGGTTGCTTTTTAAATTAATTTATTGCTTTGACTCTCCAGAGGGGACCAGAGCAGTGCTGCAAGTTACCTGACTGTACTGCCCCGAGGAATGGAATGTGTTGTGTTCAGCATTGATGGTTCCTTTGCAGCAAGTGTTTCAATTATGGGAAGTGACCCCAAAGTCCGAGCAGGGGCTGTTGATGTTGTCAGGTAAATGAGGTTTGAACACTTCAAATCTCTGACTTTTTGCTTGAACAGTAGGAAGGAAAAGGGTTGTTACACTAAAGACAGCGATTCTCCAAGGGCCAAGATCTGCTGCAGATACATCTGCCTGAATTTCAGAGCAATATAAGAATGCTGTGGATTACATTGAAATTGGTAGTTTAAGTTGCCTAAATTAAAAAGTTGCTTCTTGGGAATATGATCTTGAAGTGTGTGCAGTGAATGAATAATGATTCCATGTGTATTTTGTGTTTCACTAATTTCAAATAAGGACATATTTGTACTTCAGAAATACCAGGTATGAAAGAATGTTTTTTGAAGGAAAAATTAAAAGGCCTTTTAATCCATTCTTGCAGGTCTGTTAATGTTGTACTGAGTGGAAAAAGGCAGTTCTCATTTTGGAACTTGCATGGGAATGTAGAAATGTCAGTTTTCAAGGGTTTCCATTCCTTACAGCTGAAATGGCAGGAAATCTCATTAAAGATTTCAAAACTGGCAGTACCTGATGTCTTGCAAGGTTTATTCTAAGTGTATTTTTAAATGGCTCTCATATTTTTGATATTTTGTATAAGAATGTCTCTTGCTTTCCTCCATCTCCCTCAAGGTGTAAACATTATTACTTAGTTTCTTGATTGGAGCAGAGACATAGGCATGCTCCTTTCCACTCGTTGAAGGATAACATCTGATTTCTAACTGTTCTGAGAAAAGATGCTGACCTGACCTCTAAGTGTTGTTTCTCTTTCTACTCACATGTAATTTAACTGCTTCTTCTGACAGGCATTGGCAGGACCTGGGCTATCTGATTATCTATATCACCGGCCGTCCAGATATGCAAAAACAGCGTGTGGTTTCATGGTTGTCCCAACACAATTTCCCACAAGGGATGATCTTCTTCTCAGATGGACTTGTTCATGACCCACTGCGACAAAAGACCATTTTTCTCCGGAATCTCATGCAAGAGGTACTAAAAACCTATTTATAGCCTTAAAACCTCTTTTCACAGAATGCCATGCAGTAGAGATCTCCCTTCTTTCTGAACATCACAAAGTCTTTTTGCTATTCCACATTTCTTTTCTCACTTTTTAAAGAGCAAGGAATAAAACAACCCTGATAAAACGTCCAAAGCGACCTCCAGTCATGAAAAATAATTAAATAAACTGCTTGTTCTTTCCTATGTGCGTAGCTGTAGTTCTTGCTCACGTGAAGACAGACAGTTTAGCTTTCTGTGGTTTACAGATTGAAAATGTTAACAGTGAACTCCTATGCTGCTTTATTGCAAATCAAGCACCAGCCTTGTAGATGCATGGTGTTCAATAGTGCGTTCACTTTGGAAGTAATGTTTGTTTCAGTGCCACATCAAAATCTGTGCCGCATATGGTTCCATGAAGGATATTTCTGTGTACAGTGTCTTGGCTCTGTCGCCATCCCAGATCTACATAGTTGGACGATCCACAAAGAAATACCAGGCACAGTGCCAAGTAAGTAACTCTTGCTATTCAATCAGGAAGTCCTGGGGAAGAGAAGAAAATGCATGCAAGTGAATGCATGTGCAAACTCACACATACACAAAGCAGCAACAGTATTTCAAAGAAAGGCAGTTTTGGTTACAAATGAGGCATTTTCTGGAAGGCTGAATTGTAAAGAGAAAGAAGTGGCTGTAAGTTGTATCTACAAGCGCATGCATTGCATATTTTTGAATGACAAAATGGAATGCGTGACTTGAAAAAAAAGTGAGGAGAGAGGAGTATAGTATTCTGTAGGTGTCTAACTGGGACGCCAGTGATCGAAACTTAATTCCTCATAGCATTCATAGGTCAAGGCACCAATAATTTGTCACTCCCTTTCTTTCCTTCCTATTTCAGTTCCTCAGTGAAGGTTATGCAGCCCACTTGGCCTCGCTGGAGTTCAGTCTCCATTCACGACCCAAAAAGAACAACTCTCGGATGATCTTGAGAAAAGGCAGCTTTGGCCTCCACTCGCAGCCTGAGTTTTTGCGCAAGAGAAACCACCTCCGCAGGACTATGTCTGTGCAGCAACCTGACCCGCCCTCTTTGAACCCCAAGCCAGAGCGTGCTCAGAGCCAGCCTGAATCAGACAAAGATCACGACAGGCATTTGCCTTCCATTGCTTGGGTTCGAGGTGGAGTTCACAAATTTGAATCTATTCCCTAGGAGGATTGGGAATGTAGTTCTTGGGTGCACCCCATTAAACTTGTTAGGCATGCCTCAAAGATAGTATTTAGGCAGCTCCAAACTAAGAGAAGTAGACAGGAATTTGTACCTTGGAGTCTTCCCTGTTCTGAAATCTGCCTTCTTACACCAAGTGGGACACTCCCAGTCTCTTCCTCTTATCATGTTTATTGGGGAAGTTTAAAACAATCTAAAACTATCACGTTTATCATAATAGAAACAGGTTATTTTTTGGAACAGATATAACATGTGCAATAAGAGGAAAAGATACTGATTTTACTTGGATGGATTGTGGTATCAGCTTATCAGCTGCACCCAAAACAGTTATAAAGGGTAGGTCCTGTAGGTTACAGAAAAGAATTACACTTTAAACATTAAGTAGTCATGTCTGTTTCCACTTTTCAGTAAAAGCGATAAAGGGAAGCAGCAGTGGGAGCTACTATAACAGGTGGTTAGGACTTGTACAAGATGTCTTCTGGGTGCCTTAAACCCAAGGTTTCCTTTCAGCTTATGCTGTTGGTCAACAGACTCCAACATGGGCACTCATGTTTGTGTGAGGTGCTGGACAAATAAATGAAAGAACTTCACAAACAAAAACTTCATGTTAAAAATAAATGTGTCTGCCAGTTTGAACACAGTGTTGTTGTAAACAAAGTAGTGTGCAACTGTACAAAGATCACATTGTTTGTGGAACTTGGTGACTGTGCAAAAATGTGTGGACTACTCCAAAGAAGGTGGCTCTGATGATCTCAGTCCGAGAGTCAAATCCTGAGAGGGCAAGTTAAAAAGAACTGTTTTACTAAGGGATCTGCAAACTTCAGAGCAATTATTTTTAAAATTATTCTAACTAGAATCTTTACACTAGAGGGAAAAAAAAGTAATTAAGTAAATTGATCAATTGTTTACCTTCTCATGCTTCACAGCAACTGCTGTAATTAAGACAATCTGTAGCATCCAGACTTAAGAGTATTTGAGCTTCAAAGAGTGGACATGCAAAAATACCGGTGCCAAATAGACATTTTTATACTGATTTAAATTTCTCTCAGATCTCTTAATGGAACTTACTAGAGGTAAAATGTGTGACATTTTCCCTAAGTAGTAATATTTCTAAAGCATTATAGTTACTTCAGCATAGTGGCAGTTTGCAGATTCTTCATCCAGACACTTCCATGGAAATTCTTCAAGCAAACTTTAGTGACTAAACTGACGCATGTTTTAAAACCTGCAATGCAGTTACAATTGCACATAAAAAACCCTTTTTTTTTTTTTTTTTTTTTAGAGTTAAAAACATATTATTGACACTGAGAAAGCTTGAAGTCAAAAGGACATTCCTTTATCAGGTTTGTTGTTTGTTTTTCATTTCAGGGAATTGGGGTGGAGACGGTGTTGTGCCTCTTCATCCCCCTTTCAGGTTTTGCTAGACCAGAAAGAGTTTCACCAAGTTGGTTAATGATTTCGAAAATTAACATGTGAAACAAGAAATGCAATGGAAAACTGTTAAGACAGTGCGGAAGTAAAGTAAGTCTATACTCCCTGTTAATGCTGAAGTTTCAAGTGGGCTTTTGGAAGGGCATAGGAGTGTAGCTTTTGCCTTAAGAGGCAGCAAAATAACTTATAAGTGGAGATCTTTGATTAATAGTTTCAGGCATTACTTGGTAAGATTGTCAGTTACCTATTTCAAACTTCCTGAAATATCTCTGGCACAGTTGTTTTTTTCTTTCCTAAGGCTTCCTTTCAGGGAAGGGGTAATATTTGCTGAAGATTAAGGAAAGATGTAAAAAGTTTGGTAACAAACACTCTTTGGGAGCAGATAAATACATTACAAGGGGCTAGAGTTTTGTGGTCTGTTGCTACAAAAGCTAAATGAAAGATCATTTGCAAACTACGCTGAAACAGTCTTTTCTAGTAGTATCATAGTTCTTGAACCCATGAAATTGGAAGAATTATTCCATGTTCTGTCTCAGCCCACTGTATGTATTAATTCTAATCACATAGTCCATTTCTTCTCTGCTTTGGACTAGGAAGAGGAACTTACTAGGAAAATTTTAAGTTTGCTGAGGGGTCTAAAATAGTGACTGATCAAAAAGTTCTTTTTAAGCATTGGGTATTGTGTAGCGTGTCTCCTGACTGTAATCGCTATTCCTGTTCAAAGCTACTGTTGCTTTAGCCATCTACCTCTATCCCCCAAGAGACTTGAAAACCTATTTTTTTTGTTTTAAATTGCTGTAGTAGAAAGGTCTACTTCCTTTCAAAAGAGGGATCTGTGTGTAATTCTGTGACCGTATTGAAGGAAATAGTGTCTTGAGTACAAGGTTAGAAAAATCATCTAGGTTATAAAGGGCTGTCTTTTACTCTTGGAGACAATAATGTCATTTTACAGGGTTCCATGTCATGAAGACTCTGATTTTGTGTATTTCTATTAATATCTGGGTCACCTTTACAGTAGTCACTATGCTGGCTTCCCTTAAGAATATTAGGAGCTAATAGCAGTATAACGTGTGTGTGTGCGTGTGTGTGTGTGTGTATGTATGATTTAGTGTGGTAACTATTTCAAAGTTTCTACACATGGTATTAAAATCAAGCTGAAAATATTCTCCCTAACTTTGTTTTCATACAGTTTATGAGAGCTTATATGGCATTTGCATAACTCCAGCACTGCTCATTGCTCATGGCTAAAATGGTTTATCACGTGATCACATACTTCAGCTGTGTACTTTGGCAGAACAGTTCTACAGGCATTTTAGTTACACACTTTGTCTACATGAAACTGCATCCAGTTATTCACGGGCATTAAGCTTGCTATTGGATTTAAGTTCTACTTGTGTTGTCGTGGAAGATCAGTTCCCTAGGCAAGCCATTCACTGAGGGTAAGTTTGATTCTACAGTCATTTTATTCCTGATTGCAAGTCCTCATTGGTGCAGTTTCTTTGCAGTCAGCACTTAAATAATACAGACTATGAAAGTGTTTTAGCATACATGGAAGCAAAAGGGACAGAGAAGTCAGGTAGGTGTACCCACAGAACATATATTAGACTCATCAGTTGTTTCAGCACCATGAGTTGTTTAGTGCCTCCAGTGTGTAACAGAAAAGCACATGCTTTTAATATGCTGAATGGAAGAAGCATAAATGAAATTATAAAATGCAAAATTGTTTGTCCAGTGGGTACTGTGGCTACAGTACAAGTAAGCCACAGTTGGAAGCATTTACTTCTTTGTCACGTTGATATGGATCCATTTTAAATTACTGTAAAAAATGGCTGTGATTAATAGCAGTGGTAGAGTTCTTTGAGATATTGTGAAAACACACCTTCACAACTGTGGTGTTTTGGTTTTGTCTGTGTGTATGTTTGTATAGCTACTGGAAGACACTTAAGTTTTGGTTCTGCTTTCACAGCAAAATTGTAACCAATATACATTTTAAAAAAAGAACAAAACCAACTCAAACACAGCAACAGTGGCTGTCTGTTCAGTTTTGTTGTCTAGGTAGGTTTGGAACAAGATATCATTGTATAGATTGCGGAATTGAATAGTGATATTAATCCAAATCTGCTTATTTTGAGTAACATTTTTGTTTGCATACACTAGTGCTCTTGGAATAGATTCTTGCTTGACCAAAGTATTCCTGTTTAGTTTTGTGGCATGGTTTGTATCTATTCAGCATAAAATTCTGTTAGGTGTAAAAATGACAAAGTACTGGTAATCCTTATTCATTGGGGTTCATGAGAGCTGTCATTTTTATTTGTTTATATTAAACTGGTCTTAATTTATACAGATTACTTCACTTTTTCCTCTAGCACCTAGGGAAGTCACTTCCAAACAGCTAAAACTTTCACTGGTTATGTAGAAGTGGAACTGTCAGTAAACTAGAGGAAAAAAATTACAAACCCTGGTCTATGCAGGACAATGACTTTTATCCAGAAGCCCCACTATTTTGTTTGCTATTGCTAGTGAACAAATTGTCCTGTTTATACATTGCAGTCTTTCTTTAGCCAGGACACAACTAATGTGTGCATTTAACAAATGCTCAATACTTAGATCTATAGTATGATTATGTCCTTCATGGAATAAATTTAGAAAGGGGAAAAAAAAAATCCCTTATTTCTATACGGTTTTGTTTTAAATTTGCTAAAAGCATTTTTTATAAGCATTTAAAATAATACCTGAAACCAGTAGGTATTTTTACATTTTAAAATTTGTAGGTCCAACAGTTGTTACTGAACAAGTAGGATTTTCCCCAGGTTTTTTTTTTCCCTGTTGCCATCTAGGATGCAGAAAGGTGAGTACATCATCATAGGACTAGATGGTTGGAGCACAGGTTATCTTTTGGTAAACTCATTGGCTTGATAATGGAGAGATGAGGATTATGCACCACAATTTCATAGTTTTTCTGATTAGAGATTGACATGTGGCATCTGAACTCAAGATCTCTGCATTGAATTGTTCATGTCAGGCATGCAGGGCACGTTCATCCTCATCTAGAGCTGGTACAGGATAGAATTCCTATAAACACAAAACTTTCCAGCCTACCTTATCAGCTTCTGTAAGAGTAATGTGATTTCTCATGGTCTGTGTTCAGTGCTTAAGCAGAAATTGTGGGTTTGTCAGGGTAATTAAGGCTTCCATGATGTTTATTTACTCAAGGTAACTTTACTTTGCTACAGATGAGCCTAAATTCAGAACCCCCGTAAAAATGGAAGTAATAACACACTTTTCTGGATTAAAAGATCTGTTTTTCAGAAATAAGGGCTGGAATAGCTAGAATCCTGTGCCCTGGACTCTGGAATTTAAGTCATATATTGGCTCTTTCATTGATTTTAGGTCAAGCCCAACAGAAAGGGATTCATACAGTTTACCCTCTACTTGTATTAATCTCAGTGAGCTATCCTTGAAACTGAATGTAATTTTGGGGGGTTAGGGAGGATAAATTTGACAGTTCATTTGTCATTTGTAGGGGTGTATAGAACTTAGGCAGGGAAAAGAGGCAAGTTTACTGTGATATGCTGGGAGATGGTGTATACTAGAGATTGCAACGCTGAAACATGATTTATGGATAGCAAGTTTGAAAGGTAGGGTTATTCCTGGATGACTGGTGTACAGCCCAGAATGACAGTCCTCTCACAGAACCCCAAGTCTTAATGCATAATTTGTTTTTCTATTTGTGGGGGAAAAAAGGGGCAGTCCCCTTACAACTGAATTCACACAAGGAAACTTGAAATTATAGGTGTTCTTTCAGTCTATAGTTTTATTAAGTGCATACTTTTAACTATTGTCAGTGAGAAGGTTCTATCTGGTGACAAATGTTTATATTTCTTATGGCTGCCTTGTAAAGATTCAAAAATGTACAATAATGAATTTCTTAATATGAAATAAGGAGTAAGATTTCTACAACTGCTATAGATTTTGATGTGAGCTGGTTTTTAAAATCTTAAAACAGATTAGCCACTTAAATAAAACCTTCCTTGCCTTTAAACAAAGTGTCACTGATTTCTTTAACCAGTAATTTGATAAATATTGGATCATGATTGTACCCGTCGGAGTAGCTGGTGGAAACATTATAAATAGAGGTTGTTTGATCTGTCTGAAATAATACTTAGATTGGAGGTCAACTTTTCAAAATCTCCAACCCTCCTTCCTTTTCAAAATAGAAGAAGGCATTGCACTAATCAGACAACATTTTTGTGAAAGCTTTATAGAAGTAGTTTCAGGACATGCAAAGAATAACTTGGAGATACTGTACTTTACTACCCTTTAGAAAAGTTGTTAAAAAACTCTAAAAACCAGCCCACAAACCACAGACAAACACTACATCAAGAAATAACATAAGCTAAAATTCTCAGTCATCTGAAAGTCTAGAAGTCTTCAGGCTGGAAGGGTTGCTTTCATGTTTCCAGGCCTCATTAACTGTTTCAATGTTTTAAAATGGTTTTGTTTCACAAGAAAAAAGAAGAAAAATTGTACATAAATCATAATTGAATGCTTCTCATATTTATACCTGATACCATTAAAATTTTCATAACACTGGAACTACTAGGTCATATGCACATCTTAAAAGTTATCAAGATGAGCAAAGTTTCCCAAATCAGTCTTTTGTTGGAAGGTTCATTTTAGAGTGAACATAATCAGAGAAGCCTGCACAAAGCTTACCATGGAAAACAGCCCTGCTGTTGAATTGTAAAATCTTGAGAAATCTTTGCTTTAGTTTGTTATACTAAACTTTGTTACACTGAATGACCTACCAAAAAGGGCTTGTCAAATGAATGTTTTTTTTGAGTAAGTAGAAGCAAGATACAGTTATCAAATGCTAACTATACATACTTATATATATAAGTGTTATATTTAAATATATATATACTTATGTATATAATGCTTTGCAGTCAGCACTTAAATAATAATGGAAAATAGTGTTAAATGTCACAGCCGCTGGGTACCAGTTTAAACATTACTCTTACATAGGATTACCCTTCATAAATCTGTCATAAGCCCTTGCTTTGGTCATTCCTACTGGCCAGTTCAGCATCAGTGTTTCTAAGTACTTACTGCCTCACGAAAGTCACTTTCAAGAGGGTTCCCTCATCTCAGCAGAAGATGATACACTGTGGTTGGTACCATTTTGCTTTTCTCTTTACTTGAAAAGCAAAAACAAGGGAAGTCCTGAGCTGCTTAAGTGTATAGAGTTCAACCTTTCAGGTGCTATACAGACCGCTCCTTTGTATGTCCTCATAAAATTGGAAACAAACAAATAGTTACAGCCATCTCTGTCTAGGTACCAAGTGCTTGATGGAGTTTCTTTGCTTGCCTTCTGATAGCTTGAGACGGCTTCAGGGATCGACGTACAGATTGTGAGTTTTGTGCCATTAGATAGTAGTAGTTTGATATTGCTAGTTGCCTGCAGAAAAACAACAGGACTACCATTAGCAGCATGAAGTCAGTAGAGCTAATCAACTGGTTGTCACAAATTGCTGGAAAACAGGTGGATGAAAGGTAGAGGTATAGTACACTTTCACTGTGTAACTGTTCTAAACACTATCAAGAAAATATTTTACCTTCAGTGAACATAAATGGCAGTACACAAATTAAGTACTGCAATATTTTAACAATCAATAGGAGCATTTCTTGTGATATAATCTAATGCATTAAAATGCAAAGTACTGGAACAATACATAGAGTTGAAAACAATCCTTTGAGATCAAGGTTTGCTTCATCATGATGAAAAAAATGAAAAGTGAGCACTAACATTAAAACTCATGGCAGTTGGATACCAGAACAGAAAGTCTCATGCAAGACTAAAGGGACCTCCAAAAAAGTTAATTTCACAGTTATTCCAGTAGGCAACTAGGAAGTAACAGAACACATTGTATGCATCTACACATGCAAGAGTATGGCCAAATTGTGGAAGCAGTACAGATCACTGCTGAAAGCATCAGTCCAGCATTTGAAACTGCTCTCATTTTTCTTGAGGAGTTCGAGCAAAGTGTCTTGCACCTATCTTTGTTGCTGAAATAGGACGTAGTATTCAGGATGTACCTTTCCCTTTAACAAAAAGAACACTTCCAACATAATGGGTGAAGATATTTATGTCACATCCATTTGGGTACAACTGCTGTGTTGAAAAATGCCACCAATGCAGTTATGAGCTGCTGTTAGTTGTGATAGCATGGACTCAACTGCTATGAAAATTTGAGGGATGGAAAAGAAAGGCTGTAAAATCAAGATGGCTCAGGGTAATGGTTGGTTCTCTCATGCTTTGTGATCATTAGTAACCAGTGAGAACTGGAGTGACAAAAACATTAGTACCAGTCATTTTTTGGTCTGGGTGAGAAAAGCTGATGTTTGCATAGGAGCTTCATTGTGAACCCACAAGGACTCACCAATCCACAATTTAGACATGAAGTTATACAACTGCACAAGGCCTGCTGTAGCAGAGATGGCCACAGTGAATATCACTCTGTGATTCTACATAATACTGCCTTAAAGCAGCACGAGATAATAACCCTTTTTCTAAACAGCAGGTTTTCTCCCCACAGATGCATGCAGGCATAGGTAAGGTAAGCAAACAACTACTTTACCTGGTTGCTACTATCTTCAGTTACGAATGAGAGAAACTGTCATATCACTAGCAGATGGGAGAATATTAGGAGTGAGATTTAATGATACGATAGATAAAATCACGATTTGGATAAAATTGGATATGAGAAAATTAACTTGATACAAGCTTTAACCTATTGTTATCTACACATGGTCCCATTGGTACAAATTTTTGCAGTTATCTGGGATGTTAAGCTCTTACCTCTTTGTAGGTAAATACTTGATGCTAAATTCTCTCTAGAGAATTTGAGGTGCTTGACATTTAGTTATTGAATGCTTGACATTAAGTGTTCTAAGAGAGGAAGAAGTTTAGGGAATCACCCTGTGACAAGATTTCTGACCTTTAATTTTTACTTTCTTAATATGTCTAATTCAGAATGACAGGACCTTCACAAATACAACAGCCTACCACTTTGTGGATTAACAAAGGTATTTTATAAGAGGCTTTTTCATCTGGGTAGTGGACTGTTAACATAGCACTAGCTAATAAAAGAATTTTTTTAAAAATGTGCAGACATGAGTGACTGTGCCAGTACACTGGAATTTTCCCACCTCCTCCCCCAGCCTGGATTGGCACTTCTTTTAGACAAGAGTCAGGGAGGGACTGTTCTCACACAAGGTCAAAGATAGGCTCTTTCTGCTAAAAATCTGACTTCCACAGCAAGGAAGCTGAAGATAAGGAAAGCATTTGACAGGTTTTAGAAGCTGCAAATCCAACTGCAGATTTAATCTTCCCAGCTGTCTTGAAGAAAAAACGGATATCCTACATTACATGTGAAAAAGTTCTGCAACTGTTCCTCATCCTGAGTTACAGGGACTACTTAGCCTGCAATTGGCTATGTTCAGATTGCAGGTAACCTGGGCCAGAAGTTGAGGGACACTCAGCAGTATTTACCTCTCCTCTTTCACAATGGCATCACTGAGTGCTTGGGAGATACGCTTCAATTGGCAAATCCCTGAGGAGACCAGTTCCAACTCACGCTCAAACTCTCTGCAAACAGAATGGTCAGTGCTAAAGATGAAACAGGACAGGCTGACTAGGCGACACTACTCAAGCCTCCATCCCTGCAGTACCACTCTGGTTACTTCTAGGCTTTACCCAGAGAAATTTAGGGCAGTGGCAGTTATGCTTTTAATTCCATTGGCCTCCATTCATCCTTCAAACAGCTATTTTCCAACTCAGACACAGGATTCAGATTGACAAGGCTTAGATTCAACTTCTAGCTTTAACCTTTCTTGTGATTTTGACCAAAAGAAAAACCCATGTGTACATTATCCAGTATTTCCCTAGCTCACAGCCCTTGATCTCATTTGCGTTTGTTCTTTGAGGCAGGAATCTCTTTACGTTCTATAAGGAACTCAGCATAAGCAGAGCTATTCCTGGTATTTTTACAATACAAATAGCAGCTTCGGAAAAGGTGCAGTTAAGTCAGAGCGAGATACATACAGAGCATTTTCATTTACCCAAAAGGCACCAGAAAATAACTCAGATATCTCTAGGAAAAAATTACTTTTTGTGTTTGAGCTTTATGCAGAGCTCAGTCCCTGTCTATACAGGGAGCTGGAACTACTTTCTCAGCTATTCAAGCAGCACACACCTTCAGGGGAATAGGACAGAAAACTTCATACCTGGCCTTTCACTTTACCAGATACTCTAGTCAGAGTAATAATAATTAAAAAAAAAAAATACAGAAGAATGTAACTTACATGTTTCTGCTGGAAGGAGCAGGTGATGAATAAGGGCTCTTCAGTGCTGCTGCTCTTCTGGATCTCCGGAGAGAGACAGCATTCTTACCAAGCCAGGATGAGAAATCCCTCCATTCTTGATGTTCTGACACCCTTGTTGGTCCAAGCAAGGCCCTTCTGCCAGACCTTGGAGTGCCTTTGGAACTGGCTGCTGGAGTAACATTCTTATAGCAAGGTGTTTGAGGCGTAGCGCTTCTTTTTTTGGTAGAACTAGTCACACAGCTTCTGCTGATGGATTCAGCTGGAAAGGTCACCATTGAGTGTACTGGGTTTTGGCAAGACTTCTGTAATTTCTGAAAGAAGCATTAGACATGTTAGGCTAAATGAACTCAATTAGCCTTGAGTTTAGAACCAGGAAGACTAGGAATATTTGGGCTGAATTCCTAGCTACCATTCTCATATCAGGTTTCAACTAACATGAATGCAGCTCAACCTCTGTATTCATTTGCACTGTAGGAGTCACTTGCTCCCCTAACCCTTGGCACTCATCAAGGACTTCAGAGCAGGCACTGGAACAAAACTCCTGCTGCTCTAATGCTGGAAAAAGTCAGGCTCCCCAAATCCATACTCATGCATTTAAAAATCAGAGCTCTCCAAGAAAGGGAAATCCAAGCTTGAATCTGCTACCCTGGTACCTTGTAGCAGGTTTTGTGAGTCTAAATTTAGGTTAACTATAATGCAGAACATGCTAGTAAATAGTATGGGTACAAGAGAATAAATAAAAGAAAAAAATCCAAAGTGCTACACACTTCTCAGTAACAATTCTTTGCAAGCAATCGCAATCTCAACTTCCTCTGTGTGCAGGCTCTTCTGCCATATATGATTAAATACAGTAGGGGAAAAACTCTTATTTCATAATAAGACAAAATGTCTTCACCTTCCTCTATGTTCTACCAGATCCATAATTTGCCTGTCTATACTTTAGGAAAAGATATAAAATATTTTAAAAGTTAGTAGCTATGAGACAACTACTAAGTTGTGCAAGTGTGTGGGAGTGGAGTGTCTGGAATACAGCACTCAGTACAGAATTCAGAATTCTTAATACTGGAGTTGAAGCAAAAACTAGACTCTATCTATGTTCCACTGCAAAAGCAAAATACCTGTGACACCGTTCCAAAAGCGTATTTTGCTGTTCTTTTAATAGTCTGAAGAGTTTGGCACCTCTGTCTTGGTTCCAGACTTTCCCTAGTTGGGGTTTTATGAAAATTCAGCTCTACTCGCTTTAACGGTACCCGTTTCCTTAAAGACATGCGAATGGTATTGAGAGAACTCAGAGAGGCCCTTGTCTTGAATTTGTCAGGCACAGGGCTCTCATTCTCACTGAGGTCGGCCAGGAGCTGGTGTTTCCGCCAAGCCACTGTTGCTTTGACATTTTGGAGCACAGATGCCATCTTGTTCCAGTTCTCGGTCAACTGTATTTCTAAAACAATCAAAATGAGAGGAAAGCTTAGACAGAACAAGGTACAAAGAAGAGTAAAAAAAGAGAAATGGAATTTTTACACAATATATTTGGTTACACTTGCCTGAAAGAAGAAAACCAGAGCTGAGCAGACTTTTTCTTGGAATCTCAGAAGAGAACAGGGTTGATTTCTACAGCTATTTAGGTTTGTGCAAGTCCACAAAGAAGCCTGGTACTGCAATTCCACTGCAAGACTCTAGTTTGACGGCAGAATGCTCTATGAGTTGATATTTTTGTTTGTACCTCAGATTAAGATCTGATATCCCAAATTTTTGCCTTCTTTAATCAAAACAACCTTCTACTGCAAGACAAGTTTACACTTGCAGCAACTTAGAGTTGTTATCGTCTCCTGCCGTACTTGTCAGCTGAAACAGATAGGATTATTACTAGCAGAAGACTTTGGTGGGAAGAGCTAAAACGCCATCTATCTATCTATTTACAACTGACAATTTAAACATATGTACATGTATACTTTCAGTTCTTGATTTTCACATGCCAGCAAATACGATTCAGGTGAAATGACCCAAGAGAGGCGCTGCTGTCCTGCGGTTACAGTGGTGTGTTATCGAACGGGTACTGCACTGCACAGCACAGCACGGCGCTGTTTCTCCTGGGGCTCCCTCGGCCGGGCCCCCGCACACCTCCAGGCCTCGCCGGAAGGACCCCGCCCCGCTCTGCTGGCACTGGCCGTGCTCCCCGCCGACAGCCGCGGCACACGAGCCGTGCGGCCCCATCGGGATAACGGGACACCGGGCAGGCCCAGCCGGGGCCGTTATTGCGCCCACCAGGACAGTAGAAAAAAGAGCGAAAAGCGCCGCCAAGGCCGGAGGAAAGGTGCTCGGGAAAAGCGGCCCGCTGTGGCAGCTGCTCGGGGCAGTACTCACCCAGTGCGCCGGACGGGGACGGGGACGGGGACGGGACCGGGATCAGGATCAGGATCAGGACGGAGCCGCCGCCACCCGCAGCGGCTGCTCTGGGCGCCGCCACCGCGTTTGAACGGCGCACCGCCCCCCCGAGCCCCCGGATTGGCCGCGCCGCCCCCCCGAGCCCCCGGATTGGCCGCGCCGCCGCCGCCCGCCACAATTGGCTGGGCCCCGCGCACGCGCGGCGGCCGTTACGCGGCTGAGGGGAGTGGGCCGGGCCCGGCCGCACAAGCTGCCCCGCCCGCGGGCCCGGCGCCTCGGCGGATCCCGGCCACAGAGCCGCGCCAGGTGGCGCAGTAAAAGGATTCAGGCTTGGTTGCTCACTTGGGTATGCAAGCCACAGCTCCTGTTAATTCTGGTAATTATCGGTCAAAGTCTGACAAGGTGTTTGTTTGTTTGCTTTTACTCCACGGACTTCTGCAGCTCTTGCTGGAGGAGACCGCTGACTGCTGGTTATGTGAGGGACCGTAAACCATCCGGGATGCCCTCTGAAGCGAGTCGGGCAGCAAAGAGGGCCAAGGGTGAACGACGTATGTGTTCAGCGGTGGGGGATTTTGTTTTGATTTGTTTTTGTTGTTGTTGTTTGGTTGGTTTTTTTGCTTTGTTGGGTTTTTTGTTTGTTTGTTTTACCTGAGTGGCAAACAAGACATGCAAAGCATTCATTTATCTTTCAATTACTTCTGCCTGAAAAAAAATTGCTCGAGAAAGAATTGTAGCAGCATCCATTTTTTCCCAAGGATTTGTTTTCCCCCCCACCAAGTTAAACTCAGAGCTGGCACCTAAAACGCCTCCTTAGCTCAGACTTGGCTTGTAGTGATGGTGAAGTCACCCCAGTAACACTGCAGGATACCTCTTGAATCTCAGTGCCGGCTTATAAACAAACATGCTTTTTACAAATTCATAAGAGCTCTGGTTTTAAAAAGTTCTACGTGATGGCATTTGCACCCCTTTGTATTCACACACTAAGAGTGATGAGTGTAGTGTAATAAACATCCTTTATTAACAGCTGTGTTCCTGTGTATTGCAGCCCTATATCCTGTTCTGCTTTCCTCTGTCCCTTGGCTTCAGGGCTTCCAGGTAGCTGAAGTGTTAGACCTCTTCCCCTGTGTCCTCCCCACCCTCAATCTCTATAGCAAAAGTTTCAGGTTCTTCTCATTAGCTAACTGTAGCTTCAGCCACCATATTTTAAGACTTGGCTTAGATTTTAGTACCCTTAAGAAGAGCTCGAAATGAGTAATAGTTCTGCAAAACAAAGAGCTCTTCTTGGGGGTACTAAAAACAAGAGAGAGATTTGTGTGGTAATCAGACCACTTGTTCAGTTTCTAAGGGTTGTCTTGAGAGCTGAGGATGTGGATTGGCACTTCAAACGACAAGAGTGGGCAGAGGAATCCCTAAGAATAGAAACAATAGTAACTGAAAAGAGTATGTGTACAGGCAGAGAGACTCCGTGTGCTGTAAGAACTGTAGGCCAAAAGACCAACAGCAGACTGAAGCTTAAATGTGCTATCGGCCTGTTCTTTCACGCCTTTTTATAAAATTAGAGAAGAAATACCTGAGCCTTTGTAGTTGTAAACAGACTCTCGGGGATCAGCATGTTTTCTTTTTCTTCTTATGGTACACTTCTTGTTTCCATCCATTTCAACTTTTTTATCCAGCCTTTATCTAAGGCAGGGTACTAATTGTCATGGAATGGTACCCCAGAAGGCTTTGAAAAGTTATTAGTGCTTATTTTGCACTGATGGCCCTGTTCAAACGTATACAGCCCAAAGAACTGAGTACTTTTAAACATTAGGCATCAGGCCACAAACCGTGCTCAATTAATTGCAGCTGATGCTAATCAAGGGTTTCATAGAGGGCAGTTGATACCATTTCACTGTTTAGTGAGACTGAAGGCCAAAAAGTTATCTGTCCTGTGCTTGTACTGTGATTGTTCTACACTCTTTATTTTTTTCTTTTGATTTAGGTAAGACTATAGTTTAAACTCAAGAGCTTGTTTGACTCTGACAGCTGGAGTACAGAGGCGAAGGGTTGTTGTTTTTGATTGTGAAGAAGCAAGCTTTCATCCATTTCTTTAGAAGCCTATTATGTTGGGATTGGCAAGAAATCTACCCACAGCTTTCTGCATGTTGGTTTGACTCAAGACCCAGAAGAGAAGCCCTCTCAATGGAAGATGACCGTGAACTCGAGCAAAGCTCCTGGGCCTACCTACCTGATGTCTGTCTGAGTCATGTCTTCCACTGGTTAGATGACAGGGACAGATCTCGGGCTGCCTTGGTCTGTAAGAAATGGAGTTGCACCATGCACTCTGGGTCTCTCTGGAGATGCAGAACCATCACTTTCTATGGCCAACCATCAAGGGGACGCACACTGGAGTTTCAAAGTGCACTGTGGTATACCAAGAAATTTGGCAAGTATTTGAAGCACCTTGAGATCAAGTTATCAAATCCTTACAATACTCCCTTTATAAAAAAATTTCAAGTGATTATGAGAGGTCTTCTTTCACACCTGGGCAAGTGTAATAGTCACCTAGAATCCCTGAGCATCAAGTACCTAGAATTAGACTGCTTGATCTGGAAAAATGTGGTTAGGGCTCAGTTTATCAAGAATTTAGCTGCCTTCCTGAAAAGAATGAGCAATCGACTTGATTATCTTAACTTAAAAGGAGCAAGAATAACTTTGGAAGAAGGCTGTGAGCTTCTGAATTCTCTGAGCAGCTTGACAAATAGAAGCTTTATTTCTGAAATCAATATTGAGGATTTCTTCAGTCTCCACCTTTCTGTCTACAGCAGTGCCTTGTTCCACCAAACTATGTCTAAGTTCCACAGGCTGACCATCCTGACTTTCAATTATAACTGCATCTCTGATGAACTGCTGGACATCCTGCGGGAGCACAGCTCTCATTCCCTGTGCACCTTGAATATCAAGTGTCATATCCATGATCCTCATGGGCAGGCGGTCTCAGGAATGTCGTGGGCAAACTTGGCCAAGAGAGCCCCAAAACTGAATGTGAACTTCTTCTTTGAAAGAGTCATGAAGCACGATCACCTAGCTAGGATCCTGCTAGTGGAGATCCCAGTTAGGAGCATCAGCCTACGGAGCTGTTATTTCAGTGACCCAGACTGGACAATGAGACCTACCCTCACCAACCTTCTCCCAGCTTACTGGCATGGTCTGCAGGTAAGGGAAACAATGGGACATCCTACTGCAGTATCACAAAGCTAAACAAAGTAATCACGTAGGCTTTCTGCATAACAGCAGTCAGCAACAGAAGTTCCTGACTGCTTCAGTTTTGCATTCAGAGGGCAGTTTTCGTAAGTGAGTCATTTCAGTGTTTTACCCATAGGTTAGTTTATGAAATTATCCTTGTCCAGTTATAACCCACCACAATGCTATCGGGCTGCTCTATTTTGGCAATGCACAAATGGCCTACTGCACGTCTAAATTTACTAATGCCCATGTCAAAGCACTTCAGTGTCACAAGGGATGTGTCACCAAAAGTTTGCAACAGCTGACCCACATAAGTGAGCATGGGCTCTTTGCATGCCAGAGGGAAACACTTGGCCTTACACCTGATGGTTGTTGACAGCTTTCTGTAAGTCCTGTTCCATTGCAGAGTTTCCAATAAATACCAGATATCTGTACAGCTTTCTAGAAACCATCATAGGCTCTAGTCTTCTCTCTGGGATAATTTTCATTATGTCAGATAAAGATCATGGTATGACTATGGGTGCAGCATTTTCTAATAAATGTACAAGGAAGGGATCACCCCATCTTAACAAGAGAGTGATTGACTGTAGCACATACACTGTTGTCATAATGCAAAACAGATGCTCAGCTAATGTCAAGGTACAAAATTGATCTGCTGACACTCACTTTTGTTGGTTAACTTGGAAAACTATTTGTCGAATTCTAGTTACTGCACGCAGCATCTGTTTAGTAGTACTAACAGTGTTCTTTTTTTTTTCCAGAAATTAACACTTGAATTGAACAATGACCATGAGTTGCTGGACAACGAGCTGCTACAGCTTATCTTATCATGCAAGAGGTTGTTATTTCTGAAAGTCTGGGCATTTCTAAGTGTCAGCTTTATGGAGAGGCTGCTACAAAACCGTGCAGAAAGGAAATGCATTTTGACTACCATAAAGGTAAGACTTTGTGCTTCAAAACTCCCATTCCCATTCTTGCTTCCATACTCAAAGGTCCCCATGCCCAGGCAAAGGTCACTTACAGAAATGTTAATATAATTATCTTCCCTATGTTATGCCTTAGTACTAAAGAGGTTGGGAACCACTCACAGAAATGGGGCTTTCCAAATCTACTTAGCCACATACAGATACTATAGAAGTTTATTTTGAAGTCCTGAAAATTCCAGAAGCTCTTCCTAGACTGGCATTCCCTCTGTCACCTCTAGTTCAAGCCATCTCACACTTCTAGGGTTTCTCAGTCACCTCTCAGGCTCAGTGCTTATGTCTATGCTTAAACCAAAGAAGGTGGACTGAATCCCATTAAACTGCAAAAAAGATAAACACATCACACCCTTCAGGGGTCCTGTGTTGAGCTGGGGCCAGGCCACAACTGTAGCTGGTGTAAACCATGCTGACATGCTACTCTGTGTGCTACAATCTCAATTCAGTAGGTCCTCACAGATCTCTGCAGACCCCAGGGATGCATCAGTTCTGGGGGTAAAAAGAACCTTGCTCTTCCTGCCTGAGTCAGCACAGGCAGACAGCTGGGACAACCACGAAACCACAGCTTAATATTTGAAGAGTAAATTTACTTCCCTTCCTTTGCTCACCGAGGCATCCCCAAAGCAGCCCTGGGCAGACACACGAGTCAAGATGCAGGCGTAAGCTCAGTCCATGCCACAAGGCCATTGGCTATGTTCATACTGGGTTATCAAGGGCTATTCCCATCTGCAAGATCACCTGAGTGATTTACAATCCTTCTTGCTAGTGTTTCACTATCCAACCCATTTCTCCCAACACCTCCCAAAAATTCTTTGGCAGGAGATGATGTTTTCAGTCAGTTGGGAGTGGGAAGAGAGGAAAGCCTCAAAATTCTACTCAAATTCAAGGAGTTTTACTTCTCTACATTCCTTATTAGTCACAGATGCTTCTTGTTGCCATGAGCCGTAATGAGTTGAGCTCCCTATATCTGAGAGAAATGACTGCTGTTTGTGCATACAGGTCAGGATTTATACAGCCCAAGACAACAGCACTGAGGAGGAGCGGCTGTTGGCTGACATTTACAGGAAATTCAAATACCTGATTGACTCAGAACTCAATTATTTTGTCATCACTTACCCAATGGTGTAAACTACAGGAAGAGAAAAACACCCAGGGACGTCTGCATTAATGGATTCTTTGGAGGGCTTTAGTAAGGGATTTGAATTTTGACAGCAGCACCTCTGAAAGGGAGTTATCATTCCAGCAAGAGAGAGGCAAGGGACAATTTTAAACTCCACACATTAAAATGCTGCACTTCGGAACTGGACTCTTTTGTCTCTAGCATTATTTATTCTTGCCCTTGCTTTGTTTTTCCTTGCCAGAACCAAAGGAAGCAGTGATCCCTTTTTCATCCTTACAGGCATCTCTGATAAAAATAAGACCCTCCTCTTTTTTCAGCACTTCTCATTGTAGAGCTTTGAACACTGTACAGTTGAAGCCCGTCACATTGTTTCCATTTTACAGCTAGGGAAACTGAGACATGGGGTGAAGAAGTGATTTTCCCAAAGTCAGTCTTGGCTTGATCTTGATTCAGATGCAGGCAGATGTGCTATCTAGTGTATCAGTTAGATAAGTTAGGTCCTGTTCTGTTAAGCTGGCCATACCATCTAGTTCTTAGCAGCAGATGCTAAGATAAAAACAAAACATAGCATGGGCAGTCCTGAGAAACATCCCTCCCACTTGCCCAGCTTTCCAATAAGTGATTTATGAGGACACTCCTGCTCTAGCTTCCACACAGTTGCCTTTTGACACCTTTCAATGGCAAAAAAAATCCCTGGTTCCACATGAGAGAAACATGTAAGAAGGGGCATTTCTTATTATTCTGGAATTTTATTGCCAAGTGGAAGATTTCATCAAATGTTTTTGAGCATAGATAGCTGTGAAACAGATACCTGTAAGTACTAGGTCTGTTTTAATTGCCTCTCACAAGTAGACAGCATTGAGCCAAGGCAATAAATTTGGAAATTTGTCAATAAAATTTCAGCAGGAGCTGGTTCTTTGGAGCACAGTCTCCCAGTATTATGACTTCAGTAATTGTTTATGCAAACAGACTCTCTCATTTGCATGCACAGCACGTCATCAATGTACAGTGTATTCTCCTTGACCTTGATCTCTTCCTCCAAGGAAAGCTGTCGGTGGCTCAGAGCTTTCAGCTCTGTCTGAGCCTGTGCCAATGCATCCTTTAATCTAATAGGGAAAATAGAGTCAGGCATTAGCTGAAAACACATGGAGAGTTGTTTTTTTTTTTCTCATAAGAGTTAGGAATTCTGAGCAAAAAAAGAAAGATGGAAAGGGATTCATAGACTCAATATCCATTGTCTTCCCTTAAAGTCTATCCATTAACTTCCCTTAAGAGAAAAGCAATTCCCAATGTTTCAGGGAGAGTAGCTGGGACCCATTGCCATGCTAACCCATTAAATTAACCCAGCAATCTATACCACAGATTTTCCTCTTGCATCATTTCCACTTGCCTTTGAATATTTTTGGTAATCTCTTGAACTTCACTCATCAGGCTGCTGTGCACTGTGTCAAAGCACAGTTCCACATTGGGGCGATGGTTTCTCGCTTCCAAGCGGGTTTGAGCCACTTTTACAGGTCCTTCCTTATCAGCAATTGCTTTCTTTAAGGCTGCAATGTTCTTCTCCTGCGCAGCAATCTCATCCATCACCTTAACAAATCCAACAACAAGATTCTGCACACTGCAGCCTCTTGCAGTGTGTGAAATTATCACCATCTTTAATAGTTGTAGCAATCACGGTATCGCTCACTATGTTGTTATTTCATCCAACAATATTTTGCAAAGCTTAGCCAGGAGTATGACTCCTTCATTGGAAAGCAGATGATACTGTTCTGGGTGAACCCAGAAACTTATGCTCAGCAATTATTTTTTAATATTAATGCTCAGTTTTCATGTGTCAAATTTTGAGCACATTGACCCTACTTTTATCAATTATCAGGCTCATATCACAATCCTGAAAAAGCTATAGGAGCCCCATGCAAGTAAAAATCACAAGGAAAGTCCTGACTTTACCGATGGCTACAGCAACACTTAGATTGAATGAGTGACTCCAGAAATTCATCTCGGTGGTGGTGCACACAGAGCTGAGAAAAACAATCTAAGATTACTTTTATGGAGGAGGGAGAAGGGAACAAAAAGGAAAACGTGGCAGATCTGTGCAACCCACTGGACTGGGAAAACCGATAGATAACCCAAACCCAGTGTTTCCACTTTTTCACTGACTGTGTCCTATGACTTACTGTGGAGTCCCTTGTGCACAACTTACCATTGCAAGAAGCGTCTCTAGTTTGTGCTTGGCATCCTTGACTTCCTTCACCCTATTTCTAAAAGCAGTATTCACCATCTCACATTGCCTGCGCATGTCATCTGCTGTCTGTGAGAGGATGCCATCAATAACTGCCTTCAGTGCCAAAGAATTGTTTCGCTGCTTGTCAGCCTTTTCAACATTTATGTTTGAGAAATCTATCCAGTCCTCAGGGCTAACAAAACTGAAAGAGATTCAAAATAAAAGGTCACCAACAGACAGCAGGAGGCCCTCTATGACTTCATAAATCTGTAATTATGCCACAAAATCAAGAACAAAGTAGTACTTTTAACTGCATGTCCCAGTAAGTGCCACCAGTCCTGGGAGTTCTACATATACAAAAGAAAGACTGTCGCAGTCATTTTGTAATGAAGTAGATGAGTCAGATGAAAACAAATTCACTAGTCACAGAGCAACTTTACTATAACTTTCTTTTCCACTGGTGAAGAATTGAGTTATCGTGGGGGTAAACGCACATAATAACCAATATTTCTTAGAACATCTTCCGTTAATAAAGCTTAATATTACTATTAATAGCAGGTAGCTATTTACACAGCATAGTCATTTATTCTCTCACACAGTTCACCTATATGACACTTACAGTACCTGCCTGGGACAAAAGTTGACAAGCCCAAGCCCAGCTGTATCCCCAGAATTAGAGTCATCCTTGTGCAGCTGTGGCTTGCAGGTGCATGTTTGGAAAGTTCCTCAGAGGGTTTCATTCCTTGTTTCATTAAACAGATATATAAAGTTGTAATTGTCATTTGCACCGAGCAGGCAATGACATCTTGTGTGTGGTCTGAGTTACATAACCTGTTGTTGATGCATGCCAGCGTGCTGGCAGCAAGAGCTGTCAGCCTCTTGGTGCTGCAAGTTTGCCAGCCCTTGCATAGCAACAGTGGCCCTCGCACACACTACTTTGTCAGTATAGCTCCTCTATTCAGCCCGTTTTTCTGTGGTAGCTATTCTTCCATTTAAACCTTTCACACTAACTAACCCATGCAGAAGGGGCACATTTGACAGATTAATGTCCGAGTCAGAAACTGACTCTACATCTCGTGTGTCCCAGTCCAGCATTCTCCCCACTGGGACACCCTGGGAGAGGAAAGAAGCTAAGATCCGTAAATCTATTTTGTGTTTAAGCAATATGTGTAATTCTTCCTTAGCTAACTATGAGCTTCAAAAATGTTTTAAAGCAGTTCACTGGGAGCATAATTATTGTGGCTTATTTCATAGACATATTATACAGATACAAAAGTAATGGACAGAAGTACAAGAAACAATCAGATGGCAAAAAGATAAAGTCTGTTTTACACAAAACTAATCTTGCTATCACTGGCACAGCCCATATTATCTGTATATATAATTATCATGTGATGAACTAAAGAAGCACTTACTTTCCTTCTAGCTTCATTGCATTATCAGAATATATAATGTGAGGAGTGTCATTTGTCAAGCTAGCACAGTAATCATCAATCGTCAAAGCTGTGAATTTGTCCTTCAGATCCATTTCCAGGTTGTATTTTGCTGAACGGTTTTGTCTAGGAGAAGAAACAACCAAACTCTAAGACAAAGTGTAGGCACACACAGGTGCCCTTAATATGCATCCATACGTGCACTAAGTAATTCAAATGCTGTTGCAGAAATCTTCATGTATGAACTCCTAGTTGTCGAGCCACAAAATCTACAGTATGAAGCTGCCTTTCTATAAATTGATGGTACAATTGTCATTGAAATTAAAGGCACAGGACTGTATCATGAGAAGGCCAAGGATCAAGTGCAAGTACTTTGTATTCTACATGCAGAACCTCTCACCATTACTGATTGAGTGGTATGAATTAGGACTGACCTCCTGCTCCTATTTAGCACTGAAGATAACTTAAGACCTGTGCTCAGCCTGACCCTACAGCTTCTCAGTATTATGGCTGTCTTAATTTTTGTCTAATTAGTGTTCTATTTTTGCTCTTTGCCTCTGCACCTGATTTGCTCATTTGTTTGTTCCAGTGTACGTCCAAGTAAAGCAATAATCGCCTGGAAGACTTCGGCTTCCTTTGCCAGCTCCTGTTCCACTTCATCATGTACCAAGTCAATCCCAACTCGCCTCTGCCTGCATGAAAAAAGGAAAAACTCTCAGCCACATTGTTCAAATGCCTGCATCTACCAGAAGATGATAAAGTTCTGCTTTCCCCAATGTTTTAACACTTAAAACAGACTGCAAAGAGAGATGGGCCTTCGTTTGCAGTCTTTTTTCTTATTTGTTAAAGGTTCATTATCTAGATTTCTTTCCTCTCCTTGAATGCTCACCTGTACAGGAGACACTTTTGGGCAACGACAAATTGTTCTTTGCAGCCCTCCAAAGCTCTCTCCAGCCTCTTCTTGAAAGTCAACAGTGACTCTGTCTCATGAATAATTTGTTCCAGCTTGTTATCTAATTCTTGCTTCCAGAATTTTATTTCTTCACGTCTCTGTTCTGTAGAATCCAAAATAACAAACATGTATTAATATGGGCCCATTTTATGAGTCAGAGGACTGTATGTAGCTCAGATCTCAGGTATGGCTAAAAATAGACTTATTCTATTGTAGAGTGCCTATACTTGCTGTGGGCTCTTTGGAAACAAGTTTAGCAACCCTGTGTCAGGAGGTTTGGTTAAAATAGCTTTTTGTGTGTTTTGTTATAAAAATACAGTCTGCCTCAAAGTATTTTATAAGGTATTTTTGATTTTTCCATGACATCAACAAGCATGGCATTGACATACACTCCTATTCATTATCAACTAATTTGCTAAGTCCGTCTTGAACGTATAGCTCAAATAGCAAATCTTGACCCTTGTAGAGGATGTGGGATTACCTAATTTCTTGTTGACATCACTTTGGGTTTTTTGAGTTGTCTTTTCTATTTCATCCACCAGCCTCCAACTCTCAGCTATCATGCATTCTGACCTGGATTTCTGGGACTCTGTAGTGGCACGCTGCATCCTGTTTGCAGTGTGCCATTCTGAGGGATGAAGTTTAGATGGATCTTGCAACAGTCTGGCCATTGCTATTTGGAACGTTTCTGGATATAATGCAGGACAGTTCTTGGAATGTGGATCCTAAAAAGAGAAATAGCATTGTATTTGGCTGCCAAAGCAAGAAGGTGAGAAGACAGGCCTGTAAAGATGAGAAATATTTTGTTCGTTTTACCTGCAAAATGACACCGATATGAAAAAAATAGATTTCTTGCTCAAAGTTCCACAAGTCTTTGCTGATATGTAGGGAAGAATGCGCTGATGTGTTTGGAGTAGAAGAATGAAGAAACAGAAGAATTTGTGAGTGGAATTTAGGAGAAGAGAAGTGGAACTGACAGGAAAAGATGGACTATGCAAGAGGAAGGAGAAGGGAAAGGAGACCTGTGGAGGAAGATGGAATTACTAAACAAGCAATCACAGAAAACAAGAGAAAAATGAACAAATATAAAAGATGAATAGCCCCACAGAGACTGGAGAAGTAAACACATTTCAAGAATATGGTTGGATAAAATCTAGACTGTAAAAAGAAATGTAATCATAGAATTATTGAGGTTGGAAAAGACCTCTAAGATCATTGAGGCCAACTGTTAAGGCAGCACAGCTGTGTTCACCACTAAACTATATCCTCAAGTGCTAAATCCACATGCCCTTTGAACACATCCAGGGATGAGAATTCCAATGCTTGATCAGGTGGTTTTTTTCTAATGGTGATTAGGAAAAAAAAAACCAAAAAACAAGAAAACCCCACAATCAAAGGAAACCCAAACCAATGAACCAAAACCACAACCACACAACACAACAAAACAAAAAACAAACCCCAAATCGAAACAGGATCTGAAAACCTGAAGTAGAAAATTCAGCAGGCAAATGAGGAAATGGGAAAGTCCAGAAAGGACTAAAATAGAAGAAAGAACAAAGCATACTTGAGGACACTTGTTTAATAGAGGTTGAAATCAATGCCCTGAATTAGTGCAAAGTAGTTTGATTATAAATTTTCCTATTCTTGCAGTATGCTCATCCAGTGTTCCTGAGACAGCTCCTGAGCCCAAATGCACACAGCTGCTCAGCAACACACAGCTCTGCCCACGACCCATTCAGCACAGCTACCCTTAACTTCTCTCTCACACACCTCTCGACTGATCTTGCCCCTCGACTGAAGTGCTCTGAAGTTCAGAGCCTTGGCAAAGTGCCACGTCCTCAGTTCTCCTTCCCTAGGAAGGGTCTTTCAGTCTCAATCTCCTCGGCGGCAGCAGCAGAACAGTGTATTTTTAAATGTGCGACTAAATATTGCAGGAGGTGGCTCGAACTGCACCGAAGGCAAACAAACTGGCTGCTGTGGGAACTACAGTTGCTACCACTGCGAGCAGCCTGGTGCTGTAGGGCCAGGGAGGAGGCATAGCACACACAGGTCATTTCTTGGTTCTTCTTTCCACCCACTTCCTGTTAAGATTTATCTGGGATAAAACCATGTGTTTTCTGGACATTATTTTTTGATAGTTCCCAGACCTGTGGACAGTAATTCTGAATTGATTTGTTGTAGAAATGCATAAAGACCATGCAAGCAAATGAGAGGTTTGTTAAGTATCTAGCTATCTAAAATGTCAGTCATAAAATATCCTTAGTAGTATGCTCCATCTTTGTGTCAACAATATCCTTTCCTGGGAGAAAATATGGTGGGAGCCAAAGCAGATGAAGGAGATCAAGAGCTTGACATCAGATGATACAGTTGTGTCCTCTCCATCTAGCTCTTCTATAGTTTAGATCAGATCAGTTTCTCAGAGAGAAACCAGACAATGTTTTAAAAGATCACAAAATTATAAAGAAGTAACATTGGTAAAAAAAAAAAAACCAACAACAACAACAAACAAACACAAAACCAAACCAAAACAAAAACAAACAAAAAAACCTAACCAAACAAAAAACACCATAAAAAAACCCACCCCAGAGCAGAGAGAATGTCATGTTTCTGAAAACGTGCTTAATCACCTCGAAAGCTGAGTACCGCCCCCCCAGGGATAGTTCTCCACATTGTTGTGGGACCAGTGGGACTTCATGCCCTTTTGTTCTGAAAACCCAGTATCCCATGCTGTCCTGCCTCAGACTGTAGCAACGCTGTCACAAATTAAAGCTACGAACCACAAATCCGTTCATCAATGTCAGCTACCTTAAAAGACGAATTGCTTTTAAACTGTTAATATGTAATTTACAACCGATTCCCGCCATATGAATCGTTTAACTAAAGAAAGGTTTCGTTTTACCTCAGGTGGTTTTCTCTACCGGCCTGGAGGGGCAGGAACGGCTCCACCGGGGCTGCGCGCGCCCGACGGTCCCACCGCGCGCCTCCCCCCGCGCGCGCCCCCGCGGTAACGGACGCGCGGCCCCGGGGAGGAGCGGCGGACACCGGCAGCGCCTTCCCGCACCGCGTGTGAGCGCCGGGGCACGGCTGGATGAAAAAAAGCCCTCTTCTGCACAGCAACAGGGGTAAGCTAACACCAGCGCGCGTACCACATTCCACTGTAATGCCTTTAAAAAGGATTTTACAGAGGAGCGGCTCAGCACGTAGAAAACCGCTTCACTATTTGTGAAATGGCCAAGTCCTCAGTCTGGAAAAGTCCCACGGTTTCTGTGAGGAGTCTAACCAACCAGCATTAACGAGACTAGATCTAACTTAAGTAATGGTGCCATGTTCCTTATTGGGTGCATGAAAAATACCGTGGATAGCCTTATTCGTCAGAGACTCAATCTCTGGTGTGTGGTGAAGTAGGAGAGTTGTCTAGGTTGAGCTTATACTGCAGCATCATTAACTGCTTTCTTTTAATGTTGCTAATATTGCAAAGCAGACTAATGTAATGGGTCTGAACTCTGGTGTTCGACTAATGTCCAAAATAATCTATGAAGAAAAGCTGAGAAGGCTGGAGCTGTTCTGCCTGCAGAAAGTTCAGGGGAGAGCTTCCTGCAGCTTTTCAGTACTTAAGAGAGGCTTCTAAGAAAGATGGGGACAAACTTTTCAGTAGGGCCTATAGTGACAGGACAAGGGTTAACAGTTTAAAACTAAAGGTTGATTTAGACTAGATATAAGGAAGAAGTTTTTTTACAATGAGGGTGGAAAATACTGGCACAGGTGGCCCAGAGAGGTCCCCATCCCTGGAAAAATTCCAGGTCAGCTTTGGGCTTGGCTCTGAGCAATCTGATAAAGCTGAAATCATAGAATCATTGAATGGTTTGGGTTGGACACCCCTGCTTATTGCAAGGGGGAATTGGACTAGATCGCCACCACGGTGCTCAATCCATTCCAGCCCAAACTATTAGTACCTCAGTAAGTTCAAGCATGGTGCTATAACTGCAGCAAGGTTGTGAGTTTGATCCCCATATGGGCCATTCACTGAAGAGTTAAACATGATGATCCTTGTGGGTCCCTTCCAGCTTAGAATATTCTGTGGTTCTATGTTAACTCCTCTGAGCTTTTTGTAGACATAGATGTATTTTAGCATAACCGAAAATGGCTTTTAAATGCATTTAACACAAAGCAATCCCATCTTCTATTTTGGACGCTTTAACACTACCTCTGTAAGCCAGGACAGGTTTAAATCAATGGTACCAGGCTGAACCTTTGGGATAGCTTTATACATAATTACATATATTTAAAATACATATAAAAGAGTTCGCATGGGTTTGAGCATACGTTTAGATTAAACGCTTTATTGGAAATATCACACAAAGGGAGAAGTGATGAAAGACATTCATCCAGTCATTACACTTTAAAAGAGAAGGACCTTCCTGCTGTGGGAAGCATAGTCTTAAAAAGTAGATGATGACATAATCTTGAAAATATTGCACAGAACAAACCAATTAACTTTCAAAGTAGGATGAAGTTGTCAATAAACCATAGATATACTGTTAGATATAATACAGAAACATTTAGAAAAGTTAAGAAACAATCCATTTGTGTAAAATATATACTATGCCAACTTAATAGATTGTTCTTTTATCATTCATGCTAAACACACTGTCATATATACACACATGCTCTGCATTTTTTTTTTTAATAAAAATACTGAAAAATCAATTTGGGGCATACATTATATACTTGAATTTCAATTTAATCATACCATCAAATAGTTGATGGTATTCATATAGAGCAGACCTCTTAATGCACAAAGCTGTAAGTTTTTCTAAAAGTGTGTCATAGCACTATCTTCCTGACTCTTACACACAAACCATCAATAGATCAACTCAGCTTATAGTCTTCCACTTCCCTGCAAACAGGTGGTTGGTAAGTCCCAGGTATCTTTACCATCACCTTTCTGAAGTGGGAATATTTAAGAAAACCTGTACAAATACATTGTGGGTAGCTGCAAAAACAAGCTAAAATACAGAAAGGATGTAGATTCACCCAGGTGAATTGGCAGTAATTTTACAGCCTAAAACTTCCTTTATATAATTATGTGCTATAAGGCCTAAATTGGCCAAGCACTTACCTGTGTCTTCAGCACTCATATCAGACAGTAAAGTCATCTGTGACCTTGGACTGTGAAGAAACGCGATGGATTATGTCAGTATTGTCCCTCTTGTGGTAGTTAAGATGGAACTTGGCTCTGCTACTCAATAAAAAGCATTCTACTGTAAGAATGTAAATAGGTGTATTGCGTGTGCCAGATTTGGACAGACTTCTCATCACGCTTAATCCAAACTCCTCCAAAACAGAAGTACAATGTGTTTATCCTTATGGCACGTTTGGTAGAACTACAGGTGCACGCTTACTCCTGAGAATTATAGTCATTCAAGACAAAGAAAAAACTGAAGGCAATTGCACTTTTATGCTAACAAAGCGGTTCCTTCAATAAGGTTTCTTAAGTAAACTTGACTAGACTGAACTAAAATCATATTTCAAATGCAATTGAACTTATGTACTTTTTAAACTGAAATTCAGACCACGCAGAATCATGACTGGAACAAAAAATCTTTTAAGTAAAAGCCCCGTGTTGTTTTCACCAATTTTGCTTACTTATCTGTCACATCATTCTCTAAAAAGATGCAATAAATCTGAAGAATGCTTGACATATTTTGTTATAAATGAGCATCAATACAGAACCAAAGTAATCTTTCTAAATATCTACAAAAAGCACAAGGGCAGGTTAAAAACCATTCTCTAGCATGAGCAGAGGACTTGTGGCTTTTACTTTCTATGACCTTGTCTCTTAGGGAAGAAATAATTTTAGGCTTTTTTTATTCCAGTTAATCTGAAAACTGAAACTAGTGCAAAGCTTTTGAAACTATTTCAAAACTCCCACATTTTTTTTTGTATTGTTCATCTACCTCAAAATCAGCATCTGTATTAACAAGTTGTAAAGAATTCACTCCTGTCCACACTGAAAAGCTGCTCTCCCCCTGAGTCCAGGTAAAAGTACATTACAGGCTTGTTTCTATTACAACTGTCCAAAGGACTTTGTACCTTACTAGCTCCTACCTTTCCTGCAATCCTAAACCATTCAAGCACACAATCTCAGTGCACATAACCCACACAACCTCAGTGCCCACAGTCTCAAGCACACAACCCACTTGGAAGGGTAGAGTCGGAGGAGAGGCATTATTGCCCTAGTGGTTGAGTACTCTAGGTTATAATTTGCTAAACAGAATTTTCCTTGTCCATCTGCTATTTCTTTTGTACTATGCTCTACAAAGATGTGAAACTAAAGGTGCTATCTTATGGAGTTTTAACTGCATTTTAAGATGGAACACCTTCATAGCAGAATCAGTGCATAATATTGTCCCCAGCCTGACAGAGACAGGAGAAACAAATTTGCTTCCTGTGATCTTTAAACATAAAAATCCAATCTACTATTAGCACCAAAATTACAGTATTTGCCTTTGCCAATGTCTTTGTGTCTTTTCAAACCTATTTCTGTATTACTGACATGGTGATGTGATCAACACTTCAGGGCACTGCTCAGCAATACTTGAGTCAGCCAGGCACACAGCTGAATGTAAGCAACGGGACAGTAAAAAGCAAGAAATAATACTATGTTCCATTTGCAAAATGTCACTCTTCCCATTAGCATTCTGTACTTGACCCTTCTGGCTGCAGAGGTCTTGATGGTTTTATTCAAATCGTCGTAGATGACTGTACAGAGACTGGACATAGGTGAAGACACACATGGGATCTGGTTTGTGACCCATCACCATCATATCTTCCACTTCTATCAGACGGTCACAGTGAGCCATTTTCCTGTATTAACAATAAAACAGATACAGCAAATCAAGAGTTACGTAACTGCCTCCAAGAGTCATTTGATGCTCTGATTTGAGCATCATTGAAACATTTAAGAAATCCTGAGGTTTATCGGCAGCATTTCATTTCACAATGAATTGAGCAGTGTCAGGCTGGACATTGTTATATTTTTGACCATGAAACATTCCTTTTCTTTCTCTCTCTTGCTTTATATTGGGATCTGATCTACAGCCCTGGAGGGGGTGATGCTTTTTTTCACTATCATTCATATTCCTTATATCTGTAGCATATAGCCCAATCTCACACTACTCTGTCCACATCTCAGGTTTTGGTTAATATATAGGGAGTTCCAAAAGAATGGAAAAACTCAGGAAGAGATGAGATGTGCTGACGAAGTCCCATGTGGCCGTGAATTGTTTGTTCTCCACCACCCCCATATCTTCGAGATGTGCTCAGAACCAGCAGAAAGGAACAGATCTGTAGAAGCTTAAGATGAAAAATCACAAGGGCAAAAATCAATTTTATCAGCACAGCTAGCTGATTCATATTATCCAGATTCTGTAATGTATTAAGTATATAACTCTGAACTTCACGTAAAGAATTAACAGTTCTCCTCACAGTTTAGTTAGACAAACCAATCCTTTTCCAGCCCAAGAACCAAGGACACCATTGCAGCTTCAGGCCCAAGAAGTATAAACAACAGTGAATTGTGGAGAGCAAACTGGGAGGATGGGACTTCATAACCTGAAGCTGTCATTGGACAATTAACCCAAACATGTAAATGGACCAAAACTTAAATGTGTAATCAATCCATCGTCCATCCTGGGTGTAGCCTCGGCCAGGCTCTCATACTGCCCAAGGTGTATCCTTTGAAGGCCTTTTTAATAAACACCTACTTTACTCCTTTAACCCTGTCTAGCCTCTGTTCTAGGTAGCTTCTCAAGGCATCAATACAGAGTCGAAAAGAATAATAATTGAACTCTTCACTGCTGCTCAGGTGCATGAGACTTGAACTGGAAGCACTTCACAAAGAGCTTATGTACTCACTCAGCTGTTGTAAAGGCCAGCTCAAAGTTCTGCTTGCGATTAGCCGGGTCAAGCTTATTATAATCAAAAGCTTCGGGAAAGAAAGAATGCACAAGAGCGCAGAATGCCATCCCATCATTCCAGCTTGAGGAGAAGTTCTGGAGATCAATGTGCTGTCATGATGAAAAAAATACACATGTTAATGCAGCACAGGGGAACAAATAACAGCAGCTGCTTTTGTTCAGTGCAGTTTTCTATCCTTCTTTCCCACCAGCAAGAGCACAGGCTTTATTTTTTCCTTCCCATCTTTGTATATCCATTTCATTGTTGACATTCTGGGAAAAAAATGGCACACACTCAGCAATAAAAGCTTTTTGCCCGAAATACCCAGATGCAAAGCAGACACATGGTCAAGGTCCCTGATCCAAAGCCCACAGAAAATACTCCGTGCCTACGCAAACCATGTTTGTGTTACCCACAGAAAAATTGATGACCTTGAGGAAGTTAACTCATTCTCTAACATATTTTACATTCACCTTTTGAGCATGGAATTTGGCAAATTCTTATGAAAAAAAAGGAGAAAGATGAAAGCACTAGCATATCTTCACCTTGTATCCTATGGTTTTTGAGCGACACCAGTCTAACAGAATTTGCTTGATGCTGCTAGCGCTGGCAACCCCAAAACTCAGCGACCTCTTCAGCTTAGCTCTGGATTCTCCTTTTCCTCTGGAAAATTAACAGAGGCTAGATTAAAGTAAGTTCTAGAAAAACTTAAACCTACTTGTAAGGAACATCTATGCACTTTTGCCCAGACAAAATAGTTTCCAATTAACAAACAGTTCTGGAGACAAGTGACGTACTTTCCATCTTCACGTTCAAGTTTCTCTAACAGTGCTTTCCTGGCCTGCGTTTCTGAAGTCCGCGGGAGCGTCTGAGACCGCACCAATTCTCGCCTCCGTTCAACTTGGCGATGTACTGTGGGAGGAGGCGAGTGGGAGCTGGGGGTCACATCACTGTAACTGTCAATGGCACTGGAGAAACATAACATGAAAAGCATGTGCTAAACAAAAAAGTAACTCTCTGCAGTGAGAAGTGTCACTTGTCACTGTGACAAGCGTAAAGCTATCGCTAAAACTTCCAAAAGATGCATTTCAAGAGGACCGGCATGAGCCAAAAGCAATTTTAACGAAAGTAAAATTATTATTGACACACAACAGCACTTAATTATAGAAGCCCCTAAGGTGCTGTTACAAATAAGACAGCTTGATAAGCCACAAGCACTTTGTAGCACTGAGCAGAGCAACAATTAAAAACCTTCAAGAAAAAAGGACTAGTAAAAAAGGTTGTGGCCACACAGGAGCACTAAATCCCTTTGACTTCCAGCTTCAGGGTTCCTGGAGGCTGTGACATTTTTAAAATGAAACTTGACGAGTAATTCAGGAAGTACTTTTGATTTTTTTTTTTACCTACAGTGCACAGAATTCTGAGCTTCTGTCAGCATTGCTTTATTGACTGCAAGCTGTTAATTTGACTGAGAAATATAGGATTATATTCTAATTTGTGTTTGAGCCATATAGCGCTTCATAAGCATAAATGAAGGAAGCCAAACATTGCATTTGGAGATATTCCCTATCACAGAGATGGGAAACAGGCAAAGAACAATGACATCAGTGTCACACATTAATTTCTGGTACAGAGGGAGGTCAGGTATGACACCAAGTTCTATAGGGTGCTCAGTGTATCGTGACACAAACACTGAAGCGCCGATGTTGGAACTACCTGGGAAGAAACATAATGCCTAATTTGGGATTGTTTTCAAGGCAGATACAAGCCTAATTTAAGAGATTTAAACTTTCTTCTCTCGAATTCTTTTCTTGATGGATATTTTGCATGCTGAGGATGTCTGGATATGCCAGGAGTAATTGTCATACCATGTAATCCTCTACTAAGCAACTGCAACTCTGAGTTAATGAAGAATGTATAGTAGTCCTCAGCAAGGCATTTATCTACAAATTAAACTCTAGGCTAGCCAAACTAAAGATATTTGATGGTAATCATATGCTGGTTTCCAAAAATAAGCCCATAGTACTAATTTCAACACAGATGAGTATTTTTAAAAACTGTTTTCAAAGGACTTGACAACTTCCTCCTCCTAACAAAAATCCACCACTATCAGGCACTGAAAGTCTTAGCAATTAAGACTAAAACCATGTGGAAATCCACAGTTAGGTCTACTTGAAACTGCTCTATAAAATTTTGTCCTTTCTCATCTCTGTTTCACTTGGCCCAGAGGAAAGCTCACCACCTTTAAGGGGCTTAAAATATAGCACCAGTGACTCATTTGTTCTTCGGTGCACTGGCGGGACAGCCTAAAGAAGTCTCCCTGCAAAAAAGAGCCAAACGTGCTAAGGCTATCCAAAGCTGTAATCACAGGTGTGATGTCGATGTACAGCCTACTAGAAGTCTCATGAAAAGAAAGGTGTGAGGATTAGCCAGGATATGGCCTCGATATAGGAACCAGAGGAACAAAAGAGCTAATTGTGCAGGGAGTGTAGGAGGAATGAATTGTCCTCAAACTAGACATATAGCATGATATTTACTATTTACTGACTTCCTATGGGAAGTACAATCAATAAGTAACCTGGTACATTACACCTGAGAACATCCAGGATATGTATATAAGCACTGATGTGTTGAATGAAAATCACTACATACAGTACATCACTAGGGATGGTTTTAGTACAGATAGTGTGATTATTCCAGTAGTCATTGATCGGTTATTCCCTAAAAGTAGAAGTGTGGTTAAGAGTACTATGCCCATTTACACGTCGGTGGACATAGCGCATTCATTAAATGAACTACCTACGCTAATGTAAGAGATTATGGGGCAAGTTGATCAATATACAATTATACATTCAATGCTTAGAAAACAGCATCTGTGACTCACCCGTTTTCCAAGTCAGCAGAACACCTGTCCCTTGAGACTATATTGATCACAATGGCCTAACAAAATGTCATCAAAAATGCATACCTTTCTCCAGTTTTGGCTCCACTACGCAGCCCGTAGTTCACAGTTGAGACAGACTTTGTGACAGAAGTAGCATTCTCTATACAAAAACAGAAAAGATGCATTAGCGCAGAAATTTTCCTCATGTGCTTTGTGATGGATAGACACGCATTGATTTTTAGCCACCACACTGTAAAGCGGCAGGCCCCCAACTTCCATATGAGCTAAAAGCTGGGGAAGGATTTTCCCCAGCAGTTCAATTCCTCTGTACAATTATTGCACTGCAGCGAGGGTAGTGTAAGCGTACCAGAAAGGACTCAGAGGATGTCTTTGATAAAACTGCACTCAGAAGGTCAGATCACTTCAGGCCCTTGCGCATACCTCAGAGGAGGGCACACTGCCACTGACATTTCAGTTAAAGGAATAAAGTGGTGCTCCCACAAAAGTCATTCTAGCAGACAAGCCCTGGGGAGTTTAGGGTTAACCCTAATTTCTACCAGGAAGATATTTTAGTTTGTAAAGTAGAACAGACTCGAAGTTGCAAATGTGGCTTAAAACCAACTTTGCAGCTTCCTCCCTCCACCCCTGAGGTTCTATCTTTTGTGCTTTGCCTTTTAGGGTTCAGCTCTGGACTCCAGCTATGCTCTATAATTGCAGAAGAATGGAGCTGTCTTGCCCAGTTTTAACATCCTAAAGCCAAAACTTGCTGCATAAACCAGCAACTGATTTCTCGAACTTTTCTGACATCTATGGTTTCCGCTGCAGAGATTGCCTAACAGTACACACGTACATCACTGTGCAAATAACAGTAAGTACCCCTCACTTTGAGCTGATTGAGAATGTGATGGAGTAGAACAAAGGTTCATGATTCCATGAGTCTATATACACTTCTTAGCAATATTGATATTACCATGTACTTAAAAATGAAAACTACATGCTCAGGTCTGAACCCCTAAAGGGCATGGAATCACTCTCAATTTTTGTTGCATAAGGGCATGCAGATAGGAACAGTCACCTCCAGTGGCAGATGAATCCATTGTTTTCATTGTAATTGAATTCCAGTCCTTCACTTTATCAGCACAAAAAAAGACAAAGGAAGTGTTTGCTACATTCTCAGCTTTAGTAGGATAAAAATTGAAAGAATCATCTGCCGATAATCCATATCTCTTGCTAGCAATCCCATCTGGTATCCTGCTATAATTTCTGACCCATATATAAAGTCCAATTTGTAAGTGTCACAGCCAAGGATGAATGGCTTCAATGTGAAATTTTTTTTTTTAACTCAATTTCAATTTAACTAAGATTCTGCAATTACTGATGTGTGTATATGTGTCAGACTGCTGTCAGTCATTCCTTCCTCCAGATGACTATTGGAACCTGTTAGCCAAATAGCTGCCTAACTTCTCACAGGGCCTCCAGTCTCAAAGCACTAAAAATGTCTACAAATTTCATTAAAAGAGCTGGGCACGTTTAAGAGATTCGGTAACTTACTGAATTCAGTAAGTATGCCGCAGTATCTGCTTCACTCAAAACTCAACTACATTAGGCACAAAAATTGTCTGCGGATGTGGCATTACAGCCGAAAGCTCCAGCTAGGACCCACAGTATTCCAAACTGGAGTGTCCCACAATGGGATATTTAGCCATAAAAGCAAGGTTTCATAGTTACCACTAGGTCACAGAACAATATTCACAGCACCAGTTGAAGAAAGGAAGCAGGATGCAGCTTCAGCATGTTATTTTTCTCTCTTACCTGGCTGGTTGGAAGACTTCACTCCCACTGTATTTGTGCTCTTGCCCTGTCCCAGCAGGCAAGAAGATGTATTAGTTGTTCCTGTTGGACGGATGTTCTCTCCTGAAAACTTCTCAGATGTCCTGGTTACTGCAGTAACAGGAAGGTGGGGCATCTGTAAAGTGACTGCAGGGGCATGGGCTTCAGGGGAAGAAGATTCCGACATCTGAAAACAGGTCAGTTCACGAGTGACTTTTGCCTGACCTGAATAAAAAACGGGAGAGAGGCAGAAAATTTGCTTGCAGATTTGTAACAAAGTTACAAGCCAATGTCCAGGCAACATTTTACAAATCATTGGACTTAATCCCCTGTGAAACATTGTACCATCTATGTACAGAAACAACCCTAGTGCAAGTGATCCTAGCAGCCATCACACTTACTCTACGTGAATCTCAGCAGGAACAATGTCTATAGATCATTAATATACTAGCATTTGCATTCAGTGAGCTTCTCTCCCTCTGCGCAGCCCTCGCTCCCAATCTCCTGCCCCTGTTAAGGAAGCAGCATTTTTGTTCTTTTCATGGTTTTACGAAACACTGTATGACTCTCTAAACTGGAGATGGTAAGTCCTTCCTCCGCTGACGGATGATGGAAGCGGAGGGGTGACTTGCAAGATGTTTTGGATGCAAGACTACAATGGCACCCAGCATTAGCAGGCCTTATCACTCATGTCTCAAGTTAATGCAGCAGTAATAGCCTCTAATTTATGAAACACTATAGCACACGCTTTACAGTAAAGCCAAAGTTTTAACATTAAACTCGAAATTATGAAATAAAGTGTCGGTGCCACAGGACAATATCCATCCTGAAACTACAGCAAATTCTAACCCTTCCCAAATGTGAGATTTGCTCTATGACTGACAAGATTGTGTACTTTACAGGCAGTGATGCTTCATTTCATGCCCTGTTCCTACCTGCTGATGAAGATCGATGCCCATTTTCAATGATGGAAGAACTAAACACTCTTCTAAACTCAGGTTTCTGGTGGTCATCCAGGTCTACGCTCTGTCAGAACAGACAACAGACACGGCAACTAAATTTCAAACGGCAACAAAAGTGAGAAGAGTATCCAGAAACACCTGCCAAGAACAGATCTTCCTCATGCAAGTGACCTCAAAATAAGAAAGGAACAATTACCTAACCCCAGGAGCCAAGGCTGCATACAAAACATTGGCAATGCATAACTTAAATCAATCTTCACACACTTGTCCTTAACAGACCCCAAGCACCTAGGAGGTGTTATCTTTTCTTAGATAAAGGTATCACCATCCACTGTGATGGTGATAAACAGAAGACCTTGTGTAACAGTGGAGAAATTGATTGAGATTGCCTGGAATACTGCTCTGCATTTTTTTTTTTATTTGCTGCAGAAAGAAATTACACTGTGAAAACATATTGTACAAGCATTACAAAGTAATTCCAGTCCTAGCACATTACATATTATATTATAATCTGTAACTTCTGTAAGGATAACTTTTTTTCTTGGGAAAAGCATAAATTTTCCTCATAATGTCTGTCAATATAATTCCAGAAAGATCAGCCAGGAATTTTTTCGTGGGTTTAGTGGGAAGTTGCCGTTTTGTTTTTTGGGTTTTGTTTGAGTTTTTTGGCTGGCTGGGCTGGGGGTTTTTTGGGGGTTGAAGCGGAACATTAAACCACGAGAAACTGCGCAATTTTTGGCTGCATAACTAAAGGAAGAAGAAAACTGCTTCACGGATGCATGATTACTGCAGTTAAGTTTCCAAGAAGCAGGAGCTACAATTAGTAGTGAGAAATTCTCCAACACACAGTTCACAAAAAGTCTCATTGATTGTGTAGTTGCATCCACATGTTTTAAATTCTGGAAAAAACCCAACTATTTTGAAACTTTTGTATTTATCAAGAAAATGGTACTGTGTGAGAATACATTCAGTTATCACTAGCTGCCAGGATTGAGAGAATTACAACAAATACTAGTTACAGAAACCATGCAGAGTCAGGGCTTCGGAGCTTTTATTGCTGCATTTAGCGCAATTGAGATCCCAGTCAACAATTATTGCCCATATTCACAACTGAAATGTAAAGCATAGCTAATGCAGCTCCCTAGAATCTACCCATGGTATACAGTTAGAACCGTTTAGCCATTCATGTCAGCCATTATGACCTGAATGTGAAGAATGCCTGTGCAGGCTGTAAACATCAATCTACTTTTATAAGCTGGGGAGGTGTGGGTGAGTAAAATCGTCAAACGACATAGTCATTGCAAAGGTCACGCAGCATTCTACACACTGAACTGGCTTTCTAATGCAATGACAAGTGCTGCATTACCTTATTTCATGCAAACCCGACCGCTACGGTTTGGCTAACGGTGCCAAAAGAGAAACTGATACCAGGCTGGAGGATGGGGAAGAAGGCCCACGTGCTGACAGAACAGTGGGATCAGATTCTGATGTGCATTTAGTGGTGTCAGGCTGAAGTACTTTCAAAATCCACTTTGGAGATGCCAAGATTCTGACAAACCCATGTGTTTAGCAACACTTCTATCAGGGGTGGTCACATAGATTATAAATAGCAGAGTGATAACTACATATATCTGTACTTCATAATAAAAAGCACTCATTTGTACAACTCACGTGACAACAACACGAAGAACTGGTCAAGTTGAAGAAAAGAAAGTGAACACTAATATTTCAGATGCCTTATCCAAGCCTGCTTGCAGAACTAATCTCTGTGTAGCTCAGAGATCTCCATGTAATGGATGATAAGACTTTCCATAGTTGTAGGGCTGCTGGAATTCCTTCTTTGCTGCAAAGAAGTTATACTTTGGAGATCCATAACCGGAAGCTGCAATTATTGCAAGCCAGTGGCAAAAACTCAACACGTTCAGAAAAAGTAAGCGCCAGATCACAAGATTAGAAACAAAAGAAATATCACTTATTTCCTCGCTGAACCTCTAAGGTGCATGTCTGTTATGTCTTCAAGATTTTGTCCGCAACAAGGTCAGTTTCTAGAAGGATGACAGACACAAATGATACTATTCTCTCAAATGAGAGATTTCAGTCATTCAGTGTCTTTCATAAAACCACCAGCTACCACAAGGGTCACAATAAAAGTCATCGGCTCTAGAAATGCTGTTTATCTAGGAGAAGTACATCCACAGAAAGGTTTGGGTCAGAAGGGATAGTAAAGGTCACCCTGTTTCAACCCCTTGCCACGCACAGGGGTTCCACGCATCAGATCGGGTTGCTCGGGAGCCCATCCTGGCCTCAAACACTGACAGGGATGGGTCATCCACAACTTCCCTGGGCAACCTGTGCTTCACCACCCTCTGAATGAACAGTTTCTTCCTAACAACCAATCTAACCCACCCTCTTTCAGTTTAAAACCATTGCCCCTCGTCCTGTTGCTATCTGCCTGTACAAAAACAAGTCCCTCACCCTCCTTTTTGTAAGCCCCCTAAAGTACTCAAAGGTCGCAATGAAGTCTCCCTGAAGCCTTCTCTTCTCCAGGCTGAACAACCCCAGCTCTCTAAGCTTATCTTTACTGGAAATACGTAGGTCATTATGTACACCTGAGTCACGTCTTATGCAGTTACTCACAGGCTGACTAACTGCTGGGTGCCATTGGGTCACCAGGGAGCCAATGGGAAATACTTGTTTAGACCTTCATAGGTGATCATAGCCAGCTATCTCTCTCTCTCTGCAGCTTTGACCACTGCAGGCAGACTCTCTGCAGCCGTTTGTCCAACAGACAGAAACTTCTCTGACGGTTTTAAAACAGAACACCCTTAAAGTACTTTTAGTCCTCCCTCTTAACAAAGGCATCACACTCAATCACAAAAACTACGGAAATATCATAACTTGCAAAGCTCCTGCCAAAATGTAAAATCAGATCAACAAAAAAAAAAAGATATCAAAACTCTTCTTTTGTAAGTGCTCAGTAGCTCAGGTATGGCTCCACGATCCAGATTTTCAAAACTAACTCTTCAAATATCTCCTATTTTCCACCTTTGTGGAAGCAGCTCTCAAGATTCTGGTCTAGTTAAGAGAGCTGAATTGAAGGCTGGTATCAAACCAACAGGAAGACTCACCTCCAAATCAGAACGGCTAATGGCCATTTAAAATTCCACCTAAACCAGCTTTTAGACCACTGTATAACAGCTTTCGAGGACATCATAGCAGAAACTGCCCAGATTAAAATTAAATGGAGATTTGTGTCCTTACTTCTGAACTATGCTTGGAAATCCCTGGATTCATTTTTTCCCCCCCAGTTAAATTACCATGAAAAGATCTAGCAATATTAGAAAATAATGGTTCAGATACCAAAGATGCTCAGAATCTCCAGTATCTAATTAATGCTGCATCAACCACACAGTAAAAAGGAATTCAACTGATAAATCTTTTTGGGAGCAAAAGAGCTCGTCTTGGTTTGCTGCTATTTCCAGGTCAGTATTATTTGCTTCTCATATCTCACACTTACGTAGAAGTATTTACTAAGATAAAAGTATCATCAGTTTTACCATAGATATTCGTGTTTCTGAAAACATACACAGTGCCATTTATGTTATTCCATTTGAAATGTTTTGGTCATATAACCAGAAACTGGAATCAACTGAAGGAACAGTGTTCATTACAGAGAACGCAGGTGACTGGCACAGCAACCAAAGCTCGCTCTTTTGCCATTTGTGTGCAGCCACATCAGAACCTGACCCACAAATTCATGTTTTCACTGCACAAATTTGGTGTGTATAGCTGTAGCGGCACCTCCCATAGTTCTCAGTACTGAAATTCCCTTTTGGTCAGCTCTGCTATCTTGGGAACTTCTCCAACCTAAATTGTTGGGAGGGCACTGAATAACGATCAGCACCTAATTGATCTTCCCTGAACCCTCAGAGCAAAGCAGGAGGGTACTCACACAAACAAAAGCTCATACTGAGCTTTAACGTGGACACGGATACCTAAAGCTGGACATTACCGTAACATTGACGCGAGATTCTCCATACTGGGAAGTATACTAGACCGTGAAATGGAACGGGGAACAACAATCCCTTGTCCCTTCCGTATCACCCAGCTTACACCTATTCCTTGCAATATAAGCAAGCGTGGATAGCTCCGCAGAACAGAAAGGAAGCAGTCTATAAATTGTATGGATGGTGTTTACCTTTTTCACATGGGGGGAAAAGTGGCAGTTTCTACGATGTATCAAACGGCAGCTTCACCTTTTACCCAGAGGTAGGAAGCCCAATGTCCGCATTCACGGGTCAGTAGGAATGAAGAGGGCAGGAATGCAATACAGACTCTGCTCATTCCCAATTCTAGTGACTTTAATTTCCAAGCTTTTACTTTTTAACCCCAAGTCTGCATAGACCACAGACCAGTTTTTTAAGCTTCAACAGTCTTAACCCCCCCTCAAGACATGCTTAACCAAGAGGACCTAAACAAGCTGTCTAAACAAGCTGTCATCTGTGAAAGCCAAGTCTCTGGTACCCCGGTTTTATGTGCCCAAATCACAGCGTACTGTCCGGTAGTACTCTCCTGGCATCAAGGTTTGCACAGGAACTCTCAACTCTTCTCGCAGAGACAGACACTGAAAAAGGATTACATAAAACATCTCAGTACCAGATGAGCTTTCCACTAAGTGGTGTTTCTATGCGCCACGCGTTACAACGTTCTGTTACACTGCAGGAAGTTTTATCACTGGGAGGAATGACTGAGTACCTCTGTGCGAGTTTAGCTACCACTGACCCCGCGCCGCAGAAGAGGAACCCCGTGTCCTTAAACGTTACCCCGTGCCAACGCAGTCTGGCAACAGTCGTGAAGTATCCTCTTATGCATGCCCTTGGCCCTCCCTCCTGCCGTCTCCCAGGCCGCTTACTTGGCTCCGGCCAGCGACCGCTAGCTTGGCACGACTGGAGAATGTGTCGTCGGCCGAACCTTGCCCCGGCGAGCCGGGCCCCACGGCCGCCTCGTTCACCCAGTCCTGCGGCAGCCCCGCCGACCGGCCCAGGGCCTCCACCTGCCGAGACAGGCGCTCCAGCTGTACCCGCAGGCGCAGGTTCTCCTGCTGCAGCTCAGAGACAGCGTGTGCCAGGGGGCTGGCGAGGCGCAGCACCTCCTCCACCTGCCGGCCTACCCCCTGCTTGAACAGCTGGATGTCCACATGGATGTCCCGGACGGCGCCCCGCAGCGTGTCCTCATAGCGTCCCAGGCCGTCACAGACGGTCTGAGCCTCCCGGCTGTTCAGATCCTCGATCTCGCCGGCCATGGTGTCCACGGGCCGCAGGCTACGCGGGCAAGGACGGAGGGGCTCGGGAGCGGCCAGCGGCGGAAGCCTGATCGTCTCCCCGCTCGCCGCCGCCTGTCCTTCTCTTCGAGAGCTCCCTGTGCCTCCTGGCGGCCCTGACCCGGCCCCCGGCGCCGCCGGGCACGGCCCGCTCTCCTGGGGCGCGGGAGGCACAGAAGCGGCGCGAGTGGCGCGGCTGCAAGGTCCGCCCCGCTCCGCGTTCACTCCTTCAGAGGGGGAGATGGAATTTGGGGAGGCAATGGTGGAACAAGCCGGGAGAAGGGGCGGGGCCACGGGCTCGTTCACAGCTGCCCAGGGACTTTAGGGCCCGAGAGGGCCGGGCGCTGCGGGCTGCGGGTGGGGCCGCGGGAGCGAGACGGCACGAAGCGGGCGCCAGCGCCGGGCTGGGTGAAGGAAGAAGTGGGAGATGTGGGTCGGAAAGGAATAGGAGAGAGACAGAACGAGGGGAGGAGCGGTTAGTACCAGAGCCTTCCCGAGTTGCTTGGTCGATGACCATGTGAAAGTATGCACAGGCTGTCTCTTTCGCGGGAACTCGGGGGCAAAAGTAAAAGAGAAAGGTCTTTGAGGGCATAGAGACAGAAATGCACGCACATACACCCTTAGACAAACCGCCAAGTTGCTGCCCATGAAAGCGCAGAAACTCATAACCGGCATGTTCACACTTAAACGTTTCCCATAGTAGGCTGCAATTCGATGGGCATTAGTATTGAGCTGCCAAGTCGTCTGGCAGATCCAATCTGTGTGCATGCGGGAAGAGACACATTTCTGCCAAACTAGCCAGAGCCACGATGCAGAATGCTTTCAAGCATATTCTTTACTGCAGCACAAGACAAAAAAAGCCTCACAGAAAAAAGGAATCTGAGAAATATTTTAAAGACATTTGTGTCATCAAGTAGCCTATATCTGTCAGCCCTCTATGTCAAATAGCTACAACTTCTTTGGTAAAATTAAACAGTTGGCAATAGTAGTTCTCTTGCAGCAGCAAGTAGCTAAGCCTATAAACCTGGAATATGCAGGGAAAGTTGGAGTTCTGCCCTAGTCAGTACGGGTAAAACCCTAAAGCAATAATAACATAATTCACTTACCATTAGCTCACAGGCAATTTCTTAGCATATACAACCTTATCTAAAAATAATACATATATGTGTGTGTGTTTATTGAACTTGGCAGCTCATAGTCCTAATAGTGTAATTCTTTGGAAAATACTCTTCCTGGATGGTAAATATTTCCATTTTTACAATATTTTCAATTACTAAAGAAAACTTACACTTCATCACAGAATAACTATCTAGTAGAAAATTCAGCTTTCTGATAAAAGGTGTTTTGAAAAAAAGTTTCCAACCTATTCTCAGTTAGGTCTAGCAGAGCCAAGCAAATCAAATTGTGTTGCTTCTTATAGCTGACAGGCAACTTTTCTGTGTCTTTTTACTCATAGCAGGAATTATCGTAACATTGAGATCACGGTGGCAGAAGGCAACAGAGTGTGCACAAGGCACGTGTCCGCAGATGTACGTGCAATCGCATACATCCAAAGGCAGCAATAGGAGAAGCCATTCCCTGATTTGTGCAAGGTATTCAGCTCCTTTGGCCCTGCTCGCTCACCACAAGAAGGACTAACGATCTCCGTTACACCTAAGGATGCCAAGCCCTGTAAAGGGTAACATTTAAGAGACAACAGCCGCTGCCATGGCTGCAAACTTTGTTTTCTCAATACTGATCTCGGGTATCTGAGACCTGGTCATCCTCTCCTTAGCAATCACTATCCGATCGTGTGTCTGACAGCGTTCCACAGGCTGTTCCAATTCTTTCCAGATCAGAGTTCTAGCTTTTCATGGCATAAAGCAACCCGATACTCTGGGATAGCTCCAGCTTACACAAAACTGCCAGCCAAGGGGAAGGCCTCAGCAGTAGGACTTTTTTTGTCAGCACCTGTCTCAAAGCTCTCTACTGCAGAAGAAGTGGAAAAAAATCTACAGTCACTTCACCCAGACCAGTTCCTTATTCACACCTCCTCCTTAGCACTTGCTTCACCAAGCACAGCATCTTACAATGTGGTTTATTATTTTGCACAGCACTCAGCTTACCCCATCTGGAAAGAGGTGATACCACTTGAAATTCTGAGACCGGGGCAGAGGGGGGCAAAAAGGAGAAGCAACTGCAAAACTTATGGGGATCTGGTGCGCTGTAAGAGTGATTCAAAGGCTAAGTGTCTCTCGAGCAAATCTATTATTAGGAGGATCAAAACCTACTATTGTATTAATTCACCTTTGGGTTTTGCATTTGAAAGGAGTAGGATTGCCCAACACTATGCTATGGGAAGGCAACAGCACCCGGCATTGTCCAGCTGGGATATTGCTGCATGTTTTCATGGCTGGGTTGTTTACCCTGTGGAGTTGCCAAAAGACGTACAAAACTCCAGCTAAAGTGTCCCCACACCAGCTAACTACAGTTCTCATTCTAAGAAACAACATTACCAAGCATCTGGAGACATTCGGGAATGTCAAAAGACCAGTAGCAGGACGTTTTTCTCATTCCTCCAGTGTAATCTTCTGCTAGGTACCCCACTATCTCACTTTGCATTGTGTTACAGAGTTCATCAGGGCTATTTGACATTTATCGGGCCAGGGCTAGGTGATGGCTTTCCTGTCATGATAATGATCGTTGATGATCTCCTCAAGCACCCTTCCTAAATACTCCAACACATTCCTGTGTACCACGTAAAACTCCCACAGCTTGATAGAGGCCTGACCGGTATGTCTGTCTTTTCCTGACTGGGATTCACTTTTTCCTGAATGGTCTGTTTTTCCAACTTATTATTCTTCCCACTTGCTACAATCTGTCCCACTCTCTTGTTCTATAGCAAACTAATTCCATTATGCCTCCTTTTAGGAAGGAGATCCCAAGCGTTAAGACATATTTACAGTCTGTCACAAACCCATACAAAATTGATACTGTGCCAAACAGAGAGCAGCCAGCTTCCTTCCTTCAACAGGAGACCTGTAGCCCTTGGCTTCTGCTGTGGCATTTTGGCCCACGTAACACAGGTAACGTTCATCGTATGGCTGACCGGACATAGCAATTGACAATACAGTCAGACATTTGCCAAGGGCAGCCACGTAATGATCCCGGTACAGCTTCTAAAGGGTTGGGAAAAACTTCTACTGCAGATAGAACCCTGACCTTGCATTAAGCTTAACAGAAGGAATGATCTGAAGCTCCTAATCGAGGTAAATATGCACATGCTGGTAATTTAAAAGTTAACAGGGCAAATTTCAATCTCAGCTATAATATTATTATTAATGTGAAATTATTCTTTCAATTCATGCAGTTACTTGATATTTACTGTTATCGCCCTAAAATCAGAATGCAGGCCTTGGTCTTAATTTTGAAGAGTGCCCATACCAAGTATCGGATTTTTTTTCCTCCCTTGTGTGCCAGAAAATAAACAACAAAGGAAGGTGATCTATATGTAGGCTTACAAGAACATTCACAAAAAGAGGCAGAGGAAAACACTTCTGTTTTGCTTCATCAAAAATATTTTATCCCAACTGTTATTCATTATCAGAGCAATGAACACAGGTGTGGAGAGCAGCAGTGGGCTCAACGGTTTGGCTTCAACTCTTTTAATATAGAGCCAAGCTCATAATCAATTTCTTTGATGCATATACTTCTTATTGCAAGCGGAAGGGGCATCACTAAGTTCCTTAAGAAAGCAAAGACTTTTTTCCTGTCTTTATAGACAGGACAGAAACAGAGGCATTTCCTGAGTGCTGTAACTCACTAGTCTACAGCACCAGTGGTTAAACTGCTGAGTGAGAACTCCACTTCGTACAGTTCTCATCTGGCTTTCTAGCGCCAGGCCTAAGCTTTGCCTCTCCGCTGCTTCCCTGAGTGTCCCGACAGCCGAGGCAGTGCACCTAGCCAACTGCATCTCTCAGCACCTTAAGCTATGTCCGTAAGCAAAGAAATATTTAGGACTTCCCTGACAGATTGAAGCCAATACAACTTCCTCATACTTCAACCCTAAAATGAGAGAAAATATGGGGACCTTTCATAAGCTTCTGGTTCAAAACTTTCCCATGAACATCAGCATCAAATCCCTCCAGAATCCTCCTGCCACCATTCCTCACAACAGGTTTAGAAAGGTGGCATTTCCTTCCATAATTTGCACAATTACGGCAGTTCCTTTACCCGTATATCCTGTACTGCTTGGTACAGGTTGGAAGCTTTGCTGCAAAATAACTTTGCAAGTAATAATCAGAAGCATTGAGATGCACGGCAGAACAGGAGGCATTTGACAAGTGTTATCCTGAAACCTGTGGAATATACAATGCCTAGGTTCTCACCCTACTGTATTCCTAATGAGCTTCTTTACGGCATAGACCAGCACTGGGCTGCCCACACCAACAGTGGGCAGTTTGTGTCATGGGTAACAGCGGTATGCCTCTTTCTACATGGGAGCTTGCTTTCCCGTTGTGTTATTCCCATTGACAAATCAGAAGCTGTGTCAATGGGAATAACCGGTAGTATTTAGTACCGGTAGTCAGGACCTGAAGCATACCTTTCTTTAGAGTATATGCAGAGTAAACTAGGCCCTCATTTGAGAGATCATTGAAGATTTGCTAACATTCAGAAAGCTCACAGGCAGTTAGAGCCTGGCTCACACGGCCAAGGAACACGCAACTTTGTTCCGATTTGTTCCGAAGGTTTTTAGCAGTCAACAGAAATAGCGCTCGGTAAAGGTCAGCAACTCATCTTTCTAGACCTAATAACAATAACGGGGCCAGCAAGGTTGTTCTGTGATGACACCCGTGGTGATTTATGACCTACAAGGGGCTGTCTTACACCAGGGGCACACAAAATGCGGTAATGCTGGTTGCAGCTTGGAGGGGTTAACAAAACCTGCGGCCGAGGGTAGCAAAGGCTTTTCTGCCTTCGCTAGCTAATGTTTCCGTGTGGCTTTTAATAGGTTCCTTCTCTCACAGAGAACTGAGAGCCATTGAAGCCAAGGAGTTTAGCAAAAAAGTTGTGAAAAGACCAGGAAGCTCAGCTTTCGATTATGACTTGCAAGTACACTTTTATGGCCTACAGGCAGTTCTTTTTTCATGTGTATTTTGTTGGCAGAAAGGAGAGAAGATGACAAAATTGGTAACTTATGGACTGAATAACTTGGTTGGGGGAAATACAGGGCAGAGTCGCATGCTGGAAGGACTGCCTTCTAATTTTGTGCCACAGATGGACAGATGGAAAATTACTCCTGACAGCTGAATGCAATGTGCATTCATTACATGCAGCTTCCCCTAGCAAGCATGACACTGTAGCATCAGGAGTGAAGACTGAGCTGAAGAATTACCTGCTATCAATCAAATTACAAAAGTGTGAGGAGCAAGAAAAAAAGACAAAAAAAACCCCTAACCAAACTCTCCTCTCATCTGTGCCAGGCAGGCCCATTAATGGGACTAGAATCTATGAGAGGCTGAAATAAAGTGCGCAAACTCATCCTCTGCACTTCATCAGCACAGCTGAAGAACTGATATGCAAAGAAACAGAACTAAAGGAAGAACAGGAGCACTGACGGCCAGGATGATAAAAGGATAAACTTGCCAGCTGTCACCAGCTGTCTTCCTACAACCCAAGTAGCTGTCAGTGAATCCTCTCTGGACATAGCACATGCTCCACAGATAGCCTTGTCAGTCACGGTGTGCTTCTAAGGGTAAGCTTAGTCTCTGACCATGTAACAAATCTTTTAAGAAAGGCAGTAACTGGCTCCAAATGAAAATTCCCTCCAGAGTGGAGACTGTAACTAAATGTGCAATGCAGAAAAGCCACTGTGTGAAGGACCCTTTGCTCACATGACAAACTCAAGGAGGCATCTCTTGTGGAAATCTGGCAGTCAAGACAGATACACTAAAGATACGCTGAAAAGGCTCTTGGAAAAACTGGATTTAATGGCCCCATCAAGACTGTCCAATACCAAAATAGGCCACTGACAGCTTTGGCTCAAGACTGTTGTTCAGACCTCAGTGCTTCAATAAGTCACAAGCCATTTGAACCTCTGCAGAAAGCTTGTTCCCCTCTCCTGTGGAACCACACTTCAGGTAGCACTTCCTCTGCCCACTCCTGAGGCTATCTAGCCTGCCTGAAAAGAGTAATGGCTGATCCCAGAATTACAGAAGGCAGAGACTGGAAAGGACCCTTTTTCTTCCAACCAGAAAGTCCAAAGCCATCAAAGAACCATTAAGTGAACACCTGAGCAATTACCTGAGCAGCACCTGGAGATGAGAGACCAGGCACTCCTGACTTCCAAGAGCTCCCAGAGCTGCCTTGCCACTCACCTTTAGCCTTGGACAGCAAGACAATCCTAGGGACAGAAATCCAGGTTCCTGCTGCTTCTGGAACGAGGCACCAAACAACTCCTGGCTGCTGGTGCCTGAACACAGCAGCAAAACCAGGATGCTCTTCCTTGGGCAACACTCCAGCCACTAGAAAGCCAGGAACACAGGACAACCCTGCCTCTCCACTGGGGCATATAGATCCAGCTCCACTGCCATATGGACATTTGAGACAGGAATCCATAACCCTCTGTGAAATCAAATCACAGCCCCAGATGTTTTCCTGCTCGTGTCCTTAGCCCGTCACTTACCTTTCATAGACTTCTGCCAAGTGCTTGCAAATGCTTTGCTTCTATCCAAAAAGATTAATACCACCTTATTTCAAGGTTTCAAGAAGTCACATCAAGTCATCTGGGTCACGTGTTCCACATCAGATTCTCCTGTAGAAAAAAAAAATATATATTTTTCATTGCAGATCACTTCTTAAGCTCACAGGAACACCAGGATCTCACATATCCCCACAGAAATTCTCTCAATACCATTTGCTACTTCTCTCTCTACCAGGGCACCAACAAGTTCTGGGTCAGTTCTTGTTCCATGTTGGCCAGGGACCTTAAGAGATAAAAGAGGGCACTATTATTACTACTAATTACAGCCACAGGCTTTAAAATTTCCACAAATTACAAGCTTCTGGAAGCAGAAGCAGATACACCTCACCCTGCTGGAGCTGACTTGTCCATTCCCTGCTCTGCTCTCACAAACCTTCAGCCACACTGCCAAACCCAGTGCTCATGTCCAGAGCACACATATCCAGAGCAGCCCCCAGTGCTTATTTTACATCCCCCCAAGCGTGGCCAAAGCCCCCCAAGTGCATAGGAACAACAAATCCTCACAGTGAACCAACAGCAGCACCAACAGGTTTAATCCATTCAGACAACAACTGATGCATTTCACTGCTGTGCACTGGCACTGCTCGGTGTGGGAGGGTCAACTGAGCTTCTGCACGTCCTGAAGGACAAAACATGAAAACAAAATTAATTCTTTCCACAAAACAAAAAGGCATAAAAATCATAAAAAAATATGCCCTAGAAATGCCCTCTTCATTTTGAAATTAGTGTCCTCGAACTTAAACAATCATTAAAAACAGAAAACACATGAGATGGACAAAAGCACCAGATAACGGACAAACCTTCAGGCTCACATCCTTCTGGAAAATGGTTTCTCCAAGTCTTTTCCCTCATTCCAAGCCCTTCTCCATCCTCAGGGATCACTGCACTCACCCCAAGGAGCTCACCAGGGAAAAGGAGCAAGTGGAGACTTGGTGGCTGCCCTGGGATCTCTCCTTGCACCACTCCAGGCAGTGACCAGTGACCGAGTGTTTTTCCGGTCCACAGTGGCAGGAGAATGGACACAGACACCAACAGGGAGAATGGCCTTATTTTACTATTAATGGGGAGGAAAAACAGAGGTAAAAGGACACATTTGGAAAAACAATGAGCTTATCACTCGCTTGGCTTTAACATTTCAGCAGGTCACAAATCACTGCAGGGACATTCAATCTCACGGGGAATACGATAAAATATGCTGCAAAGACAGGAACCTTGCACATGTTGATAGCAGCACATCAGCTACAGAGCATTCCAAACATTTGGAAGAAAAGGAACTGAAGTCTCCCAGCAGCAGCAAGTGCTGCTTGATCCCTTTAGGACAGAAGGTTACTCTAAGCCAGGACTAGAGAAAAACCCCACACATTCAAGGACCTTCCAGGGCTCTGTTCGTTTGCCCAAGTAATCCTGAGCTAGATGGAAATGTGCATCTCCCTACTCAAAGCAGCAGAGAACCCCCAAGGAGAAGCTCAGCAGTGTCCCTCAGCACTGCTGCCCAAGATCACCTACAGGGACTGAGGTCCAACACCAGGGACTCTGAGGCTTCCTCACCCTCCATAGCCACACAGCAGCTGGGAATCCCCTGTCACAGCCCAGCCCTGGAGAACTGGGAATTCCCACGAGTGTGTCCACCATCAGGCAAAGAGGCTCTGGCCATGCCGGGACAGGGCCCAGGTCACACAGTTGCGGGCAATGAACGGGCTCACGCAACTCCCACTGCAGGCACAGCTGGGCTCAGCCTCCTCCTGGATGTGCCCAAAGCCTGGCCAGGGCTTCAAGAGCCACGCAAGAGCTGCCTTCGGCACTGCATCTCCCAACGAGGCCACAGGACCGATCTCGGGGCCCTGTCCGGCCTCTGAACGCAGGAAGGTCAAGCCACGCTTCACTAATGAGCACTGACCTAGTCCAGAACACTAATGATCCTGGCTATTTCACTACTGAGGGGATGCAAACACAACATCTGGTTTAAACCTTCATCTCCAGGTCAACTTGAGCTCAGGGCCTGTTGTTCAGGCCTTGGCACTTCACAAGTTATGGCAAGCTTGCAGATGCCCAATACCTTGAAAAGGAAAACTTAAACTAGCAGAAATAACTCACATTACTCAAAAGCTGCCTCCTCTTCTAATAAGTACCTCTTACAAATTCTATAGTAACTTCCACAGAAATTTTATTATTCAAGTTACTTTATGAATCAACCTCAAAAGACTGTTTCTTCCTGCCATGTTCTGTCCAAGTTAAAGGCTAATTAATACATTCAGCATCAGACCCCAGCGAGACCCATGCACTGCAAGAGATTAAAGGGAAAAAACCAAGGTAGGCAAAGTTCTGTACCTTCCCCAAACAACATACCCCAAAAGTACGTGTCTCCCTCTCACTTGCAAAAACACCAAGGCTCAGCATATTCATACTCCCAGCATATTCCCAGCCGCCCAGAGGAAAAGGTCGTGCAATTCTAAGGCAAATTCCGACCAAGGCACGGAACAACGGGCTCTCAACCCAACCCCAGCTGCACCTGTTACTACCCACCATATAACGTATACCTCAATACAGTCCCACACACCATACCCTGCAGGGAAATAAATGAGGATAGTCTTACCGCACTAAAACAGCCCAGGGACACCCCACAGACCGCCCAGAGAGCTCCACACCGAGCCACAGACCCGGCAGCGTCTTCCGGGACCCTTTTGAACCCCCGCCCGGCCCGCGATTGGCGGGCTCGCTCAGGCATGGGCAGCGCTGATTGGACAGCGGGCCCCAAGAACCGCCCCGGCCCCGCCCCGCCCCGCCCTGAGGGCCCGGGAGCTCCGCCCCTCCCTCAGCGCCGACCCCGGTTCCCCCCGGCCCCGGTTCCCCGGCCCTGGCACTGGCCTCGATCCCCCCGGCCCCGGTTCCCCCCGGCCCCGGTTCCCCGGCCCTGGCACTGGCCTCGATCCCCCCGGCCCCGGTTCTCCGGCCCCGCCCCGCCCGCGCTGAGGGCCCGGGGGCTCCGCCCTCTCCCTCGGTTCCCCCCGGCCCCGCTTTCCCCCGGCCCCGATTCCCCCGGTCCCGATCCCCTGCCCCGGCCTCCCCCCGGCCCCGGCAGAGATCCCGGCTCCGGTTCCCCCCGGCCCCACTCCCCCACAGGTGTGAGCCACTAGGATGAGGAGGGGACAGACCAGGCTGTAATGGACAGTGGGAGCTGTAATGGATAATGAGGGGCGGTTCTGGCCGGGGACGGTTTAAGAGGGGGAGCCTCAGCTCGGTTTGGTATCGGCCGTGGGGTGTGAGGAGCTCATCCTGAGGTCTTGGACGTGGTTCATGGAGTGAAGGTGGGAGCACGTGGATTTGGAGCATCACTTTGGGAGGTAATGAGGGATAAGCCTTTATACCGAGCATCAGCAGAAGGTAAGCCAGTGTGGGTTTATAGAGGGGGCTTTGTTTCCTTTTCAGCTTTATCTTAGTAATCCCTCCCTGGTGCTCCTAGAAAAAAAAAAAGGAGTTATGGAAATAAAAGAAGTTGAAATTACGAAAAAAAAAATCCTCTTCTGTAGTTTTCTGTGTTTGAACTGGAGGAAACTCGTTTTCACCTAGAATTTTAATGAGTTGTGTATGTTTATGTGTTCTTTATTCAGTATTGGGTTCTTTGGTAGTATGTAGCATTTTGTTTGACTTTTTGGTATTTATTGTGTGCAACTTGGTTTTTGAGTAAAGATGATGTTATAGTGGATTTTTTTGTATTTGAGGTAGAACTAATTTAAGTCGCTTTTTTTTGAGAGGCTTCTGGTGTGTATTATTGGGGTTTTGTGTATTATATGTAGGGATTCAGGTTGGACAGAGCTAGTTTTTTCTTTTTTGTGGTTTTAAGGTGGTTTTTAATGTTTTATTGTGTAGTGTTATTTATTTTGTAGATGCCACATGATGAGGGATATATGGTGTATTTATTTCATGTTGGGTTTCATAGTTTGCATGTTGGCCAGAGTATTTTTGAACTGAGTTTTGTTGTTGAACTGCTTTTTAGGGAAAATGTGTTTTTCAAGGGTATGTTTTCAAAGGTTCACAGTGGTGTAATAGGCTGTGGTGTGAGGTATGGGGGAGGTTTTTTTAGTGGTGGCTTTTATCATGGCAAGTGTGTTATGTTTGTTTTAGCGGCCTAGACACAGTGTGATGTAGGTAATTTTATAGGATTTATTAAAATTTATAATTAGATTATTGTTTATTGTATTATAGGGGTTGTTTATTTAGCATGCTTGACTATGGTGCATGTTTTATAGTTATGGATAATTTAGGAGATATCGTTTGTACTCAAATGAATCTCTTGGTTTTGTGTGAATTTAGGTGGTTTGTTTGTTTTGATGGCTTTGAGATATTGTGAGTTTATTAGAGTAGAAATAATTTGTTTTGGTGCTCTTAATTTTTGATAGGTTAATGAATTTATATAGGTCAAAAGACATGGGTTTTCTGCTTCTTATTTGTTTAGAGACAGGTCTTTAAGTTGGGGGGGTTCTGAGTCTATATTTTGGAGGCTTTTTGAGGGGAATGGACATTGGGTTATCTTTATTATATTTGGTAGCTTGGCTATAAGTACGAAGACTTGGTACTTTTTTTGGTGGACTTTTGTTTGTGTTTTTGTTTCTAAAATTGATATATTTGTGTGGTCAGGGCAGTGGTGTTTCTGGTGTAACTCTAAGCCTCCATTATTGTTTGGGTGTTTCATGTCGTCCACTTGTATCACACTGAGATCCTCTCACCCACCTGCCAACAGCCCTGCTGAGATCATCCGTGGATGTTTGGTTTTCTTTATGGTACCTGGCTAAGAGGCAGCAGCCCAGTGACACCAGGGAATTGCCAGAGGCAGAGGTGGCCTTTTTTGGCACCTGATGTGGATTCTCATCCCTGGACATCCCAGAGATAAGTGAAGGGCTAAAAGCCACAGAGGGGGTGAAAGTGGGGTGTGGGTTGGGAGTCACTGGGAGGGATTTTTGGGTCAGGTTTGGAGATGGGGATGTCCAAGATGTGACCCCTTTAGGGCACATAAAGGGAAAGTCTCACAGTGCTGAGGTGTGTAGGGCAGAGCAGTCCCAGGACACGTGTCACTTGTCTGTTGTGCACTCTGTGTCTTTTGGTGTCCTGTGTGGTGTGTCTTTTTCCTGAGCCCTTTGAGGGGCCTGTTGGAAATGCCAGGCATCGTTCTTAACATCTCCCTGTTCCTTGGCCAGGCATCAATATCATTGAACTTTGACTCGGGTGCTCAGACATGCATTGGAATCCATCCCTCTTCATAAGTGTCCAGTCTGATGCTTTTCTAGGTCTTGTTCTGAGCTGTATCCACAGCTGTGCACTGCTGTGATCCATTCTGGTGAATTAGGTCTTGTCAGAATGCAGAAATAGGTAGAGGATTCTGATCATAGGATTCTTGGGCATCCATCTCTGCATTTCTTGGAACGAGTCATCCCATTGGCGTCTTCTTCCTGCAGGGTTCTCTGAGCCTGGTCAGCTCCCCATTGGTCTTATCTCGGTCATCTCATTCCAAGTTCTCAGGGTCCTCAGGTTCATTCTTCTTGGTGAGATATTTCTGTCTCCCTGTTTGTCCTGTCCTGTGTCACGGGTGTTGGTGTGTGCCTGGAGCTGCTCTGCCTTGTTGCTTAGTCTGGGTGTAGGGGTAATGGGACAAGACTTGGGAACTTAAAATTTGTCGTGTAGGGTGTAGTTGGACTGTAGAGGATATTCCTAGATTGACACAAGATGTCTGGAGTTGTCAAGTTATCCTGCAGCACTTTGACTTTTGTCCTGACTTTCTTTCAGGTGCAGGAGGATTAAATCTGTGGCAGAGCGCTCCATCCTGGGTGAGGGGGCTCCCCTGAGAAGGTCAGTCACTGTTTGTGTTCGCAGGGGAGTGTAAATGGTGGCCATGTTACAGCACTGCTCTTTGTATTTATTTTTAGGAAGGAAGGCTGGATCTCTGCAGTCAAGGTGAAGTGGACGAGGTGAGCAGTGATGAGTGGACAGAAGCAGTTGCTACTGCTGGAGTCTCACTTCTGGTTCTACTCTAAGCATTCACTGTTTTGTTTTTTTTTTTAATTTATTTTAGGTGGTCCCCTTGGCAGATGTGCTGGCCCAGGATGCCAAAGGAGGCCAGATGGGTGCAACATCAAGGTTCACTTGTGTCCCGCTTCAGTCAGAGCAGGGAGGTTGCTGTTTCACAGTAACTCAGCATGATTTTTTGTTTCTTTGCAGGTGCTGCTGCTGCCCCAGGTGTGCCAGGGAATAGAGGGAGGGGGTGAGTTGGCACTTGAGCAGGTGGCCCACAGGTGAGTACTGTGCTCAGTGTGTTCCTTTTCCTTTTGCTGGGTTCACTCTGGGCAGCCTCTGGAGTGGGGGGAAGATCTGAGGGGGAGCCGGGACAGGGGTGCAGAGGAGCCCCAGGGGTGACTCTTCTGGAGGGGAATAGTCACATTTTCTGTTTTCTGGTCCCAGGTCGTGTGAGGGGATGTGGAGTCTAAGTGTGGATAGGGAAGCACTGAGGTGGATGTAGAGAACATCTCAACATCCACAGTGCCGATGCATTCATTTCTATCGAGGATGGATTTTGTCCACTCGTCTTCCAAAAGCTAAGTAAATATTGAGGCCGGTGGTTGGGAGAAGGAGAAAAAACCTTTACAGTCCCAGGAGGTAATTTAAAGTTACCTTAGAGGAGAGGACCCTTGTGGGATGGACCCCTCAGGAGTAAAAAAGAGAGAGGGTTTCTCCTCAGCATCACCAGAGCCTTTGCTGGGCAGGGCAGTTCTGATCTGTCTCTGTGTTCTGGGGAGCTTCACATTGTTGGCCTTCTTTGGGATTCCACAGGGTTGGGGTGCACTGGGGGATTCCTGGCCCAGCACACCCTGGGATCCCTGTCCCAGGTTACTCCTGATAAAGAGTAATGCAGGCTGCAAGGTGTAGCGTAGTAAGACTCAGCAGGAGGGGTTGACAGTGACACACACAGAGGCTGAGGGAGGACTTGAGAGGTAAAGGACTCAAGGGCTAGAGAGCACACAGTGAAAATCAGGGGTACAGGCTAGGATACAAGTTAGAGTACAGGTGTACCAGCCCTCACAGCACTGCTACCAACACTGTGTTTCCCTGAGAGCAGGTGCAGGCAGCAATCCTAATGCAGGACAATGCCAGAAGCCCTGAGAGGTGCAGGCACTAAGCCCAAGGCAAGGGCCAGGCAGGAAGTGATAGTGGGGGGCAGAGTCCACAGGGTTTGGGTTCACTGGGGATGTCCAGCCTGCATTCCTTTCCTGCTCTAACTGGGGTTGCTCACACCCCTAACGGAGGCCATGGTGGGTGGGTTTAGTGCCAATAATGTCTCTAAGACCTTGGCACTGCAAGAGTCAGCCTCTGAGCACAGCTGAAGTGTGCTGCCCAGGGACCCCAGGCATGCTTAGGAGATGGTGAGTAGCAGAATTGCTGGTTTTGGCTGATGTGCTGGTAAGATTATGCTTTGATATTTGGTTTTCTTTATTGTAGCTGACTGAGAGACAACAGCCCAGTGACAGCAGGAGTCTCCCAGGGGGAGAGGCACCTTCTTTGGCACCCGATGTCCCAGAGATAAGTGGAGGGCTTGGAGCCACAGAGGGGATGAAAGTGGGGTGTGGGGTCAGGGGTCACCAGGAGGAGTTTTTAAATCAGGTTTGGAGACGGGGATGTCCAAGATGTGACCCCTTAGGCTGTGTAAAGGGAAAGTCTCATTTTTGATCACAGTGCTGAGGTGTGCAGGGCAGAGCAGTCCCAGGGCATGTCATGTCACTTGTCTGTTGTGCACCCTGTGTCTTTTGTGCATCTTGTCTTTCATGTCTTTTCCCTTTGCCCTTCAAGGGGCCTTTTAAAACCCCTGGCATCAATCTTAGCATTTCTGATCTCTGCATTCCTCGGCCAGGTGCCTTTGACTCTTGTGCTCAGACACACATCAGAATCCATCTCTCTTCACAAGTGTCCAGGCTGATGCCTTTCCAGGTCTTGTTCTGAGCTGTATCCACAGCTGTGCACTGCTGTGATGCATTCTGGTGGATTAGGTCGTGTCAGAGTGCAGAGACAGGTACAGGATTCTGACCGTAGGATTCTCAGGCATCCATCTCTGCATTTCTTGGGATCAGTGATCCCGTTGGCATCTTCTTCCTGCAGGGTTCTCTGAGCCTGGTCAGCTCCTCATGGGTCTCACCTCGGTCATCTCATTGCGAGTTCTCTCGGTCCTCAGGGTCATTCTTCTTGCTGAGATATTTCTGTCCCTGTTGTGTCCCCCCTTTTGTCCTGTCCTGTGTCACGGGTGTTGGTGTGTTTGGCCTGGAGCTGCTCTGCCTTGTTGCTCAGTCTGGGTGTAGGGGGAATGGGACAAGTCCTGGGGACTTGAAATTTGTCATGTGGGGTGTAGTTGGGCTGTAGAGGGTATCCCTAGATGGATACAAGATGTCTGGAATTGTCAAGACTCCTGCAGCACTTTGACTTTTGTCCTGACTTTGTTTCAGGTGCAGATGGATTAAATCCATGGCAGAGTGGCCCATCCTGTGTGAGGGGGCTCCCCAGGGAAGGTCAGTCACTGTTGATGATGAGAGTCACATATTTCACATTTATTGGCACTGCAGTGCAGGGCACCTGCATTTACAGCTCCAAACAAGTGAGTCCCTTGCTTACCCCCCCCGGGGAGCAGCTGGAGCCTGCTCTCGGCTGGGCTGGGGGAACAAACACTTTGGGCTGACACAGCTCCACGCTGAGGGGGCTTGGGAAAATGTCTGGCTTTGTCCTGGATTTTTAATTTTTTTTTTTTTTTTTTTTTTTTTTTTTTTTTAGCTTTCTACAAGGTTTTAACCATCAACTTGGTAAAAAAATAAATGGTAAGGACTGAGAACAGGAGGAGACTGCAAGTTACACACACCAAAGACAACTTTTTTTAATAGCTGTGAGACTTATATCTTGGTTTTGAGACTCTCTTTTTTGGCCAACTTTTTTGTTAAAAATCTTATTCTGAAGTGCCTCAACCAAGGACATCCTGTTTGAAACTTTATCCCTCTTGTTTTTCCTCTTGCAGGTAGTTGGCAAAAGAGGACAGAGCCAGTAGGAAGCAAAGCCACTGGAAGGCCTTATCCCAGTCCAGCTGTTCTTTTGTACTCTTTAAAAGATTTTATATTTTTTTCTATTTTTTATTTTTTACTTTATTTTATATTACTTTTAGATTTTTATTTTCATTTTTATGTTTTTGTTTATTTTCATTTTTAAATTATTTATATTTTTAAAGTTTTAAAATTTATTATTCAGTTTTATTTATTTTTATTTTTACATGTTTTTTGGTTCCTTTTTAAAATACTATTTCTTACCCAGAGTATGTGGAAGTTTGGCCCAACAGGAGAGAAAAAACAGAAAAAGACTGACATCAAAGAACATTAAATTCATTTGTGCCGTGCTTTAATATAAAAATAATAAAGGATAACATGAAAAAAGGCCAAGCATTCTCTGTTTTCCAGGAGACTTCCATTCTCTGCACAGTGACCACCCTTTTGGTGGACTTCTACACAGAAACCATTAAATTGTTAATCCTGTTTCTCCCTCTACATATTTTATGCTTTCTTTGTTCTTTGTTTTCTATACTCTTTCTTAGCCCGAGTATGTGGAAGTTTGGCTGTTGGCAAGAAAAGTTGAAAAGTGACCTCCATGTCCATTGGATGTCTGGATATAATTGACAGTGCAGTTAATGAAAAACCTCTGTATTTTCTGCTAAATTAAAAAGCCTTAACAGAGAAAGGTGTAAAGAGTGGGGTGCCCTCTTTTTCCTTTCAGGTCTCATGCCACCCATGCGCAGTATTACCAGGAGTAACTTGATGTCAGGTGTTTTTCAGTGGTAGCAATAAAGCTAAGTAAACATTTTATTTTAACACAGAAATCCCAATCTAAGCAAACAAAAAAAACCAAAAACCCCAACACAAAACCCCCCACAAACAACCCCCCTCCCCAAAAGCACACAGAAAGAGAAAATATGCCCATATTACTTTAATAAAGATTAAATATTTACCCTTTAAAAAAACCAGGATCATTCAATTCTCATGAAGTGTGTGTCTGATGTCTTAGGTTAATGAATTCATAGAGTTGAAAATATAAAGAAGTAAACACAAATTGAAAAAAAAACCAAACCCAACCAAATAAAAAAAATAAGAAAAATATAAGTAACAAAAAAGAGAACTATAAAATATGAAAAATAATATCAATAGCTCCACTCTCTTATTGCATGTTCTATATATTATATGTAAAATATACCTAATAAAATGTACATGATATAATAGATAAATTGTAATGTTTAATAGAAATATCAAAATAAGAAGTAGAAGAAATATTGAAGTGTAGCCTAAAATGAAGGCTTTTTTGGTTTTGGCTCGGTTGATGGCGGGGTTCTCGTAGTTGTTGTGGTTGGGGGTCTTTTGGGGCCTTTATTTTCGGGGATGTTTGGAAGGGGAATTTTGGCCGCATTCTTTTTTGCCTCGGCTCCCTGCGGCAGTGCTGCCACCGTGTGGACACAGAGCGGTACTGCAGCCCCCCCCTCCCTGGCACCGGGCTGTGATCTGTAAGGCAATGCTGCCATCCTGTGGATAAAAACCGGTACTGCAACTCTGCTCCGGGCCGCGCTGTGCGGCAGTGCTGCCACCATGTGGATAAAAATCGGTACTGCAGCTCTGCTCCGGGCCGCGCTGTGCGGCAGTGCTGCCACCCTGTGGATACAGACAGGTACTGCAGCTCTTCCCCGTGCCCGTCCCGAGAGCTGTGCGGCAGTGCTGCCATCGTGTGGATATAAAGCAGTACTGCAACTCTCGACCGTGCCTGTCCCCAAGGGCCCGCAGCAGCCCCGGTCAGTGAGCTCAAGGGCAGTGTTGGTGCCCAAGCGCCGAAAGATCACGGCCAAAAAGAAGGAAAAAAATGCAAGGACCCCGGGCGCGTGGCAGCCGGCTGCCTGCGCGCGACCTGGACCACGGAACCGCCCGGGAGCGATTTTTGCGCGGCGTACGCAGGTGCGCGGACACGGAATGGGGGCTGAGCGGCGCCACGGCAGTGTTCGGGCAGGCGATGTGGTCAGGGGTCTGTGCGAGCAGCCGAGGGGGACATTTGGGGGGGGGTGCCACAACCAAGATGGCGGCGCGACTCGCGGGGCTTGACCTTCCAAAGATGGCGGCCAAAAGGGCGGGAAATAGAGAGGACCCCAGGTCTGTCTAGCTGGCTGCCTGCACAAAAACCCGACCACGGCGCCGCCCGGGGGCAATTTTCTGTGGCGTGTCCTGGTGTAGGGGGACACGGGATGTAAGTTCACTCGCGCCGCAGCCGGGTTCAGGTTAGTCGTTTTAGTAAGGCGCCTGTGTTAGACACCGACGGGGACCTTAACGGTGCCACAAAAAAGATGGCGGCTCGACCGGAATCGGCTTCAGCCACAACTAAGATGGCGGCGGGGAGGGGCGAAAGTGACGTAATGCTTCTTGCATCCGAAAATAGCCGGGGGGTGACGAAAGTTACCGAGAGTTACGGAACAGCCGAGAATAGCCGACGGCTGACGGAAATGGCCGAGTTTAGCCGAACAGCCGAAAAGAGACGACAGCTGACGGAAATTGCCGAGTTTTTCCGAAAAGCCGAGAATAGCCGAAGTTTGACGAAAATGACCGACTGTTGCCGAACAGCCGAGAATTGCCGACGGCTGACGGAAATGACCGAGTTTAGCCGAACAGCCGAGAAGAGCCGACGGCTGACGGAAATGACCGAGTTTAGCCGAACAGCCGAGAAGAGCCGACGGCTGACGGAAATGACCGAGTTTAGCCGAACAGCCGAGAAGAGCCGACGGCTGACGGAAATCGCCGAGTTTCCCCGAAGAGCCGAACCCAGCCGACTTTCCCCGAACAGCCGAACCCAGCCGACTTTCCCCGAACGTCGCCCCCCCTCAGCCGAACCGAACGAGCCGGGGGCAGTTCCGGGGCGGCCTCGGCCGGTGTCCGCCCTCACTGCCGCTTCCTCGGCGGGCGATTCAAGGCGGTGTCGGGGCCGCTGCCGATCCCCCGGCGGGCGGGCGGGCGGGACACGCTGGCGCTGTGCCCGGAGCTGGAGCACTCGCTGTCGGCGCTGGAGCCGAGCCCGGGGGGCTCCCGGGGAAGGCAGCGAGGAGAAGCCGGTAAAGGGCCCGTGTGGGCCCGAGAGCCCCCAGAACATTGATTTGGGGGGGTCTGTGCCAGCCGCTTATGCCCTAATGGAGTGGGATTTCTCACAAGGACACGCAGTGAGATGGACAAGGGGAAGGGCTTCATCAGGATGAAGGGAGGCTGAAACGACGCGGAAAGAACTCCACAACTAATCCGAGTTGTTAGAGCGGCTTGTATTTATTGACGTGGGGAATAATTTTATCAAAGACACGCATACCCCCCCAGGGGATTTGCCCCTTTCTTATTTTCTGAGGTTTTACATATGCATGATATGTTACAGACTTTCTTCATGCATGCTTATTTTTTGATCTTGATTATTTGCGTTTGGTATGGTAATTATTTATGCTTTTCTGGGCATGCTCAGTTTTTAGTGGTGGTGGTCTCCAGGCTGTGGTGGGGGTCTTTTTTTATTCTTTTTTTCACCTTTATCTTTCTCATGTGTGCTTTGGCTTTTTGGCACAAATTTAAGACAACATATTCTTTTAGAGTCTGTGTTCTTTTCTTTATTTGTGCTCTTAATGTTGTTATTCTATTGTTTAGGTTAGTTCTTCTAGTTCATTTTCTGATTATGCTGAAGGTTTCATATTTGTAATGTTTAAATATATGCAAAAAAGTAATAAGCACAGTGTTACTGAATGCTATCTTATGTATTTTAAAATACTACTTGGAATATATTCTAACATATTGTATATGTTCTTTAATTTACTATAAAGGATTAGTTGTGATTTTGCAGTTTATGCCTCAGAGGCCGGTTTAGATTAAATATCAGGAAGGAATTGTTCCCTGGGAGGGCGGCGGGGCCCTGGCACAGGTTCCCCAGAGAAGCTGTGGCTGCCCCTGGATCTGGTGGAAGGTGTCCGTGCCCTGGCTGGGGCTGGAATGGGATGAGCTTTCCCTTCCACAATTCAGTGATTCTGGTGGTCTTGCTGAGCTCAGTCAGCCTCAGGGGCTGTTGCAAATTCAGGCTGAAATTTGAGTGCTTGTATTTTACACAGTGTAAAGCAAGAATTAACCCTTAAAAAAATCTAATGCATGATTTTTTTAATATAAAAAGCAGGGGGAGAGGTGCTTCCTTTTATTTTCTTCTGATTCAATTGTATTTCTCCCTTACAGCACAGTAGAAACCCTGTTCTGCTCTGGCTGCTGAAGGACACTGCAGCATCTCCAGGTGCACCTGAAGGGATCTCGACTCTGAGAGAGATTTGTTCTGTTTCCGCATTGACTCTGTTGAAAGGTGAACACAGAATGTCGATGGGTCACCCTGCCAGCTCCACTTGGCTCAGCAGGCATCGCAGGGAGGGCGCTCCTGTCATCTCTCTGGTAAGTCTGGAGGTGGGTTTTTCTGCTGCTCTGAGGCTGTGCTGGGACTCCTCAAATTCCAGTCAGAGGTGCTGGGCACTGCTGGGCCTTGGGGACACCACTGAGAGGCGGCTGCTTTGGTTCTTAATACCTGGAAATCCATGGATTGTTGGGTGATTTCCATAAGTTCTCCTATTTTGTAGGAGCTGCAGGATGAGGTCAGTATTCTGAGGGAGGCCCTGGCAAAGCCGCCGAGGAGAAGGAACACGGAGCATCCGGGGGCTTCTCCCACCTGAGTTTCTCCTGGAGCGTGCTGCATGTCATGCTGGATGTTTAACCTGGCTTTGGGGTGTTCTGCAGTCCCAGCTCTAACTGCTGCCCCTGAGCCGAGGCCTTGCTGTGTCCCAGCACTAAACCCGGCAGGTGGGTCCTGCTTTTCCAGCCCTTTAATCCCACGGGCAATCCCAGATTCCCGGAGCTCCCCTGGGCACAGCCTGGACTCGCTCCCTGGGAGCTGCACTTCAGTCTGCCTGAACCAAGGACCTCCTGTTTGAAACTTTATTCCTGCTGTTTTTCCTCTTGCAGGTAGTTGGCAAAAAGGGAGAGAGCCAGTAGGAAGTGGAGCCACTGGAAGGCCTTATCCCAGTCCAAGGTTCCCACTTTTCCCTCTGACTCCTGGAGAAATGCCTGACCATAACCAGAGACTGTCAGTTTGATTTCCAGCCCTTTCCAATAAATCGTTGCTTTCAGCTGGTTTGTGTTCCTGGTGTCATCCTCCTCCTCCTCCATGGATTTGTCAATAGAATTCCTGACTTTTGCTGAGTTGAATTTTGTTATTCCAGGAATTGTGGCTCTTTGGTTCCACTGAAACTTCCCATCTCTGCTGGGAGTTTCATCTGTCAAATCCAAGTAAGATTGGCGTTTCTTTGGGTTGTTACTCCCACAAACTAGAGATCCTTCTGGAATAGGAGTAAATTGGCATGTTTAACTCCCTCTTCCCTGGAAAATCAGAGCAGAGGAAGCAGATTTGAAATCATCATTCCATGGACTTCCACAGACTTCCTGGCTGTTCCAAAAGTTTTCCATGTTAGAAATTCCTGAGCTTGTTTTCCAGGCAAGCTGGGAGTTAGATATTATTCCTTCCTTTTATTTGATGTTTTTCCTCTCTCTGATTTTAGTAAGGCTATATTTTTTTTCCTATTTTCTATCCTAATTGGAATTTTGCTAATTCTTAGGGGACATTTCCAAGGAAATTTCCCCAATTAAGGTTGGTAAATCAGGAATGTGTCAGCACCATATCCACAGAATTCTGGGAATTCCCAGGAAAGCTTGTAAAGTGTTTAATTGCCTTGATTCATCTCGTTTTCAAGTTCAATTGAGTGTGTTTTTAATTACATAAGTTCCATTAAAACTTAAATCCCGGCCTAGTTGCTGTTCCTTGGACACAATGAGGTGGTTCTTTCCTGCCTTGGCACATGTGGATGTTGATCCCAAGTGAGCTTCCTGCTAAAACAGAATTTGTTTCCAAGAATTTTCTAGAAAACCTTATTTTTTGGGAGGCACTGGGTTTGTTTTCCCTATCCCTGCCTAATCAAGAAAACTCCTGGGGCCTGTGTTAGGCAGTGGCATCAGGGGAGGGGTGTGTTTATTTAATTTCGTATTTTATTTTACTTATTGTTTATTTTTTTTTTAATTTTTGATTTTTGTATTTTATGTTAAATATTGTATTGTGGTTAATGTTTTAATATATTTTTTGTTTTGTCTTTTTAAAATGCTTTTGGTTTATTTCTTTAATTTTTATATTTTTAGTCTATTATTTATTTTTAAAATTTAAAAATTTTTCTTTATTACTATTTAAAATTTTAATGACTTTTTTTTTTTAATTTATGGATATTATTTCAGTTTTTACATTCATGTTATTTATTTTGTATTTTAAAATTTTAAATTATATTTTAAATTTATTTTAGATTTTATTTATATTTTTTCTTTTTTAATAACTTTTGAGGTTTTTTTAAAATTTTCATTTTGTTTTATTTTATTTTATAATATTTTTTTCATGTTTTCACTGTTCCTTTTTTTTTTCCTTACTCTTTTTTTTCCCCCGAGTATGTGGAAGTTTGGTCCCGCCTCCATCCCGGGCAGGGCAGGGCGTGGGGCGGAGCCGGGGGGGCGGAGCCGGGGGGGGCGGAGCCGGGGGGGGGGCGGAGCCGGGGGGGCGGAGCCGGGGGGGGCGGAGCCGGGGGGGGCGGAGCCGGGGGGGCGGAGCCGGGGGGGCGGAGCCGGGGGGGGGGCGGAGCCGGGGGGGGGCGGAGCCGGGGGGGGGCGGAGCCTAGGGGGGGGCGGAGCCTAGGGGGGCGGAGCCGGGGGGGCGGAGCCGGGGGGGGCGGAGCCTAGGGGGGGGCGGAGCCTAGGGGGGCGGAGCCGGGGGGGCGGAGGCGGGGGGGGGCGGAGCCGGGGGGGCGGAGCCGGGGGGGCGGAGCCGGGGGGGGGGCGGAGCCGGGGGGGGGGCGGAGCCGGGGGGGGCGGAGCCGGGGGGGGGCGGAGCCGGGGGGGCGGAGCCGGGGGGGGGCCGGCGTTCTCGGTGTTTGGGTTTTGTCTGGGCTTGTCAGCCAAGTCATAAACAAGCCAATTCGGCTCCTGAACTCTCCAATGGATGTTTAAAACGCTTCCACAGAAAGACAAGTTATTAGTGATTCCAAAGGAATATTTGTAAATGAAGGGTAACGATTTCTGGGGAATTTCCTTAGGAATTATGAACCTCAGGCATATGGATTTTCGGGGGTGGAATCCCATTTCCAGCCTCGGGCACCTGCAGGAGAAGAGGGGTCCTTATCCACAGCAAGGGAAGCCCGGTGCCCCATCGTGTCAGGTGCAGACAATGAACCGTCCCGGGAATGAACAGCAAGTCCCCTCTGCCTCACCCTCGGGCTGGCCGCAGCTGCAGGTGAGAGATGGCACAGGATGGGGAGGGGAGAGAGCAGCCCCAGGTGGAGCTGTGATGGATAATGATGGGGCGGTTCCAGGTTAAGAGGGCAGCCCCAGCTCATTTTGGTATCCAGCCGTGGGGAGTGAGGAGCTCACGCTGAGGTCCTGGCTGTGGGTCATGGGGAGCACGTGGGTTTGGAGCGTTGCTTGGGAGGCGATGGGGATCAAACCTTTACACTGAGCAGCAGCAGAAGGTCAACCAGTGTGGGTTTATAGAGGGGACTTTTTTTTCCTTTTCAGCTTCATCTTAATAAACCCTCCCCGGTGCTCCCAGACGAAAAAGGAGTTATGGAGACAAAAGGAGTTCAAATTGATCGAAGAAACTCCTTTTTTCTATTGTTGTCTGTGTTTAAAGTGGAGGGATTTTCTTTTCACCTGGAATTTAAATGAATAGTGGCACTTCTATGTGGCTTTTATTCAATATGATGTTCTTAGGTGGTGCGTAGTGTTTTGTGTGACTTTTTTTGGTATTATTAGTTATATATAATTTGGTTTTTGAGCAAAGGTAACTTTATGTGTGGGTTTGTTTGTATTTGAGGTAGAACTGATTTAAGTAGCTTTTTTGAGAGACTTCTGAAATGTGTTATTGGGGTTTTGTGTGTTGTATGGAGGGATCCAGGTTGGGTAGAGCTGGTTTTTTCTGTTTGGTGGTTTTTAATGATTTATTGTGTGGCTTTATTCTGTTTGTAGGCGGTGTGACGAGGGATATGTGGTGTATTTAATTCATGTTTGGTTTCATAGTTCATATTGGTCAGAGTGTTTTTGAACTGAGTTTTGTTGTTGAATTATTTTTGGGGGATATTGTGTTTTTCCAGGGTTTATTGTCTAAGGTTTACAGTGGTGTAATAGGCTGTGGTGTGAGGTGTAGGGGAGGCTTTTATTTATTTAGTGGTGGCTTTTATCATGGCAAGGGTGTAGTGTTTGTTTTAGTGGGTTTGGGACAGTGTGATGTAGTTCATTTTTTAGGGTTTCTTAATATTTACAATTAAATGATTTTTTTATTGTGTTATAGGGGTTTGTTTATTTAGCATGCTTGACTACAGTATACATTTTATAGTTTTGGATAATTTAGGAGATATTGTTTGTAGTCTAACGGATCTTTTGGTTTTGTGTGTATTTATAGGTGGTCTGTTTGTTTTGATGGTTTTGAGGAATTAAGAGTTCATTGAGTTAGGAATAATTGTTTTTGGTGCTGTTAATTAAAGTATATTTGTGCTACTTTTATTTCTATGGATTGAATTGTTTGTTGTTGTGGTTTAGGATAAACCTGAGAGGAAACTTTTGAGTGGGTTTTTTTTAGAGAGTAAACTAAAATGGTCTCTCTTAAATTGGTTTGGGAAAGAACTTCTTTGGAGAAAAATGGGAAAAACTATTTATTTAACAAAGTGCTCACAAGCATAAAGAGTGAATGACATAAAATAATAAAACTTTCTGTTATTCTGTGGTGAGATGGTAAATTCAGAATGTCCTTGCTGTGGGTTGTAGCTCCTTTGGTCTCTTGTCAGCTCTTTCCATTGATAAAATGCTGAGGTTCAGGCCCTGTGGCTGCAGGTGCAGCTCTCGGTGCTTCTCTGGGATTTTCAGTCTGCAGCAGGTTTAATGAGCCCTGAGAAAAGGGGGGAAAAAATCAGTGCAGGGAACTTCTCTGCCCTAAAACTAACAACTAACAAAGAGCCATCAGATCTGTGTGCTGCAGTCTGTCTGTGCTTCAGCTGAATACACTGGAGAGGGAATGCAGAGGAGTGACCACTGTTCTCTTAAAACAGGCTGTGTGCTTTTTCTTTCCTTGCTTTGCTCTCCAAATCAGTCTGAAAGGTACAGAAGGCATTTTCGAAGGAGTTATTTTAACTATTTGATGGTTTTTGGCACTTCAGGTACTTGTTTTGGAGTGTTTGGGGTTTTGAGTTAGTTATAACGGGATAATTTTACTTCTAATTAGGTGTTTTTAGGTTTTATTGCAGTTAAAAGTTGTGATTTTCTTGTTTTGTTAGTAGAAATAGAAAATAGGTTTTGATTTTGTATATAGTGATGGGATTGGTGTATATGGTGTATTAGTGTGGACTAAGAATTTAAAAGTCTGTAGTTTTGATGTGTTAGCTTAATGAATTTATATTTTAAAAGACATGGGGTTTATGGTTCTTACTTGGTTAGAGGCAGGTCTTTAAATTGGGGGGGTTCTGGGTGTGTATTTTGGAGGTTTTTTGAGGGGAATGGACATGGGGTTATCTTTATTATATTTGGAAAATGGACTACGAGTAATAAGAGTTGGCTTTTTTTGCTGGACTTTTGTTTGCATTTACTAAAATTGATATATTTGTGTGGTCAGGGCAGTGGTGTTTCTGGTGCAACTCTAAGCCTCCATTATTGTTTGTGTGTTTCAGGTGGTCACTTGTCTCACACTGAGATCTCTTCACTCACCAGCCAACAGCCCTGCTGAGATCATCCCTGGATGTTTGGTTTTCTTTATGGCACCTGACTGAGAGACAACAGCCCGGTGACAGCAGGAATTTCCCAGAGGCAGAGACAGCCTTCCTTGGCCCCTGATGTGGATTCTCATCCCTGGACATCCCAGAGATAATTGAAGGACTCAAAGCCACAGAGGGGGTGAAAGTGGGGTGTGGGTTGGGAGTCACCGGGAGGGATTTTTGGGTCAGGTTTGGAGATGGGGATGTCCAAGATGTGACCCCTTTAGGGCACGTAAAGGGAAGGTCTCACAGTGCTGAGGTGAACAGGGCAGAGCAGTCCCAGGGCACGTTGTGTCACTTGTCTGTTGTGCACTCTGTGTCTGTTGTGTGTTTTGTTTTGTGTGTCTTTTGCCTTAACCCTTCAAGGGGTCTTTTGGAGACCCCAGGCATCGTTCTTAACATCTCCCTGTTCCTTGGCCAGGCACTGATATCATTGAACTTTGACTCAGGTGCTCAGACACACATCAGAATCCATCTCTCTTCACAACCATCCAGGCTGGTGCCTTTCCAGGTCTTGTTCTGAGCTGTATCCACAGCTGTGCACTGCTGTGATCCATTCTGGCAGATTAGGTCTTCTAAAAGTGCACAGCCAAGTGGAGGATTCTGACCGTAGGATTCTCAGGCATCCATCTCTGCATTTCTTGGGATCAGTGATCCCGTTGGCATCTTCTTCCTGCAGGGTTCTCTGAGCCTGGTCAGCTCCCCATGGGTCTCACCTCGGTCATCTCATTGCGAGTTCTCTCGGTCCTCAGGGTCATTCTTCTTGCTGAGATATTTCTGTCCCTGTTGTGTCCCCCCTTTTGTCCTGTCCTGTGTCACGGGTGTTGGTGTGTTTGGCTTGGAGCTGCTCTGCCTTGTTGCTCAGTCTGGGTGTGGGAGGAATGGGACAAGTCTTGGGTGTTGAAATTTGTCATGTAGGGTGTAGTTGGCCTGTAGAGGGTATTCCTGGATTGACACAAAGTGTCTGGAGCTGTCGAGTTCTCCTGCAGCACTTTGACTTTTGTCCTGACTTTCTTTCAGGTGCAGATGGATTAAATCCATGGCAGAGTGCCCCATCCCGGGTGAGGGGGCTCCCCTGAGAAGGTCAGTCACTGTTTGTGTTTTCAGGGGAATGTAAATGGTGGCCATGTTACAGCACTGCTCTTTGTCTTTATTTTTAGGAAGGAAGGCTGGATCTCTGCAGTCAAGGTGCAGTGGATGAGGTGAGCAGTGATGAGTGGACAGAAGCAGTTGCTACTGCTGGAGTCTCACTTGCTGGTGCAACTCTAAGCATTCACTGTTGTTTTTTTTTTTAATTTATTTTAGGTGGTCCCCTTGGTAGATGTGCTGGCCCAGGACGCCAGAGGAGGGTGGATGGGTGGAACATTAAGGTTCACTTGTGCTGTGCTTCAGTCAGAGCGGGGATGTTGCTGTTTCACAGGAACTCACCATGATTTTTTCCTTTTTTGTTTCTTTGCAGGTGCTGCTGCTGCCCCAGGTGTGCCAAGGAATAGAGGGAGGGGGTGCGTTGGCCCTTGGGCAGGTGGCCCAGAGGTGAGTGCTGTGCTCAGTGTGTCCCTTTTCCTTTTGCTGGGTTCACTCTGGGCAGCCTCTGGAGTGGGTGGAGGTCTGAGGGGGAGCCGGGACAGCAGTGCAGAGGAGCCCTGGGGGTGACTCTTCTGGAGGGGAATAGTCACATTTTCTGTTCTGTGGTCCCAGGTAGTGTGAGGAGGTGCACAGCTGGAGTTTGGATATGGCAGCACCGAGGGAACATCTCCAAATCCCCGGAGCCAACACGTTCATTTCTGTCGAGGAGGGATTTTGTCTGCTCGTATTCCAAATGCTGAGTGTTGGGGCTGGTGGATGGGAGAAGGGGAAAAACCTTTTCAGTCCCAGGAGGCAATTTAAAGTTATCTTAGAGAGGAGAGTGCCCTAGTGGGATGGACCCCTCAGGAGTAAAAAGAGAGAGGATGACACAAAGTGTCTGGAGCTGTTGAGTTCTCCTGCAGCACTTTGACTCTTGTCCTGACTTTGTTTCAGGTGCAGATGGATTCAATCCATGGCAGAGTGCCCCATCCCGGGTGAGGGGGCTCCCCTGAGAAGGTCAGTCACTGTTTGTGTTTGCAGGGGAGTGTAAATGGTGGCCATGTTACAGCACTGCTCTTTGTCTTTATTTTTAGGAGGCAAAGCTGGATATCAGCAGTCAAGGTGAAGTGGACGAGGTGAGCAGTGATGGGTGGACAGAAGCAGTTACTATTGCTCAAGCCTCACTTGCTGGTGGAACTCTGAGCATCCAGTGCTGTGTGTTTTAGGTGTTCCACTCACACGATGCCGAGCTCCCCTCACCAGCTGGACCCTGGGAACATTACAGGACTGTGTGGTGAAGCCTTGACCTTCTCCATTTGAAGGGGCCATCCAGGTGGGCTTTGGTAACAGCCGAGGAGTTGAGGTGTGTCAGGGAGGAGGAGCGAGGGTCTGCTCAAGTTTCAGCAGTACCACATCACCTTGTCTGCTCTTAACCCAGGCACACCCCGCAATGTTGGTGTCTGAGCAGAGCTGGAGCACAGGGCCCGAGGCCCTGGGTGTGCTCAGGAGGTGTTGAGTAGCAGAATTGCTGGTTTTTGGCCCATGTGCTGCTGAGATCACACGGTCACATTTGCTTTTCTTTATTGTAGCTGACTGAGAGACACCAGCCCAGTGGCAGCAGGAATTTCCCCGAGGGAGAGGCACCTTCTTTGGCTTTTGACATGGATTGGCATCCCCAGATGTCCCAGAGATAAGTGGAGGGCTGGGAGCCACAGAGGGGATGAAAGTGGGGTGTGAGGTCAGGGGTCACCAGGAGGGATTTTTAAATCAGGTTTGGAGATGGGGATGTGCAAGATGTGACCCCTTTAGGGCACATAGAGGGAAGGTCTCACAGTGCTGAGGTGTGCAGGGCAGAGCAGTCCCAGGGCACGTTGTGTCACTTGTCTGTTGTGTACTCTGCATCTTTTGTGTGTTTAGTTTTGTGTGTCTTTTGCCTTAACCCTTCAAGGGGTCTTTTGGAGACCTCAGGCATCGTTCTTAACATCTCCCTATTCCTGGTGCTGATACCAGGCCAGGCATCAAACCTTTGACTCGGGAGCTCAGAGGCTCCTCAGAATCCATCTCTCTTCACAAGCATCCAGGCTGATGCCTTTCCAGGTCTTGTTCTGAGCTGTATCCACAGCTGTGCACTGCTGTGATCCATTCAGGTGGATTAGGTCTTGTCAGAATGCAGAGACAGGTACAGGATTCTGACCGTAGGATTCTCAGGCATCCATCTCTGCATTTCTTGGGATCAGTGATCCCGTTGGCATCTTCTTCCTGCAGGGTTCTCTGAGCCTGGTCAGCTCCCCATGGGTCTTACCTGGGTCATCTCATTGCGAGTTCTCTCGGTCCTCAGGGTCATTCTTCTTGCTGAGATATTTCTGTCCCTGTTGTGTCCCCCCTTTTGTCCTGTCCTGTGTCACGGGTGTTGGTGTGTTTGGCCTGAGCTGCTCTGCCTTGTTGCTCAGTCTGGGTGTAGGGGGAATGGGACAAGGCCTGGGGAGTTGAAATTTGTCATGTGGGGTGTAGTTGGGCTGTAGAGGGTATCCCTAGATGGACACAAAGTGTCTGGAGAGGTCAGGTTTCCCTGCAGCACTTTGACTTTTGTCCTGACTTTGTTTCAGGTGCAGATGGATAAAATCTACCCCCTTTTTTCCCCGAGTATGTGGGAGGTTGGCTCTCAGCAAGGAAGAAGTTGAGAAATGACCTCCCTCTCTGCTGGACGTCTGGATATAATTGAGAGTGCAGTTACTAAATACTCTGTATTTTCTGCTAAATTAATAAACCTGAACCGAGAAAGCTGTGATCACCGTGGTGCCTGTTTTTTCCTTTCAGGTCTCATTCTACCCATGCACAGTATTACCAGCAGAAACTTGATGTGGAGGTGTATTTCAGAGGCAGAGATAAAATAATATGGACATTTTATTTTGTAGCTCTTTGAACCTCCTTGTTTATTAGCCAAGAAATCCAAAACAAACCCCCTCTCCCCAAAAGCACACAGAAAGAGAAAATATGCCCATATTATTTTAATAAAGACTAAATATTTATCTCTTAGAAAACCAGGCTCATTCAATTCTAATTAACTATGGTTCTGATTTGTTAGGTCAATGAATTCATATACTTTAAAATATCAGTAAAAATGGAAAGAAGTAAATACGAATTGAAAATAATACAAAAAAATAAAAATATAAGTAACAGTATGAGAACTATAAAATATGAAAGATAATAGGAATAGGTATGATACACTATATTATTACTTGTTCTATTAATTATAATATGTAAAATATACTTAATATAATGTACATGATATAATAGATAAATTTGTAATGGTTATTAGATATATCAAAGTAAGAAATAGAAGTTATTTTGAAATGCAGCCTAAACCGAAGGCTTTTTTGGATTTGGTTTCGTTGATGGCAGGCGATCTGTAAGGCAATGCTGCCATCCTGTGGATAAAGATCGGTACTGCAGCTCCCCCCGAGCTGATCTGTAAGACAATGCTGCCATCCTGTGGATAAAGATCGGTACTGCAGCTTCCCCCCGCGCCCGTCCCGAGAGCTGTGCGGCAGTGCTGCCATCCTGTGGACATACAGCGGTACTGCAATTCTCCCCCGTGCCGGTACCCGAGGTGAGCAGCAGCCCCGGTCTCTGAGTTCAGGGGCAGTGCTGCCGCCCGAGGACCGAAAGATCACGGCCAAAAAGGCGGGAAAAAAATGCAAAGATCCCGGACACGTGGCAGCCGGCTGCCTGCGCGCGACCTGGACCAGGGAGCGGCCCGGGAGCGGTTTTTCCGCCGCATACGCAGGTGCGTGGACACGGGATGGGGGCTGAGCGGCGCCACGGCAGTGTTTGGGCAGTCGATGTAGTCCAGCGCCTTTGCGAGCAGCCAAGGGGGACATTTGGGGAGGGTTGCCACAACCAAGATGGCGGCGCGACTCGCGGCGCTTGACCTTCTAAAGATGGCGGCGAAAAGGGCGGGAAAAAATGAGGACCCCACCATGTGCGTCTAGTTAACTGCCTGCACAAAAATCCCGACCATGGCGCCGCCCGGGAACAATTTTGTGTGGCGTTTCCAGGTGTAGGGACACGGGCTGTGGATTCAGCCACGCCGCAGGCGGGTTCGGGTTACTCATTTTAGTCAGGCTTCTGTGTTAGACACCTATGGGGGGCCTTAAGGGGCGCCACAACCAAGATGGCGGCTCGGCTCGCTGCTGTTGACCTTCCAAAGATGGCGGCGGGGAGGGGCGAAAGTGACGTAATGCTCTCTGCCACCAAAAAAGGCGAGGTGTGACGAAAATGACCGAGAGGTACCGAACAGCCGAAAAGAGCCGACTGCTGACGGAAATCGCCGAGTGTAGCCGAACAGCCGAGAATAGCCGACTGCTGACGGAAATGACCGAGTTTCTCCGAACAGCCGAGAATTGCCGACTACTGACGGAAATCGCGGACTTTCCCCGAACAGCCGAGCCCAGCCGACTTTCCCCGAACGAGCCGCGCCCGCCCGAGCCGGGGGCCGTTCCGGGCGCTCCCGGCCGGTGTCCGCCCTCACTGCCGCTTCCTCGGCGGGCCATTCAAGGCTGGGTCGGGGCCGCTGCCGATCCGCCGGCGGGCGGGCGGGCGGGACACGCTGCCGCTGTGCCCGGAGCTGGAGCCGAGCCGGGGCTCCCGGGGAAGGCGGCAGGAGAAGCCGGTAAAACGCCCGGAGTGCTCGTGTGGCCCCGGGAGCCCCCAGAACATTGATCTGGGGGGGTCTGTGCCAGCCGCTTATGCCCTAATGGAGAGGGATTTCTCACAAAGACACGCAGTGATGGACAAGGGGAACGGCTTCATCAGGATGAAGGGAGGCCGGTTTAGATTAAATATCAGGAAGGAATTGTTCCCTGTGAGGGCGGCGGGGCCTTGGCGCAGGTTCCCCAGAGAAGCTGTGGCTGCCCCTGGATCTGGTGGAAGGTGTCCGTGCCCTGGCTGGGGCTGGAATGGGATGAGCTTTCCCTTCCACAATTCAGTGATTCTGGTGGTCTGGCTGAGCTCAGTCAGCCTGAGGGGCTGTTGCAATTTCAGGCTGGAAGTTGAGTGCTTGTAATTTACACAGTGTAAAGCAAGAATGAACGGTTAAAAATTCTGATGCATGATTTTTTTAATATAAAAAGCATGGAGGGAGAGGTGCTTCCTTTTATTTTCTTCTGATTCAATTGTATTTCTCACTTACAGCACTGTAGAAACCCTGTTCTGCTCTGGCTGCTGAAGGACACTGCAGCATCTCCAGGTGCACCTGAAGGGATCTCGACGCCGAGAGAGATTTGTTCTGTTTCTGCATTGACTCTGTTGAAAGGTGAACGCAGAATGTCCACGGGTCACCCTGCCAGCTCCACTTGGCTCAGCAGGCATCGCAGGGAGGGCCCTCCTGTCATCTCTCTGGTGAGTCTGGAGGTGGGTTTTTCTGCTGCTCTGGGGCTGTGCTGGGACCCCTCAAATTCCAGTCAGAGGTGCTGGGCACTGCTGGGCCTTGGGGACACCACTGAGAGGCAGCTGCTTTGGTTTCTTAATACCTGGAAATCCATGGATTGCTGGGTGATTTCCATAAGTTCTCCTATTTTGTAGGAGCTGCAGGGTGAGGTCAGTATTCTGAGGGAGGCCCTGGCAAAGCTGCCAAGGAGAAGGAACACGGAGCATCCGGGGGCTTCTCCCACCTGAGTTTCTCCTGGAGCGTGCTGCATGTCATGCTGGATGTTTGACCCGGCTTTGGGGTGCTCTCCTGCAGTCCCAGCTCCAACTGCTGCCCCTGAGCCGAGGCCTTGCTGTGTCCCAGCACTAAACCCGGCAGGTGGGTCCTGCTTTTCCAGCCCTTTAATCCCTCGGGCAATCCCAGATTCCCGGAGCTCCCCTGGGCCCAGCCTGGACTCGCTCCCTGGGAGCTGCACTTCAGTCTGCCTGAACCAAGGACCTCCTGTTTGAAACTTTATTCCTGCTGTTTTTCCTCTTGCAGGTAGTTGGCAAAAAGGGAGAGAGCCAGTAGGAAGTGGAGGCACTGGAAGGCCTTATCCCAGTCCAAGGTTCCCACTTTTCTCTCTGACTCCTGGAGAAACGCCTGACCATAACCAGAGACTGTCAGTTTGATTTCCAGCCCTTTACAGTAAATCGTTGCTTTCAGCTGGTTTGTGTTCCTGGTGTCATCCTCCTCCTCCTCCTCCATGGATTTGTCAATAGAATTCCTGACTTTTGCTGAGTTGAATTTTGTTATTCCAGGAATTGTGGCTCTTTGGTTCCACTGAAACTTCCCATCTCTGCTGGGAGTTTCATCTGTCAAATCCAAGTAAGATTGGAGTTTCTTTGGATTGTTACTCCCACAAATGAGAGATCCTTCTGGAATAGGAGTAAATTGGCATGTTTAACTCCCTCTTCCCTGGAAAATCAGAGCAGAGGAAGCAGATTTGAAATCATCATTCCATGGACTTCCACAGACTTCCTGGCTGTTCCAAAAGTTTTCCATGTTAGAAATTCCTGAGCTTGTTTTCCAGGCAAGCTGGGAGTTAGATATTATTCCTTCCTTTTATTTGATGTTTTTCCTCTCTCTGATTTTAGTAAGGCTATATTTTTTTTCCTATTTTCTATCCTAATTGGAATTTTGCTAATTCTTAGGGGACATTTCCAAGGAAATTTCCCCAATTAAGGTTGGTAAATCAGGAATGTGTCAGCACCATATCCACAGAATTCTAGGAATTCCCAGGAAAACTTGTAAAGTGTTTAATTGCCTTGATTCATCTCGTTCTCAAGTTCAACTGAGTGTGTTTTTAATTACATAAGTTCCATTAAAACTTGAATCCCGGCCTAGTTGCTGTTCCTTGGACACAATGAGGTGGTTCTTTCCTGCCTTGGCACATGTGGATGTTGATCCCAAGTGAGCTTCCTGCTAAAACAGAATTTGTTTCCAAGAATTTTCTAGAAAACCTTATTTTTTGGGAGGCACTGGGTTTGTTTTCCCTATCCCTGCCTAATCAAGAAAACTCCTGGGGCCTGTGTTAGGCAGTGGCATCAGGGGAGGGGTGTGTTTATTTAATTTCGTATTTTATTTTACTTATTGTTTATTTTTTTTTTTAATTTTTGATTTTTGTATTTTATGTTAAATATTGTATTGTGGTTAATGTTTTAATATATTTTTTGTCTTTTTAAAATGCTTTTGGTTTATTTCTTTAATTTTTATATTTTTAGTCTATTATTTATTTTTAAAATTTAAAAATTTTTCTTTTTTACTATTTAAAATCTTAGTGACTTTTATTTTTTTTTAAATTTATGGATATTATTTCAGTTTTTGCATTCATGTTATTTATTTTGTATTTTAAATTTTTAAATTATATTTTAAATTTATTTTAGATTTTATTTATACTTTTTCTTTTTTAATAACTTTTGAGGTTTTTTTAAAATTTTAATTTTGTTTTATTTTATTTTATAATATTTTTTTCATGTTTTCATTGTTCCTTTTTTTTTTCCTTACTCTTTTTTTTCCCCCGAGTATGTGGAATTTGGTCCCGCCCCCATCCCGGGCAGAGCAGGGCAGGGCAGGGCGGGGGCGGAGCCGGGGGGGCGGAGCCGGGGGGCGGAGCCGGGGGGGCGGAGCCGGGGGGCGGAGCCGGGGGGGCGGAGCCGGGGGGGCGGAGCCGGGGGGGCGGAGCCGGGGGGGCGGAGCCGGGGGGGCGGAGCCGGGGGGGCGGAGCCGGGGGGGGGCGGAGCCGGGGGGGCGGAGCCGGGGGGGCGGAGCCGGGGGGGCGGAGCCGGGGGGGCGGAGCCGGGGGGGCGGAGCCGGGGGGGCGGAGCCGGGGGGCGGAGCCGGGGGGGCGGAGCCGGGGGGGCGGAGCCGGGGTTCTCGGTGTTTGGGTTTTGTCTGGGCTTGTCAGCCAAGTCATAAACAAGCCAACTCGGCTCCTGAACTCTCCAATGAACGTTTGAAACGCTTCCACAGAAGGACACGTTAAGAGTGATTCCAAAGGAATATTTGTAAATGAAGGGTAACGATTTCTGGGGAATTTCCTTGGGAATTATGAACCTCATGCATACGGACTTTCAGAGGTGGAATCCCAGTTTCAGCCTCGGGCACCTGCAGGAGAAGAGGGGTCCTTATCCACAGCAAGGGAAGCCCGGTGCCCCATCGTGTCAGGTGCAGACAATGAACCGTCCCAGGAATGAACAGCAAGTCCCCTCTGCCCTCACCCTTAGAGTGGCAGCAGCTGCAGGTGAGAGATGCCACAGGATGGGGAGGGGAGAGAGCAGCCCCAGGTGGAGCTGGGAACAGTGAGGGGGGACAGAGCAGGCACAGGTGGAGCTGTGATGGATAATGAGGGGGCGGTTCCAGCCAGGGGAAATTTAAAAGGGGAGCCTCAGCTGAATTCGGTATCGAGCTGTGAGGAGTGAGAAATTTGTATTTAGGTTGTGGCTGTGCTTCATGAAGTGACTGCAGGAGCACTTGGATTTGGAGTTTTACTTCAGGAAGCGACGAGGGACAAACTTGTATGCTAAACAGATAAGCCAGTTTGGGTTTATTGGGGGGACTTTTTACCTTTTCAGCTTCGTCTCACCAATCCCTCCCCGGTGCTCCCAGAAGAAAAAGGAGTTATGGAGATAAAAGGAGTTCAAATTGATCGAAGGAACTCCTTTTCTGTTGTTGTCTGTGTTTAAAGTGGGGGAGTTTTCTCTTTACCTGGAATTTTAATGAATAGTGGAACTTTTGTGTGGCTTTTATTTAATGTTATGTACTTAGGGGATATGTAGTATTTTGTGTGACTTTTTGGAGTATTATTTGTTATATATAATTTGGTTTTTGAGTGACGGTAACTTTATGGTTGGGTTTGTTTGTATTTGAGGTAGAAATGATTTAAGTAGCTCTTTTTGAGGGACTTCTGAAATGTGTTATTGGGGTTTTGTGTGTTGTATGGAGGGATTCAGGTTGGGTAGGGCTGTTTTTTTCTGTTTGGTGGTTTTTAGTGATTTATTGTGTGGCTTTATTCTGTTCGTAGGTGGTGTATGGTGAGGGATATGTGGTGTATTTAATTCATGTTAGAATTCATAGTTCACATGGTCAGAATATTTTTGAACTGAGTTTCATTGTTGAATTGTTTTTGGGGGGATATTGTGTTTTTCCAGGGTTTATTGTCTAAGGTTTACAGTGGTGTAATAGGCTGTGGTGTGAGGTATAGAGGAAGGTTTATTTATTTAAGAAATAAAATAAATAATAAATAAATAAATAAGTCAGGTGGCTTTTATCCTAGGGAGCATCTAGTGTTTGTTTTAGTGGGTTTGAGACAGTGTGATGTAGTTAATTTTTTAGGGTTTCTTAATATTTACAATTAAATGATTTTTTTGTGTTATTGGGGTTTGTTTATTTAGCCTGCTTGGCTATGGTATATGTTTTATAGTTTTGGATAATTTAGGGGATACTGTTTGTAGTCTAATGGGTCTTTTGGTTTTGTGTGTATTTATAGGTGGTCTGTTTGTTTTGATGGTTTTGAGGAATTATGGGTTCATTGAGTTAGGAATAATTGTTTTTGGTGCTGTTAGTTTAAGCGTATTTGTGCTATTTTTATTTTTGTTGATTGATTTGTTTATTGTTGTGCTTCTCTGGGTTTTTCAGTCTGCAGCAGGTTTAAACAGTCAGAAGAAAAAGGGAAAAAAAAAGGCTTTTCTTTAGCTGGCTAAAACTAACTAAGAGCAAAGGAGATCTGTGTGCTGCAGTCTGTCTGTGCTTGGGCTGAATACACTGGACAGGGAATGCACAGGAGTAAACACTGTTTTCTTAAAACAGGCTGCGTGCTTTTTCTTTCCTTGCTTAGCTCTCAAAATCAGTCTGGAAGGTACAGAAGGCATTTTTGAAGTAGTTATTTTAAATGTTTGAGGTTTTTTTGGTGGATAAAATGTTTATTTTGGAGGAAGTTTGTTTGAAGTTTTTGCTTAGTTATAATGAAATTATTTTATTTCTAATTAGGTGTTTTTAGTTTTTATTGCAGTTAAAGGTTGTGACTTTTTTGTTATGTTAGTAATAGAAAATGGGTTTTGATTTGGTATGTAGAGATGGGATTGGTGTATATGGTGTGCTGGTGTTGATTAAGGATCTAAAATTCTGTGGTTTTGATGTGTTAGCTTAATGAGTTTTTATAGTTTAAAAGATGTGGGTTTTATGCTTCTTTGGTTAGAGGCAGGTCTTTAAGTTGGGGGGTTCTGAGTATGTATTTTGGAGGTTTTTTGAGGAGAATGGATATAGGGGTTATTTTTTTTATATTTGGAAGATGGACTAGGAATAATAAGAGTTGGCTTTTTCTTGCTGGACTTTTGTTTGTGTTTTCTAAAATTGATATGTTTGTGTGGTCAGGGCAGTGGTGTTTCTGGTGCAACTCTGAGCATCCCTTATTGTTTGTGTGTTTCAGGTGGTCACTTGTCTCACACTGAGATCCTCTCACCCAACAGCCCTGCTGAGATCATCCGTGGATGTTTGGTTTTCTTTATGGCACCTGACTGAGACAGCAGGAATTTCCCAGAGGCAGAGACAGCCTTCCTTGGCCCCTGATGTGGATTCTCATCCCTGGACATCCCAGAGATAAGTGAAGGGCTCAAAGCCACAGAGGGGGTGAAAGTGGGGTGTGGGTTGGGAGTCACCGGGAGGGATTTTTGGGTCTGGTTTGGAGATGGGGATGTCCAAGATGTGACCCCTTTAGGGCACGTGAAGGGAAGGTCTCACAGTGCTGAGGTGTGCAGGGCAGAGCAGTCCCAGGGCATGTCGTGTCACTTCTCTGTTGTGCACTCTGTGTCTTTTGTGTGTTTTGTTTTGTGTGTCTTTTGCCTTAACCCTTCAAGGGGTCTTTTGGAGACCCCAGGCATTGTTCTTAACATCTCCTTGTTCCTTGGCCAGGCACTGATATCATTGAACTTTGACTCAGGTGCTCAGACACACATCAGGATCCATCTCTCTTCACAAGTGTCCAGGCTGATGCCTTTCCAGGTCTTGTTCTGAGCTGTATCCACAGCTGTGCACTGCTGTGATCCATTCAGGTGGATTAGGTCTTGTCAGAATGCAGAGACAGGTAGATGATTCTGACCGTAGGATTCTCAGGCATCCATCTCTGCTTTTCTTGGGATCCGTGATCCCGTTGGCATCTTCTTCCTGCAGGGTTCTCTGAGCCTGGTCAGCTCCCCATGGGTCTTACCTCGGTCATCTCATTGCGAGTTCTCTCGGTCCTCAGGGTCATTCTTCTTGCTGAGATATTTCTGTCCCTGTTGTGTCCTCCCTTTTGTCCTGTCCTGTGTCACGGGTGTTGGTGTGTTTGTCCTGGAGCTGCTCTGCCTTGTTGCTCAGTCTGGGTGTGGGGGGAATGGGACAAGTCCTGGGGAGTTGAAATTTGTCATGTGGGGTGTAGTTGGCCTGTAGAGGGTATTCCTGGATTGACACAAAGTGTCTGGAGCTGTCGAGTTCTCCTGCAGCACTTTGACTCTTGTCCTGACTTTGTTTCAGATGCAGATGGATTAAATCCATGGCAGAGTGCCCCATCCCGGGTGAGGGGGCTCCCCTGAGAAGGTCAGTCACTGTTTGCGTTTGCAGGGGAGGTGTAAATGGTGGCCATGTTACAGCACTGCTCTTTGTCTTTGTTTTTAGGAGCTAAGGCTGGATCTCTGCAGTCAAGGTGAAGTGGATGAGGTGAGCAGTGATGGTGGACAGAAGCAGTTGCTTTTGCTGAAGTCTCACTTCTGGTTCTACTCTAAGCATTCAGTGGTTTTATTTATTTATTTTGGGTGGTTTCCTTGGCAGATGTGCTGGCCCAGGATGCCAGAGGAGGGTAGATGGGTGCAACATCAAGGTTCACTTGTGCTGTGCTTCAGGCAGAGCAGGGAGGTTGCTGTTTCATAGTAACTCAGCATAATTTTTCCTTTTTTGTTTCTTTGCAGGTGCTGCTGCTGCCCCAGGTGTGCCAGGGAATAGAGGGAGTGGGTGCGTTGGCACTTGGGCAGGTGGCCCAGAGGTGAGTGCTGTGCTCAGTGTGTCCCTTTTCCTTTTGCTGGGTTCACTCTGGGCAGCCTCTGGAGTGGGGGGAAGATCTGAGGGGGGGGCCGGGACAGCGGTGCAGAGGAGCCCCGGGGGTGACTCTTCTGGAGTGAAATAGTCACATTTTCTGTTCTGTGGTTCCAGGTAGTGTGAGGAGGTGCACAGCTGGAGTTTGGATATGGCAGCACTGAGAGAACATCTTCAAATCCACGGAGCCAACACGTTCATTTCTGCCCAGGATGGATTTTGTCCACTCATATTCAAAAGTTAAGTTGCTGGGGCTGGTGGTTGGGAGAAGGGAAAAAACCTTTTCAGTCCCAGGAGGCAATTTAAAGTTATCTGAGAGAGGAGAGAGCCCTTGTGGGATGGACCCCTCAGGAGTAAAAACAGTGAGGGTGACACAAAGTGTCTGGAGCTGTCAAGTGATCCTGCAGCACTTTGACTTTTGTCCTGACTTTGTTTCAGATGCAGATGGATTACATCCATGGCAGAGTGCCCCATCCTGTGTGAGGGGGCTCCCCTGAGAAGGTCAGTCACTGTTTGTGTTTGCAGGGGAGTGTAAATGGTGGCCATGTTACAGCACTGCTCTTTGTCTTTGTTTTTAGGAGGCAAAGCTGGGTCTCTGCAGTCAAGGTGAAGTGTACGAGGTGAGCAGTGATCAGTGGACAGAGGCAGTTACTATTGCTCAAGCCTCACTTGCTGGTGGAACGCTGAGCGTCCAGTGCTGTGTGTTTTAGGTGTTCCACTCACACGATGCCGAGCTCCCCTCACCAACCAGACAGTGGGAGCATTACAGGACTCTATGGTGAAGCCTTGACCTTCTCCATTTGAAGGGGCCATCCAGGTGGGCTTTGGTAACAGCCGAGGAGTTGAGGTGTGTCAGGGAGGAGGAGGGAGGCTCTGCTCAAGTTTCAGCAGTGCCACATCACCTTGTCTGCTCTTAACCCAGGCACACCCCGCAGTGTTGGTGTCTGAGCACAGCTGGAGCACAGGGCCTGAGGACCTGGGTGTGCTCAGGAGGTGGTGAGTAGCAGAATTGCTGGTTTTTGGCCAATGTGCTGCTGAGATCACATGGTCACATTTGCTTTCCTTTATTGTAGCTGAGTGTGAGATAACAGCCCAGTGACAGCAGGAATTTCCCTGAGGGAGAGGTGGCCTTTTTTTGTACCTGACGTGGATTTGCATCTCCAGATGTCTGAGAGATAAGTGGAGGGCTGGGAGCCACAGAGGGGATGAAAGTGGGGTGTGGGTTCAGGGGTCACCAGGAGGGGTTTTTAAATCAGGTTTGGAGATGGGGATGTCCAAGATGTGACCCCTTAGGCTGTGTAAAGGAAAAGTCTCATTTTTGATCCCAGTGCTGAGATGTGCAGGGCAGAGCAGTCCCAGGGCAAGGTCGTGTCACTTGTCTGTTGTGCGCTCTGTGTCTGTTGTGTTATCCCTTTGAGGGATCTGTTAGAAACCCCAGGCATCGTTCTTAACATCTCCCTGTTCCTGGTGCTGATACCAGGCCAGGCATCAAACCCTTGACTCGGGTGCTCAGACACATCAGGATCCATCTCTCTTCACAACCATCCAGGCTGGTGCCTTATCCATCTCTCTTCACAACCATCCACTCTGATGCCTTTCCAGGTCTTGTTCTGAGCTGTATCCACAGCTGTGCACTGCTGTGATCCATTCTGGCAGGTTAGGTCTTCTAAAAGTGCACAGCTGAGTGGAGGATTCTGACCATAGGATTCTCAGGCATCCATCCCTGCGTTTCTTGGGATGAGTGATCCCGTTGGCATCTTCTTCCTGCAGGGTTCTCTGAGCCTGGTCAGCTCCCCATCGGTCTGACCTCGGTCATCTCATTGCGAGTTGTCTCGGTCCTCAGGGTCATTCTTCTTGCTGAGATATTTCTGTCCCTGTTGTGTCCCCCCTTTTGTCCTGTGTCACGGGTGTTGGTGTGTTTGGCCTGGAGCTGCTCTGCCTTGTTGCTCAGTCTGGGTGTGGGGGGAATGGGACAAGTCCTGGGGGCTTGAAATTTGTCATGTGGGGTGTAGTTGGGCTGTAGAGGGTATTCCTAGGTTGACACAAATTGTCTGGAGCTGTCAAGTTATCTTGCAGCACTTTGACTTTTGTCCTGACTTCCTTTCAGATGCAGATGGATTAAATCCATGGCAGAGTGCCCCATCCTGTGTGAGGGGGCTCCCCAGGGAAGGTCAGTCACTGTTGATGATGAGAGTCCCATATTTCACATTTATTGGCACTCCAGTGCAGGGCACCTGCATTTACAGCTCCAAACAAGTGAGTCCCTTGGTGACCCGCCCTGGGGAGCAGCTGGAGCCTGCTCTGGGCTGGGCTGGGGGACCAAACACTTGGGGCTGACACAGCTCCACACTGAGGGGGCTTGGGAAAATGCCTGGTTTTGTCCAGGATTTTGTTTTTAACCTTTCTACAAGGCTTTAGTTGTCAACTTGGTAAAAATAAATGCTAAGGACTTCAAACCATGAGGGGCTGGCAAGTTATGCACACCAGTGACAGCTTTTTTGTTTTGTTTTGTTTTGTTTTTAAATAGCTGTGAGGCTTATATCTTGATTTTCAGACTCTCTTTTTTTGGCTGACTTTTTGTTAACAATCTTATTTTGAAGTGCCTCAACCAAGGACATCCTGTTTGAAACTTTATCCTTGTTGTTTTTCGTCTTGCAGGTAGTTGGTACAAAAGGATGGAGCCAGTAGGAAGCAAAGCCCCTGGAAGGCCTCATCCCAGTCCAGCTGTTGTTTTGTGTTCTTTAAAAGATTTTATATTTATTTTTAATTTTTAACTTTTTTTAACATTACTTTTAGATTTTTTTTTAGATTTTTATTTTATTTCCATGTTTTTATTTTTTGTATTTTTAATTTTTAAAAACTTTTTATTTTTATTCAGTTTTTTTTTAATTTTTATTTTTTCATGTTTTCTTTGTTCCTTTTTTAAATACTATTTCTTACCCAGAGTATGTGGAAGTTTGACCCTAAAGGAGAGAAAAACCAGGAAAAGACTGACATCAAAGAACACTAAATTCATTTGTGCCATGCTTTAATATGAAAAAGATAAAGGATAGCATGAAAAAAGACCAAGCATTCTCTGTTTTCCAGGAGACTCCCATTCTCTGAGCACTGACCACCCTTCCGGTGGACTTCTACACAGAAACCATTAACTTATGTTTTCTTTGGGGTTGTTTTTTGTTGTTTTTTTTTTTTTTTCTCCATTCTCTTTCTTACCCTGAGTAGAAAAATGACCTCCATGTCCATTGGATGTCTGGATATAATTGAGAGTGCAGTTAGTAAAAAACCTCTGTATTTTCTGCAAAATTAAAAAACCTGAATGGAGAAAGCTGTGAACACTGTGGTGCCTTTTTTTCTTTTAGGTCTCATTCTCCCCATGCACAGTATTACCAGCAGTAACTTGACGTTGAGGTGTATTTCATTGTTCTTTGTCTTTATTTTTAGGAGATAACATATGATATTGGCACTCCAGGTGAAGCAGACAGGGTGAGTGTTGACTGGTGGATGGAAGCAGTTGTTGCTCAGGTCTCAATTTCTGGTGCAACTCTAAGCATACACTGTTGAGTTTTTTTGGGGTTTTTTTTTTAGGTGGTCCACTTGCAAGGTGTTCCAGTCCTGGATCCCAGCAGCTTGGTGGGTACAAGTTTAAGATATACATGTTTCAGAGTTCTGTCAGACTGGAGCAATTGTGTTTTCACAGTAACTCAGCCTGCTTTTTGCCTTGTTTCTTTGTGGGAGCTGCTGCGGCCCTACGCATACCAGGAAAGAGAGGCAAGCAGGTGAGTTGACATTTTGACAGGATGACTCAGGTGAGCGGTGTGTAACAGCACGCTAAATGTGTGCCTTTTCCTTTTGCAGGTACCCTCCAGGCAGCCTCAGGAGTCAAATGGCGATCTGAGGTGAGCCGGGGTAGCGGTGCAGGGGAGGCCTGGGGATTACTTTTTCTGTCAGGCAATTGTCACATTTTCTGTTTTGTTGTCTTAGGTACCATGAGGTGCAGAGCCCAAGACTGGATATGGCAGCACTGAAGTGGATGTGTTCTTTTCCATTGAAGATGGATTTTTGTCCACTCATCTTGTGAAAGATAAGGGGAAAAAGCTTTGCAAAAGGAGGCAATTCAAAGTCAGCTTAGAGGAGAGAGCCCTAGTGGGACGGGCCCCTCGGAAGTAACGGGAGAGGGTTTCACCTCGGCCTCACCGGAGGCTTTGCCGGGCAGGGCAGTTCCGCGTCCTCGCGTGTTTTGCGCCGTCATCTGTCTTTGAGTCTCAACATCCTCGTGGACGTTTTTACCCGAGGAGGTCGCCTTCGGGTCCAGAGCTGTCGCCACGGTCCCCCGGCAGTCATCGCTTCCTTCTCTCGGCCTACCCAGCTTCTCGAGCATCGTATTAACAACTTAGGCGCTAGTTCTTGTAAGGAGTTCCGTTTCATCATCACGTGCTATTGCCTTAAAGCTTTCTTTCCTTTGGTGTCATCAGCCTGTGGCTCATCTTGTGCTAGGAGTCTTGGGTCCATAAGGTGAAGCTGCCTGGCAGTTTCAAGTTGTGTCTGCTGTGTTGTCTGCGTCTGCATTGTGTTGTTTGTGTCCCTTGTCTTCTGTGTGATAGGCCTTTGTTACATCCAGACGCTTTATCTGCATCATTCCGGCCCACATCGGCCGTATTCTCCTCGCGTACTTTCCCAGATCATCCTTATTCCGGCCTCGTTACATTTTGACTTTTTGAGGCCGGCACACGGTCACTTGAGCGTTTTCATCCGTTTTCATTCTCAGCTTCGGTAGCGCCGCCTTTTCAGATGCCATTCTCTTGGACTTTTATAGGGAGGATATTAGATTCCCCTCACGTGCCTGCAGTATCTTTCAGAGTTATCTGAAGTCAGCACTTGTATTCTACCTGTCTCTGCTCACGTTGTATGTGCCAATGTTGAATGCGCCAATATTGCGTCTCTCAGTGTCGGCTTATATTGTGTGTGCCTACATTGTATCTGAGTCTATTGCATCTCACTATGTTGGTTTATATTGTATGTGCCTACATTGTATCTGAATATGTTGTATGTGACTATGCTGGCTTATGCTGTATGCTATTGTATGTGTCTATGTTGTATCAGGCTATCTTATGCCACTTATGTGTGAGCTGCCCTGCCCTGGCACATAGTCTTAGTGAGGTAGAACAGTTGTAAAACTTCAGAGTTCACCTCTTTTCTGTGGAGTTTTGGGCATAGGAGATATGGGCCTGGAGTGGGGATAACTTGCTGTCAGATAAGCCCTTGTTGACCACCTCTTGTTGTCTTCCAGGTCCCTGAGGAGGATTAGCATCTCTGTGCTTGCTGATGCTACAAGTTTCCTGGAATCTACCATGTGTGCTGAAGAGTGACTGTGTGTGTATGAGAGTTGTCTGTGTTTGCCTGTGTGTGTGTGTGCGCTGACTGGTTTGACTGGTTGTAACCTTGTGTGCGTGACTTTTGCCTTTCAGGTTTTTCAACACATTTTAAATTTAGAATAAAAAATCCCCAGCTGGGGGGGTTTTTTTAATTTCCCCCACCCCGGCTGGGTTTTTTTTTCCTCGGTCCCGGCCGGTCTGTGAGGCGATGTTCATCGCCAAAGTTTGGGTGCCGACGGCCTAGGGACCGGGGTTTTCGTCAGGCAGGCCGGTTTGTGTTGAGGCTCCCGGGAACCACGTTCCCGAGGAGTGCTGCGAGTGTGTGTTGATGATTGGGGGTTGTTGGGAGGTGCTTTGAGGTGAGAGTGAGGGTGGATTTGTGTGCAAGCTGTAGGAGGTGCGTGTGGTGGATGACTGTTCTATTTTACGTGTGCTGCTTTTGTTTTGCATTTCCTGTACCAATAAAATGAGATATAATGGATGTTTCAGAAGCAGAAAAACTGTTCTATTGTCTCAATGTGTATTTGGCTTGCGGTTCCCTGTATTGTTCCGTATTTGCATTTGCTGCCGTGTTTCCATGTATTGCTGTGTACGAAGCTGTACTTTTATCAGCGTGTCTATGGGTTGTATCTGTACTTGCATTTGTATATGTTGTTTCCATGTGTTTTGCTGAAGTGTAAATAAAAATGGTCATTCAATAGTAGTTGAATCCACCTTAATTAAGATTCCCTCCCGCCCCCTCTGCCCCCCTTTGGCTCCTGTCTTTATTTGGTGTCATTGAGTCATTTTCTCTCACTCTATTTCTTGCTTTCCTTCACTCTATTTCCCTACTTCCAGGTAAGTCTATTTATTTTCCTCTCTATATCTTCATGCTATTTCCTTTTCTCTCTCACTCTGCTTCTTTCTCTCTTAACTCTTTATTTTCCTCTGTTGTTCTATTTCTAGCTGTTTCTCTTTTGCTTTCATTCTGTGTTTCTCTCTAGCTCTGTTTCTCTTTCCCTGTGTTTCGCTGTAACTCTATTTCAGTGTAACTCTGTTTCTCTTTCAGTCTCTGTCTGTTTCTCTCACGCTCACTCTGTCTCAGTTTCGCTCTAATGCTGTTTCTCTTTTACTTCCACTCTAACAACTCTGTTTCTCTCCAAGTCTCTCTTTCGCTCTAACTCACTGTGTTTCTCTGTTGCTCTGACTCTTTTTTGCTTTGTTTCTCTGTCTGTTTCGCTCTCTCTCTCTGTTTTTTCTCTGTTTCTCTCTTTCTCTTTCTTTGTAATTTAAAGTTAGAAATAAAGTTTAACTTTATTTCTAACTCTGGTGCAGTGGTAGAAATTTTCATGCGGCCAAGGAACAAATATTAAAAAAAACTTTAAATAAATAAAAATATTTGGTCCCTGGCCGCATGAAAATTCCTACCACTGCACCAGACTTATTATTTTTATTCTTTTTAATTTATATATACACCCTATAGCCCCCCCTATACACAGGGTATACATACTGTATGCCCCCCTAATTAGTCCTCCAGCTGGGAGCAGCTGATTATAGATGACTGCTTAATCACCACACCCCCCACTCCCACCTGGACCACTAATGACCCAATTAGCCAGTTGAATAATTAATCACCCTATGCAAATAACCTAATTAATTACCTACACATATGCAAATCGCTCAATTAATTATGCTGGTGATCTAATTAAATATTCAAACCACCCAATTAATTATGCAGGGTTACATTTACATATAGGGTTACATGTGGGGTTGATTTTAGGGTTCAGAATGCATTACGGTCAAAGGTCAGGGGGTCAGGGTCAAAGGCCGGGGGTCAGGGGGTCATAGGTCAAAGGTCAGGGGTCATAGGTCAAAGGTCATTGGGTCAAAGGTCATAGGTCAGAGGTCATAGGTCAAAGGTCAAAGGTCAAGGGTCATAGGTCAAAGGTCATAGGTCAAAGGTCAAAGGTCATAGGTCAAAGGTCATAGGTCAAAGGTCATAGGTCATAGGTCAAAGGTCATAGGTCAAAGGTCATAGGTCAAAGGTCATAGGTCGAAGGTCATAGGTCATAGGTCAAAGGTCAAAGGTCATAGGTCAAAGGTCAAGGGTCGAAGGTCATAGGTCAAAGGTCATAGGTCATGGGTCATAGGTCAAAGGTCATAGGTCGAAGGTCATAGGTCAAAGGTCAGAGGTCAAGGGTCAAAGGTCAAAGGTCAAGGGTCAAAGGTCAAAGGTCAAAGGTCATAGGTCATAGGTCAAAGGTCAGAGGTCAAGGGTCATAGGTCAAAGGTCAAAGGTCAAGGGTCAAAGGTCAAAGGTCAAAGGTCATAGGTCAAAGGTCATAGGTCAAGGGTCATAGGTCAAAGGTCAAAGGTCAAAGGTCATAGGTCAAAGGTCAAGGGTCAAAGGTCATAGGTCAAAGGTCATAGGTCAGGGGACATAGGTCATAGGTCATAGGTCAAGAGGCCATAGGTCAGGAGTCAAGGTTCGGGGGTCAAAGGTCAGGGGCCAGGGGTCAGGAGGTCAGGGGGTCAGGGGGTCAAGGGTCAGGGTAGCAGGTTAGGTGTTAGGGTTAGGGGTTAGGGGATAGCAATTAAACTAAGTAGACATTTTATTTTATAACTCTCTGAACCTCCTTGTTTATTACCCAAGAAATCTAAAACTAAGCAAACAAAAAAACCCCCAAAACAAAGCCCCCACAAACAATCCCCCCAAAATCACGCAGAAAGAGAAAATTATTTCATTTTATATTATTATTTTTAAATTATTTTTATATTATTTATTAGAATGTATTTTTATTTTAATAAAGATTAAGTGTTTACCCCTTAGAAAACCAGTCTTTCAATTCTAATTAACTCTGGTTTTGATCTGTTAGGTTAATGAAGTCATATAGTTTAAAATATCAAGAAATAAATGCTACCAAAAAAAATAAAAATACAAAAAAATAAATATATACATAACAAAAAGACAACTATAACATCTAAGAATAATATCTTTAGTTACACTATTATTACATGTTCCATATATTATAGTATGTAAAATATACCTAATAAAATGAACATGATATAATAAACAAATTTTAATAATATAAATAGGTAGATTATATAAATAGATAAATTATACTAGATAAATACATGAGATAATAGAAATATCTTAATAAGAAATAGAAGAAATATGGAAATATAGCATAAAATTAAGGCTATTTTTGTTTTGGCTTGGTTGATGGCAGGGTTCTCATAGTTGTTGTGGTTGGGGGTCTTTTGGGGCCTTTATTTTCGGGGATGTTTGGAAGGGGAATTTTGGCCACGTTCTTTTCTGCCTCCTCTCCCTGCGGCAGCGCTGCCACCGTGTGGACACAGAGCGGTACTGCAGCCCCCTCTCCCTGGCACCGGGCTCTGAACTGTGAGGCAATGCTGGCATCGTGTGGACACAGAGCGGTACTGCAGCTCTCCCCCGTGCCCGTAGCAGCCCTGGGCTGTGAACTGTAAGGCAATGCTGCCATCTCGTGGATAAAAAGCGGTACTGCAGTTCTCCGCCGTAGCAGCCCCGGGCTGTGAGCTCACGGGCAGTTTTGCCGCCCGAGGACCGAAAGATCATGGCCAAAAAGGCGAGAAAAAATGCGAGGACCCCCGGACACGTGGCAGCCGGCTCCCTGCGCGCGACCTAGGCCACGGAGCCGCCCGGGAGCGATTTTTTCCGCGGCGTACGCAGGTGCGCGGGCACGGGATGGGGGCTGAGCGGCGCCACGGCAGTGTTCGGGCAGGCGATGTGGTCAGGCGCCTGTGCGAGCAGCCGAGGGGGACATTTGGGGGGGATGCCACAACCAAGATGGCGGCGTGACTCGCGGGGCTTGACCTTCTAAAGATGGCGGCCAAAAGGGCGGGAAAAACAGAGAGGACCTGTGGTGTGTCTATCTTAGTGCCTGCATAAAAATCCCCACCACGGCGCCGCCCGGGGACAATTTTCTGCGGCGTTTCCAGGTGTAGGGACATGCACTGTGGGTTCAGCCGCGCCGCGGGCGGGTTCAGGGTAGACATTTTAGTCAGGCGCCTGTTGTATACACTGATGGGGTCCTTAAGTGTGCCACAACCAAGATGGCGGCGCGGTTCGCTGCGCCTGACCTTTTCAAGATGGCGGCGGGGAGGGGTGAAAGTGACGTAAGTCGCGGCGTCACCGAACAGAGCCGGGGAGGGACGAAAATGACCGAGTGTTGCCGAACAGCCGAGAAGAGCCGACGGCTGACGGAAATCGCCGAACAGCCGAACCCAGCCGAGTTTCCCCGAACGTCGCCCCCCTCAGCCGAACCGAACGAGCCGGGGCCAGTTCCGGGGCGCTCCCAGCCGGTGTCCGCCGTCACTGCCGCTTCCTCGGCGGGCCATTCAAGGCGGTGTCGGGGCCGCTGCCGATCCCCCGGCGGGCGGGCGGGCGGGACACGCTGGCGCTGTGCCCGGAGCTGGAGCACTCGCTGTCGCCGCTGGAGCCGTGCCGGGCGCTCCCGGGGAAGGCAGCGAAGAGAAACCGGTAAATTAGAATTAATGTAGAGGGGACAGAGCAGGTACAGGTGCAGCTGGGATGGATAACGAGGGGCCGGTTCCAGCCGGGGGCGGTTTAAAAGGGGAGCATCAGCTCAATTCGATATCGAGCTGTGAAGAATGAGGAATTTATCCTGAGTTCTGGCCGTGGTTCACGACGAGGCTGCAGGAGCATTTGGGTTTGGAGCATTTCCTCGGGGGACGACAAGGGACTAACTTCTATGCTAAACAGATAAGCCACTTTGGGTTTATTGGGGGAATGTTTTTTTTCTTTTCAGCTTCGTCTCACCAATCCCTCCCCAGTGCTCCCAGAAGAAAAAGGAGTTATGGAGACAAAAGGAGTTCAAATTGATTGGAGAAACTCCTCTTCTGTTGTTGTCAGTGTCTGAAGTGGAGGAATTTTCTTTTCAGCTGGAATTTTAATAAATAATGATGTTTCTATGTGGCTTTTATTCAATATTATGTACTTAGGGGATATGTAGTATTTTGCGTGACTTTTTGGAGTATTATTTATTATACATAATCAGGTTTTTGAGTGAGGATAACTTTATGGGTGGGTTTGTTTGTATTTGAGGTAGAATTAATCTAAGTAGCTCTTCTTGAGAGACTTCTGAAATGTGTTATTGGGGTTTTGTGTGTTGTGTGGAGGGATTCAGGTTGGGTAGAGCTGGGTTTTTTCTGTTTGGTGGTTTTTAATGATTTATTGTGTGGCTTTATTCTGTTTGTAGGTGGTGTGATGAGACATGTGGTGTATTTATTTCGTGTTTGGTTTCATAGTTCACATGGTCAGAGTATTTTTGAACTGAGTTTGGTTTTGAATTGTTTTTGGGGGATATTGTGTTTTTCCGGGGTTTGTTTTCTAAGGTTTACAGTGGTGTAATTGGCTGTGGTGTGAGGTATAGGGGAGGTTTTTATTTATTTAGTGGTGGCTTTTATCGTGGTGAGCATCTAGTGTTTGTTTTAGTGGGTTTGAGAGAGTGTGATGTAGTTCATTTTTTAGGGTTTCTTAATATTTATGATGACATTATTGTTTGTGGTGTTGTAGGGGTTTGTTTATTTAGCCTGCTTGATTAGAGTGTATGTTTTATAGTTTTGGATAATTTAGGAGATATTGTTTGTAGTCAAATGGATATTTTGGTTTTGTGTGTATTTATAGGTGGTCTGTTTGTTTTGATGGTTTTGAGGAATTATGGGTTTATTGAGTCAGGAATAACTGGTTTTGGTGCTGTTAATTTGAGTATATTTCTGCTGTTTTTATTTTTGTGGATTGATTTGTTTATTGTTGTGCTTCTCTGGGTTTTCCAGTCTGCAGCAGGTTTAAACAGTCAGAAGAAAAAGGGAAAAAGAAGTCTTTGCTTTAGCTGGCTAAAACTAACTAAGAGCAAAGGAGATCTGTGTGCTGCAGTCTGTCTGTGCTTGGGCTGAACACACTGGACAGGGAATGCACAGGAGTAAACACTGTTTTCTTAAAACGGGCTGTGTGCTTTTTCTTTCCTTGCTTTGCTCCCAAAATCAGTCTGGAATGTACAGAAGGCATTTCTGAAGTAGTTATTTTAAATATTTGAGGGGTTTTGGCATTTAAAATACTTATTTTGGAGGAAGTTTGTTTGAAGTTTTTGCTTACTTATAATGACATTATTTTATTTTTAATTAGGTGTTTTTATGGTTTTTTTTGTAGTTAAAAGTTGAGACTTTTTTGTTATTTTATTAATAGAAAATAGGATTTGTTTTTGTATATAGTGATGGATCGGTGTATATGGTGTTGACTAAGGATTAAAAATTCTGTGGTTTTGATGCATTAGGTTAATGAATTTATATAGTTTAAAAGATGTGGGGTTTATGCTTATTTGGTTAGAGGCAGGTCTTTAAGTTGGGGGGGTTTTGGGTGTATATTTTGGAAGTTTTTTGAGGGGAATGGAGATGGGGTTATTTTTATTATATTTGGAAAATGGACTAGCAGTAATAAGAGTTGGCTTTTTTTTGCTGCACATTTGTTTGTGTTTTCTACAATTCATATATTTGTGTCGTCAGGGCAGTGGTGTTTCTGGTGCAACTCTGAGCATCCCTTATTGTTTGTGTGTTTCAGATGGTCACTTGTCTCACACTGAGATCCTCTCACCCAACAGCCCTGCCGGCACCAGGAAATCGCCGCCGCCGTCCTCTCGTGCCCGGAGCCCCGGCAGGACGCCGCCTCAGCGCCGGCTGCGGGCGGAGCAGGAGCGGCTCGTGCCGCCCGCAGCGCTCCCGGTCCCGATCGCGACCGCAACGCCGCCGCGCCCTCAGCCCGGGCCCCGAACCCCCCGGCCCCGATCCGGCGGCCCGGGCGGGAGCGGGGACGTGAGGGGACAGCGGGGGGGGCTCGCCTGGCCGAGCTGGGATTGGCGGGGCCGGCGCTGCCTCCGCTTGTGATTGGTTGGGCTCACCTGGCCGGCGCTTCCTCAGCAGGGATTGTCGGGGCCGGCGCTGCATCCGCTTGTGATTGGCTGAGCTGGCCGGCCCTGGGGCATAAATAGCAGCCTGAGGGGCCGGGGGCGTCAGTCCGGCGGCGGGACGGGGAGCGGCGTTTGGCGCTGTGCGGTCGATCGGCAGGAGCGCCGCTGCGCCGGGACGGGATGTCCGCAGCTGCCGGCCCGGGGAGCGAGGGTGAGCACGGACGCGACTCCCGCGTCCGCCTGCGCCAGTGTCTGGGGGCCGCCGGTGTCCTGGGGCAGTGGCGCCAGCCGTACCAAGGGAGGCCGGAGGCCTGGTGCGGGGCCTGGTGCGGCGCAGGAGGACCGGCTGCGGCTACCAGGGCCCGGCGAGAAGCGCTTGTGTAGTTTCTGGATTTAAAAGCAGTGTTTACAGGATCAGAAATAAAGCAGCAGTTTTTGCACTTTTTCTTATTTTATTTTGCTTTTATTAGAAGTAACTATGTTTTTCATATTTATTGCATCTTTTCATTATTTTGCTTGTTTCAATGCACTATTTTTGGCTCGTGGTTGTTTTTTTTTTTTTGTTTTTTTTTTTTTTTTTTTTGTTTTTTGTTTTTTGTTTTTTTGTTTTGTTTTTTTTTTTTTTTTTCTTTCCTAAATATCTGATGTTAATTCAGTAAAGGTTGTAGGGCTAGGGCTGAAACAGCAGTTGTGAGCCCAGTAGAGACAGAAAGCCCCAGGATGTGGAATAAAGCCCTTGGCACTAGAGGCAGGCCCAAAACAGTGTGGAACAGTGGAAATGCTGGGGCTGGAGGGTTCTCCCCACGGGAGAAGGGGATGGAGCTGCAGCTCAGGGCCTGCAAGAGATGCCGGGGGGGGTTACCAGCCCTTGCCCCGTGGTACCCAGCAGAGGCTGAGGCTATGGGGGCTCGGAGGGCTCCAGGCCCCGAGAACCAACCCGTGGACACCTTTTGGGATGAGGGAGCAGGGGCCCAGTGGCTCTTTCCAGCCCCTGGTGCTGCCTGGGGGAGCTGGAGGGCTTTCGGACAAGTGCTGGCCTGAGACCCAGGGGAAGGGGGGAGATACATGTTGGCCTTCGGGCTTCAAGTGTCCCCAAGGTTGAGAACCCAGGAGGGTGGGTGATACAACTCCTAAAGACATTGAAGTGATGACAATGACTGACTTGTGGCCTTATCAACAGCCCCGGGCTGCAGTGAGAAGCAGTAGCAGTTTTAGCTGCAGGCAGTGGGAAGCTGAGGAGCTGGAGCTGAGACAGTAGAGCTGGAGGAGACACAAAGATGGTAGGCTTTGGGGTAAAACCCCTGGGGGGCTGCTCTGGGGAATATGGAGCCGGGACGGGAACTGCGGGCTGGAGCTGAAATCGCTGTAAGGGCTGGGGTAGGGACTGGAGAGCTGTTGCTGCAGTAAGGATTAGCAGGTTGAGGCTTGAATATGGGAACAGGAGCTGAGCTGAAACAACACAGAGCTAGAGCAAAAATAAAAAAATCATACTCTGAGAACCAGAAGCAGCATTTTGTGCCACTGCTGGGAAGATGTGGAGACAGAAGTGGAATAGAAGAGCTGGCAGTGAAATAAAGCTTGTGGGACTGAAGCTGAAATCACTGGGCACTGCAGTGCTGCAATTGCAGTCACTGTTCAAAGGGGATAGTGAATGTAGACCTGGGAAGCGACTGTGAAATGGGACATGTGCCCAGGGGTTGGTAATGGAATAAAGATTAATGGGATGGAGGTGGAATACCATTTCTAGAGCTAAAGCTGAAACCGCACAACTAGAGACAAAAAAAGGACCCTGTTGTCTCAACCTGCAGCAGCTACACCTGGCAGAGACAGGCAGAAAAACGCACGCAGAGCTGGAAGAACTGTGCTGGACTTGAAATAAAGCTTGCGGGTCGAGAGCTGAAATCACTGGGGCTGGGAAGGGGACTCTGCAGGGCTCCAGCTGAAATCGCTGCAGCGGTGGCATAGAGACTGCCAAGGCCATAGAAACTCCAGGGCTGACATAGAGCCTGTATCATTGCTGTGCTGAAATCATTGTAGGCCTGTGATATTGATGTTGGGGCTGGGTCTTGAGGCTGAAATTGGGAGGAGAGTGGTGTACAGATGAAAAGGGATTGCTCTAAGATGGCTCCTTAGAAGCTGGCGCTGCTGGGATATTGCCTGGCTCTGGGTGTGGCACTAAAGGGCTGGGGCTGAAATCACAGTGGGGCTGGGATATTGACTGCAGGGTGAGCATAGACACTGTAGGGCTCAGAGCTGAATTGTTACCGGGCTGGTGCCAAGATGAAGATCCTGCCTATTTAAAGCAGGACAAGATTCAGGCTGTGGAGGTGGAGAAACACACACGTAGGGCTGGATGAAGAAGAACCCAGCTGGCCGTGAAATAAAGCTTGTGGGTTAAGAGCTATAACCACTGGGGCTGGGAAGGGCTTTCTAGAACTCCACTTGAAATCACCAGAGGGTGGGATAGACATTGTTAATGGCATAGGAACTATAGGACGGGTGTAAAGACTGTAGGATTTGTGTGCTGAAATCTCTGTAGGCCTGTGATATTGATGTTTGCACTGCCTATTGTGACTGAAAATGGAACAGGATCACTAGACCTGAAAAGGGGAATGGAAGATTGCACCAGAAATCCCAGGCTTGCACAGATATTGTCTGGGCCTGTGATAGCCACTGTAGGGCTGCTGCTGAAATCACTGTGGGGCTGCAATTGTGAGTGGTAATGGAAAGAAACTGCAGAGCTGAGAAAGGAACTGAGAGGTGCATGGTGAAATGATGAAAGGGCTGGCATAGTGACTGTGGGGCAGGGATGGGGACTCTAGGGCTGCAGCTGAAAAGGACGGTGCGGCTGGGATATTGACTCTGGAGTGGACTTAGTGATGATATTCAAATCAGCTGAATTGTTGCAGAGCTGGAGCCGAGACAAAGATCTCTAGCAGTGTGCTTTTTGCATGGTGGAGCTGCTACCTAGAGCCCCATAAACATCTCCTGTGGAAAAGCCACTCGCGGAGGATTTGGGCTAAGCAGTCAGACTCACATCACACATGCCGTGGCTAGGCTCAGCAAAGAGAGGCAAGAAGGGACTGTTGTTATGATAAATTCCAGCAAGGTTTGTTCCAGCACACCAGAGGGTTCAGGGACAGAAAGACCTGGCCATGTGCTGTGCACGGGCCTAAATAGGGATCAGGAACCAATGGTCTAAGGGCACGGGGGTGGTCCAAAGAGCAGGGCAGGGGTCAGTGATCTAGAGAGGGGATGGGGGTTCCGGAGACTCCACGAGAGAGTAGAAGAGTTGTTGCTCTGTGGGCAAACAGGCCTCACATGATAAATTCTTGGCTCTCTCATGCACCCTCATTACCCTTCCTGCAAAGGCTATGTGTGAGCTCTGATGGCACTCAGGGGCTTAACCCCTACAGAGCTGCTGCTGCTGCTGCAACCCCTGCACTGACCTACATGCCCATAAATCTTACCGCAGGTGATGGGAGGGAGAGCTCACCTGTGCTTCCGCCACCAAAATACCCAAGCAGAGGCTGTGGCCACAAGAAGCAGCACCGCAATGGTGACGCTGATGGTAGGGGATGTGCTGTGCTTTGCTGGGACAGGGAGGGAAGAGGGCGACTGTGTGAGAGTGACAGCGCCCATCAGGTGCTGCCCCTCACAGGGCCAGTGGCTGTCATCTGCAGCCTGCACCCCATGTCTGAATGGAACCTACCCCATGGGATGAGAAGGCTGCGGGCGCCCAGGCTCTGGTGGCTCACACGGCTGACACAGCTGTGCCCAGCACGGGGGGCCATGGCCAGGACACTGCAGAGCTGGTGGGTGAGGTCAGCCTTGGGCAGGATGGGGCTGCTGTTAAACGCCGGGCCCGGAGGCACCTCTTGGCCGTCCCGCAGCCAGGCCACGCTGATGGGATTGGGGTGGAAGCCGCTGGCGTGGCAAACAGGCAGCAGCCGCTCTAGCCTGGGGCTGTGCGCAAAGACCGTGGCCACAGGCAGCTCTGGGGAATGAGAGCAATAGCGTGGGGCAAGTTCTGTGGGGCAGGGCTGGGCCCCAGCGTGGGGGTAGCTCTTGCAGGGTCACGGTGGGCTCACCTTGTCTCTCCAAAATTGCCATCCCATACCTCTTCAGCCTGAGGAAGTTGCTCTGCATATCCACATGGAGACAAAGTGCTCCATGAGCACTCTGACCTCTGCTTCTTGAGGCTCTTGCTGATCAGCTCTGCCACCTGTGATGGCTGCCATGACCCCCAGTGCTGTCTATCTACCTCAAAATCAGCGAGGTCTCTGCCACCCCAGCTGACATTCAGGAAGCCCTGCCTTGTATTGGGCTGCAGCACAGAACCTGCACAGAACTGCACCAGCAATGGCTCTGTCAAGGGAAAAGCCAGTGGAGAGGTCCCCTGAGTGTGTGGGACATGGATGGCATGAACTGGGGTCTGGCTGATGGCACATACAGGGATGGAGTGGAAAGCAGGGTGCAATGGCCAGCAGGGGGTCACGCCATGCTTCAGGAGACCCCAGACACCCTGCAAGCCTACAGAAGCCTCTTAAGAATAGAGTAGATACTGGTGTGCGGTGCTTCTTTAAAAAGAATTCTGTCCTCCAAAAGATTTGCCCCCAGTTTTCTCTTTCGTGATTCTGGCTGTGTCAATCCTGCAGTTCCAGGAAATTTGGTGGCAGCTTTCTGACACGCAGAGGGGTTCCTTGTGCCACATGGCAGGAGCTCTGAGGGGCATTTTTGGTCTGCTGCCCTGCCCAACCCTGCTAGTCATATGCCCCAGCAGCTGCAGGGTTTCAGGAGCTCTTACACCCGATGAGACATCAGATGCCATCCTGCTGAGGAGGAGGGCTCTGGCAGGGCTCCTTCCTCTACTCACACTGCTCTTCTGTCTGCTGAACTGTGGCGTGCACAAATTGGATGATATTGCACAAACCGATTTTGTACTGGGACGTGATCTTTTCCCCATCACCTTCAGCTGCAGCCTGGCTGGCCCGGGGCCAGTGGAAGCAGATGCTCCAGTGGGCAGGATGCACTGGTAAGATGCGTATGTCCCCTACGAGTGCCACGCATGACACCTCAGCAGACCCGATGTTGGCAAAGAGGCCACTCAGGAGCTACTGGATAACCTGCAACTCTGCTAGGAGGGAGGATGGAGACAGGAAAGGGTGCAGGAAGGAGATGACTGGAGGTGCTAAAGGGGAAATGGCAAATGGAGGTGCTGGCAGGGGAACATGGGATTCAGATCAGATAGTAAGAAATTAATCTTCTGTGTGAGGGATAGATAAACACTGCCATATGTTACCCAAACGTATGGTGGAGCCCCATCCCTGGAAACGTTCAAGGCCAGGTTTTTTGGAGCTCTCAGCAGGGAAGGTGTCCCTGCCCATGGCAGAGGGCTTGGACTGAATGGCCTTTAAAGGTCCTTTTCACCCCAAAATCATTCTGTGCTTCTATGATTCTATGCTCTTCACCCTCCTCCGAGTTGCTTTCTTGTTTGACTTCACGCTCTTTTTGATTCTCTGTTTTACTTTCAACAATGGTTGTCTGCTGCAGATTTTAGCCATTTTATCCCCTCCCTCCCAGCTAGAGCTGCTGTCTGACTGCGAGAACAGCACCCTTGCTGCTTATTTGGGGTGATGGTTCCCCCCAGGAGAAGCACCTGTGCCAGGACCTGTGTCTGCCAAAGACCTGGACATGGTACGCAGGATAGAGGATGCTTGATAGGAAAGAGCATTTTTGTCCAGGCTTGGGGCTCCCTGATAGGGCCAGAACACCAGCCCAGCCCAGAGATCAATCCTGCCTTTCTGTGGCTGATGCTGCCTGCCCTGGAAGCATAAAGTCTCACGGGCTTGTGGTAAAAATCTCTGTGTGACAGCAGTGCCTGAAACACCGTTTAGCAGATGCAGCTCCCTAATAAATTAGGGGCTGCTCTAAGGGGCCCTCAGCACCCTGTGGATCTCAGATTTGCCTGGCACCCATGGGCTCCCTGCAGGGGGAGGACATCTTGCAGGCAAACTCAAGCCTCAAGGCCTCTTTTGGCACCACTCTTGTTTCTTCTACCCGTGTGCCCAAGGCTCTGTGTTGGAGCTGGTGGGACAGAAGTCCTGAGCTGGAGGCAGGAAGAGAGAGGGTGGGCAGGGACAAAGCATGCTTGGCTGGTGCATGGTGGGAGGTCACCCTCTGATGCTGGGAATTATCTGCTCCCCCATACGGCCCAGTGGCCTGGCCGTGCCTCCCCTGAGTGAACTTGTGGGGTCCTGTGACAGGGCGGGGGATGAGAACGGTTGAGGTGAGCCAGGGCTCCCACTTACCCTCTGGGTCTGCCCACATCCCAGGGAGGAGGATCGGGAGAAAGAGGAGGAGGAGGAGGAGATGGGGCTGCACGGTGCACGCGGCAAGGCTGAAGCAGCAGCAGCAGCAGCGACTGCGGGATCTCAAGCTTCAGGCCAGCGCAGCAGTCACTGCGGCGGCTCTCCACCAATTGGAGAATCGGTGTATGAGGGAGGGGCCCAGAGCTCCCAAGCTGAAGGCTGGAGATGTGTGGGAGGGACAAAAGCACCTCGCTCCTCACGGCCGGCCGCCGCCCGTCCCCGGTGCCCCCGGCTGAGGCGGAGAGCCCGGGCCCGCTGGAGCCCGGCCGGGCGGCGCCGCGGACACCGGCCCGTCGTGCGGCCCGCCGGAGGCGAGATGCCGCCGCCCTCCCGGGGTCGCGCCCGCCCGAGAGGCCTCCGGACGGCTCCGGCGCCCGCCGGCCCCGCTCCGCTCCGCGCCCGCCGCTCCCGCCGCACACACCGAGCCCTCGCCTGCGGCCGGGGCTGCGGAGCGAGCGGAGCCGAGTGCCGCTTGGCCGAGCGCGGCCGAACCGCGCCGGGTGGAGCCGAACCGAGGCGAGCCCGGCCCGAGCCCGCCGAGCCCGGCTGCAGGTAGGGAGGGGACCGTGGGCCGGGGCGCGCAGCCCCTCTCCTCTGAGGGGGAGCGGGGCAGGAAGGGCCGGGGGGGCTGCCGGGCTCGGCCGGGGCCGGGCCGCTGAGGTCTTTCCTTTTCCCGCAGCGTTCGTATCCAGGGACGGACGGAGCCTCCCTCGCCACCCACTCGGTGAGGTGAAGTCCAGTTCCTAGAAGCAGCTGCATGATGGTGCCCCTCAGCGTCGGTAAAGACACGAGGCAGAGAATAATTCAGCAGCTGCGGAACCATTTTGGATTGATTTTCACTCTCTTTTTCTTTAAATGAAAAGCAGAATGAGCTTTGGGAGTCAGGAAGTAAATTGATGCATTGATTTCATGCACAAGAGGGAAATTGGTGAATACGGGGAAATGATGTTGAAGCAATCAGATAACACAGTGGAAAACAGCTTCACCAACAGCTCTGACCTTCACTGGTGATTCTGAGCCAGCTTTCTGGGGGCATCTCAGCAGGAAGGGCTGAATCCTGTTTGAGCAAATAGGAATCCTACTGCCCTCCTGCCAGATAAAGTGATCTCAAAGGCTGGAATTCAAATTTTTTTTTTTTTAAGTGTCTTAGCAATTACAGTATCTCCAAGTCCTGGCTGCTTCTGAGGAGAATCTGCCAAGGCAGGGAAAGGTACTTGGGAATTCTGAATATTTATTTGTGCATGCTCCGAAAAATGTATTAAGTCAACTCGAGTGTAATACTTGAAAACCTGTGAATATTGCCAATGTGATAATTTAATGGTGTGGTTGTATTTTTATTTTAAAGAAAATGTTGTTTTTCTGTAATTTTTAGGGGATTATTATGAATTTTCTCTAGGCAGGTAGTACCACCTTGCTGTGCCTTGGTAAGAAACCCCTGGGTCCTTCAGCCAGTTCTGCTTTCATGGGCCTACTGTGTTAGAAAAACAATTTGTTTCTTTTCAATATTTGTCAGACCACCCACCCAAAACTTTTGCTTCCTTCTCCTGCTGTTATATATCTAGGTGTGACTTGTTTGAATCTCTTACAAACAACTTTTCTGGTTTAGCTTTCCTTTCTGCAGGATTTCTGTGGAGGAGAAAAGCCTCAGATGGGGAATGCTTGAAGATCTACCAGAAACATTTCAACACTGGGCAGAAGTTCTCAGAGAGAAGCTACTGTCGTCAAAGGCAGGCAGATGATTGCTGTAACTTCTGTCCGAGAGGTAAATTCATTCGGGTAAGGCTTTTCATTTCTTGTGTAGGTAATTTTTCAGTACGTAGCTGAAAAGACCAAGAAGTGTGCTGTTGTCTTAATCCATATCATAATCCATCAACAAAATACTAAAATATCTGCATCAGACAGGAGACAACTGCTTGGAAGAAGTTCGAAGTGAAACCGGACCTTTGCAAATATTTGTTCTTGTCCAATATACACTCCAGAAAGTGGATACATTCAAATCTTATTGTAGCGACAGGAGGGTCTTGTAATTTGCTGTATTCACAGGAGACATCAAAGCAATTACCAAATAGATTTTCTATACCTTTTGGTATTTGATAAAGGTCTGCGTTATATATGCAAGAATATAATTTTTAATGCCATTATGTATCACAATTCTTTTATTTTGAGGTGTAATTGATTAAAATTGTGATTTCTCAGGGGATTTACAGTCAGGAGCTGTAATTTAACCAAAAGTGTGGTAAATTACAGATAGACCCCAAACTGCACGTTATCGGCTTATGATTAGTTTCCTTTGAATAGCAGATTATGAGACATATTGGTTTGTTATATATTGCCATTCAAAATATCCTAAATAACATAGGAATGTGATTACGGCCCCTCCATGCTTGTGCAACTGTGGACATCATCAGACCTAAAATAAACGCAAAATTTCTGCTCCTATTCATTTATGTATTAAAAGCTGTGAAGTACTTGTGTCTCCTCTGGAATAAATCCCTGTGTCTCCTCGGAGCTGCTGCTTTGCAGTAGAGCTTGGACACATTTTGTTTCTTAATAACTAGAGATCCACCAGTGGATGATTCCCATAGGTTCTCCTATTTTGTAGGAGCTGCACGGCGAGGTCAGCATTCTGAGGGAGGCAAAGCAGCTAAAGGCAAGGAACGTGGAGCATCCGGGGGCTTCTCCCACCCGAGTTTCTCCTGGAGCGGGATGCGTGTCACACAGGATGTTTAACCCGGCTTTGGGGCGTTCTCCTGCGGTCCCGGCTCTAACTGCTGCCCCTGAGCCGAGGCCTTGCTGTGTCCCAGCACTAAACCCGGCAGGTGGGTCCTGCTTTTCCAGCCCTTTAATTCCACGGGCAATCCCAGATTCCCGGAGCTCCCCTGGGCCCAGCCTGGACTCGCTCCCTGGGAGCTGCACTTCAGTCTGCCTGAACCAAGGACCTCCTGTTTGAAACTTTATTCCTGCTGTTTTTCCTCTTGCAGGTAGTTGGCAAAAAAGGAGAGAGCCAGTAGGAAGTGAAGCCACAGGAAGGCCTTATCCCAGTGCAGGGTTCCCACTTTTCTCTCTGACTCCTGGAGAAATGCCTGAGCATGACCAGAGACTGTCCATTTGATTTCCAGCCCTTTCCAATAAATCGTTGCTTTCAGCTGGTTTGTGTTCCTGGTGTCATCCTCCTCCTCCTCCTCCTCCATGCATTTGTCAATGGAATTGCTGTCTTTTGCTGAGTTGCATTTTGTTTTTCCAGGAATTGTGGCTCTTTTGTTCCGCTGAAACTTCGCAACTCTGCTGAGAGTTTCAGCTGTCAAATCCAAGTAAGATTGGAGTTCCTTTGGATTGTTACTCCCATAAATGAGAGATCCTTTTTCGAATAGGAGTAAACAGGCATGTTTAACTCCCTCTTCCCTTGAAAATCAGAGCAGAGGAAGCAGATTTGAAATCCTCATTCCATGGGCTTCCACCGACTTCCTGACCGTTCCAAAAGTTTTCAGCGTTAGAAATTTCCGGGCTTGTTTTGCAGGCAAGCTGGGAGTTAGATATTATTCCTTCCTTTTATTTGATGTTTAGCCTCTCTCTGATTTTAGTAAGTCAGCATTTATTTTTTCCTATTTTCCATCCAAGTTGGAATTTTGCTACTTCTTAGGGGACATTTCCAAGGAAATTTACCCAATTAATGTTGGTAAATCCGGAATTGTTCAGCGCCATATCCGCAGAATTCTGGGAATTCCCAGGAAAACTCGTTAAGTGTTTAATTGCCGCGATTCGTCTCTTTGTGAAGTTCAATTTGGTGCGTTTTTTATTATATAAGTTCCATTAAAACTTAAATCCCGGCCTAGTTGCTGTCCCTTGGACACAAGGGGGTGGTTCTTTCCTGCCTTGGCACATGTGGATGTTCATCCAAAGTGAACTTCCCGATAAAACAGAATTCGTTTCCAAGCAAAACTGGGATTTGTCTAGAAAACCTTATTTTCTGGGAGGCACTGGGTTTGTTTTCCCTATCCCTGCATAATCCAGGATGCTCCCAGAGCTGTGGTAGTCAGTGGCATAAAGGGGAAAGCTGTGTTTATTTAGTTTCATATTTTATTTTAATTATTATTTTCCTTTTTACTTTTTGATTTTTGTTTTTTTTATGGTAAATATTGTATTGTGGTTAATGTTTTCATGGGGGTTTTTTTTGTTTTGTATTTTTAAAATGATTTGGGTTTATTTCTTTTATTTTTATATTTTTGTTCTGTTATTTACTTTTTAGTTTTTATTTTTCTTTATTACTATTTAAAATCCTAATTACTCTTAATTTTTTCATTTTTCAATTTATGGATATTTTAGATTTTACTTTCGTGATATTTTTTATTTTAAACAATTTATTATATTTTTAATTTATTTTAAATTTTATTTCTTTTTTACTCTTTTGAAGTTTTTTTTTTCAACTTTTATTTTATTTGTTTTATATTAATTTTTTTTTCATGTTTTCTTTATTCCGTTTTTTTTTTTATCCTACTCTTTTTTTCCCCTGAGCACGTGGAAAGTTGGCTGTGGGCAAGGAAGGAGTTGAGAAATGACCTCCCTCTCCGCTGGACGTCTGGATATAATCAAGAGCGCAGTTAGCAAAACTCCTCTGTATTTTCTGCTGAATTAAAAAACCTGAACGGAGAAGGCTGTGAACACCGTGGTGCCTTTCTTTTCCTTTCAAACCCTAAACAGTTCTCCTTCTCCCCGTGCACAGTATTGCCAGCAGTGACTCAATGCCGAGGTGTATTTCAGAGGCAGCGATAAAACTGTGCGGACATTTTATTTTGTAACTCTCCGAACCCCCTTGTTTATTAGCCAAGAAATCCAAAATTCAGAAAAAAACAAACAAACAAACAAACAAACAAACAAACAAACAAAAAAAAAAAAAAAAAAAAAAAAAAAAAACACAAACAAAGCCCCCCCCCCCCCAAAGCACGCAGAAAGAGAAAATGTGCCCATAATATTTTAATAAAGATTAAATATTTACCCCTTAGAAAACCAGGGTCATTCAATTCTAATTAACTGTGGTTCTGATCTGTTAGGTTAATGAATACATATGTTTAAAATATCAAGAAGAAAACACACACAAAAAAATAAATACATATATATAAGCAAGAAAATGAGAACTATAAAATATGAAAAGTAATATCAATAAATCCACTCTATATTTTTACATGTTTCCTATATTATAATATGTAAAATATACCTACTATAATGTACATATCATAGATAAATTGTAATGATTAATAGAAATATCAAAATAAGAAATAGAAGAAATATTGAAGTGTAGCCTAAAATGAAGGCTTTTTTGGTTTTGGCTTGGTTGATGGCGGGGTTCTCGTAGTTGTTTTGGTTGGGGGTCTTTTGGGGCCTTTATTTTCGGGGATGTTTGGAAGGGGAATTTTGGCCACGTTCTTTTCTGTCTCCGCTCCCTACGGCGGCGCTGCCACCGTGTGGACACAGAGCGGTACTGCAGCTCTCCCCACCCGAGGCGTGTAGCAGCCCCGGGCTGTGATCTGTAAGGCAATGCTGCCATCCTGTGGATAAAAAGCGATACTGCAACGCTCCGCCGTGCCCGTCCCCGCGGGCCCGCAGCAGCCCCGAGCTGTGAGCTCACGGGCAGTGCTGCCGCCCGAGCGCCGAACGTTCACGGCCAAAAAGGTGGGAAAAAATGCGAGGACCCCGGGCGCGTGGCAGCCGGCTCCCTGCGCGCGACCTGGACCACGGAGACGCCCGGGAGCGATTTTTCCGCGGCGTACGCAGGTGCGCGGACACGGGATGGGGGCTGAGCGGCGCCACGGCAGTGTTCGGGCAGGCGATGTGGTCAGGGGCCTGTGCGAGCAGCCGAGGGGGACATTTGGGGGGGTGCCACAACCAAGATGGCGGCGCGGCTCGGGGCGCTTGACCTTCTAAAGATGGCGGCGAAAAGGGCGGGAAAATGAGAGGACCCTATGTGTGTCTATTTGACTGCCTGCACAAAACCCCGACTACGGCGCCGCCCGGGGGAAATTTTCTGTGCTTTCTCCACATGTAGGGACACGGGCTGTGGGTTCAGCCGCGCAGCAGCCGGGTTAAGGTTAGTGGATTTAGTCAGGCGTCTATGTTAAACACCGACGGGGGCCTTAAGCGTGCCACAACCAAGATGGCGTCTCGACCAGAATTGGCTTCAGCCACAACTAAGATGGCGGCAGGGAGGGGCGAAAGTGACGTAATGCTTCTCTCAACCGAAAAGAGCCGGGGGGGTGACGAGAACGACCGAGTGTTGCCGAACAGCCGAGAAGAGCCGACGGCTGAGGGAAAGCGCCGAGTTTCCCCGAAGAGCCGAAGCCAGCCGAGTTGCCCCGAACGTCGCTCCCCAGGACCCTGATTTTGGAATGCTTTATGGAATTAGCCGAGCAGCTTTTACTTCTGAGGTTTCCATAGAGAGGAAATGAGCTGTTCCATAGATTTATTTTTCGCAATGCGTTTTGAAATTATACCAGAATCTCCGCTCTCCCGTCAGACCCCGTGTCCCCGAGTTTTGAGGTTTCTCGTAAAGATTTTTCTGCCTATGCTGGAAACAGATTCCCCGGCACCACGGGGAGCGGCAGGATTTGGGGGGTCCCGGGGCCGGCACGGGGGTTCCCCGCGGCCCGGCCCGGCCCTGCCGGCACCAGGAAATCGCCGTCGCCGTCCTCTCGTGCCCGGAGCCCCGGCAGGACGCCGGCGCAGCGCCGGCTGCGGGCGGAGCAGGAGCGGCTCCTGCCGCCCGCAGCGCTCCCGGTCCCGATCGCGACCGCCCTGGCGGGAGCGGGGCCGTGAGGGGACAGCGGGGGGGGGCTCGCGGAGCCGAGCTGGGATTGGCGGGGCCGGCGCTGCCTCCGCTTGTGATTGGTTGGGCTGACCTGGCCGGCGCTTCCTCAACAGGGATTGTCGGGGCCGGCGCTGCATCCGCTTGTGATTGGCTGAGCTGGCCGGCCCTGGGGCATAAGTAGCACCCTGAGGGGACGGGGAGCGGCGTTTGGAGCTGCGCGGTCGGTCGGTCGGGAGGAGCGCCGCTGCGCCGGGACGGGATGTCCGCAGCTGCCGGCCCGGGGAGCGAGGGTGAGCACGGACGCGACTCCCGCGTCCGCCTGCGCCAGTGTCTGGGGGCCGGCGGTGTCCTGGGGCAGTGGCGCCAGCCGTACCCAGGGCGGCCGGAGGCCTGGTGCGGCGCAGGAGGACCGGCTGTAGCTAGCAGGGGCCCGGCGAGAAGCGCTTCTGTAGTTTCTGGATTTAAAGCAGCGTTTAAAGGATCAGAAATAAAACCGCGTTTTTTGCATTTTTTGTTATTTTTTGCTTTTATTAGAAGTAACTATGTTTTTCATATTTATTGCATCTTTTCACTATTTTGCTTGTTTCAATGCACTATTTTTGGTTCAATTTTTTTTTTCCCTGTTTTTTTCCCCATGGCAGTAAAATTCTCTAAAGCACTAAACTGGCTGCATAATGGCATTTTATCGGACAAAGTAATGCTGCTTCTCCCAGCCAGCACTGCACCGTTCTTGGTGCAATTTTTCACTGTTTCCTGTAGCCCCAGAATCCGTGGCTGTCCCTCAGGGTTCTGAAGGAGTGCTGTATTTGGATTTTTCGTTTCAGGATCTAAACTGTGGCATCTGGGCTGTATTCTAGGAACCCTGGAAAAGCAAGTTCTTATTCGTGAGGACCCATTAACTCTTGACAGTCGAGCTGTCTTGCAAGAGGTGCTGCAAAGGGTGAGATATCTTTTTTTTGTAATCATCTCTGTGAAACCTTAATATGCTTAAACAGTTTCTGCGGAACAGATGATTTCACCCAGAGCATTTCAGAGCATTGTAACACGTACTGGACTGCTTCATGTAATCGGTATCTTTATTTTTCCCAATGCGTTTTGAAATGATACCAGGATCTCTCCTCTCCCCTCGGACCCGGCTCGGCTGAGCTGTGAGGGGCGGGGCCGGCCCAGGGAGAAGGGCGGGGCCGAGGGCGATGGTCCCGCGCCCATCTCGGGCTGGGCGGGCGCTGGGCGGGCTCGGGGCGGGGGCGGGGCCGGGGGCGGAGCCGGGGTTCTCGGTGTTTGGGTTTTGTCTGGGCTTGTCAGCCAAGTCATAAACAAGCCAACTCGGCTCCTGAACTCTCCAATGAATGTTTAAAATGCTTCCACAGAAGGACAAGTTAAGAGTGATTCCAAAGGAATGTTTGTAAATGAAGGGTAACGATTTCTGGGGAATTTCCTTGGGAATTATGAACCTCATGCATACGGACTTTCAGAGGTGGAATCCCCGTTCCAGCCTCGGGCACCTGCAGGAGAAGAGGGGTCCTTATCCACAGCAAGGGAAGCCCGGTGCCCCATCGTGTCAGGTGCAGACAATGAACCGTCCCGGGAATGAACAGCAAGTCCCCTCTGCCCTCAGCCTCGGAGTGGCAGCAGCTGCAGGTGAGAGATGCCACAGGATGGGGAGGGGAGAGAGCAGCCCCAGGTGTGAGCTGGGAACAGTGACGGGGGACAGAGCAGGCACAGGTGGGGCTGTGATGGATAACGATGGGGCGGTTCCAGCCGGGGGCTGTTTAAAAGGGGAGCCTCAGCTCAGCTGAGTATCGAGCTGTGAGGAGTGAGGAGTTTATCCTGAGGTTCTGGGTGTGATTCATGGAGAGACTACAAGAGCATTTGGATTTGGAGCATTTCCTCGGGAAGCGCCGAGGGACAAACCTTTGTGCCAAACAGGTAAATAACCCAGTGCGGGTTTATTGGGGGGACTTTTTTCCTTTTCAGCTTCGTCTCACCAATCCCTCCCCGGTGCTTCCAGAAGAAAAAGGAGTTATGGAGACAAAAGGAGTTCAAATTGATGGAAGAAACTCCTTTTTTCTGTTGTTATCCGTGTTTAAAGTGGCGAGATTTTCTTTTCAGCTGAAATTTTAATTAATAGTGGCCCTTCTATCTGGCTTCTTTTCAATATGAGGTTCTTAGGTGGTGTGTCGTGTTTTGTCTGTCTTTTTTTGGTATTATTTATTGTGAGTAATTTGGGTTTTGAGTGAAGGTAACCTCATGTGTGAGTTTGTTTGTATTTGAGGTAGAACTAATTTAAGTAGCTTTTTTAAAGAGACTTCTGAAATGTGTTATTGGGGTTTTGTGTGTTGTATGGAGGGATTCAGGTTGGGTAGGGCTGGTTTTTTTTCTGTTTGGTGGTTTTTAATGATTTATTGTGTAGCTTTATTCTCTTTGTAGGTGGTGTGATGACGGATATGTGGTGTATTTATTTCATGTTCGGTTTCATAGCTCACATGATCAGAGTATTTTTGAACTGAGTTTTGTTACTGAGTTGTTTTTGGGGGATATTGTGTTTTTCAAGAGTTTGTTTTCTAAGGTTTACAGTGGTGTAATAGGCTGTGGTGTGAGGTATAGGGGAGGTTTTTATTTATTTAGCGGTGGCTTTAATCATGGCAATGGTGTTGTGTTTGTTTTAGTGGGTTTGAGTCAGTGTGATGTAGTTCATTTTTTAGGGTTTCTTAATATTTTTAATTAGATTATTGTTTTATGGGATTTGTTTATTTAGCATGCTTGACTACAGTGTATGTTTTATAATTTTGGATAATTTAGGGGATATTGTTTGTAGCCAAATGGATCTTTTGGTTTTGTGTGTATTTATAGGTGATCTGTTTGTTTTGGTGGTTCTGAGGTATTATGGGTTCATTGAGTTAGGAATAATTGGTTTTGGTACTGTTAATTGAAGTATATTTGTGCTGTTTTTATTCTTGTGGATTGATTTGTTTGTTGTTGTGGTTTAGGGTAAACCTGAGAGGAAACTTTTGAATAGGGTTTTTTTTAGAGAGTAAACCAAAATGGTCTCTCTTTTAAATTGGTTTGTGAAAGAATTTCTTTAGGAAGAAATGGAAAAAACTATTTATTTAACAAAGAAAGTGGTCATAAGCATAAAGAATAAATAACAAAAAAATAATAAAACACTTTGTTTTTCTGAAAGGAGATGGTAAATTCAGCAAGTCCTTGCTGTGGGCTGTAGCTCAGCTCCTTTGGTCTCTTATCCGCTGTTCTGGTGTTGATAAAATGCTGAGGTCCAGGCCCCGTGGCTGCAGGTGCAGCTCTCGGTGCTTCTCTGGGTTTTTCAGTCTGCAGGAGGTTTAATGAACCCAAAGAAAAAGGGGAAATAATCAGTGCAGGGAACTTCTCTGCCCTAAAACTAACTAAGAGCGAAGGAGATCTGTGTGCTGCAGTCTGTCAGTGCTTGGGCTGAATACAGTGGACAGGGAATGCACAGGAGTGACCACTGTTTTCTTAAAACAGGCTGCGTGCTTTTTATTTCCTTGCTTTGCTCTCAAAATCAGTCTGAAAGGTACTGAAGGCGTTTCTGAAGTAGTTATTTTGAATTTTTGAGGGGTTTTGGTGTTTAAATTATTTATTTTGGAGGAAGTTTGTTTGAAGTTTTTGCTTAGTTAGAATGAAATTATTTTATTTTTAATTAGAAGTTTTATTGCAGTTAAAGGTAGAGGCTTTTTTTGTTCTGTTAGTAATAGAAAATAGGCTTTGATTTGGTATGTAGTGATGGGATTGGTGTATATGGTCTACATGTGTGGACTAAGGATTTAAAAGTCTGTGGTTTTGACGTACTAGGTTAATAAATTTCTATAGGTCAAGGAATATAGGTTTTCTAGTTTTTATGTGGTTAGAGGCAGGTATTTCAGTTGGGGGTGTTCTGGGTGTATATTTCAGAGGTTTTTTGAGGAGAATGGAGATGGGGTTATTTTTATTATATTTGGAAAATGAACTAGGAATAATAAGAGTTGGCTTTTTTTTAATGGACTTTTGTTTGTGTTTTGTTTTCTAAAATGGATATATTTGTGTGGTCAGGGCAGTGGTGTTTCTGGTGCAACTCTGAGCATCCCTTATTGTTTGTGTGTTTCAGGTGGTCACTTGTCGCACACTGAGATCCTCTCACCCAACAGCCCTGCTGAGATCATCCGTGGAGGTTTGGTTTTCTTTATGGCACCTGACTGAGACAGCAGGAATTTCCCTGAGGCAGAGACAGCCTTCCTTGGCCTCGATGTGGATTCTCATCCCTGGACATCCCAGAGATAAGTGAAGGGCTAAAAGCCACAGAGGGGGTGAAAGTGGGATGTGGGTTGGGAGTCACCGGGAGGGATTTTTGGGTCAGGTTTGGAGATGGGGATGTCCAAGCTGTGACCCCTTTAGGGCACGTGAAGGGAAGGTCTCACAGTGCTGAGGTGTGCAGGGCAGAGCAGTCCCAGGGCACGTCGTGTCACTTGTCTGTTGTGCACTCTGTGTCTGTTGTGTGTTTTGTTTTGTGTGTCTTTTGCCTTAACCCTTCAAGGGGTCTTTTGGAGACCCCAGGCATCGTTCTTAATATCTCCCTGTTCCTTGGCCAGGCACTGATATCATTGAACTTTGACTCAGGTGCTCAGACACACATCAGAATCCATCTCTCTTCACAACCATCCAGGCTGATGCCTTTCCAGGTCTTGTTCTGAGCTGTATCAACAGCTGTGCACTGCTGTGATCCATTCTGGCAGATTAGGTCTTCTAAAAGTGCACAGCTGAGTGAAGGATTCTGACCGTAGGATTCTCAGGCATCCGTCTCTGCATTTCTTGGGATCAGTGATCCCGTTGCCATCTTCTTCCTGCAGGGTTCTCTGAGCCTGGTCAGCTCCCCATGGGTCTTACTCAGTCATCTCATTGCGAGTTCTCTCGGTCTTCAGGGTCATTTTTCTTGCCGAGATATTTCTGTCCCTGTTGTGTCCCCCCTTTTGTCCTGTCCTGTGTCACGGGTGTTGGTGTGTTTGGCCTGGAGCTGCTCTGCCTTGTTGCTCAGTCTGGGTGTAGGGGGAATGGGACAAGTCCTGGGGACTTGAAATTTGTCATGTAGGGTGTAGTTGGGCTGTAGAGGGTATTCCTAGATTGACACAAAGTGTCTGGAATTGTCAAGTTCTCCTTGGTAAAAATCAATGGTAAGGACTGAAAACATGAGAGACTGGCAAGTTATACATACCAGAGACATGTTTTTCTTTTTCTTTTTTTTTTTTTTTTTTTTTTTTTTTTAATAGCTGTGAGACTTACATCTTGATTTTGAGACTCTCTTTTTTGTCCAACTTTTTTGTTAAAAAATCTTATTTTGAAGTGCCTCAACCAAGGAGATCCTGTTTGAAACTTTATCCCTGTTGCTTTTCCTCTTGCAGGTAGTTGGCAAAAAAGGATGGAGCCAGTAGGAAGCAAAGCCCCTGGAAGGCCTCATCCCAGTCCAGCTGTTGTTTTGTGTTCTTGAAAAGATTTTATATTTATTTTTTATTTTTAACTTTTTTTTAATATTACTTTTAGATTTTTTTTGATTTTTATTTTATTTCCATGTTTTTATTGTATTTTTAATTTTTAAGAACTTTTTATTAATTTTTATTCAATTTTTTTTTTTTTTTTTTTTTTCATGTTTTCTTTGTTCCTTTTTTAAATACTATTTCTTACCCGGAGTACGTGGAAGTTGGACCCTAAAGGAGAGAAAAACCAGGAAAAGACTGACATCAAAGAACACTAAATTCATTTGTGCCACGCTTTAATAGAAATAGGATACAGGATAGCATGAATAAATACCAAGCATTCTCTGTTTTCCAGGAGACTCCCATTCTCTGAACACTGACCACCCTTCTGGGGGATTTCTACACAGAAACCATTAACTTGTTTATTGTATTTCTCCCTCTATGTATTTTAATGTGGGGTTTTTTTGTTTGGTTTTTTTTAGTGGTTTGTTTTTTTTTTTTTTTTTTTTTTTTTTTTTTTTTTTTTTTTTTTTTTTTTTTTTTTTTTTTTTTGTTTTTTTTTGGGTTTTTTTTGGGTTTTTTTGTTTTGTTTTGGTTTTTTGTGGTTTTTTTTTTTTTTTTTAATTTTTTTTTCCATACTCTTTCTTACCCTGTGTAGGTGGAAGTTTGGCTGTTGGTAAGAAAGAAGTTGAAAAATGACCTCCATGTCCATTGGAGGTCTGGGTATAACTGAGAGTGCAGTTAGTGAAAAACCTCTGTATTTTCTGCTGAATTAAAACCTGAATGGAGAAAGCTGTGAACACTGTGGTGCCTTTTTTTCTTTTAGGTCTCATTTTCCCCATGCACAGTATTGCCAGCAGTAACTTGATGTCAAGGTGTATTTCAGAGACAGCAATAAAACTAAGTAGACATTTTAATTTGTAACTCTCTGAACTGCCTTGTTTATTAGCCAAGAAATCTAAAGCTAAGCAAACAAAAAAACCCCAAAACAAAGCCCCCCACAAACACCCCCCTCAAAAAGCAGGCAGAATGGGAAAATTATTTTATTATTTTATATTATTATTTTTAAATCATTTTTATTATTATTAATTACTATTTTAATAAAGATTAAATATTTACCCCTTAGAAAACCAGGGTCATTCAATTCTAATTAACTGTGGTTCTGGTGTCATAGGTTAATCAATTCATATGGTTTAAAATATTGTTTAAAATATCAAGAAGTAAATAAAAAAAATACAAATACAAAAAAAAAAAGGAAAATATAAGTAACAAGAGAACTATAAAATATGAAAGATAATATCAATAGATACACTATCTATTACCTGTTCCATATATTATAATATGTAATGTATACCTAATATAATGTGCATGATATAATAGGTAAATTATATTAATATAAATAGGTAGGTAATATAAATAGATAAATTATAGTAGATAAATACATGATATAATGGAAATATCATAATAAGAAATAGAAGAAATATTTAAATATGGCCTAAAATGAAGACTTTTTTGGTTTTGGCTTGGTTGATGGTGGGATTCTCGTACTTGTTGTGGTTGGGGGTCTTTTGGGGCTTTTATTTTCGGGGATGTTTGGAAGGGGAATTTTGGCCACATTCTTTTCTGCCTCCGGTCCCTGCGACAGTGGTGCCACCGTGTGGAGAAAGAGCGGTACTGCAGCTCCCCCTTCCTGGCACCGGGCTGTGATCTGTGAGGCAATGCTGCCATCTCGTGGATAAAAAGCGGTACTGCAGTTCTCCGCCGTAGCAGCCCCGGGCTGTGAGCTCGCGGGCAGTGCTGCCGCCCGAGGACCGAAAGATCACGGCCAAAAAAGGGGGAAAAAAAAATGAGGGGACGCAGGGCACGTGGCAGCCGGGTGCCTGCGCGCGACCCGGACCACGGAGCCACCCGGGAGCGATTTTTCCGCGGCATACGCAGGTGCGTGGACACGGGATGGGGGCTGAGCGGCGCCACGGCAGTGTTTGGGCAGTCGATGTTGTCAGGCGCTTGTGCGAGCAGCCGAGGGGGACATTTGGGGAGGGTGCCACAACCAAGATGGCGGCGCGGCTCGCGGCGCTTGACCTTCTCAAGATGGCGGCGACAAGGGCGGGAAAAAATGAGGACCCCCATTTGTGTCTATTTGACTGCCTGCACAAAAATCCCGACCACGGCGCCGCCCGGAGACAATTTTCTGTGGCGTCTCCAGGTGTAGAGACACGGGCTGTGGGTTCAGCCGCGCTGCAGGCGGGTTGAAATTACTCGTTTTAGTCAGGCGTCTGTGTTAGACACCTATGGTAGGGCCTTAAGGGGCGCCACAACCAACATGGCGGCTCGGCTCGCTGCTCTTGACCTTCTAAAGATGGCGGCGGGGAGGGGCGAAAGTGACGTAATGCTCCCTGCCACCAAAAAAGGCGAGGTGTGACGAAAATGACCGAGAGTTGCCGAACAGCCGAGAATAGCTGACGCCTGACGGAAATGACCGAGTTTAGCCGAACAGCCGAAGCCAGCCGACGGCTGACGGAAATCGCCGGGTTTCCCCGAACAGCCGAACCCAGCCGGGTCTCCCCGAACAGCCGAACACGTCCGACTTTCCCCGAACGTCGCCCCCCCTCAGCCGAACCGAACGCGCTGAGGGCAGTTCCAGGGTGGCCCCGGACCGGTGTCCGCCCTCACTGCCGCTTCCTCGGCGGGCCATTCAAGGCGGTGTCGGGGCCGCTGCCGATCCCCCGGCGGGCGGGCGGGACACGCTGGCGCTGTACCCAGAGTTGGAGCACTCGCTGTCGGCGCTGGAGCCGAGCCCGGGGTTCCCGGGGAAGGTGGCAAGGATCAGCCAGTAAAACGCCCGGATTGCTCGTGTGGCCCTGAGAGCCCCCAGAACATTGATTTGGGGGGGTCTGTGCCAGCCGCTTATGCCCTAATGGAGTGGGATTTCTCACAAGGACACGCCGTGAGATGGACAAGGGGAAGGGCTTCATCAGGATGAAGGGAGGCTGAAACGACGCGGAAAGAACTCCACAACTAATCCGAGTTGTTAGAGCGGTTTGTATTTATTGACGTGGGGAATAATTTTATCAAAGACACGCATACCCCCCAGGGGATTTGCCCCCTTTCTTATTTTCTGAGGTTTTACATATTCATGATATCTTACAGACTTTCTTCATACATACTTATTTTTTGATCTTGCTTATTTTCCTTTGATATGGTAATCACTTTATGCTTTTCTGGGCACGCTCAGTGTTTAGTGGTGGTGGTCTCCAGGCCGTGGTGGGGGTCATTTTTTATTCATTTTTTCACCTTTATCTTTCTCACGTGTGCTTTGGCTTTTTTGGCACAATTTTAAGAGAATGTATTGTTTTAGAGTCTGTGTTGTTTTCTTTACTTGTGTTCTTAATGCTGTTATTCTGTTGTTTAGGTTAGTTCTTGTAGTTAATTTTCTGATTGTGCTGAAGGTTTCATATTTGTAATGTTTAAATATATGCAAAAAAGTAATAAGCACAGTATTACTAAATGCTGTCTTATATATTTTAAAATATTACTTGGAATATATTCTATTATACTGTATATGCTCTTTAATTTACTATAAAGGATTAGTTGTGATTTTTCAGTTTATGCCTCAGAGGCCGGTTTAGATTAAATATCAGAAAGGAATTGTTCCCTGGGAGGGCGGCGGGGCCCTGGCACAGGTTCCCCAGAGAAGCTGTGGCTGCCCCTGGATCTGGTGGAAGGTGTCCGTGCCCTGGGTGGGGGCTGGAATGGGATGAGCTTTCCCTTCCACAATTCAGTGATTCTGGTGGTCTTGCTGACAGCTCCTCAGTCAGCCTGAGGAGCTGTTGCAAATTCAGGCTGGAAGTTGAGTGCTTGTAATTTACACAGTGTAAAACAAGAATGAGCGCTTAAAAAAATTCTACTGCATGATTTTTTTAATATAAAAAGCAGGGGGAGAGGTGCTTCCTTTTATTTTCTTCTGATTCAATTGTATTTCTCACTTACAGCACAGTAGAAACCCTGTTCTGCTCTGGCTGCTGAAGGACACTGCAGCATCTCCAGGTGCACCTGAAGGCATCTCGACACCGAGAGAGATTTGTTCTGTTTCCGCATTGACTCTGTTGAAAGGTAAACACAGAATGTCTATGGGTCACCCTGCCAGCTCCACTTGGCTCAGCAGGCATCGCAGGGAGGGCGCTCCTGTCATCTCTCTGGTGAGTCTGGAGGTGAGTTTTTCTGCTGCTCTGGGGCTGTGCTGGGACCCCTCAAATTCCAGTCAGAGGTGCTGGGCACTGCTGGGCCTTGGGGACACCACTGAGAGGCAGCTGCTTTGGTTCGTAATACCTAGAAATCCATGGATTGCTGGGTGATTTCCATAAGTTCTCCTATTTTGTGGGAGCTGCAGGGTGAGGTCAGTATTCTGAGGGAGGCCCTGGCAAAGCTGCCGAGGAGAAGGAACACGGAGCATCTGGGGGCTTCTCCCACCTGAGTTTCTCCCGGAGCGTGCTGCGTGTCATGCTGGATGTTTAACCCGGCTTTGTGGTGTTCTCCTGCAGTCCCAGCTCCAACTGCTGCCCCTGAGCCGAGGCCTTGCTGTGTCCCAGCACTAAACCCGGCAGGTGGGTCCTGCTTTTCCAGCCCTTTAATCCCACGGGCAATCCCAGATTCCCGGAGCTCCCCTGGGCACAGCCTGGACTCGCTCCCTGGGAGCTGCACTTCAGTCTGCCTGAACCAAGGACCTCCTGTTTGAAACTTTATTCCTGCTGTTTTTCCTCTTGCAGGTAGTCGGCAAAAAAGGAGAGAGCCAGTGGGAAGTGGAGGCACTGGAAAGCCTTATCCCAGTGCAGGGTTCCCACTTTTCCCTCTGACTCCTGGAGAAATGCCTGATCAGAACCAGAGAGTGTCCATTTGATTTCCTGCCCTTTACAGTAGATCGTTGCTTTCAGCTGGTTTGTGTTCCTGATGTCATCCTCCTCCTCCTCCTCCATGGATTTGTCAATAGAATTCCTGACTTTTGCTGAGTTGAATTTTGTTATTCCAGCAATTGTGGCTCTTTGGTTCCACTGAAACTTCCCATCTCTGCTGGGAGTTTCATCTGTCAAATCCAAGTAAGATTGGAGTTTCTTTGGATTGTTACTCCCACAAACTAGAGATCATTCTGGAATAGGAGTAAATTGGCATGTTTAACTCCCTCTTCCCTTGAAAATCAGAGCAGAGGCAGCAGATTTGAAATCATCATTCCATGGACTTCCACAGACTTCCTGGCTGTTCCAAAAGTTTTCCATGTTAGAAATTCCTGAGCTTGTTTTCCAGGCAAGCTGGGAGTTGGATATTATTCCTTCCTTTTATTTGATGTTTAGCCTCTCTCTGATTTTAGTAAGGCTATATTTTTTTTCCTATTTTCTATCCTAATTGGAATTTTGCTAATTCTTAGGGGACATTTCCAAGGAAATTTCCCCAGTTAAGGTTGGTAAATCAAGAATGTGTCAGCACCATATCCACAGAATTCTGGGAATTCCCAGGAAAACTTGTAAGGTGTTTAATTGCCTTGATTCATCTCGTTTTCAAGTTCAACTGAGTGTGTTTTTAATTACATAAGTTCCATTAAAACTTAAATCCTGGCCTAGTTGCTGTTCCTTGGACACAAGGGGGTGGTTCTTTCCTGCCTTGGCACATGTGGGTGTTGATCCCAAGTGAGCTTCCTGCTAAAACAGAATTTGTTTCCAAGAATTTTCTAGAAAACCTTATTTTTTGGGAGGCACTGGGTTTGTTTTCCCTATCCCTGCCTAATCAAGAGAACTCCTGGGGCCTGTGTTAGGCAGTGGCATGAGGGAAGGGCTGTGTTTATTTAATTTTGTATTTTATTTTACTTTTTTTTTTTTTTTTTTGTATTTTATGTTAAATATTGTATTGTGGTTAATGTTTTAATATATTTTTTGTTTTGTCTTTTTAAAATGCTTTTGGTTTATTTCTTTAATTTTTATATTTTTAGTCTTTTATTTATTTTTAAAATTTAAAAATTTTTCTTTATTACTATTTAAAATCTTAATGACTTTTATTTTTTTTTAAATTTATGGATATTATTTCAGTTTTTACATTCATGTTATTTATTTAGTATTTTAAATTTTTAAATTATATTTTAAATTTATTTTAGATTTTATTAATTTCTTTTTTTCTTTTTAATAACTTTTGAGGTTTTTTAAAAATTTTTATTTTGTTTTGTTTTATTTTATAATAAATTTTTTCATGTTTTCATTGTTCCTTTTTTTTTTTCCTTACTCTTTTTTTTCCCCCGAGTATGTGGAAGTTTGTTCCCGCCCCCATCCCGGGCAGGATAGGGCGTGGGGCGGAGCGTGGGGCGGAGCGTGGGGCGGAGCGTGGGGCGGAGCGTGGGGCGGAGCGTGGGGCGGAGCCCGAGGGCGGAGCGTGGGGCGGAGCGTGGGGCGGAGCCGGGGGCGGAGCGTGGGGCGGAGCCGGGGGCGGAGCCGGGGGCGGAGCCGGGGGCGGAGCCGGGGGGCGGAGCCGGGGGGCGGAGCCGTGAAGCGGAGCCGTGAAGCGGAGCCGGGGGGCGGAGCCGGGGGCGGAGCCGGGGGCGGAGCCGGGGGCGGAGCCGGGGAGCTCACGGGGCAGGGCCGGGCAGGGCCGGAGTTCTCGGTGTTTGGGTTTTGTCTGGGCTTGTCAGCCAAGTCATAAACAAGCCAATTCGGCTCCTGAACTCTCCAATGGATGTTTAAAACGCTTCCACAGAAGGACAAGTCAGGAGTGATTCTAAAGGAATATTTGTAAATGAAGGGTAACGATTTCTGGGGAATTTCCTTAGGAATTATGAACCTCAGGCATATGGATTTTCGGGGGTGGAATCCCAGTTCCAGCCTCGGGCACCTGCAGGAGAAGAGGGGTCCTTATCCACAGCAAGGGAAGCCCGGTGCCCCATCGTGTCAGGTGCAGACAATGAACCGTCCCGGGAATGAACAGCAAGTCCCCTCTGCCTCACCCTCGGGCTGGCCGCAGCTGCAGGTGAGAGATGCCACAGGATGGGGAGGGGAGAGAGCAGCCCCAGGTGGAGCTGTGATGGATAATGATGGGGCGGTTCCAGGTTAAGAGGGCAGCCCCAGCTCATTCTGGTATCCAGCCGTGGGGAGTGAGGAGCTCACGCTGAGGTCCTGGCTGTGGTTCATGGGGAGCACGTGGGTTTGGAGCGTTACTTGGGAGGCGATGGGGATCAAACCTTTCTACCCAGCAGCAGCAGAAGGTCAACCAGTGTGGGTTTATAGAGGGGACTTTTTTTTCCTTTTCAGCTTCATCTTAATAAACCCGCCCCGGTGCTCCCAGACGAAAAAGGAGTTATGGAGACAAAAGGAGTTCAAATTGATTGAAGAAACTCCTTTTTTCTGTTGTTGTCTGTGTTTAAAGTGGAGGGATTTTCTTTTCACCTGGAATTTAAATGAATAGTGGCACTTCTATGTGGCTTTTATTCAATATGATGTTCTTAGGTGGTGCGTAGTGTTTTGTGTGACTTTTTTTGGTATTATTTGTTATATATAATTTGATTTTTGAGCAAAGGTAACTTTATGGATGGGTTTGTTTGTATTTGAGGTAGAACTAATTTAAGTAGCTTTTTTGAGAGACTTCTGAAATGTGTTATTGGGGTTTTGTGTGTTGTATGGAGGGATCCAGGTCGGGTAGAGCTGGTTTTTTCTGTTTGGTGGTTTTTAGTGATTTATTGTGTAGTTTTATTCTGTTTGTAGGTGGTGTGACGAGGGATATGTGGTGTATTTAATTCATGTTTGGTTTCATAGTTCACGTTGGTCAGAGTATTTTTGAACTGAGTTTTGTTGTTGAATTATTTTTGGGGGATATTGTGTTTTTCCAGGGTTTATTGTCTAAGGTTTACAGTGGTGTAATTGGCTGTGGTGTGAGGTGTAGGGGAGGCTTTTATTTATTTAGTGGTGGCTTTTATCATAGGGAGCATCTAGTGTTTGTTTTAGTGGGTTTGAGACGGTGTGATGTAGTTCATTTTTTAGGGTTTCTTAATATTTACAATTAAATGATTTTTTATTGTGTTATAGGGGTTTGTTTATTTAGCATGCTTGACTACAGTATACATTTTATAGTTTTGGATAATTTAGGAGATATTGTTTGTAGTCTAACGGATCTTTTGGTTTTGTGTGTATTTATAGGTGGTTTGTTTGTTTTGATGGTTTTGAGGAATTAAGAGTTCATTGAGTTAGGAATAATTGTTTTTGGTGCTGTTAATTTAAGTATATTTGTGCTACTTTTATTTCTATGGATTGAATTGTTTGTTGTTGTGGTTTAGGATAAACCTGAGAGGAAACTTTTGAATGGGTTTTTTTTAGAGAGTAAACTAAAATGGTCTCTCTTTTAAATTGGTTTGGGAAAGAACTTCTTTGGAGAAAAATGGGAAAAACTATTTAACAAAGTGCTCACAAGCATAAAGAGTGAATGACATAAAATAATAAAACTTTCTGTTATTTTGTGGCGAGATGGTAAATTCAGAATGTCCTTGCTGTGGGTTGTAGCTCCTTTGGTCTCTTGTCAGCTCTTTCAGCATTGATAAAATGCCGAGGTCCAGGCCTCCTGGGCTGCAGGTGCAGCTCTCGGTGCTTCTCTGGGTTTTTCAGTCTGCAGCAGGTTTAATGAGCCTGGAGAAAAAGGGAAAAAAAATCAGTGCAGGGAACTTCTCTGCCCTAAAACTAACAACTAACAAAGAGCCATCAGATCTGTGTGCTGCAGTCTGTCTGTGTCTCAGCTGAATACACTGGAGAGAGGGAATGCAGAGGAGTGACCACTGTTCTCTTAAAACAAGCTGTGTGCTTTTTCTTTCCTTGCTTTGCTCTCCAAATCAATCTGAAAGGTACAGAAGGCATTTTTGAAGGAGTTATTTTAACTATTTGATGGTTTTTGGCACTTCAAGTACTTGTTTTGGAGTGTTTGGGGTTTTGAGTTAGTTATAATGGGATAATTTTACTTCAGATTAGGTGTTTTTAGGTTTTATTGCAGTTAAAAGTTGTGACTTTCTTGTTTTGTTAGTAGAAATAGAAAATAGGTTTTGATTTTGTATATAGTGATGGGATTGGTGTATATGGTGTATAAGTGTGGACTAAGGATTTAAAATTCTGTGGTTTTGATGTGTTAGCTTAATGAATTTATAGTTTAAAAGACGTGGGGTTTATGGTTCTTACTTGGTTAGAGGCAGGTCTTTAAATTGGGGGGGTTCTGGGTGTGTATTTTGGAGGTTTTTTGAGGGGAATGGACATGGGGTTATTTTTATTATATTTGGAAAATGGACTACGAGTAATAAGAGTTGGCTTTTTTTTTGCTGGACTTTTGTTTGCATTTATTAAAATTGATATATTTGTGTGGTCAGGGTCATGGTGTTTCTGGTGCAACTCTAAGCCTCCATTATTGTTTGTGTGTTTCAGGTGGTCCAGTTGTCTCACACTGAGATGTCCTCACTGACCAGCCAACAGCCCTGCTGAGATCATCCCTGGATGTTTGGTTTTCTTCATGGCACCTGACTAAGAGACAACAGCCCGGTAACAGCAGGAATTTCCCCGAGGGAGAGGTGGCCTTCTTTGGCACCTGATGTGGATTCTCATCCCTGGACATCCCAGAGATAAGTGAAGGGCTAAAAGCCACAGAGGGGATGAAAGTGGGGTGTGGGGTCATGGGTCACCGTGAGGGATTTTTGAGTCGGGTTTGGAGATGGGGATGTCCAAGATGTGACCCCTTTAGGGCACGTGAAGGGAAGGTCTCACAGTGCTGAGGTGTGCAGGGCAGAGCAGTCCCAGGGCACGTCGTGTCACTTGTCTGTTGTGCACTCTGTGTCTTTGTGTGTTTTGTTTTGTGTGTCTTTTGCCTTAACCCTTCAAGGGGTCTTTTGGAGATGGTTTTCCCCTATGTTTCTTAACATCTCCCTTTTCCTGGTGCTGATACCAGGCCAGGCATCAAACCCTTGACTCAGGAGCTCAGAGGCCCCTCAGAATCCATCTCTCTTCACAAGTGTCCAGGCTGGTGCCTTTCCAGGTCTTGTTCTGAGCTGTATCCACAGCTGTGCACTGCCACCATCCATTCTGGTGGATTAGGTCTTGTCAGAATGCAGAGACAGCTACAGGATTCTGACCGTAGGATTCTCGGGCATCCATCTCTGCTTTTCTTGGGATCAGTGATCCCGTTGGCATCTTCTTCCTGCAGGGTTCTCTGAGCCCGGTCAGCTCCCCATGAGTCTTACCTCGGTCATCTCATTGCGAGTTCTCTCGGTCCTCAGGGTCATTCTTCTTGCTGAGATATTTCTGTCCCTGTTGTGTCTCCCCTTTTGTCCTGTCCTGTGTCACGGGTGTTGGTGTATTTGGCCTGGAGCTGCTCTGCCTTGTTGCTCAGTCTGAGTGTAGGGGGAATGGGAGAAGTCCTGGGGACTTGAAATTTGTCATGTGGGGTGTAGTTGGCCTGGAGAGGGTATCCCTAGATGGACACAAAGTGTCTGCAGCTGTCGAGTTCTCCTGCGGCACTTTGACTTTTGTCCTGACTTTGTTTCAGGTGCAGATGGATTAAATCCATGGCAGAGTGCCCCATCCTGGGTGTGGGGGCTCCCCTGAGACGGTCAGTCACTGTTGGTGTTTGCAGGGGAGTGTAAATGGTGGCCATGTCACAGCACTGCTCTTTGTCTTTGTTTTTAGGAGGCAAAGTTGGATCTGTGCAGTCAAGGTGAAGTGGACGAGGTGAGCAGTGATGGGTGGACAGAATCAGTTGCTGTTGCTCAAGTCTCACTTGCTGGTTCTACTCTAAGCGTTCTCTGTTCTGTTTTATTTTATTTTAGGTGGTCCCTTTGGCAGATGTGCTGGCCCAGGATGCCAGAGGAGGGTAGATGGGTGCAACATTAAGGTTCACTTGTGCTGCGCTTCAGTCAGAGCGGGGATGTTGCTGTTTCACAGGAACTCAGTATGATTTTTCCTTTTTTGTTTCTTTGCAGGTGCTGCTGCTGCCCCAGGTGTGCCAAGGAATAGAGGGAGGGGGTGAGTTGGCACTTGGGCAGGTGGCCCACAGGTGAGTGCCGTGCTCAGTGTGTCTCTTTTCCTTTTGCTGGGTTCACTCTGGGCAGCCTCTGGAGTGGGGGGAGATCTGAGGGGGAGCCGGGACAGGGGTGCAGAGGAGCCCTGGGGGTGACTCTTCTGGAGGGGAATAGTCACATTTTCTGTTCTGTGGTCCCAGGTAGTGTGAGGAGGTGCACAGCTGGAGTTTGGATATGGCAGCACCGAGGTGGGAGCAGAGAACATCTTCAAATCCACGGAGCCAACACGTTCATTTCTGTCGAGGAGGGATTTTGTCTGCTCGTATTCCAAAAGCTGAGTGTTGGGACTGGTGGTTGGGAGAAGGGGAAAAACCTTTTCAGTCCCAGGAGGCAATTTAAAGTTACCTTAGAGAGGAGAGGGCCCCAGTGGGATGGACCCCTCAGGAGTAAAAAGAGAGATGGTGACACAAAGTGTCTGGAGCTGTTGAGTTCTCCTGCAGCACTTGGACTTTTGTCCTGACTTTCTTTCAGATGCAGATGGATTCAATCCATGGCAGAGTGCCCCATCCCGGGTGAGGGGGCTCCCCTGAGAAGGTCAGTCACTGTTTGTGTTTGCAGGGGAGTGTAAATGGTGGCCATGTTACAGCACTGTTCTTTGTTTTTAGGAGGTAAGGCTGGATCTCTGCAGTCAAGGTGAAGTGGACGAGGTGAGCAGTGATGGGTGGCCAGAAGCAGTTGCTTCTGCTGGAGTTTCACTTGCTGGTGCAACCCTAAGCCTCCTTTATTGTGTGTTTTAGGCAATCCACTTGCACTGCACTGAACTCCCCTCTCACCAACTGGACTGCTGTCCCAGTCTGCCTCATTCATGAGCCCTTGGGGAGCATTACAGGACTCTGTGGTGAAGCCTTGACCTTCTCCATTTGAAGGGGCCATCCAGGTGGGCTTTGGTAACAGCCGAGGAGTTGAGGTGTGTCAGGGAGGAGGAGGGAGGCTCTGCTCAAGTTTCAGCAGTGCCACATCACCTTGTCTGCTCTTAACCCAGGCACACCCCGCAGTGTTGGTGTCTGAGCAGAGCTGGAGCACAGGGCCCGAGGACCTGGGTGTGCTTAGGAGGTGGTGAGTAGCAGAATTGCTGTTTTTTGGCCCATGTGCTGCTGAGATCACACGGTCACATTTGCTTTTCTTTATTGTAGCTGACGGAGAGACACCAGCCCAGTGACAGCAGGAATTTCCCCGAGGGAGAGGCACCTTCTTTGGCTTTTGACATGGATTGGCATCCCCAGATGTCCCAGAGATAAGTGGAGGGCTGGGAGCCACAGAGGGGATGAAAGTGGGATGTGGGGTCAGGGGTCACCAGGAGGGGTTTTTAAATCAGGTTTGGAGATGGGGATGTGCAAGATGTGACCCCTTTAGGGCACATAGAGGGAAGGTCTCACAGTGCTGAGGTGTGCAGGGCAGAGCAGTCCCAGGGCATGTCCTGTCACTTGTCTGTTGTGCTTTCTGTGTCTTTGTGTGTTTTGTTTTGTGTGTCTTTTGCCTTAACCCTTGAAGGGGTCTTTTGGAGAGCCCAGGCATTGTTCTTAAAATCTCGCTTTTCCTGGTGCTGATACCAGGCCAGGCATCAAACCCTTGACTCAGGAGCTCAGAGGCCCCTCAGAATCCATCTCTCTTCACAAGTGTCCAGGCTGATGCCTTTCCAGGTCTTGTTCTGAGCTGTATCAACAGCTGTGCACTGCCACCATCCATTCTGGTGGATTAGGTCTTGTCAGAATGCAGAGACAGGTACAGGATTCTGACTGTAGGATTCTCGGGCATCCATCTCTGCTTTTCTTGGAATCAGTGATCCCGTTGGCATCTTCTTCCTGCAGGGTTCTCTGAGCCTGGTCAGCTCCCCATGGGTCTTACCTCGGTCATCTCATTGCGAGTTCTCTCGGTCCTCAGGGTCATTCTTCTTGCTGAGATATTTCTGTCCCTGTTGTGTCCCCCCTTTTGTCCTGTCCTGTGTCACGTTTGTTGGTGTGTTTGGCTTAGAGCTGCTCTGCCTTGTTGCTTGTCTGAGTGTAGGGGGAATGGGACAAATCCTGGGATCTTGGAATTTGTCATGTGGGGTGTAGTTGGCCTGTAGAGGGTATCCCTAGATGGACACAAAGTGTCTGCAGCTGTCAAGTTCTCCTGCAGCACTTTGACTGTTGTCCTGACTTTGTTTCAGATGCAGATGGATTAAATCCACCCTCTTGTTTCCCCCGAGTACGTGGTAGGTTGTCTGTCAGCAAGGAAGAAGTTGAAAATTGACCTCGCTGTTTGCTGGACGTGTGGATAGAATTGAGAGTGCAGTTAGCCAAAATCCTCTGTATTTTCTGCTAAATTAAAAAACCTGTGAACACCGTGGTGCCTGTTTTTTCCTTTCAGGTCTCATTCTCCCCATGCTCAGTATTACCAGCAGTAACTTCATGTCGAGGTGTATTTCAGAGGCAGAGATAAAATAATATAGACGTTTTATTTTGTAACTCTTTGAACCTCCTTGTTTATTAGCAAAGACATCCAAAACTAAGGAAACAAAAAAACCCCCAAAACAAACCCCCCCCCCAAACAACCTTCCTTCCCCAAAAGCACACAGAAAGAGAAAATATGCCCCTATTATTTTAAAAAAGATTAAATATTTACCCCTTAGAAAACCAGGGTCATTCAATTCTAAATAACTGTGGTTCTGATGTGTTAGGTTAATGGATTCATATAGTTTAAAATATCGGTAAAAATGTCAAGAAGTAAATACGAATTGAAAAAATACAAATACAAAAAAATAAGAAAAATATAAGTAACAAAAATAGAACTATAAAATATGATAGATAATAGCAATATATACACTATTAATACAGTATATTATTACTTGTTCCATATATTATAATATGTAAAATATAGTTAATATAATGTACATGATATAATAGATAAATTGTAATGGTTATTAGATATATCACAATAAGAAATAGAAGAAATTTTGAAGTACAGCCTAAACTGAAGGCTTTTTTGGTTTTTGCTTGGTTGGTGGCTGGGTTCTCGTAGTTGTTGTGGTTGGGGGTCTTTTGGGGCATTTATTTTCGGGGATGTTTGGAAGGGGAATTTTGGCCACGTTCTTTTTTGCCTCCGCTCCCTGCGGCAGTGCAGCCACCATGTAGACACAGAGCGGTACTGCAGCTCTCCCCCGAGCCGATTTGTAAGGCAATGCTGCCATCCTGTGGATAAAGATCGGTACTGCAACTCTCCCCCGTGCCCGTCCCGAGAGCTGTGCGGCAGTGCTGCCATCCTGTGGACATACAGCGGTACTGCAATTCTCCCCCGTGCCGGCACCCGAGGTGAGCAGCAGCCCCGTTCTCTGAGCTCACGGGCAGTGCTGCCGCCCGAGGACAGAAAGATTACGGCCAAAAGGGCGGGAAAAAAAAAGAGGGGACCCAGGGCACGTGGCAGCCGGCTGCCTGCGCGCAACCTGGACCAGGGAGCGGCCCGGGAGCGGTTTTTCCGCCGCATACGCAGGTGCGTGGACACGGGATGGGGGCTGAGCGGCGCCACGGCAGTGTTTGGGCAGGCGATGTTGTCAGGTGCTTGTGCGAGCAGCCAAGGGGGACATTTGTGGAGGGTGCCACAACCAAGATGGCGGCGCGACTCGGGGTGCTTGACCTTCTAAAGATGGCGGCGAAAAGGGCGGGAAAAAATGAGGACCACTATGTGTGTTTATCAGACTGCCTGCACAAAAATCCCGACCACGGCGCCTCCCGAGGACAATTTTCTGTGACGTCTCCAGGTGTAGGGACACGGGCTGTGGGTTCAGCCACGCCGCCGGCGGTTCGGGTTACTCATTTTAGTCAGGCGCCTGTGTTAGACACCTATGGGGGGCCTTAAGGGGCGCCACAACCAACATGGCGGCTCGGTTCGCTGCTGTTGACCTTCTAAAGATGGCGGCGGGGAGGGGCGAAAGTGACGTAATGCTCCCTGCCACCAAAAAAGGCGAGGTGTGACGAAAATGATCGAGAGTTGCCGAACAGCCGAAAAGAGCCGACGGCTTACGGAAATCGCCGAGTTTCCCCGAACAGCCGAGAATAGCCGACTACTGACGGAAATCGCCGGGTTTCCCCGAACAGCCGAGCCCAGCCGAGTTTCCCCGAACGTCGCCCCCCTCAGCCGAACCGAACGAGCCGGGGCCAGTTCCGGGGCGGCCCCGGCCGGTGTCCGCCCTCACTGCCGCTTCCTCGGCGGGCGGTTCAACGCGGTGTCGGGGCCGCTGCCGATCCCCCGGCCGGCGGGCGGGCGGGACACGCTGGTGCTGTGCCCGGAGCTGGAGCCGAGCCGGGGGTTCCCAGGGAAGGCGGCAGGAGAAGCCGGTAAAGGGCCCGGAGTGCTTGTGTGGCCCCGAGGGCCCCCGGAACATCGATTTGGGGGGGGTCTGTGCCAGCCGCTTATGGCCTCATGGAGAGGGATTTCTCACAAGGACACGCAGTGATGGACAAGGGGAACGGCTTCATCAGGATGAAGGGAGGCCGGTTTAGATTAAATATCAGGAAGGAATTGTTCCCTGTGAGGGCGGCGGGGCCCTGGCACAGGTTACCCAGAGAAGCTGTGGCTGCCCCTGGATCTGGTGGAAGGTGTCCGTGCTCTGGGTGGGGCTGGAATGGGATGAGCTTTCCCTTCCACAATTCAGTGATTCTGGTGGTCTTACTGAGCTCAGTCAGCCTGTGGGGCTGTTGCAAATTCAAGCTGGAAGTTGAGTGCTTGTAATTTACACAGCGTAAAGCAAGAATGAACGGTTAAAAAAATTCTGATGCATGACTTTTTTAATATAAAAAGCAGGGGGAGAGGTGCTTCCTTTTATTTTCTTCTGATTCAATTGTATTTCTCACTTACAGCACAGTAGAAACCCTGTTCTGCTCTGGCTGCTGAAGGACACTGCAGCATCTCCAGGTGCACCTGAAGGGATCTCGACACCGAGAGAGATTTGTTCTGTTTCCGCATTGACTCTGTTGAAAGGTGAACGCAGAACGTCCACGGGTCACCCTGCCAGCTCCACTTGGCTCAGCAGGCATCGCAGGGAGGGCGCTCCTGTCATCTCTCTGGTGAGTCTGGAGGTGGGTTTTTCTGCTGCTCTGGGGCTGTGCTGGGACCCCTCAAATTCCAGTCAGAGGTGCTGGGCACTGCTGGGCCTTGGGGACACCACTGAGAGGCGGCTGCTTTGGTTCTTAATAATTGGAAATCCATGGATTGCTGGGTGATTCCCATAAGTTCTCCTATTTTTTAGGAGCTGCAGGGTGAGGTCAGCATTCTGAGGGAGGCCCTGGCAAAGCTGCCGAGGAGAAGGAACACGGAGCATCTGGGGGCCTCTCCCACCTGAGTTTCTCCTGGAGCGTGCTGCGTGTCATGCTGGATGTTTGACCTGGCTTTGGGGTGTTCTCCTGCAGTCCCAGCTCCAACTGCTGCCCCTGAGCCGAGGCCTTGCTGTGTCCCAGCACTAAACCCGGCAGGTGGGTCCTGCTTTTCCAGCCCTTTAATCCCACGGGCAATCCCAGATTCCCGGAGCTCCCCTGGGCACAGCCTGGACTCGCTCCCTGGGAGCTGCACTTCAGTCTGCCTGAACCAAGGACCTCCTGTTTGAAACTTTATTCCTGCTGTTTTTCCTCTTGCAGGTAGTTGGCAAAAAAGGAGAGAGCCAGTGGGAAGTGGAGGCACTGGAAGGCCTTATCCCAGTCCAAGGTTCCCACTTTTCCCTCTGACTCCTGGAGAAATGCCTGAGCATAACCAGAGACTGTCAGTTTGATTTCCTGCCCTTTACTGTAAATCGTTGCTTTCAGCTGGTTTGTGTTCCTGGTGTCATCCTCCTCCTCCTCCTCCATGGATTTGTCAATAGAATTCCTGACTTTTGCTGAGTTGAATTTTGTTATTCCAGCAATTGTGGCTCTTTGGTTCCACTGAAACTTCCCATCTCTGCTGGGAGTTTCAGCTGTCAAATCCAAGTAAGATTGGAGTTTCTTTGGATTGTTACTCCCACAAATGAGAGATCCTTCTGGAATAGGAGTAAATTGGCATGTTTAACTCCCTCTTCCCTTGAAAATCAGAGCAGAGGCAGCAGATTTGAAATCATCATTCCATGGACTTCCACAGACTTCCTGGCTGTTCCAAAAGTTTTCCATGTTAGAAATTCCTGAGCTTTTTCCAGGCAAGCTGGGAGTTGGATATTATTCCTTTCTTTTATTTGATGTTTTTCCTCTCTCTGTTTTTTGTAAGGCTCTATTTTTTTTTCCTATTTTCTATCCTAATTGGAATTTTGCTAATTCTTAGGGGACATTTCCAAGGGAATTTCCCCAGTTAAGGTTGGTAAATCAGGAATGTGTCAGCACCATATCCACAGAATTCTGGGAATTCCCAGGAAAACTTGTAAAGTGTTTAATTGCCTTGATTCATCTCGTTTTCAAGTTCAACTGAGTGTGTTTTTAATTACATAAGTTCCATTAAAACTTAAATCCTGGCCTAGTTGCTGTTCCTTGGACACAATGGGGTGGTTCTTTCCTGCCTTGGCACATGTGGGTGTTCATCCCAAGTGAGCTTCCTGCTAAAACAGAATTTGTTTCCAAGAATTTTCTAGAAAACCTTATTTTCTGGGAGGCACTGGGTTTATTTTCCCTATCCCTGCCTAATCAAGAAAACTCCTGGGGCCTGTGTTAGGCAGTGGCATGAGGGGAGGGGTGTGTTTATTTAATTTCGTATTTTATTTTACTTATTGTTTATTTTTTTTTTTAATTTTTGATTTTTGTATTTTATGTTAAATATTGTATTGTGGTTAATGTTTTAATATATTTTTTGTTTTGTCTTTTTAAAATGCTTTTGGTTTATTTCTTTAATTTTTATATTTTTAGTCTCTTATTTATTTTTAAAATTTAAAAATTTTTCTTTTTTACTATTTAAAATCTTAGTGACTTTTATTTTTTTTTAAATTTATGGATATTATTTCAGTTTTTACATTCATGGTATTTATTTAGTATTTTAAATTTTTAAATTATATTTAAAATTTATTTTAGATTTTATTTATATTTTTTTCTTTTTTAATAACTTTTGAGTTTTTTTAAAAATTTTTATTTTGTTTTGTTTTATTTTATAATAAATTTTTTCATGTTTTCATTGTTCCTTTTTTTTTTTCCTTACTGTTTTTTTTCCCCCGAGTATGTGGAAGTTTGGTCCCGCCCCCATCCCGGGCAGGGAAGGGCGTGGGGCGGAGCGTGGGGGCGGAGCCGGGGGCGGAGCCGGGGGCGGAGCGGGCGGCGGAGCCCGAGGGCGGAGCGGGGGGCGGAGCCGGGGGCGGAGCGGGGGGCGGAGCCGGGGGCGGAGCCGGGGGGCGGAGCCGGGGGGCTCACGGGGCAGGGCCGGGCAGGGCCGGAGTTCTCGGTGTTTGGGTTTTGTCTGGGCTCGTCAGCCAAGTCATAAACGAGCCAACTCGGCTCCTGAGCTCTCCAATGAACGTTTGAAACGCTTCCACAGAAGGACAAGTCAGGAGTGATTCCAAAGGAATATTTGTAAATGAAGGGTAACGATTTCTGGGGAATTTCCTTGGGAATTATGAACCTCAGGCATATGGACTTTCGGGGGTGGAATCCCAGTTCCAGCCTCGGGCACCTGCAGGAGAAGAGGGGTCCTTATCCACAGCAAGGGAAGCCCGGTGCCCCATCGTGTCAGGTGCAGACAATGAACCGTCCCGGGAATGAACAGCAAGTCCCCTCTGCCTCACCCTCGGGCTGGCCGCAGCTGCAGGTGAGAGATGCCACAGGATGGGGAGGGGAGAGAGCAGCCCCAGGTGGAGCTGTGATGGATAATGATGGGGCGGTTCCAGGTTAAGAGGGCAGCCCCAGCTCATTCTGGTATCCAGCCGTGGGGAGTGAGGAGCTCACGCTGAGGTCCTGGCTGTGGGTCATGGGGAGCACGTGGGTTTGGAGCGTTACTTGGGAGGCGATGGGGATCAAACCTTTATACTGAGCAACAGCACACGGTCAACCAGTGTGGGTTTATAGAGGGGACTTTTTTTTTCCTTTTCAGCTTCATCTTAATAAACCCTCCCCGGTGCTCCCAGACGAAAAAGGAGTTATGGAGACAAAAGGAATTCAAATTGATTGAAGAAACTCCTTTTTTCTGTTGCTGTCTGTGTTTAAAGTGGAGGGATTTTCTTTTCACCTGGAATTTAAATGAATAGTGGCAATTCTGTGTGGCTTTTATTCAATATGATGTTCTTAGGTGGTGCGTAGTGTTTTGTGTGACTTTTTTTGGTGTTATTTGTTATATATAATTTGGTTTTTGAGCAAAGGTAACTTTATGGATGGGTTTGTTTGTATTTGAGGTAGAACTAATTTAAGTAGCTTTTTTGAGAGACTTCTGAAATGTGTTGTTGGGGTTTTGTGTGTTGTATGGAGGGATCCAGGTCGGGTAGAGCTGGTTTTTTGGGTTTGGTGGTTTTTAGTGATTTATTGTGTAGCTTTATTCTGTTTGTAGGTGGTGTGACGAGGGATATGTGGTGTATTTAATTCATGTTTGGTTTCATAATTCACGTTGGTCAGAGTATTTTTGAACTGAGTTTTGTTGTTGAATTATTTTTGGGGGATATTGTGTTTTTCCAGGGTTTATTGTCTAAGGTTTACAGTGGTGTAATTGGCTGTGGTGTGAGGTGTAGGGGAGGCTTTTATTTATTTAGTGGTGGCTTTTATCATAGGGAGCATCTAGTGTTTGTTTTAGTGGGTTTGGGACAGTGTGATGTAGTTCATTTTTTAGGGTTTCTTAATATTTACAATTAAATGATTTTTTATTGTGTTATAGGGGTTTGTTTATTTAGCATGCTTGACTACAGTATACATTTTATAGTTTTGGATAATTTAGGAGATATTGTTTGTAGTCAAACAGATCTTTTGGTTTTGTGTGTATTTATAGGTGGTTTGTTTGTTTTGATGGTTTTGAGGAATTAAGAGTTCATTGAGTTAGGAATAATTGTTTTTGGTGCTGTTAATTTAAGTATATTTGTGCTACTTTTATTTCTATGGATTGAATTGTTTGTTGTTGTGCTTTAGGGTAAACCTGAGAGGAAACTTTTGGATGGATTTTTTTTTTAGAGAGTAAACTAAAATGGTCTTTCTTTTAAATTGGTTTGGGAAAGAACTTCTTTGGAGAAAAATGGGAAAAACTATTTATTTAACAAAGTGCTCACAAGCATAAAGAGTGAATGACATAAAATAATAAAACTTTCTGTTATTCTGTGGCGAGATGGTAAATTCAGAAAGTCCTTGCTGTGGGTTGTAGCTCCTTTGGTCTCTTGTCAGCTCTTTCAGCATTGATAAAATGCCGAGGTCCAGGCCTCCTGGGCTGCAGGTGCAGCTCTCGGTGCTTCTCTGGGTTTTTCAGTCTGCAGCAGGTTTAATGAGCCTGGAGAAAAAGGGAAAAAAAATCAGTGCAGGGAACTTCTCTGCCCTAAAACTAACAACTAACAAAGAGCCATCAGATCTGTGTGCTGCAGTCTGTCTGTGTCTCAGCTGAATACACTGGAGAGAGGGAATGCAGAGGGGTGACCACTGTTCTCTTAAAACAAGCTGTGTGCTTTTTCTTTCCTTGCTTTGCTCTCCAAATCAATCTGAAAGGTACAGAAGGCATTTTTGAAGGAGTTATTTTAACTATTTGATGGTTTTTGGCACTTCAGGTACTTGTTTTGGAGTGTTTGGGGTTTTGAGTTAGTTATAATGGGATAATTTTACTTCTAATTAGGTGTTTTTAGGTTTTATTGCAGTTAAAAGTTGTGACTTTCTTGTTTTGTTAGTAGAAATAGAAAATAGGTTTTGATTTTGTATATAGTGATGGGATTGGTGTATTAGTGTGGACTAAGGATTTAAAAGTCTGTAGTTTTGATGTGTTAGCTTAATGAATTTATAGTTTAAAAGACGTGGGGTTTATGGTTCTTACTTGGTTAGAGGCAGGTCTTTAAATTGGGGGGGTTCTGGGTGTGTATTTTGGAGGTTTTTTGAAGGGAATGGACATGGGGTTATTTTTATTATATTTGGAAAATGGACTACGAGTAATAAGAGTTGGCTTTTTTTTTGCTGGACTTTTGTTTGCAATTCCTAAAATTGATATATTTGTGTGGTCAGGGTCATGGTGTTTCTGGTGCAACTCTAAGCCTCCCTTATTGTTTGTGTGTTTCAGGTGGTCACTTGTCTCACACTGAGATCTCCTCACTGACCAGCCAACAGCCCTGCTGAGATCATCCCTGGATGTTTGGTTTTCTTTATGGCACCTGACTGAGAGACAACAGCCCGGTGACAGCAGGAATTTCCCAGAGGCAGAGACAGCCTTCCTTGGCACCTGATGTGGATTCTCATCCCTGGACATCCCAGAGATAAGTGAAGGGCTAAAAGCCACAGAGGGGATGAAAGTGGGGTGTGGGGTCAGGGGTCACCAGGAGGGGGTTTTAAATCAGGTTTGGAGATGGGGATGTCCAAGATGTGACCCCTTTAGGGCACATAGAGGGAAGGTCTCACAGTGCTGAGGTGTGCAGGGCAGAGCAGTCCCAGGGCACGTCGTGTCACTTGTCTGTTGTGCACTCTGTGTCTTTGTGTGTTTTGTTTTGTGTGTCTTTTGCCTTAACCCTTCAAGGGGTCTTTTGGAGACCCCAGGCATTGTTCTTAACATCTTCCTATTCCTGGTGCTGATACCAGGCCAGGCATCAAACCCTTGACTCGGGAGCTCAGAGGCTCCTCAGAATCCATCTCTCTTCACAAGTGTCCAGGCTGATGCCTTTCCAGGTCTTGTTCTGAGCTGTATCCACAGCTGTGCACTGCTGTGATCCATTCAGGTGGATTAGGTCTTGTCAGAATGCAGAGACAGGTACAGGATTCTGACCATAGGATTCTCGGGCATCCATCTCTGCTTTTCTTGGGATCAGTGATCTCGTTGGCATCTTCTTCCTGCAGGGTTCTCTGAGCCTGGTCAGCTCCCCATGGGTCTTACCTCGGTCATCTCATTGCGAGTTCTCTCGGTCCTCAGGGTCATTCTTCTTGCTGAGATATTTCTGTCCCTGTTGTGTTCCCCCTTTTGTCCTGTCCTGTGTCACGGGTGTTGGTGTGTTTGGCTGGAGCTGCTCTGCCTTGTTGCTCAGTCTGGGTGTGGGGGGAATGGGAGAAGTCCTGGGGAGTTGAAATTTGTCATGTGGGGTGTAGTTGGGCTGTAGAGGGTATCCCTAGATGGACACAAAGTGTCTGGAGAGGTCAGGTTTCCCTGCAGCACTTTGATTTTTGTCCTGACTTTGTTTCAGGTGCAGATGGATAAAATCTATCCTCTTTTTTCCCCCGAGTATGTGGGAGGTTGGCTCTCAGCAAGGAAGAAGTTGAGAAATGACCTCCCTGTCTGCTGGACGTCTGGATATAATTGAGAGTGCAGTTACTAAAAATCCTCTGTATTTTCTGCTAAATTAATAAACCTGAACCGAGAAAGCTGTGATCACCATGGTGCCTGTTTTTTCCTTTCAGGTCTCATTCTACCCATGCACAGTATTACCAGCAGAAACTTGATGTCGAAGTGTATTTCAGAGGCAGAGATAAAATAATATAGACATTTTATTTTGTAGCTCTTTGAACCTCCTTGTTTATTAGCCAAGAAATCCAAAACAAACCCCCTCTCCCCAAAAGCACACAGAAAGAGAAAATATGCCCATATTATTTTAATAACGATTAAATATTTATCTCTTAGAAAACCAGGCTCATTCAATTCTAATTAACTGTGGTTCTGATGTGTTAGGTCAATGAATTCATATAGTTTAAAATATCAGTAAAAATGGAAGTAAATACGAATTGAAAATAATACAAAAAAATAAAAATATAAGTAACAGTATGAGAACTATAAAATATGAAAGATAATAGGAATAGATACAGTATTGATACACTATATTATTACTTGTTCTATTAATTATAGCATGTAAAATATACTTAATATAATGTCCATGATATAATAGATAAATTTGTAATGGTTATTAGATATATCAAAGTAAGAAATAGAAGTTATTTTGAAATGCAGCCTAAACCGAAGGCTTTTTTGGATTTGGTTTGGTTGATGGCAGGCGATCTGTAAGGCAATGCTGCCATCCTGTGGATAAAGATCGGTACTGCAGCTCCCCCCGAGCCGATTTGTAAGGCAATGCTGCCATCCTGTGGATAAAGATCGGTACTGCAACTGTCCCCCGTGCCGGTCCCGAGAGCTGTGCGGCAGTGCTGCCATCCTGTGGACATACAGCGGTACTGCAATTCTCCCCCGTGCCGGTACCCGAGGTGAGCAGCAGCCCCGGTCTCTGAGCTCACGGGCAGTGCTGCCGCCCGAGGACCGAAAGATCACGGCCAAAAAGGCGGGAAAAAAATGCAAAGATCCCGGACACGTGGCAGCCGGCTGCCTGCGCGTGACCTGGACCTGGGAGCGGCCCGGGAGCGGTTTTTCCGCGGCATACGCAGGTGCGTGGACACGGGATGGGGGCTGAGCAGCGCCACGGCAGTGTTTGGGCAGTCGATGTAGTCCAGCGCCTTTGCGAGCAGCCAAGGGGGACATTTGGGAGGGTTGCCACAACCAAGATCGCGGCGCGACTCGGGGTGCTTGACCTTCTAAAGATGGCGGCGAAAAGGGCGGGAAAAATGAGGACCCCCATGTGCGTCTAGTTAACTGCCTGCAAAAATAACCCGACCACGGCGCCGCCCGGGAACAATTTTCTGTGGCGTCGCCAGGTGTAGGGACACGGGCTGTGGGTTCAGCTGCGCCGCAGGCGGGTTCGGGTTACTCATTTTAGTCAGGCGCCTGTGTTAGACACCTATGGGAGGGCCTTAAGGGGCGCCACAACCAACATGGCGGCTCGGTTCGCTGCTGTTGACCTTCTAAAGATGGCGGCGGGGAGGGGCGAAAGTGACGTAATGCTCTCTGCCACCAAAAAAGGCGAGGTGTGACGAAAATGACCGAGAGTTGCCGAACAGCCGAAAAGAGCCGACTGCTGACGGAAATCGCCGAGTTTCCCCGAACAGCCGAGAATAGCCGACGGCTGACGGAAATCGCCGGGTTTCTCCGAACAGCCGAGAATAGCCGACTACTGACGGAAATCGCCGGGTTTCCCCGAACAGCCGAGCCCAGCCGAGTTTCCCCGAACGAGCCGCGCCCGCCCGAGCCGGGGGCAGTTCCGGGCGCTCCCGGGCGGTGTCCGCCCTCACTGCCGCTTCCTCGGCGGGCCATTCAAGGCGGTGTCGGGGCCGCTGCCGATCCCCCGGCGGGCGGGCGGGACACGCTGGCGCTGTGCCCAGAGCTGGAGCCGAGCCGGGGCTCCCGGGGAAGGCGGCAGGAGAAGCCGGTAAAACGCCCGGAGTGCTCGTGTGGCCCCGGGAGCCCCCAGAACATTGATCTGGGGGGGTCTGTGCCAGCCGCTTATGGCCTCATGGAGAGGGATTTCTCACAAGGACACGCAGTGATGGACAAGGGGAACGGCTTCATCAGGATGAAGGGAGGCCGGTTTAGATTAAATATCAGGAAGGAATTGTTCCCTGTGAGGGCGGCGGGGACCTGGCGCAGGTTCCCCAGAGAAGCTGTGGCTGCCCCTGGATCTGGTGGAAGGTGTCCGTGCCCTGGGTGGGGGCTGGAATGGGATGAGCTTTCCCTTCCACAATTCAGTGATTCTGGTGGTCCTGCTGAGCTCAGTCAGCCTGAGGGGCTGTTGCAATTTCAGGCCGGAAGTTGAGTGCTCGTAATTTACACAGTGTAAAGCAAGAATGAACGGTTAAAAAAATTCTGATGCATGATTTTTTTAATATAAAAAGCATGGAGAGAGGTGCTTCCTTTTATTTTCTTCTGATTCAATTGTATTTCTCACTTACAGCACAGTAGAAACCCTGTTCTGCTCTGGCTGCTGAAGGACACTGCAGCATCTCCAGGTGCACCTGAAGGCATCTCGACGCCGAGAGAGATTTGTTCTGTTTCTGCATTGACTCTGTTGAAAGGTGAACGCAGAATGTCCACGGGTCACCCTGCCAGCTCCACTTGGCTCAGCAGGCATCGCAGGGAGGGACCTCCTGTCATCTCTCTGGTGAGTCTGGAGGTGGGTTTTTCTGCTGCTCTGGGGCTGTGCTGGGACCCCTCAAATTCCAGTCAGAGGTGCTGGGCACTGCTGGGCCTTGGGGACACCACTGAGAGGCGGATGCTTTGGTTTCTTAATACCTGGAAATCCATGGATTGCTGGGTGATTTCCATAAGTTCTCCTATTTTGTAGGAGCTGCAGGGTGAGGTCAGTATTCTGAGGGAGGCCCTGGCAAAGCTGCCAAGGAGAAGGAACACGGAGCATCCGGGGGCTTCTCCCTCCTGAGTTTCTCCTGGAGCGTGCTGCATGTCATGCTGGATGTTTAACCTGGCTTTGGGGTGTTCTCCTGCAGTCCCAGCTCCAACTGCTGCCCCTGAGCCGAGGCCTTGCTGTGTCCCAGCACTAAACCCGGCAGGTGGGTCCTGCTTTTCCAGCCCTTTAATCCCACGGGCAATCCCAGATTCCCGGAGCTCCCCTGGGCACAGCCTGGACTCGCTCCCTGGGAGCTGCACTTCAGTCTGCCTGAACCAAGGACCTCCTGTTTGAAACTTCATTCCTGTTGTTTTTCCTCTTGCAGGTAGTTGGCAAAAAAGGAGAGAGCCAGTAGGAAGTGGAGGCACTGGAAGGCCTTATCCCAGTGCATGGTTCACACTTTTCCCTCTGAATCCTGGAGAAATGCCTGAGCATAACCAGAGACTGTCAGTTTGATTTCCTGCCCTTTACTGTAAATCGTTGCTTTCAGCTGGTTTGTGTTCCTGGTGTCATCCTCCTCCTCCTCCATGGATTTGTCAATAGAATTGCTGTATTTAGCTGAGTTGAATTTTGTTATTCCAGCAATTGTGGCTCTTTGGTTCCACTGAAACTTCCCATCTCTGCTGGGAGTTTCATCTGTCAAATCCAAGTAAGATTGGAGTTTCTTTGGATTGTTACTCCCACAAATGAGAGATCCTTCTGGAATAGGAGTAAATTGGCATGTTTAACTCCCTCTTCCCTTGAAAATCAGAGCAGAGGAAGCAGATTTGAAATCATCATTCCATGGACTTCCACAGACTTCCTGGCTGTTCCAAAAGTTTTCCATGTTAGAAATTCCTGAGCTTGTTTTCCAGGCAAGCTGGGAGTTAGATATTATTCCTTCCTTTTATTTGATATTTTTCCTCTCTCTGATTTTAGTGAGGGAATATTTATTTTTTCCAATTTTCCATTCTAATTGGAATTTTGGTACTTCTTAGGGGACATTTCCAAGGAAATTTACCCAATTAAGGTTGGTAAATCAGGAATGTGTCAGCACCATATCCACAGAATTCTGGGAATTCCCAGGAAAACTTGTAAAGTGTTTTATTGCCTTGATTCATCTCGTTCTCAAGTTCAACTGAGTGTGTTTTTAATTACATAAGTTCCATTAAAACTTAAATCCCGGCCTAGTTGCTGTTCCTTGGACACAAGGGGGTGGTTCTTTCCTGCCTTGGCACATGTGGGTGTTGATCTCAAGTGAGCTTCCTGCTAAAACAGAATTTGTTTCCAAGAATTTTCTAGAAAACCTTTTTTTCCTGGAGGCACTGGGTTTGTTTTCCCTATCCCTGCCTAATCAAGAAAACTCCTGGGGCCTGTGTTAGGCAGTGGCATCAGGGGAGGGGTGTGTTTATTTAATTTCGTATTTTATTTTACTTATTGTTTATTTTTTTTTAATTTTTGATTTTTGTATTTTATGTTAAATATTGTATTGTGGTTAATGTTTTAATATATTTTTTGTTTTGTCTTTTTAAAATGCTTTTGGTTTATTTCTTTAGTTTTTATATTTTTTAGTCTATTATTTATTTTTAAAATTTAAAAATTTTTCTTTTTTACTATTTAAAATCTTAGTGACTTTTTTTTTTTTTTAATTTATGGATATTATTTCAGTTTTTGCATTCATGTTATTTATTTAGTATTTTAAATTTTTAAATTATATTTAAAATTTATTTTAGATTTTATTTATATTTTTTTTCTTTTTAATAACTTTTGAGGTTTTTTTAAAATTTTTATTTTGTTTTATTTTATTTTATATTTTTTTTCATGTTTTCATTGTTCCTTTTTTTTTTTCCTTACTGTTTTTTTTCCCCCGAGTACGTGGAAGTTTGGTCCCGCCCCCATCCCGGGCCGGGCGGAGCGTGGGGCGGAGCGTGGGGCGGAGCGTGGGGCGGAGCGTGGGGCGGAGCGTGGGGCGGAGCCGGGGGCGGAGCCGGGGGCGGAGCCGGGGGCGGAGCCGGGGGCGGAGCCGGGGGCGGAGCCGGGGGCGGAGCCGGGGGCGTAGGGCGGAGCCGGGGGGGCGGGCGGAGCCGGGCAGGGCCGGTGTTCTCGGTGTTTGGGTTTTGTCTGGGCTTGTCAGCCAAGTCATAAACGAGCCAATTCGGCTCCTGAACTCTCCAATGAATGTTTAAAACGCTTCCACAGAAAGACAAGTTATTAGTGATTCCAAAGAAATATTTGTAAATGAAGGGTAACGATTTCTGGGGAATTTCCTTAGGAATTATGAACCTCAGGCATATGGATTTTCGGGGGTGGAATCCCAGTTCCAGCCTCGGGCACCTGCAGGAGAAGAGGGGTCCTTATCCACAGCAAGGGAAGCCCGGTGCCCCATCGTGTCAGGTGCAGACAATGAACCGTCCCGGGAATGAACAGCAAGTCCCCTCTGCCTCACCCTCAGACTGAGAGCAGCTGCAGGTGAGAGATGGCACAGGATGGGGAGGGGAGAGAGCAGCCCCGGGTGTGAGCTGTGAACAGTGAGGGGGGACAGAGCAGGCACAGGTGGGGCTGTGATGGATAACGATGGGGCGGTTCCAGGTTAAGAAGGCAGCCCCAGCTCATTTTGGTATTGAGGAGTGAGGAGCTCACGCTGAGGTCCTGGCTGTGGCTCATGAGGAGCACGTGGGTTTGGAGCGTTACTTGGGAGGCGATGGGGATCAAACCTTTCTACCCAGCAGCAGCAGAAGGTCAACCAGTGTGGGTTTATAGAGGGGACTTTTTTTTCCTTTTCAGCTTCATCTTAATAAACCCGCCCCGGTGCTCCCAGACGAAAAAGGAGTTATGGAGACAAAAGGAGTTCAAATTGATCGAAGAAACTCCTTTTTTCTATTGTTGTCTGTGTTTAAAGTGAAGGGATTTTCTTTTCACCTGGAATTTTAATGAATAGTGGCACTTCTATGTGGCTTTTATTCAATATGATGTTCTTAGGTGGTGCGTAGTGTTTTGTGTGACTTTTTTTGGTATTATTTGTTATATATAATTTGGTTTTTGAGCAAAGGTAACTTTATGGATGGGTTTGTTTGTATTTGAGGTAGAACTGATTTAAGTAGCTTTTTTGCGAGACTTCTGAAATGTGTTGTTGGGGTTTTGTGTGTTGTATGGAGGGATCCAGGTCGGGTAGAGCTGGTTTTTTGGGTTTGGTGGTTTTTAGTGATTTATTGTGTAGCTTTATTCTGTTTGTAGGTGGTGTGACGAGGGATATGTGGTGTATTTAATTCATGTTTGGTTTCATAATTCACGTTGGTCAGAGTATTTTTGAACTGAGTTTTGTTGTTGAATTATTTTTGGGGGATATTGTGTTTTTCCAGGGTTTATTGTCTAAGGTTTACAGTGGTGTAATTGGCTGTGGTGTGAGGTGTAGGGGAGGCTTTTATTTATTTAGTGGTGGCTTTTATCATAGGGAGCATCTAGTGTTTGTTTTAGTGGGTTTGGGACAGTGTGATGTAGTTCATTTTTTAGGGTTTCTTAATATTTACAATTAAATGATTTTTTATTGTGTTATAGGGGTTTGTTTATTTAGCATGCTTGACTACAGTATACATGTTATAGTTTTGGATAATTTAGGAGATATTGTTTGTAGTCTAATGGATCTTTTGGTTTTGTGTGTATTTATAGGTGGTTTGTTTGTTTTGATGGTTTTGAGGAATTAAGAGTTCATTGAGTTAGGAATAATTGTTTTTGGTGCTGTTAATTTAAGTATATTTGTGCTACTTTTATTTCTATGGATTGAATTGTTTGTTGTTGTGGTTTAGGGTAAATCTGAGAGGAAACTTTTGAGTGGGTTTTTTTTAGAGAGTAAACTAAAATGGTCTCTCTTTTAAATTGGTTTGGGAAAGAACTTCTTTGGAGAAAAATGGGAAAAACTATTTATTTAACAAAGTGCTCACAAGCATAAAGAGTGAATGACATAAAATAATAAAACTTTCTGTTATTTTGTGGCGAGATGGTAAATTCAGAAAGTCCTTGCTGTGGGTTGTAGCTCCTTTGGTCTCTTGTCAGCTCTTTCAGCATTGATAAAATGCCGAGGTCCAGGCCCTGTGGCTGCAGGTGCAGCTCTCGGTGCTTCTCTGGGTTTTTCAGTCTGCAGCAGGTTTAATGAGCCCTAAGAAAAGGGGGGAAAAAATCAGTGCAGGGATCTTCCCTGCCCTAAAACTAACAACTAACAAAGAGCCATCAGATCTGTGTGCTGCAGTCTGTCTGTGTCTCAGCTGAATACACTGGAGAGGGAATGCAGAGGGGTGACCACTGTTCTCTTAAAACAAGCTGTGTGCTTTTTCTTTCCTTGCTTTGCTCTCAAAATCAGTCTGAAAGGTACAGAAGGCATTTGTGAAGGAGTTATTTTAACTATTTGATGGTTTTTGGCACTTCAAGTACTTGTTTTGGAGTGTTTGGGGTTTTGAGTTAGTTATAATGGGATAATTTTACTTCTAATTAGGTGTTTTTAGGTTTTATTGCAGTTAAAAGTTGTGACTTTCTTGTTTTGTTAGTAGAAATAGAAAATAGGTTTTGATTTTGTATATAGTGATGGGATTGGTGTATTAGTGTGGACTAAGGATTTAAAAGTCTGTAGTTTTGATGTGTTAGCTTAATGAATTTATAGTTTAAAAGACGTGGGGTTTATGGTTCTTACTTGGTTAGAGGCAGGTCTTTAAATTGGGGGGGTTCTGGGTGTGTATTTTGGAGGTTTTTTGAAGGGAATGGACATGGGGTTATTTTTATTATATTTGGAAAATGGACTACGAGTAATAAGAGTTGGCTTTTTTTTTGCTGGACTTTTGTTTGCATTTATTAAAATTGATATATTTGTGTGGTCAGGGTCATGGTGTTTCTGGTGCAACTCTAAGCCTCCATTATTGTTTGTGTGTTTCAGGTGGTCACTTGTCTCACACTGAGATCTCCTCACTGACCAGCCAACAGCCCTGCTGAGATCATCCCTGGATGTTTGGTTTTCTTTATGGCACCTGACTGAGAGACAACAGCCCGGTGACAGCAGGAATTTCCCAGAGGCAGAGACAGCCTTCCTTGGCACCTGATGTGGATTCTCATCCCTGGACATCCCAGAGATAAGTGAAGGACTCAAAGCCACAGAGGGGGTGAAAGTGGGGTGTGGGTTGGGAGTCACCGGGAGGGATTTTTGGGTCAGGTTTGGAGATGGGGATGTCCAAGATGTGACCCCTTTAGGGCACGTAAAGGGAAGGTCTCACAGTGCTGAGGTGAACAGGGCAGAGCAGTCCCAGGGCACGTTGTGTCACTTGTCTGTTGTGCACTCTGTGTCTTTTGTGTGTCCTGTGTGGTGTGTCTTTTTCCTCAACCCTTCAAGGGGTTTTTTGGAGACCCCAGGCATCGTTCTTAACATCTCCCTGTTCCTTGGCCAGGCACTGATACCATTGAACTTTGACTCAGGTGCTCAGACACACATCAGAATCCATCTCTCTTCACAACCATCCAGGCTGATGCCTTTCCAGGTCTTGTTCTGAGCTGTATCCACAGCTGTGCACTGCTGTGATCCATTCAGGTGGATTAGGTCTTGTCAGAATGCAGAGACAGGTACAGGATTCTGACCGTAGGATTCTCAGGCATCCATCTCTGCTTTTCTTGGGATCAGTGATCCCGTTGGCATCTTCTTCCTGCAGGGTTCTCTGAGCCTGGTCAGCTCCCCATGGGTCTCACCTCGGTCATCTCATTGCGAGTTCTCTCGGTCCTCAGGGTCATTCTTCTTGCTGAGATATTTCTGTCCCTGTTGTGTCCCCCCTTTTGTCCTGTCCTGTGTCACGGGTGTTGGTGTGTTTGGCTTGGAGCTGCTCTGCCTTGTTGCTCAGTCTGGGTGTAGGGGGAATGGGACAAGTCTTGGGTGTTGAAATTTGTCATGTAGGGTGTAGTTGGACTGTAGAGGGTATCCCTGGATTGACACAAAGTGTCTGGAGCTGTCGAGTTCTCCTGCAGCACTTTGACTCTTGTCCTGACTTTCTTTCAGGTGCAGATGGATTAAATCCATGGCAGAGTGCCCCATCCCGGATGAGGGGGCTCCCCTGAGAAGCTCAGTCACTGTTTGTGTTTGCAGGGGAATGTAAATGGTGGCCATGTTACAGCACTGCTCTTTGTCTTTATTTTTAGGAGGCCAAGCTGGGTCTCTGCAGTCAAGGTGAAGTGGACGAGGTGAGCAGTGATGAGTGGACAGAAGCAGTTGCTACTGCTGGAGTCTCACTTGCTGGTGCAACTCTAAGCATTCACGTTTTTTTTTTTTTTTAAATTTATTTTAGGTGGTCCCCTTGGCAGATGTGCTGGCCCAGGACGCCAGAGGAGGGTGGATGGGTGGAACATTAAGGTTCACTTGTGCTGTGCTTCAGTCAGAGCAGGGAGGTTGCTGTTTCAAAGGAACTCACCATGATTTTTTCCTTTTTTGTTTCTTTGCAGGTGCTGCTGCTGCCCCAGGTGTGCCAAGGAATAGAGGGAGGGGGTGAGTTGGCCCTTGGGCAGGTGGCCCAGAGGTGAGTGCTGTGCTCAGTGTGTCCCTTTTCCTTTTGCTGGGTTCACTCTGGGCAGCCTCTGGAGTGGGGGGAGATCTGAGGGGGAGCCGGGACAGGGGTGCAGAGGAGCCCTGGGGGTGACTCTTCTGGAGGGGAATAGTCACATTTTCTGTTCTGTGGTCCCAGGTAGTGTGAGGAGGTGCACAGCTGGAGTTTGGATATGGCAGCACCGAGGTGGGAGCAGAGAACATCTTCAAATCCACGGAGCCAACACGTTCATTTCTGTCGAGGAGGGATTTTGTCTGCTCGTATTCCAAAAGCTGAGTGTTGGGGCTGGTGGATGGGAGAAGGGGAAAAACCTTTTCAGTCCCAGGAGGCAATTTAAAGTTACCTTAGAGAGGAGAGGGCCCCAGTGGGATGGACCCCTCAGGAGTAAAAAGAGAGAGGATGACACAAAGTGTCTGGAGCTGTTGAGTTCTCCTGCAGCACTTTGACTCTTGTCCTGACTTTGTTTCAGGTGCAGATGGATTCAATCCATGGCAGAGTGCCCCATCCTGGGTGAGGGGGCTCCCCTGAGAAGGTCAGTCAGTGTTTGTGTTTGCAGGGGAGTGTAAATGGTGGCCATGTTACAGCACTGCTCTTTGTATTTATTTTTAGGAGGCAAAGCTGGATATCAGCAGTCAAGGTGAAGTGGACGAGGTGAGCAGTGATGGGTGGACAGAAGCAGTTACTATTGCTCCAGCCTCACTTGCTGGTGGAACTCTGAGCATCCAGTGCTGTGTGTTTTAGGTGTTCCACTCACACGATGCCGAGCTCCCCTCACCAGCTGGACCCTGGGAACATTACAGGACTGTGTGGTGAAGCCTTGACCTTCTCCATTTGAAGGGGCCATCCAGGTGGGCTTTGGTAACAGCCGAGGAGTTGAGGTGTGTCAGGGAGGAGGAGCGAGGCTCTGCTCAAGTTTCAGCAGTGCCACATCACCTTGTCTGCTCTTAACCCAGGCACACCCCGCAATGTTGGTGTCTGAGCACAGCTGGAGCACAGGGCCCGAGGACCTGGGTGTGCTCAGGAGGTGGTGAGTAGCAGAATTGCTGGTTTTTGCCCCATGTGCTGCTGAGATCACACGGTCACGTTTGCTTTCCTTTATTGTAGCTGACTGAGAGACACCAGCCCAGTGGCAGCAGGAATTTCCCCGAGGGAGAGGCACCTTCTTTGGCTTTTGACATGGATTGGCATCCCCAGATGTCCCAGAGATAAGTGGAGGGCTGGGAGCCACAGAGGGGATGAAAGTGGGGTGTGGGGTCAGGGGTCACCAGGAGGGGTTTTTAAATCAGGTTTGGAGATGGGGATGTGCAAGATGTGACCCCTTTAGGGCACATAGAGGGAAGGTCTCACAGTGCTGAGGTGTGCAGGGCAGAGCAGTCCCAGGGCACGTTGTGTCACTTGTCTGTTGTGTACTCTGCATCTTTTGTGTGTTTAGTTTTGTGTGTCTTTTGCCTTAACCCTTCAAGGGGTCTTTTGGAGACCCCAGGCATCGTTCTTAACATCTCCCTATTCCTGGTGCTGATACCAGGCCAGGCATCAAACCTTTGACTCGGGAGCTCAGAGGCTCCTCAGAATCCATCTCTCTTCACAAGCATCCAGGCTGATGCCTTTCCAGGTCTTGTTCTGAGCTGTATCCACAGCTGTGCACTGCTGTGATCCATTCAGGTGGATTAGGTCTTGTCAGAATGCAGAGACAGGTACAGGATTCTGACCGTAGGATTCTCAGGCATCCATCTCTGCTTTTCTTGGGATCAGTGATCCCGTTGGCATCTTCTTCCTGCAGGGTTCTCTGAGCCTGGTCAGCTCCCCATGGGTCTTACCTCGGTCATCTCATTGCGAGTTGAGGACCTCATCTCGGTCCTCAGGGTCATTCTTCTTGCTGAGATATTTCTGTCCCTGTTGTGTTCCCCCTTTTGTCCTGTCCTGTGTCACGGGTGTTGGTGTGTTTGGCCTGGAGCTGCTCTGCCTTGTTGCTTAGTCTGGGTGTAGGGGGAATGGGACAAGTCCTGGGGAGTTGAAATTTGTCATGTAGGGTGTAGTTGGCCTGTAGAGGGTATCCCTAGATGGACACAAAGTGTCTGGAGCTGTCAAGTTCTCCTGCAGCACTTTGAATTTTTTCCTGACTTTCTTTCAGATGCAGGGGGATAAAATCCACCCTTTTGTTTCCCCCGAGTATGTGGGAGGTTGGCTCTCAGCAAGGAAGAAGTTGAGAAATGACCTCCCTGTCTGCTGGACGTCTGGATATAATTGGAAGTGCAGTTACTAAAAATTCTCTGTATTTTCTACTAAATTAATAAACCTGAACCGAGAAAGCTGTGATCACCGTGGTGCCTGTTTTTTCCTTTCAGGTCTCATTCTACCCATGTACAGTGTTACCAGCAGGAGCTTGATGTCGAAGTGTATTTCAGAGGCAGAGATAAAATAATATGGACATTTTATTTTGTAGCTCTTTGAACCTCCTTGTTTATTAGCCAAGAAATCCAAAACAAACCCCCTCTCCCCAAAAGCACACAGAAAGAGAAAATATGCCCATATTATTTTAATAACGATTAAATATTTATCTCTTAGAAAACCAGGCTCATTCAATTCTAATTAACTGTGGTTCTGATTTGTTAGGTCAATGAATTCATATACTTTAAAATATCGGTAAAATTGGAAAGAAGTAAATACGAATTGAAAATAATACAAAAAAATAAAAATATAAGTAACAGAATGAGAACTATAAAATATGAAAGATAATAGGAATAGATACAGTATTGATACACTATATTATTACTTGTTCTATTTATTATAATATGTAAAATATACTTAATATAATGTACATGATATAATAGATAAATTTGTAATGGTTATTAGATATATCAAAGTAAGAAATAGAAGTTATTTTGAAATGCAGCCTAAACTGAAGGCTTTTTTGGATTAGGTATGGTTGATGGCAGGCGATTTGTAAGGCAATGCTGCCATCCTGTGGATAAAGATCGGTACTGCAACTGTCCCCCGTGCCGGTCCCGAGAGCTGTGCGGCAGTGCTGCCATCCTGTGGACATACAGCGGTACTGCAATTCTCTCCCGTGCCGGTACCCGAGGTGAGCAGCAGCCCCGGTCTCTGAGCTCACGGGCAGTTTTGCCGCCCGAGGACCGAAAAATCACGGCCAAAAAGGCGAGAAAAAAAAAGAGGGGACTCAGGGCACGTGGCAGCCGGCTGCCTGCGCGCGACCTGGACCAGGGAGCGGCCCGGGAGCTGTTTTAGCGGCCCACGCAGGTGACGGACACGGGATGGGGGCTGAGCGGCGCCACGGCAGTGTTTGGGCAGGCGATGTTGTCAGGCGCTTGTGCGAGCAGCCGAGGGGGACATTTGGGGAGGGTGCCACAACCAAGATGGCGGCGCGACTCGGGGCACCTGACCTTCTAAAGATGGCGGCGAAAAGGGCGGGAAAAATGAGGACCCCCATGTGCGTCTAGTTAACTGCCTGCAAAAATAACCCGACCACGGCGCCGCCCGGGAACAATTTTCTGTGGCGTCGCCAGGTGTAGGGACACGGGCTGTGGGTTCAGCTGCGCCACAGGCGGGTTCGGGTTACTCATTTTAGTCAGGCGCCTGTGTTAGACACCTATGGGGGGCCTTAAGGGGCGCCACAACCAACATGGCGGCTCGGTTCGCTGCTGTTGACCTTCTAAAGATGGCGGCGGGGAGGGGCGAAAGTGACGTAATGCTCTCTGCCACCAAAAAAGGCGAGGTGTGACGAAAATGACCGAGAGTTGCCGAACAGCCGAAGAGCCGACGGCTGACGGAAATGACCGAGTTTCTCCGAACAGCCGAGCCCAGCCGGGTTTCCCCGAACAGCCGAGCCCAGCCGAGTTTCTCCGAACGAGCCGCGCCCGCCCGAGCCGGGGGCAGTTCCCGGGCGGCCCCGGGTTGGTGTCCGCCGTCACTGCCGCTTCCTCGGCGGGCCATTCAAGGCGGTGTCGGGGCCGCTGCCGATCCCCCGGCGGGCGGGCGGGACACGCTGGCGCTGTGCCCGGAGCTGGAGCACTCGCTGTCGGCGCTGGAGCCGTGCCGGGGGTTCCCAGGGAAGGCGGCAGGAGAAGCCGGTAAAACGCCCAGAGTGCTCGTGTGGCCCCGGGAGCCCCCAGAACATTGATTTGGGGGGGGTCTGTGCCAGCCGCTTATGCCCTAATGGAGAGGGATTTCTCACAAGGACACGCAGTGATGGACAAGCGGAAGGGCTTCATCAGGATGAAGGGAGGCCGGTTTAGATTAAATATCAGGAAGGAATTGTTCCCTGTGAGGGCGGCGGGGCCCTGGCACAGGTTCCCCAGAGAAGCTGTGGCTGCCCCTGGATCTGGTGGAAGGTGTCCGTGCCCTGGGTGGGGCTGGAATGGGATGAGCTTTCTCTTCCACAATTCAGTGATTCTGGTGGTCTGGCTGAGCTCAGTCAGCCTGAGGGGCTGTTGCAATTTCAGGCTGGAAGTTGAGTGCTCATAACTTACACTTGCATAAAAGCAAGAATGAACACTTAAAAAAATTCTAGTGCATGATTTTTTTTTAATATAAAAATACAAGGAGAGATGCTTCCTTTTATTTTCTTCTGATTAAATTGTATTTCTCACTTACAGCACAGTAGAAACCCTGTTCTGCTCTGGCTGCTGAAGGACACTGCAGCATCTCCAGGTGCACCTGAAGGGATCTCGACGCCGAGAGAGATTTGTTCTGTTTCCGCATTGACTCTGTTGAAAGGTGAACGCAGAATGTCCATGGGTCACCCTGCCAGCTCCACTTGGCTCAGCAGGCATCGCAGGGAGGGCCCTCCTGTCATCTCTCTGGTGAGTCTGGAGGTGGGTTTTTCTGCTGCTCTGTCCCAGAGGGGTTTTCTATATTGCTGCTGTTGGCATCGTAGTGCTGAGTTGTGAGGAACATCACCTGTGTAGGGCAAATCCTACAAAAAACCCAAACAAAACTGCCTTTTGTATGAGAAATTGCATTTTGTCCAGGAAAATCTCACCGGGCTCAGGGCACAGGAGGGTTCCTTCCCATCAGATCAGGAGAATACACAAAGCAAACTCATAAAGGGCCTGGCTGGAGCCTGTTGGGGTCAGCCTTAGCAGGGGGAAGGGTGGCCAGAGGGGCTCAGGCAGGGCTTGGGGTGGGTCTGACCTGCACTGGCCACGTCTGCTCTGTCCTTGCTGAGGAGGGCAAAGGCAAATCTGACGACTGAGTGTGTGCTTGAGCCTCTCACTCAGCAGTCTGAGGATCTGTCTAGAAAATGAAAGCGGGCTTGGGTTTAGTTTGGCGTACAGCACTTAAAAGTGGTCTTCAGATATTCTTCAGTAACTTTATCCTGAATTAAGGCTCCACGCCAGAGTTCTTTGGTGCAAGCATTGTTCTAATAGACGGCTTTTCATTGGGGCTGGTTTTAATGTCTCTATTTTTTTTCTGAAGTCTCTATTTATTTTGATGTCTTATTGTGGATGTTCAGCCTCAGACTCTGGACAGTGGTTTGGGGATTTTTTCCCTTCTTTCCCCAGCTATAATACCTTTTTTTTTTTTTTCCCTCCCCCATGGCAGTAAAATTCTCTAAAGCACTAAACCAGCTGCAGAATGGCATTTTCTCAGAGAGTAATGCTGCTTCTCCCAGCCAGCACTGCACTGTTCTTGGTGCCATTTTTCACTGTTTCCTGTAGCCCCAGAATCCGTGGCTGTCCCTCAGGGTTCTGAAGGAGCACTGTATTTGGATTTTTGGCTTCAGGATCTCAACGGTGGCATCTGGGCTCTATTCTAGGAACCCTGGAAAAGCAAGCTCTTATTCGTGAGGAACCATTAACTCTTGAAAGTCGAGCTGTCTTGCAAGAGGTGCTGCAAAGGGTGAGATTTAACCTGATATCATTTTTTTTAATCATCTCTGTGAAACCTTAATGTGCTTCAGCAGTTTCTGCGGAACAGATGATTTCGCCCCGAGCATTTCAGTGCATTGTAACACGTACTGCACTGCTTCATGTAATTGCTATCTTGTGTCATGGAAGATCTTCAGCAAGTTTTCCTTCAGTTTTCATAGTAATCAGCATTTTGTGTTTATCCAGCACAGCATCAGGTTCCTATTTGTGTCTCAATAATTTGACAGGTTGTTTTTGGTTAGTTCTGATTCACTTCTCCAGATCTTGACTTAACTTTGAGTCACGTCTCTTCTGCCTTTTGTGCAAATGGACTTAATGTTTTTGCTGTCACTTTGTATTGAAATATCGAGCAGCTTTTACTTCTGGGGTTTCCATAGTCTGCTCTTGGCAGGTCCAGCCTGTGCTTCAACCTGGAGCCCTCAGTCCGCAGGGAAATGGACCTTTGGGAAGTTCTTACAGCTCTATTTAATGCTTTGTGGATGATGCTGATTTTCTGGAGGTAGGCTGTCCATTCTGACCCATTTTCTTCTCTCTCCTTGCAGGCTGGACCTGCTGAAAGGCTGAGGCGAGACCAGGATCTGCAAAATCTCTGAGTCTGTCTTGCTGAGGCTAAAGCCATGTTTGCTGTCAACGGTGACATTGTGGAAGATGCTAAAGACTGAAAACTTTGGGGTTTTTCCCCTGAGTCACCAGACTCTGTCTGCAGCTGTGCCCTGTGTGTCTCTTAAAAGAGTTTCTGGGTTTAGAAAGGTTTTTTACATTCTGCAATATTAATCTATAACTCAATTGAAAAGAATCATACTCTCTCAGTGTGGTGTTAATTGCTCTGAGTTGGTTAATTAAAATTATTGGTAAGGGGTTTTAGCAACCGTTGGATGGCCCCTGGAGCTGGCAGCTCTTGTTCAATTTGTCTTCATTCCTTTCATGTTTTTCAAATATTTCTTAAGCAATTACTGCAATTAGGATATAATTTTTGCCTTGTTGGATTGGGAAATCCAAGCCGAGGTCCTTGGAGAGACTGAGGGGATGGGGAGCTGAGCCTCAGGCTGGGTTTTGACAGTGGGAGTTTGGTGAGGAAGAAAAGAGAGATCCCCCAAAAGTGATTAAGGCCAGTTCTGCTGGCTTTGGGTGCTGCTATCCCCAGAAAATCATTCTGGTTAAACGGGACTTGGAGAAGCAGGGGGATGTGCCGGGGGTCCTGTGCTGGGACCCCCAAACCCTGGTCAGGGCTGCTGGGAAGTGTCAACTCCAGAGGAGGAACACTCCAGAGGGGCTGTGCTGGGACCCCTCAAATTCCAGCCAGAAGTGCTGGGCACTGCTGGGCCTTGGGGACACCACTGAGGGGCTCCGCTGCCTGATCCAGGGAGTTCTCCCATTATTTTCTGTCGTGCTTAGACTCTGGCAGGTCATTGCAGCTCCACAGGCTGAAAATGCCATCAGAGCAGTTGGAGTCACAGACGATCACACAGAAGCCAATCTGGGAGAGGAAATGAGCTGTTCCATAGATTTATTTTTCCCAATGCGTTTTGAAATTATACCAGAATCTTTCCTCTCCCCTCGGACCCGGCTCGGCTGAGCTGTGAGGGGCGGGGCCGGCCCAGGGAGAAGGGCGGGGCCGCGGGCGATGGTCCCGCCCCTACCTCGCTGGGCGGGGCCGGGGGCGGGGCCGGGCAGGGCCGGGGGCGGGGCCGGGCGTTCCAGGGGGCGGGGCCGGGCCGGCGTTCTCGGTGTTTGGGTTTTGTCTGGGCTTGTCAGCCAAGTCATAAACAAGCCAACTCGGCTCCTGAACTCTCCAATGTATGTTTGAAACGCTTCCACAGAAGGACAGGTCAGGAGTGATTCCAAAGGAATATTTGTAAATGAAGGGTAACGATTTCTGGGGAATTTCCTTGGGAATTATGAACCTCAGGCATACGGACTTTCGGAGGTGGAATCCCCGTTCCAGCCTCGGGCACCTGCAGGAGAAGAGGGGTCCTTATCCACAGCAAGGGAAGCCTGGTGCCCCATCGTGTCAGGTGCAGACAATGAACCGTCTCGGGAATGAACAGCAAGTCCCCTCTGCCCTCACCCTCGGACGGGCAGCAGCTGCAGGTGAGAGATGCCACAGGATGGGGAGGGGAGAGAGCAGCCCCAGGTGTGAGCTGTGAACAGTGAGGGGGGACGGAGCAGGCACAGGTGGGAGCTATGTTGGATAATGAGGGGACGGTTCCAGTTTAAGAGGGGAACCTCAGATCAGTTTAGCATGGAGCTGTGAGGAGCTCACGCTGAGGTCCTGGCTGTGGTTCATGGGGAGCACGTGGGTTTGGAGCGTTACTTGGGAGGCGATGGGGATCAAACCTTTATACTGAGCAGCAGCACAAGGTAAACCAGTGTGGGATTATAGAGGGGACTTTTTTTTCCTTTTCGGCTTCATCTTAATAAACCCTCCCCGGTGTTCCCAGAAGAAAAAGGAGTTATGGAGACAAAAGGAGTTCAAATTGATTGAAGAAATCCCTTTTCTGTTGTTGTCTGTGTTTAAAGTGAAGGGGTTTTCTTTTCAGCTGGAATTTTAATGAATAGTGGTACTTTCATGTAGTTTTTATTCAATATGATGTTCTTAGATGGTGTGTCGTGTTTTGTGTGCCTTTTTTGGTATTATTTGTAATATATAATTTGGTTTTTGAGATAAGGTAACTTTATGGTTGGGTTTGTTTGTATTTGAGGTAGAATTAATTTAAGTAGCTCTTTTTGAGGGACTTCTGAAATGTGTTATTGGGGTTTTGTGTGTTGTGTGGAGGAATTCAGGTTGGGTAGGGCTGGTTTTTTCTGTTTGGTGGTTTTTAGTGATTTATTGTGTGGCTTTATTCTGTTTGTAGGTGGTGTATGATGAGAGATTTGTGGTGTATTTATTTCATGTTTGGTTTCATAGTTCCCATGGTCAGAGTATTTTTGAACTCAGTTTCATTGTTGAATTATTTTTGGGGGATATTGTGTTTTTCCAGGATTTGTTTTCTAAGGTTTACAGTGGTGTAATTGGCTGTGGTGTGAGGTATAGGGGAGGTTTTTATTTATTTAGTGGTGGCTTTTATCATAGGGAGCATCTAGTGTTTGTTTTAGTGGGTTTGGGACAGTGTGAGGTAGTTAATTTTTTAGGGTTTCTTAATATTAATAATTAGATTATTGTTTGTTGTTTTGTAGGGGTTTGTTTATTTAGCCTGCTTGACTATGGTATATGTTTTATAGTTTTGGATAATTTAGGAGATATTGTTTGTAGTCAAATGGATCTTTTGGTTTTGTGTGTATTTATAGGTGTCTGTTTGTTTTGATGGTTTTGAGGAATTATGGGTTTATTGAGTTAGGAGTAATTGTTTTTGGTGCTGCTAATTTGAGTATATTTGTGCTGGTTTTATTTTTGTGGATTGATTTGTTTATTCTTGTGCTTCTCTGGGTTTTTCAGTCTGCAGCAGGTTTAAACAGTCTGAAGAAAAAGGGAAAAAAAAAGTCTTTGCTTTAGCTGGCTAAAACTAACTAAGAGCAAAGGAGATCTGTGTGCTGCAGTCTGTCTGTGCTTGGGCTGAATACACTGGACAGGGAATGCACAGGAGTGAACGCTGTTTTCTTAAAACAGGCTGTGTGCTTTTCTTTCCTTGCTTTGCTCCCAAAATCAGTCTGGAATGTACAGAAGGCATTTCTGAAGGAGTTATTTTAAATGTTTGAGGTTTTTTGACGCTTAAAACATTTGTTTTGGAGGAAGTTTGTTTGAAGTTTTTGCTTAGTTATAATGAGATTATTTTATTTTTAATTCGGTGTTTTTATGGTTTTTTTGTAGTTAAAAGTTGAGACTTTTTTGTTATTTTATTAATAGAAAAGAGGATTTGTTTTTGTATATAGTGATGGGATTGGTGTGTATGGTGTTCACTAAGGATTTAAAATTCTGTGGTTTTGATGCATTAGGTTAATGAATTTATATAGTTTAAAAGATGTGGGGTTTACGCTTATTTGATTAGAGGCAGGTCTTTAAATTGGGGGTATACCCAGATATATAAGATATGCATCTTGGAGGTTTTTTGAGGGGAATGGACATGGGGTTATTTTTATTACATATTATATTATGCTATACGTTTTTATATTATATATTATATAATATATAATATATTATATGTTATTATATATATTATAGTATACATCATTATATTGTATTATTGTATTATATTGTATTATTGTATTGTATTGTATTATTGTATTGTATTAGGTAGTTTGACTATCAGTAATAAGAGTTGGGGTTTTTTTTGCTGGACTTTGGTTTGTGTTTCCTACAATTGATATATTTGTGTGGTCAGGGCAGTGGTGTTTCTGGTGCAACTCTGAGCATCCCTTATTGTTTGTGTGTTTCAGGTGGTCACTTGTCTCACACTGAGATCCTCTCACCCAACAGCCCTGCTGAGATCATCCGTGGATGTTTGGTTTTCTTTATGGCACCTGACTGAGACAGCAGGAATTTCCCTGAGGCAGAGACAGCCTTCCTTGGCATCTGATGTGGATTCTCATCCCTGGACATCCCAGAGATAAGTGAAGGGCTCAAAGCCACAGAGGGGATGAAAGTGGGGTGTGGGTTGGGAGTCACCGGGAGGGATTTTTGGGTCAGGTTTGGAGATGGGGATGTCCAAGCTGTGACCCCTTTAGGGCACGTGAAGGGAAGGTCTCACAGTGCTGAGGTGTGCAGGGCAGAGCAGTCCCAAGGCACGTTGTGTCACTTGTCTGTTGTGCCCTCAGTGTCTGTTGTGTGTTTTGTTTTGTGTGTCTTTTGCCTTAACCCTTCAAGGGGTCTTTTGGAGACCCCAGGCATTGTTCTTAACATCTCCCTGTTCCTTGGACAGGCACTGATATCATTGAACTTTGACTCAGGTGTTCAGACACACATCAGAAGCCATCTCTCTTCACAACCATCCAGTCTGGTGCCTTTCCAGGTCTTGTTCTGAGCTGTATCCACAGCTGTGCACTGCTGTGATCCATTCTGGCAGATTAGGTCTTCTAAAAGTGCACAGCCGAGTGGAGGATTCTGACCGTAGGATTCTCGGGCATCCATCCCTGCGTTTCTTGGGATCAGTGATCCCGTTGGCATCTTCTTCCTGCAGGGTTCTCTGAGCCTGGTCAGCTCCCCATGGGTCTTACCTTGGTCATCTCATTGCGAGTTCTCTCGGTCCTCAGGGTCATTCTTCTTGCTGAGATATTTCTGTCCCTGTTGTGTCCCCCCTTTTGTCCTGTCCTGTGTCACGGGTGTTGGTGTGTTTGGCCTGGAGCTGCTCTGCCTTGTTGCTCAGTCTGGGTGTGGGGGGAATGGGACAAGTCCTGGGGAGTTGAAATTTGTCCTGTGGGGTGTAGTTGGGCTGTAGAGGGTATTCCTGGATTGGCACAAATTGTCTGGAATTGTCGAGTTCTCCTGCAGCACTTTGATTTTTGTCCTGACTTTGTTTCAGGTGCAGATGGATTAAATCCATGGCAGAGTGCCCCATCCCGGGTGAGGGGGCTCCCCTGAGAAGGTCAGTCACTGTTTGTGTTTGCAGGGGAGTGTAAATGGTGGCCATGTTACAGCACTGCTCTTTGTCTGTATTTTTAGGAGGCAAAGCTGGGTCTCTGCAGTCAAGGTGAAGTGGACGAGGTGAGCACTGATGGGTGGACAGAAGCAGTTACTATTGCTCCAGTCTCACTTGCTGGTGGAACTTGAAGCATTCACTGTTTGGGTTTTTTTTTATTTTATTTTAGGTGGTCCCCTTGGCAGATGTGCTGGCCCAGGATGCCAGAGGAGGGTTAGGTGGGTGCAACATTAAGGTTCACTTGTGCTGTGCTTCAGTCAGAGCGGGGACGTTGCTGTTTCACAGTAACTCGCCATGATTTTTCCTTTTTTGTTTCTTTGCAGGTGCTGCTGCTGCTGCCCCAGGTGTGCCAAGGAATAGAGGGAGGGGGTGAGTTGGCCCTTGGGCAGGTGGCCCAGAGGTGAGTGCTGTGCTCAGTGTGTCCCTTTTCCTTTTGCTGGGTTCACTCTGGGCAGCCTCTGGAGTGGGGGGAGATCTGAGGGGGAGTCGGGACAGCGGTGCAGAGGAGCCCCGGGGGTGACTCTTCTGGAGGGGAATAGTCACATTTTCTGTTCTGTGGTCCCAGGTAGTGTGAGGAGGTGCACAGCTGGAGTTTGGATTGGGCAGCACTGAGAGAACGTCTCCAAATCCACGGAGCCAGCACGTTCATTTCTGCCCAGGATGGATTTTTTCCACTCATATCCCAAAGTTAAGTTGTTGGGGTTGGTGCTGGGGTGAAGGAGAAAAACCTTTTCATTTCCAGGAGGCAATTTAAAGTTACCTTAGAGAGGAGAGGGCCCCAGTGGGATGGACCCCTCTGGAGTAAAAACAGTGAGAGTGACACAAAGTGTCTGGAGCTGTCGAGTTCTCCTGCAGCACTTTGACTCTTGTCCTGACTTTGTTTCAGGTGCAGATGGATTAAATCCATGGCAGAGTGCCCCATCCCGGGTGAGGGGGCTCCCCTGAGAAGGTCAGTCAGTGTTTGTGTTTGCAGGGGAGTGTAAATGGTGGCCATGTTACAGCACTGCTCTTTGTCTGTATTTTTAGGAGGCAAAGCTGGGTCTCTGCAGTCAAGGTGAAGTGGACGAGGTGAGCAGTGATGGGTGGACAGAAGCAGTTACTATTGCTGAAGCCTCACTTGCTGGTGGAACTCTGAGCATCCAGTGCTGTGTGTTTTAGGTGTTCCACTCACACGATGCTGAGCTCCCCTCACCAGCCAGACAGTGGGAGCATTACAGGACTCTGTGGTGAAGCCTTGACCTTCTCCATTTGAAGGGGCCATCCAGGTGGGCTTTGGTAACAGCCGAGGAGTTGAGGTGTGTCAGGGAGGAGGAGCGAGGGTCTGCTCAAGTTTCAGCAGTGCCACATCACCTTGTCTGCTCTTAACCCAGGCACACCCCGCAGTGTTGGTGTCTGAGCAGAGCTGGAGCACAGGGCCCAAGGACCTGGGTGTGCTCAGGAGGTGGTGAGTAGCAGAATTGCTGGTTTTTGGCCCATGTGCTGCTGAGATCACACGGTCACGTTTGCTTTTCTTTATTGTAGCTGACTGAGAGACACCAGCCCAGTGACAGCAGGAATTTCCCCGAGGGAGAGGCGGCCTTTTTTTGTACCTGACATGGATTTGCTTCTCCAGATGTCTGAGAGATAAGTGGAGGGCTGGGAGCCACAGAGGGGATGAAAGTGGGGTGTGGGTTGGGAGTCACCGGGAGGGATTTTTGGGTCAGGTTTGGAGATGGGGATGTCCAAGCTGTGACCCCTTAGGCTGTGTAAAGGGAGAAGTCTCATTTTTGATCCCAGTGCTGAGGTGTGCAGGGCAGAGCAGTCCCAGGGCAAGTCATGTCACTTGTCTGTTGTGTACTCTGTGTCTTTTGGCAACTCGTCTCTTTCATGTCTTTTCCCTTTTCCCTTCAAGGGGCCCTTCAAAAACCCTGGCATCAATCTTAGCATTTCTGATCTCTGCATTTCTCAGCCAGGTGACTTTGACTCAGGTGCTCAGACACACATCAGAAGCCATCTCTCTTCACAACCATCCAGGCTGGTGCCTTTCCAAGTCTTGTTCTGAGCTGTATCCACAGCTGTGCACTGCTGTGATCCATTCTGGCAGATTAGGTCTTCTAAAAGTGCACAGCCGAGTGGAGGATTCTGACCGTAGGATTCTCGGGCATCCATCCCTGCGTTTCTTGGGATCAGTGATCCTGTTGGCATCTTCTTCCTGCAGGGTTCTCTGAGCCTGGTCAGCTCCCCATGGGTCTTACCTTGGTCATCTCATTGCGAGTTCTCTCGGTCCTCAGGGTCATTCTTCTTGCTGAGATATTTCTGTCCCTGTTGTGTCCCCCCTTTTGTCCTGTCCTGTGTCACGGGTGTTGGTGTGTTTGGCCTGGAGCTGCTCTGCCTTGTTGCTCAGTCTGGGTGTGGGGGGAATGGGACAAGTCCTGGGGAGTTGAAATTTGTCCTGTGGGGTGTAGTTGGGCTGTAGAGGGTATTCCTGGATTGGCACAAAGTGTCTGGAATTGTCAAGTTCTCCTTGCTAAAAATCAATTTAAGTACTGAAAACATGAGGGGCTGGCAGGTTATACACACTAGAGACAGCTTTTTATTTTTTTTTTTTTAATATCTGTGAGACTTATATCCTGATTTTGAGACTCTCTTTTTTGGCCAACTTTTTTTTTGTTAAAAATCTTATTTTGAAGTGCCTCAACCAAGGAGATCCTGTTTGAAACTTTATCCCTGTTGTTTTTCCTCTTGCAGGTAGTTGGCAAAAAAGGATGGAGCCAGTAGGAAGTGAAGCCACTGGAAGGCCTCATCCCAGTCCAGCTGTTCTTGGGTGTTCTTTAAAAGATTTTATATTTAGTTTTAACTTTATTTTATATTACTTTTAGGTTTTTTTTTTACTTTTTATTTTATATTACTTTATTATTTTTATTTTAGTTTTTTATTTTATATTACTTTTATATTTTTATTTTATTTTAATTTTTTATTTCCATGTTTTTATTTTTTGTATTTTTAATTTTTTAAAAACTTTTTATTAATTTTTATTCAATTTTTTAATTTTTTATATTTTCATGTTTTCTTTGTTCCTTTTTTAAATACTATTTCTTACCCAGAGTACGTGGAAGTTTGACCCTGAAGGAGAGAAAAACCAGGAAAAGACTGACATCAAAGAACACTAAATTCATTTGTGCCACACTTTAATATAAAAAGAATAAAGGATAACATGAAAAAAGACCAAGCATTCTCTGTTTTCCAGGCGACTCCCATTCTCTGAGCACTGACCACCCTTCTGGTGGACTTGGACACAGAAACCTTTAACTTGTTAATCCTATTTTTCCCTCCACATATTTTTTATGTTTTCTTTGTTCTTTTTTTTTTTTTTTTTTTTTTTTTCCTCCGTTCTCTTTCTTACCCTGAGTAGGTGGAAGTTTGGCTGTTGGCAAGAAAGAAGTTGAAAAATGACCTCAATGTCTATTGGGTGTCTGGATATAATTGAGAGTGCAGTTAGGGAAAAACCGCTGTATTTTCTGCTGAATTAAAAAACCTGAACCGAGAAAGCTGTGAACACTGTGGTGCCTTTTTTTCCTTTCAGGTCTCATTCTACCCATGCACAGTATAGCCAGCAGGAACTTGATGTCGAGGTGTATTTCAGAGGCAATAAAACAATTCAGACATTTTATTTTGTAACTCTTTGCACCTCCTTGTTTATTAGCCAAGAAATCTAAAATTAAGCAAAAAAAAAGAAACCCCAAAACAAACCCTGAAGAAACAACCCCCTCCCCAAAAGGATGGAGCACAAGAAAATAATTTTAATTATTAAATTATTTTTAGATTATTTTTATTATTAATTATTATTTTAATAAAGATTAAATAGTTACCCTTTAGGAAACCAGGGTCATTCAATTTTAATTAAGTGTGGTTCTGAATTCTTAGGTTAATGAATTCATATTGTTTAAAATATCAAGAAGTAAATAAAAAAAAAATACAAGTACAAAAATATGTAAGTAACAAAAAGGGAACTGTAAAATATGAAAAATAATATCAGTAGATACACTATATTCTTATTATGTGTTGCATGTATTATAATCTGTAAAATATACCTGATATAATGTACATGATATAATAGGTAAATTATAATAATAGAAATAGGCAGATAATATAAATAGATAAATTATCATAGATAAATACATGATATAGTAGAAATATCATAATAAGAAATAGAAGAAATATTTAAATATAGCCTAAAATGAAGGCTCTTTTGGTTTTGGCTTGGTTGATGGTGGGATTTTCGTAGTATTTGTGGTTGGGGGTCTTTTGGGGCCTTTATTTCCGGGGATGTTTGGAAGGGGAATTTTGGCCACGTTCTTTTCTGCCTCCTTTCCCTGCGGCAGTGCTGCCACCGTGTGGACACAGAGCGGTACTGCAGCTCCCCCTGCCTGGCACCGGGCTGTCAACTGTAAGGCAATGCTGCCATCTCGTGGATAAAAAGCGGTACTGCAGCTCTCCGCCGTAGCAGCCCCAGGCTCTGAGCTCACGGGCAGTGTTGCCGCCCGAGCGCCGAAAGATCACGGCCAAAAAGGCGAGAAAAAAGTGCAAAGACCCCGGACACGTGGCAGCCGGCTCCCTGCGCGCGACCTGGATCACGGAGCCGCCCGGGAACGATTTTTCCGTGGCGTACGCAGGTGCACGGACAAGGGATGGTGGCTGAGCGGCGCCACGGCAGTGTTCGGGCAGGCGATGTGGTCAGGCGCCTGTGCGAGCAGCCGAGGGGGACATTTGGGGGGATGCCACAACCAAGATGGCGGCGCGGCTCGCGGCGCTTGACCTTCTAAAGATGGCGGCGAAAAGGGCGGGAAAAAATGAGGACCCCCATTTGTGTCTATTTGACTGCCTGCATAAAAATCCCGACCACGGCGCCGCTCGGGGACAATTTTCTGTTGCGTGTCCAGGTTTACGGACTTGGGCTGTGGGCTCCGCCACGCCGCAGCCGGGTTCGGCTTAAGCAATTTAGTCAGGCGCCTGTGTTAGACACCGATGAGGTCCTTAAGTTTGCCACAACCAAGGTGGCGGCGCGGCTCGCAGTGCTCGACCTTCCAAAGATGGCGGTGGGGAGGGGCGAAAGTGATGTAAGGCGCGACGTCACCGTAAAGAGCCGGAGAGTGACGAAAATGACCGAGTGTTGCCGAACAGCCGAGAAGAGCCGACGGCTGACGGATATCGCCGAGTTTCCCCGAACAGCCGAGAGTAGCCGACGGCTGACGGAAATCGCCGAACAGGCGAACCCAGCCGAGTCTCCCTGAACGTCGCCCCCTCAGCCGAACCGAACGAGCCCAGGGCAGTTCCGGGCCGGATTTGCCGCCTTTCTTATTTTCTGAGGTTTTACATATGCATAATGTCTTACAGACTTTCTTCATACATATTTATTTTTTGATCTTGGTTATTTTCGTTTGGAATAGTAATTACTTTATGCTTTTCTGGGCAAGCTCAGTTTTTAGTGGTGGTGGTCTCCAGGCCGTGGGGGGGGGGTCTTGTTTTATTCATTTTTTCACCTTTATCTTTCTCATGTGTGCTTTGGCTTTTTTGGCACAATTTTAAGAAAAAGTATTTTTTTAGAGTCTGTGTTCATTTCTCTATTTGTGCTCTTAATGTTGTTATTCTGTTGTTTAGGTTAGTTCTTCTAGTTCATTGTCTGATTATTTGAAGGTTTCTTATTTGTAATGTTTAAATATATGCAAAAAAGTAATAAGCACAGTGTTACTAAATATATTAATATATATAATAATATATATATAATACATATTATATATATGTAGTATATAATAATAAATTTATATATTTTAAAATACTACTTGGAATGTATTCTAATATACTATATTGTATACTATATTTTATACTATATACTATACTATATACTATTCTATACTAATATACATAATGTATATGGTCTTTAATTTACTATAAAGGATTAGTTGTGATTTTTCAGTTTATGCCTCAGAGGCCGGTTTAGATTAAATATCAGGAAGGAATTGTTCCCTGTGAGGGCGGCGGGGCCCTGGCACGGGTTCCCCAGAGAAGCTGTGGCTGCTCCTGGATCTGGTGGAAGGTGTCCGTGCCCTGGGTGGGGCTGGAATGGGATGAGCTTTCCCTTCCACAATTCAGTGATTCTGGTGGTCTGGCTGAGCTCAGTCAGCCTGAGGGGCTGTTGCAATTTCAGGCTGGAAGTTGAGTGCTCATAACTTACACTTGCATAAAAGCAAGAATGAACACTTAAAAAAATTCTAGTGCATGATTTTTTTTTAATATAAAAATACAAGGAGAGATGCTTCCTTTTATTTTCTTCTGATTAAATTGTATTTCTCACTTACAGCACAGTAGAAACCCTGTTCTGCTCTGGCTGCTGAAGGACACTGCAGCATCTCCAGGTGCACCTGAAGGCATCTCGACACCGAGAGAGATTTGTTCTGTTTCCGCATTGACTCTGTTGAAGGGTGAACACAGAATGTCCATGGGTCACCCTGCCAGCTCCACTTGGCTCAGCAGGCATCGCACGGAGGGCCCTCCTGTCATCTCTCTGGTGAGTCTGGAGGTGGGTTTTTCTGCTGCTCTGTCCCAGAGGGGTTTTCTGTATTGCTGCTGTTGGCATCGTAGTGCTGAGTTGTGAGGAACATCACCTGTGTAGGGCAAATCCTAAAAAAAAACCCAAACAAAACAACCGTGTCTGCCTTTTGTATCAGAAATTGCATTTTGTCCAGGAAAATCTCACCGGGCCCAGGGCACAGGAGGGTTCCCTCCCATTAGATCAGGAGAGTGCACAAAGCAAACTCATAAAGGGCCTGGCTGGAGCCTGTTGGGGTCAGCCTTAGCAGGGGGAAGGGTGGCCAGAGGGGCTCAGGCAGGGCTTGGGGTGGGTCTGACCTGCACTGGCCACGTCTGCTCTGTCCTTGCTGAGGAGGGCAAAGGCAAATCTGACAACTGAGTGTGTGCTTGAGCCTCTCACTCAGCTGTCGAAGAATCTGTCTAGAAAAAGGAAGCGGGCTTGGGTTTAGTTTGGTGTACAGCACTTAAAAGTGGTCTTCAGTTATTCCTCAGTAACTGTATCCTGAATTAAGGCTCCACGCCAGAGTTCTTTGGTGAGAGCATTGTTCTAATGGAGGATGGTTGTTCATCTGAACTGGATTTAATGTCTCTGTTATTTTCTGAAGTTCTCATTTACTTTGCTGTGTTGTTGGGGATGTTCACCCTCGTACTCTGGACAGTGGTTTGGGGATTTTTTTCATTCCACAGCTATATTACCTTTTTTTTTTTTTTTTTTTTTTTTTTTTTTTTTTTCCCATGGCAGTAAAATTCTCTAAAGCACTAAACCGGCTGCAGAATGGCATTTTCTCGGACAGAGTAATGCTGCTTCTCCCAGCCAGCACTGCACTGATCTTGGTGCCATTTTTCACTGTTTCCTGTAGCCCCAGAATCCATGGCTGTCCCTCAGGGTTCTGAAGGAGTGCTGTATTTGGATTTTTGGCTTCAGGATCTCAACGGTGGCATCTGGGCTCTATTCTAGGAACCCTGGAAAAGCAAGCTCTTATTTATGAGGAACCATTAACTCTTGAAAGTCGAGCTCTCTTGCAAGAGGTGCTGCAAAGAGTGAGATTTAACCTTATATCATTTTTGTTTAATCATCTCTGTGAAACCTTAATATGCTTCAACAGTTTCTGCGGAACAGATGATTTCACCCCGAGCATTTCAGTGCATTGTAACACGTACTGCACTGCTTCATGTAATTGCTGTCTTGTGTTATGGAAGATCTTCAGCAAGTTTTCCTTCAGTTTTCATGGTAATCAGCATTTTGTGTTTATCCAGCACAGCATTAGGTTCCTGTTTGTGTCTCAATAATTTGATAGGTTGTTTTTAGTTAGTTGTGATTCACTTCCCCAGATCTTGACTTAACTTTGAGTCACGTCTCTTCTGCCTTTTGTGCAAATGGACTTAATGTTGTTGCTGTCACTTTGTATTGAAATATCGAGCAGCTTTTACTTCTGGGGTTCCCAAAGTCTGCTCTTGGCAGGTGCAGCCTGTGCTTCAACCTGGAGCCCTCAGTCCACAGAGAAATGGACCTTTGGGAAGTTCTTACAGCTCTATTTAATGCTTTGTGGATGATGCTGATTTTCTGGAGGTAGGCTGTCCATTCTGACCCATTTTCTTCTCTCTCCTTGCAGGCTGGACCTGCTGAAAAGCTGAGGCGAGACCAGGATCTGCAAAATCTCTGAGTCTGTCTTGCTGAGGCTGAAGCCACGTTTGCTGTCAACGGTGACATTGTGGAAGATGTTAAAGACTGAAAACTTTGGGGTTTTTCCCCTGAGTCACCAGACTCTGTCTGCGGCTGTGCCCTGTATATCTCTTAAAAGAGTTTCTGGGTTTAGAAAGGTTTTAAATACTTCAATATTTTTCTATAACTCAATTATAAAGGATCATGCTGTATCATTGTGGTGTTAATTACTCCATTTGAGTTGGTTAATTAAAGCAAATTATTGGTTTGAGGGTTTTGAGCAACCCTTGGGATGGCCCCTGGAGCTGGCAGCTCTTGTTTAATTTCCCTTCATTCCTTTAATGTCTTTCAATTATTTCTTAAGCAATTACTGCAATTAGGATATACAATGAGGACAGCAGAATTTCTGCCTTATTGGATTGGGAAATCCAAGCCGAGGTCCTTGGAGAGAGTGAGGGGATGGGGAGCTGAGCCTCAGGCTGGGTTTTGACAGTGGGAGTTTGGTGAGGAAGAAAAGAGAGATCCCCCAAAAAGTGATTAAGGCCAGTTCTGCTGGCTTTGGGTGCTCCTACCCCAAAAATTCATTCTGGTTAAATGGGACTTGAAGAAGGCGGGGCGCTGGGCGGACTCGGGGTGGAGCCGGGGCACTGTGGGGCGGGGCCAAGAGGCGGCCGGGGGCGGGGCCGGGCAGTGCCGGGGGCGGGGCCAAGAGTCGGCCAGGGGCGGGGCCGGGCAGTGCCGGGGGCGGGGCCAAGAGGCGGCCAGGGGCGGGGCCGGGCAGTGCCGGGGGCGGGGCCCAGAGGCAGCCGGGGGCGGGGCCGGGCAGTGCCGGGGGCGGGGCTCCACGGGCGCGGGGCGGGTCCCAGGTGCCAGGACCCCGGACCCCACCGGAGAGTTCCACACCGAGCTCATGGAGCATCGGCATTTTCCGGCACCGATTTGAATCCCCGCCCGGCTCCCAATTGGCGGGCTCGCTGAGGCATCGGCAGCGCTGATTGGACAGCGGGCCCCGGGAACCGCCCCCGGCTCCGCCCCGCGCTCAGCACCGACCCCGATCCCCCCCGGCCCCGATCCCCCGGCACCCACAGGTGAAGCTGTAATGGATAACGAGGGGACACACCAGGCACAGGTGGGAGTTGTAATGGATAACGAGGGGGCGGTTTAAGAGGGGGAGCCTCAGCTCAGTTCGGTATCCAGCTGAGAGCAGTGAGTGCTCGGGTCCTGGCTGTGGCTCTTGGAGTGAAGGCAGGAGCACGTGGGTTTGGAGCGTCACTTCTGGAGGCCACGAGGGACAAACCTTTATACCCAGCAGCAGCAGAAGGTAAGCCAGTGTGGGTTTATAGGGGGGACTTTTTTTTCTTTTTCAGCTTCGTCTCACCAATCCCTCCCCGGTGCTCCCAGAAGAAAAAGGAGTTATGGAGACAAAAGGAGTTCAAATTGATTGAAGAAATTCTTCTTCTGTTGCTGTCTGTGTTTAAACTGGAGAGATTTTCTTTTCTCCTGGAATTTTAATTAATAGTGGCCCTTCTTTGTGGCTTCTTTTCAATATGATGTTCTTAGGTGGTGTGTAGTGTTTTGTGTGACTTTTTTGGTGTTATTTATTGTGAGTAATTTGGTTTTTGAGTGAAGGTAACTTTATGTGGGTTTGTTTGTATTTGAGGTAGAATTAATTTAAGTAGCTCTTTTTGAGAGACTTCTGAAATGTGTTATTGGGGTTTTGTGTGTTGTGTGGAGGGATTCAGGTTGGGTAGAGCTGGTTTTTCTGTTTGGTGGTTTTTAGTGATTTATTGTGTGGCTTTATTCTGTTTGTAGGTGGTGTGATGAGGGATATGTGGTGTATTTATTTCATGTTAGAATTCGTAGTTCACATGGTCAGAGTATTTTTGAACTGAGTTTTGTTGTTGAATTATTTTTGGGGTATATTGTGTTTTCCGAATAATTGTTTTTTAAGGTTTATAATGGTGTAGTTGGCTGTGGTGTGAGGTGTAGGGGAGGCTTTTATTTATTTAGTGGTGGCTTTTATCATGGTGAGTGTGTTGTGTTTGTTTTAGTGGGTTTGAGACAGTGTGATGTAGTTAATTTTTTACAGGTTTTTTAATATTTATAATTAGATAATTGTTTGTTTTATTATTGGGGTTTGTTTATTTAGCCTGCTTGACTACAGTGTATGTTTCATATTTTTGCATAATTTAGGAGATATTGTTTGTAGTCAAATGGATCTTTTGGTTTTGTGTGTATTTATAGGTAGTCAGTTTGTTTTGATGGTTTTGAGGAATTATGGGTTTATTGAGTCAGGAATAATTGTTTTTGGTGCTGTTAATTTGAGTATATTTGTGCTGTTTTTATTTTTGTGGATTGATTTGTTTATTGTTCGGTGCTTCTCTGGGTTTTTCAGTCTGCAGCAGGTTTAAACAGTCAGAAGAAAAAGGAAAAAAAAAATCTTTGCTTTAGCTGGCTGAAACTAACAGAGAGCAAAGGAGATCTGTGTGCTGCAGTCTGTCTGTCCTTGGGCTGAACACACTGGACAGGTGTTGGAGTCCAGGGCATCCCTCTGGGTGCCCTGGGAAGTCACAGACCTCGGTAGAGAGGCCTGGGACCCAAGAAAGAGGGTCTGGGGTCTGTGCAGGGGGGTTTGCCTGGCACAGAGCCCAGGAAGACACAGTCTTTGATCTTGGTCCATGAGAAAAACATCTAACACAGAGAAGAATTGCAAGTCACAAAGGTGTTACTGAGAGTAGTGTAGTTATCACTGTGCAGAAGATTTTGTAGTTTTGGATTTTTAGAATGTAGATGCAAAGGGACAAGATGGTGGTTTTAGGGCGGTGCCCTGGGTTCTTCTTCTTCTCCCTTGGCATCCATCTTCTGCAGTGACATGGGCACAAAATAGTTTCAGTGGATTGGATCAAAGTAGAAATGACCGTGTTAGTATAGGTGATAGACATTGGCACAGAATTGTAAACAATGGGTACGTAGTTATCTGTATAAGAGGTAGCGACCTCCCATCACACGGGGGAGTCGCCTTGTGTCTGAGCTGCTGTGAACACCATGGCCGGACACAGGGGAAGGGGAGTCACCTCGTGTCCAGGCTGCTGTGAACACCATGGCCGGACACAGAGAATTGTAAGATAAGAACTAATAAACAACGCGAGAAACCAGAAAACCAAGACCTTGAGACTCCTCATCATTCTCGCTCTGAACACCGAGCACCGAGCTCAGCACAGAACACAGAGACACAGAGTCAGACAGCAGATCCTAAATCCTTCAGAGGTCAAGAGGGAAAATCACTCCCTTCGTGCCCACACGAACCACCAGCCAGCTTTGGAATCTCGGGTGAGGAAACAACTGGATTGAAACCCCGAGAATTGGCGTCCCTGGGTGGGCACACGAGTGGGCACATGGATGGGCATGAACGGGCACGAATGGACACCAGTGTGGGCAGAATCGGTGCTTTCCAGTGGACACAGCAAAACCTCTTAAGGAAAGAAGACAAGCTGAGAAGACAGGGGAAGAAATCTCTAACCAGAGACGGCAGCTGATTGCAAATTCACCTCGGACGGACGAGTTCCAAGGGCCCAGGACTCGTCTCCTGAAATCTGCAGGTCGGTGATCAGGAAACCTCCGAACTGAATTTGAGAACACCTGCACTGCATTCTTCGATTTTGGTAAGAACAGTTAAATTTAGAACACGGGAGGAGACCCTCTCCCGGGAAAAATAAGGGAAAAACTTTCTCCGTGCAGCAGCAGTAGTGTAGTGGGGAGGGAGGAAAGAAACACCTTACCCGCTGGCCTCCAGCCAGCACCGGCTTTGTCTGTTGCCAGCAGCAAGCAGCGGTTTCTTTTGCTGGCCGGCAGCCAAGAAGGTTCTTTCGTCTGTTATCAGCAGACGGGTCTCATACACCTCTTACAGGAGGTGGGGAAGGGGAGAGCCATCAGCCTCCTCTGGGTTTTAATAGGAAAGGAGAGATACCAGCACCCTCAGGATTACCGCAGGGAGGTAAAAAAACCCTCGAGACAGGAGAGTCAGCAGATCTCCTTAAGTTTAGCACAGGGGAGACACCAACTTTCCTTGTGTTTGCCACAGTCCTCAGGAATTCAGTCCCAGAAATTCGTCTCGGGAAAGTCAAAACTTCTAATCCATCCCAAGATAAGAACATGCTTGTTTTCGAGGCATGTTCCGTGAGCACGGGACACTTGCCGCAGCAGTGGGGGAGGGAGAAGTGAGACAAAGTGCATCCAGGAGTCTTTTCAGCCCTCCTCAGACACAGCGCGTTCAGACACAGCCTGAAAGTTTTCCACTGCCCTTTCCCCTTCAGCGCAGGGACAGACAGAGAGAGGGGGGAAGGGGGAGTGGAGGAGACACCAGGAAAACAGGGAAAACAAGCCCAGATCGCGTCAGTGGTGAGAGATAACACTGCGGCGTGTGCGCGCGAAAGCGATCGCGATGGGGGCGGCCGGGGAGTGCCCCGTGTCGGGACAGCGCGGGCTGCGGGGGCGGCGCGGGCGGAGCAGGGCCTGTGTCGCGGAGCGCGAGTGAGGAGCCGGAACAGGCAGAGTTGGAAACTACAAACCCCAGAAAGCTTTGCGGTTGGCGCATGTGCAGACACAGAGCCAAGATGGACGGCGCAAGTGCAAAGCAGGAAACTACAAATCCCAGAAAGCCTTGCGGCAGGCAGGGAGCAAGTAGGATGCAGCTCGAGGATCACGATCGCTCCAGGCGGGACAAACCCCGACATAGAGCGAGACGCGGGCAGCGCCGGGGCGGCACAAGCAGAGCCGAGGCAGGCGGTGCCGGCACAGGCAGGACCGGGACAGGCAAAGGCAGAGCAAGCAGAAGAGGCGTGGCCAGGGCGGAGAGTTTCTCTGGGGTGCCACCCCCTCAGAGCAAGTGCTGCAGAGCCTGACCCCGCCCACAAGCGGCACTTCGATATTGTCAGTCCAGTTCCCTCAACTTTTCCTTTCAGCAAAAGGTAGCCAGGTTTCCCTTAAATTCACTGCACACATCCTTTCTTCATTTATCCTTCGGCTACATGCTGGGTTTACCCTTTTCTTAAGAGTTTTAGGGTTCCCACTCCTCATCCAGGAGAGGGAGGGATGCCAGGGATGGCAGTAACCCTCGGGGTTAGGAGGGGCTGCATTCAGGCAAAATAATAATTCAATTAAAGTTACAGGTTTTATGAATTCAGAAGCAGAGATCCGGAAATCATTGGATGTTTGCAAAGCAGCTGCATGATCAGGAGCAAAAGACTTATTGTCATGACATGGAAAAGGATTTTTGATTATAGTATTGATGTATTTGGATCCAAGTTGATTTGTGTTTTAGTATTGTATTGACATTAGAAGTGATTTCTATGTGGTTTTAAGTTCAAGATTTGTTAAGTAAGTAAAGTTGAATTTAAGATAAGGATTGATAAAGTTTAAGTGATAGATTTATATTTTATAAATTTAAAGTTTTATTGTATGTAGGTTTTAAATGTATTTTATGTTAAGATAAGTTAAATAAGTTAAGTATATTAAGTTATAAGATAGATAAGATAAATAAGTTAAGAGAATAAGTTTTAAGAGAATAAGTTAAGTTTTAAGTTAAGTAAGTTAAAGTTAAGATAATAAATAAGTTAAAATAATAAGGTAATAAGTAAGATAAGTTGGTAAAATAAGATAAGTTTAAGATAATAAGTTTTAAGTAATAAGTACTGTGAATTGTATCATGATATACTTCAGGATCCTTCTTTATGTTCTTTAGTTGCTTAAGCATTTCATAATTGTTGTTGTTAAGAGCTTTGTTCCAAAAATGTATTAAAGGATATTACTTTGATAAGGTCAGGGTTTTGGCCACACCTTGACTTTAACTAGAGGAGAGATGTGTTCATCAACAAGCACAGATGTTGCATGTGAAACTTTTCCTGATGGATTTCAGGTTTGAACAAGAGTTGTGCATTTTCCATCAAAGTACAGTTTTAACTAACCTATGGCAAAGAAGCAGCTTTTGTTTCTGCAGATACAGAGCACAAGTGAATTTCTGCAAAGAATGTGGAAATCATGTCAAGCGCAGAAGCTCTGACGGCTTCAAGAGTGGAAAAGAAAGCATGCAGATGTGAACCAGTGTCAAGACTGCAGACATCTTTCATTCTGCGTGCAAGGACTTATATCTTGGGTTTTCTTTTCATTCTGTATTGCATGAATTTGTCAGATGGTTCAGAATCGATTCATGGAAGCATAGAGCAGTTGGGAAATGGAGTGAACAAACTCGGAGAAGAAACCGGATCATGGATGAATGGCATGTTTGATTTCTTCAACCTTTCACGGTTGTGGAAGAAAATTTTGAAAACAATTGTATATATTTTATCGAGACTTGTAATTCTTCTCATGATCGAGTCGTGTTTGCTTTAATGCATATGGCAAAGCAGCCAAAGAGGTGTTTTTTGTGAAAACAAAGGGGGGAGATGTTGGAGTCCAGGGCATCCCTCTGGGCGCCCTGGGAAGTCACAGACCTCGGTAGAGAGGCCTGGGACCCAAGAAAGAGGGTCTGGGGTCTGTGCAGGGGGGTTTGCCTGGCACAGAGCCCAGGAAGACACAGTCTTTGATCTTGGTCCATGAGAAAAACATCTAACACAGAGAAGAATTGCAAGTCACAAAGGTGTTACTGAGAGTAGTGTAGTTATCACTGTGCAGAAGATTTTGTAGTTTTGGATTTTTAGAATGTAGATGCAAAGGGACAAGATGGTGGTTTTAGGGCGGTGCCCTGGGTTCTTCTTCTTCTCCCTTGGCATCCATCTTCTGCAGTGACATGGGCACAAAATAGTTTCAGTGGATTGGATCAAAGTAGAAATGACCGTGTTAGTATAGGTGATAGACATTGGCACAGAATTGTAAACAATGGGTACGTAGTTATCTGTATAAGAGGTAGCGACCTCCCATCACACGGGGGAGTCGCCTTGTGTCCGAGCTGCTGTGAACACCATGGCCGGACACAGGAGGGGAGTCGCCTTGTGTCCGAGCTGCTGTGAACACCATGGCCGGACACAGGGGAAGGGGAGTCACCTCGTGTCCAGGCTGCTGTGAACACCATGGCCGGACACAGAGAATTGTAAGATAAGAACTAATAAACAACGCGAGAAACCAGAAAACCAAGACCTTGAGACTCCTCATCATTCTCGCTCTGAACACCGAGCACCGAGCTCAGCACAGAACACAGAGACACAGAGTCAGACAGCAGACCCTAAATCCTTCAGAGGTCAAGAGGGAAAATCACTCCCTTCGTGCCCACACGAACCACCAGCCAGCTTTGGAATCTCGGGTGAGGAAACAACCGGATTGAAACCCCGAGAGACAGGGAATGCACAGGAGTGAACACTGTTTTCTTAAAACAGGCTGCGTGCTTTTTCTTTCCTTGCTTTGCTCTCAAAATCAGTCTGGAAGGTACAGAAGGCATTTTTGAAGGAGTTATTTTAAATTTTTGAGGTTTTTTGGTGTTTAAAATATTTATTTTGGAGGTGGTGTGTTTGAAGTTTTGGCTTAGTTATAATGAGATTATTTTATTTTTAATTCGGTGTTTTTATGGTTTTTTTGTAGTTAAAAGTTGAGACTTTTTTGTTATTTTATTAAAAGAAAATAGGATTTGTTTTTGTATACAGTAATGGGATTGGTGTATATGGTGTTGACTAAGGATTAAAAATTCTGTGGTTTTGATGTGTTAGGTTAATGAATTTATATAGTTTAAAAGATGTGGGTTTTATGCTTATTTAGTTAGAGGCAGGTCTTTAAGTTGGGGGTATGCCCAGATATATAATATATGCATCTTGGAGGTTTTTTGAGGGGAATGGACATGGGGTATTTTTATTATATATTATATTATGCTATACATTATTATATTATATGTTACATAATATATATTATATTATATATTATATTATATATTATAATATACATCATTATATTGTATTATATTGTATTATTGTATTGTATTGTATTATTGTATTATATTGTATTAGGTAGTTTGGCTATCAGTAATAAGAATTGGCTTTTTTTTTTGCTGGACTTTTGTTTGTGTTTCCTACAATTGATATATTTGTGTGGTCAGGGCAGTGGTGTTTCTGGTGCAACTCTGAGCATCCCTTATTGTTTGTGTGTTTCAGGTGGTCACTTGTCTCACACTGAGATCCTCTCACCCAACAGCCCTGCTGAGATCATCCGTGGATGTTTGGTTTTCTTTATGGCACCTGACTGAGACAGCAGGAATTTCCCTGAGGCAGAGACAGCCTTCCTTGGCACCTGATGTGGATTCTCATCCCTGAACATCCCAGAGATAAGTGAAGGGCTCAAAGCCACAGAGGGGATGAAAGTGGGGTGTGGGTTGGGAGTCACCGGGAGGGATTTTTGGGTCAGGTTTGGAGATGGGGATGTCCAAGCTGTGACCCCTTTAGGGCACGTGAAGGGAAGGTCTCACAGTGCTGAGGTGTGCAGGGCAGAGCAGTCCCAGGGCACGTTGTGTCACTTGTCTGTTGTGCCCTCAGTGTCTGTTGTGTGTTTTGTTTTGTGTGTCTTTTGCCTTAACCCTTCAAGGGGTCTTTTGGAGACCCCAGGCATCGTTCTTAACATCTCCCTGTTCCTTGGACAGGCACTGATATCATTGAACTTTGACTCAGGTGTTCAGACACACATCAGAAGCCATCTCTCTTCACAACCATCCAGGCTGGTGCCTTTCCAGGTCTTGTTCTGAGCTGTATCCACAGCTGTGCACTGCTGTGATCCATTCTGGCAGATTAGGTCTTCTAAAAGTGCACAGCCGAGTGGAGGATTCTGACCTTGGGATTCTCAGGCATCCATCCCTGCGTTTCTTGGGATCAGTGATCCCGTTGGCATCTTCTTCCTGCAGGGTTCTCTGAGCCTGGTCAGCTCCCCATGGGTCTTACCTCAGTCATCTCATTGCGAGTTCTCTCGGTCCTCAGGGTCATTCTTCTTGCTGAGATGTTTCTGTCCCTGTTGTGTCCCCCCTTTTGTCCTGTCCTGTGTCACGGGTGTTGGTGTGTTTGGCCTGGAGCTGCTCTGCCTTGTTGCTCAGTCTGGGTGTGGGGGGAATGGGACAAGTCCTGGGGAGTTGAATTTTGTCATGTGGGGTGTAGTTGGGCTGTAGAGGGTATTCCTGGATTGACACAAAGTGTCTGGAGCTGTCGAGTTCTCCTGCAGCACTTTGACTCTTGTCCTGACTTTCTTTCAGGTGCAGATGGATTAAATCCATGGCAGAGTGCCCCATCCCGGGTGAGGGGGCTCCCCTGAGAAGGTCAGTCACTGTTTGTGTTTGCAAGGGAGTGTAAATGGTGGCCATGTCACAGCACTGCTCTTTGTCTGTATTTTTAGGAGGCAAAGCTGGGTCTCTGCAGTCAAGGTGAAGTGGACGAGGTGAGCAGTGATGAGTGGACAGAAGCAGTTACTATTGCTGAAGCCTCACTTGCTGGTGGAACTCTGAGCATCCAGTGCTGTGTGTTTTAGGTGTTCCACTCACACGATGCCGAGCTCCCCTCACCAGCCAGACAGTGGGAGCATTACAGAACTCTGTGGGGAGGCCTTGACCTTCTCCATTTGAAGGGGCCATCCAGGTGGGCTTTGGTAACAGCCGAGGAGTTGAGGTGTGTCAGGGAGGAGGAGCGAGGCTCTGCTCAAGTTTCAGCAGTGCCACATCACCTTGTCTGCTCTTAACCCAGGCACACCCCGCACTGTTGGTGTCTGAGCACAGCTGGAGCACAGGGCCCGAGGACCTGGGTGTGCTCAGGAGGTGGTGAGTAGCAGAATTGCTGGTTTTTGGCCCATGTGCTGCTGAGATCACACGGTCACGTTTGCTTTTCTTTATTGTAGCTGACTGAGAGACACTAGCCCAGTGACAGCAGGAATTTCCCCGAGGGAGAGGTGGCCTTTTTTTGTACCTGACATGGATTTGCATCTCCAGATGTCTGAGAGATAAGTGGAGGGCTGGGAGCCACAGAGGGGATGAAAGTGGGGTGTGGGGTCAGGGGTGACCAGGAGGGGTTTTTAAATCAGGTTTGGAGATGGGGATGTCCAAGCTGTGACCCCTTAGGCTGTGTAAAGGGAAAAGTCTCATTTTTGATCCCAGTGCTGAGGTGTGCAGGGCAGAGCAGTCCCAGGGCACGTCGTGTCACTCGTCTGTTGTGTACTCTGTATCTTTTGTGTGTTTAGTTTTGTGTGTCTTTTGCCTTAACCCTTCAAGGGGTCTTTTGGAGACCCCAGGCATCGTTCTTAACATCTCCCTGTTCCTTGGACAGGCACTGATATCATTGAACTTTGATTTAGGAGCTCAGACACACATCAGAATCCATCTCTCTTCACAACCATCCAGTCTGGTGCCTTTCCAGGTCTTGTTCTGAGCTGTATCCACAGCTGTGCACTGCTGTGATCCATTCTGGCAGATTAGGTCTTCTAAAAGTGCACAGCTGAGTGGAGGATTCTGACCGTAGGATTCTCAGGCATCCATCTCTGCGTTTCTTGGGATCAGTGATCCCGTTGGCATCTTCTTCCTGCAGGGTTCTCTGAGCCTGGTCAGCTCCCCATGGGTCTTACCTCGGTCATCTCATTGCGAGTTCTCTCGGTCCTCAGGGTCGTTCTTCTTGCTGAGATATTTCTGTCCCTGTTGTGTCCCCCCTTTTGTCCTGTCCTGTGTCACGGGTGTTGGTGTGTTTGGCCTGGAGCTGCTCTGCCTTGTTGCTCAGTCTGGGTGTGGGGGGAATGGGACAAGTCCTGGGGAGTTGAAATTTGTCATGTGGGGTGTAGTTGGGCTGTAGAGGGTATTTCCAGATTGAGAAAAAGTGTCTGGAGTTTTCAAGTTCTCCTGCAGCACTTTGACTTTTGTCCTGACTTTGTTTCAGGTGCAGATGGATTAAATCCATGGCAGAGTGCCCCATCCCGGGTGAGGAGGCTTCCCTGAGAAGGTCAGTCACTGTCGATGATGAGAGTCACATATTTCACATTTATTGGCACTCCAGTGCAGGGCACCTGCATTTACAGCTCCAAACAAGTGAGTCCCTTGGTAACCCCCCCTGGGGAGCAGCTGGAGCCTGCTCTGGGCTGGGGGACCAAACACTTGGGGCTGACACAGCTCCACACTGAGGGGGCTTGGTAAAATGCCTTCCTATGTCCTGTGGTTGTTTATTTATTTATTCATTTATTTATTTATTTTTATTTTTTTAAGCTTTCTACAAGGCTTTAACCATCAACCTGGTAAAAATAAACTGTAATGACTGAAGACATGAGGGGCTGGCAGGTTATACACACCACAGACAGCTTTGTTTTGTTTTGTTTTGTTTTGTGGTTGGTTTTTTTTTTTTTTTTTTTTTTTTTTTTTTTTTTTTTTTTTTGTTTAATAGCTGTGAGACTTACATCTTGATTGTCAGACTCTTTTATGGCCAACATTTGTTAAAAACCTTATTTTGAGATATGCTGCTTCAATAACCAATTTATTGTAAAAATACCTTTAATGTCAGAAGATTAAGGCACTAACACCAACATGCCACCGCCTTAATGTTTAGCAGCAAAACTTGATCTTTACTGAAGTTAAAACTTCATTTTTTTTTCTGCTAGTAAAAGTTAATGAAGGTGTTTATCAGCTTTTGCTGGCCTTTGGTCATACTCAAGGTCATTAAAAAATTGCTCTACTGCTCTAAAATAATTACAGATTTTAGACCTCCCTCATTTTCTCCAGACTAGAAACATGTGAATTGATTTTTGATCTCCTTCCTTTTGGTTTGTGTGGGTTTTAAGCTGCATGGAGAAGGTGTCAGTGGACACGGCACCCAGGGCATGGTGCTGGGGAGGGCAGGAGGGGAAGGAACTGCTCAGAAATCCAGGAGCAGCAGTGGATTGGGAGCTGGTGATCCTGCCTCAGTCGCACTCTCCTGGACAGTCTGTGCAATGATAATATTCCTATTTCCCCTCCTGAACATGGAGTTGGAGGAGAACAGAAGTCTTCGCATTGGTGGGAAGGGGAACACCAGGGAACAACTGCTGTTTGTGTCCTCAGAGAGCAGTGGGGAGAGCCTGAGAGAAACACTGGCTGGCTGAGGGATAGTTGTGTCCCCTCTGGAATAAATCCCTGTGTCTCCTCAGAGCTGCTGGTTTGCAGTAGAGTTTGGGCACATTTTGCTGCAGCTTTGGTTTCTTAATAACTGGAGATCTATGGATTGCTGGGTGCTTCCCATAAGTTCTCCTATTTTGTAGGAGCTGCAGGGTGAGGTCAGTATTCTGAGGGAGGCCCTGGCAAAGCTGCCGAGGGCAAGGAACATGGAGCATCCGGGGGCTTCTCCCACCTGAGTTTCTCCTGGAGCGTGCTGCGTGTCATGCTGGATGTTTAACCTGGCTTTGGGGTGTTCTCCTGCGGTCCCAGCTCCAACTGCTGCCCCTGAGCCGAGGCCTTGCTGTGTCCCAGCACTAAACCCGGCAGGTGGGTCCTGCTTTTCCAGCCCTTGAATCCCACGGGCAATCCCAGATTCCCGGAGCTCCCCTGGGCACAGCCTGGACTCGCTCCCTGGGAGCTGCACTTCAGTCTGCCTGAACCAAGGACCTCCTGTTTGAAACTTTATTCCTGTTGTTTTTCCTCTTGCAGGTATTTGGCAAAAAAGGAGAGAGCCAGTGGGAAGTGGAGCTACTGGAAGGACTTTTCTCTCTGACTCCTGCATAATTCTTTGACCATAACCAGAGCCTCGGTTTCATTTCCTGTCTTTTCCAATAAATCATTGCTTTCAGCTGGAATGTGTTCCTGGTGTCCTCCTCCTCCATGGATTTGTAAATAGAATTCCTGATTTTTCCTAAGTGGAATTTTGTTATTCCAGCAGTTGTGGCTCTTTTGTTCCACTGAAACTTCCCAACTCTGCTGAGAGTTTCTGCTGCCAAATAAAAATAAGATTGGAGGGTTTTTTGATTGTTACTCCCACAAATGCAGATAATTCTTGGATAGGAGTAACTAGACCTGTTGAATTCCCACTTCCCTTTAAAATCAGAGCAGAGGCAGCAGATTTGAAATCATCGTTCCATGACCTTCCACCAAAAGTTTTCAATGTTAGAAATTCCTGAGCTTGTTTTCCAGGCAAGCTGGGATTTAGATATTATTCCTTCCTTTTATTTGATGCTTTTCCTCTCTCTGATTTTAGTGAGGGAATATTTATTTTTTCCAATTTTCCATTCTAATTGGAATTTTGGTACTTCTTAGGGGACATTTCCAAGGAAATTTACCAAAATAAGGATGGTCAATCAGGAATTGTTCAGCACCATATCCACAGAATTCTGGGAATTCCCAGGAGAACTTGCTAAGTTTTAATTGCCACGATTCATACCTTTGTAAAGTTAAATTTACTGCATTGTTAATTACATAAATCCCATTAAAACTTAAATACTGGCCTAGTTGTTGTTCCTTGGACACAATGGGGTGGTTCTTTCCTGCCTTGGCACATGTGGCTGCTCATCCCAAGTGAGCTTCCCCATAAAACAGAATTTGTTTCCAAGCAAAACTGGGAATTGTCTACTAAACCTTATTTTCTGGGAGGCACTGGGTTTGTTTTTCCAATCACTGCATAATCAAGGAAACTCCTGGAGCTGTGTTAGGCAGTGGCATGAGGGGAGATCTGCATTTATTTATTTTCTTCTTTTTATTATTTTTTTTTTTTATTATTGTATTTTTTATGCTCTTTTATTTTATTGTGGTTTTTATGGGGTTTTTTGTTTGTTTTGTATTCTTTCAAAAAATTATATTTTTTCTTCTATTTTTTAATTTTTAAATTTTAAATTACTTTTAGATTTTTATTTGATTATTTATATTTTTATTTTCATGTTTTATTTAGCATTTTTAATTTGTATTTATTTTAATTTTTTATTAACTTTTATTCAATTTTATTTATTTTTATTTTATTTTTTCTTGTTTTCTTTTTTTCCCATACTCTTTCTTACCCAGAGTATGTGGAAGTTTGGCTGTAAGGAAGAAAGAAGTTGAAAAATAACCTCAATGTCCACTGGATGTCTGGATACAATTGAGAGTGCAGTTAGCAAAAACCCTCTATTTTCTGCTAAATTATAAAACCTGAACGGAGAAAGGTGTCAACACTGTGCTGCCTTTTTTTTTCCTTTCAGGTCTCATTCTCCCCACATACAGTATTACCAGGAATAACTTGATGTCAAAATGTTTTTCAGAGGTAGCAATAAAACTAAGTAGACATTTTATTTTGTTACTCTCTGAATGTCCTTATTTATTAACAAAGAAATTCAAAACAAAGCAAACAAACCCCACCAAAAGCCCCCATGAACAACCCCCCCCCCAGAAAACACAGAAAGAGAAAATATGCCAATATTATTCTAATGAAAATTAAACCTTTTCCCCTTAGAAAACCAGGCTAATTTAATTCCACTTAATTGTGGTTGTGATGTGTTAAGTTAATGAATTTATATAGTTTAAAATATAATTTAAACAAACAGGAATTAAAAAATAAATACAAACAAAAATACAAGTAATAAAGACAAAAATATATGAAAAATATCAATAAAATAAATTATTCCGTGTTATGTATAATATATAAAAGAGATATTAATATAAAAGATAATTTGTAATGATAAATATAGATATCAAAATTATAAATATAAAAAAAATTGAAATATAGCCTAAAATAAAGGCTTTTTTGGTTTCAGTTTGGTTGATGGCAGGGTTCTTGGCGTTGTGGCTGGGCGTCTTTTGGAACATTTATTTTAGAGGATGTTTGGAAGGGCATTTTTGGCCACCTTTTTTGCCTCCGCTCTGCCTGTCCCCTTGGCCCGAGGTGAGCGGCAGTGCTGCCACCCTGTGGGCACAGAGCGGTACTGCAGCTCAGCCCCGGGCAGAGGAGAGCGGCAGTGCTGCCACCCTGTGGGCACAGAGCGGTACTGCAGCTCAGCCCCGGGCAGAGGAGAGCGGCAGTGCTGCCACCCTGTGGGCACAGAGCGGTACTGCAGCTCTCCCCCGTGCCTGTTCCTAATGTGTGCAGCAGCCCTGGGCTGAGGTGAGCGGCAGTGCTGCCACCCTGTGGGCAAAGAGCGGTACTGCAGCTGTTCCCCGTGCTGTTCCCAGCAGCCAGAGCAACCAGGACGTGGCTGCTCTCTTTGCCAGGAGGTGAGGGGTGCGGAGCAGGGTGCCTGGTTTGCCCCGCTGCATTATGTTGCGGTGCTGCTGCATCACAGGAGGAAAGAGCTTGAGGTGCAAAGGTCTGAGCGGCATGGTGGGAAATGGGAGGTGAGGAAGGGTCGTGCTAAGGATGGAGTTAGTCAAGGAAGAGACATTTCTCGTCCAAACTAAAGATCTGTAAAATCCTAGCACTGCCTCGTGTTTAATGTGTTTTTACTTCATATTTATGTCATCACAAAAAGCAAGGAATGTAGATGTGACTGGTTCCCACTCTTGCAATGTGAAGATGTAAAAGCCTGTTGTGGTTTGAAAGCAAAGTGAGTGAGAGCCTCCAAGTCAAAAATACAATTTAACAGGTAGAAAGGTAAAAAAGTAAAATAAAATAAATGCAATCATACCAAAGACCACTGACAGAGTCAGAATACAACCTGAGCAGGATGGTGGAACAGTCCAGATGAGGTGGTCTGTGATCCTGTAGAAAGGTCTGGTATCTCTGCTCCTCTGGGAATCCAGTGGGTCGGGGCTGCTTGTACTGTCCCAAATCCCAGATTATATCCAGGTGAGAAGGCTTAGCTCCTCCCCCTGGGTGGAGCATCTCACCAAGGGATGATGAGTCATGAAGTGGGTCCTTGATGGCCCATTAAACAGAGAGAGCTCCTGGAGGGAGTTCCCTGTGAGTCCTGGGCAAGGCATTGATGGGCCATGAGCAGAAGAGCGCAAAGGAGGGGCCTGGGAAAACACTGCCCCACCTGGTTCCAACAGCTCATGAAGATGGTGATGGAATAAATACTTTTGTACATCCTACACTACAACCCGGGACAGAGCCTGAATGAGAGAGAGGGGACTCCAGGCGGCTCTTTAAAGGTGCTGTTTATTTCATAGATTGAAGTCACAGCAGTCATGGGTCGTGGGTAAGAGAGCCAAGCCTATAGCTGTCAGCATCAGCTTATAGGCAAACCTGAAGCCACTTTAGCTCCGGTTACAATGCATTATGTAGTTTTCTTTATTGAGCATCTTAATACATAAAATCCAATCAGCATTGTACACAATACCTTTAAATTTATAGCCTATCACAACTACTATTATTACCGTATTATGATTAGTACTATCCAATCACATTGAGTTAGCATGTTACATTTTAAGCTTAAAGTTGTTTTTTCTCTTTTCTTGCAGTGGAAAATTCTTTGACTTTTTTTTACTTGGTAAAAACATGGTTTTGTTCGGCTGGGTTTCTCTATTTACTTGGTAAAAGCATGTTATTTTTTGTAGATGCCTTATCCTTTGATCTCAACCATAAATGTTTTCTTCCAACTCATCCTAACCTTTGTTCAGTAACAACAAACTCAGCAATCCCTAACTTAAACATTTTTTTTATTCTCCTGTATCCAAACTTGCTTTTATTTCTATTCTGCTTTCAGGTTCTACATTCAGAGAGCTTCTGCTAAGCATTCATATCTGTAAAACTCTACCTGCAAACCTTCATTGTTCCCAACATGAAGGTTTTTTACAGGCTCATGTATTACTCTGTCTTTTACTGCTTCAAGCTTGGCTTTTCCCTGGTTTTTCGATATCTGTGGCATCGGGTGTCACAAGGGGTTCCTCAGCAGGGGTTTTAGGAGTCGGTGCTCATTCTGCTTTTTCTGAAGGTGTGTGAAGGTGTGCTACCCCAATGGCTATTTTTTCCAGTGAAAAGTTTTCCACCTACGACCACCAAGGCATGCACGCGTTTTAATCTTGTAGCCAGCTGTACTAAGGTTTTTACTTTCTAATCCAACACCCGTAGCAGATTTCTGTTTGGATTGTGTCTGCGAGAGTTGGGATTTGTGCTGGAGAGGTGCCATTGGGAAGAAAAGATGGAGCAAATCCTGAGTTACAGGGAAGAGGCCTATGTATGAACTCTATTAATATTTCCCTGTAATTCTGGGTATTAGGATTTGGCCTGGGCTGTCAGGACGAGTCTCAAACAATCAAACCGAGCCCCTGAACCCGAGCGTCTGCCGCTGTTTTTGGGAGGCTGCACCCACCATGGAAGCCAAAGCCTTTGAAGACCACAGGTAAGGGTAACAACTGTGCCTTTTTTTATCTTCTCCAGGTCTCTGGCAAGTGTCAGACAAGAAGGAACCAAAACTCCTCGGGGCCCTGAGAAAGAGACAAGCAGAAGATCCAGACGTCGGGAGAGTTTCTGCGAGTGCCTGTTGGTGAGTCTCGTTCGGGGCCATCCCTCAGTCAGCTCCAGAGGCGCTCCCGGAGCACATTCGAGCCGTGCCACGTCCGCACCCAGCCAGGTGTGGGCGTTTGCCCCTCACCAGCCCCGGCAGTTGAGAGCCGCAGGTGCCCCTCTGGTGGCAGAGGAGGCATCAGACCTGGCACGGTCTGAGAATCCTGGTCTGGGAAAAGAGAAACAAGAGAAGGAAGGATGAGAACCTAATGAACCTGGGAGGCAAAGAGATTAATAACCTACAGGATAGCAAAGAAGTAAGGACTCTGTAACTTGGGACCAAGGAGCACAGAACCAATGCTTTTCTCTGGGTAATTTTGACCGCACCAGTCTGTGAAAAAGCCAGTAAAAATCCTGCGTGATGGAATGACTTTCTCTGTACGAGCCAGGCAACGTAATGATAAAATGATTCCCGTTGCACGTCCTGGCTAGAAAGAAATCACGCCTTGATTCTCTAAGCCCCAAAAAATTGTTGTTTCAATTCCCGAGTTTTTGCTTTTCCTGCAGTTTCTGTGACACGAGCCAGAGATCATGTGCATCGACTCGAACGGTGCGGTGTAAATTTTCTTTCAGAATCTCTGTAAAAAAAATGAAATGCAGTCCCATGAAACTGGGTTAGGCCAGGCTTAGACACCAGGCCACAGCTCACGGGCCAGCGATAATGTCCAGGTTTTAAGGTAAGAGTTTAGGGCCAGAGGACAAGGCAAAGCTATAGCCTAAGTGACTGATGTTCTGCAGGGTGCTGGAAGAGACACTTTCCAGAGCCACACTTAAAGCCAATTTGCCTTCCAAGGTAGTTCAGCCACTGGATTTCCTCTTCCCACTCGGATGGCAAGGCTCGGCATACCCACAGTGGAGAGGAAACTGAGTTTAGCCTGGTGGGGTCTCCTCTTTAGCAGAGAACAGAGCGTGCTCAGGGCAGCCACGCTCACCTTCCTGACGGTGTACCAGGGACCCAAAAAGCTACAAAGCAAAAAGACTCCTTCAAGTGACTCACTTTCCATCATAACTGAGGAGTAAGTAAAGAGCTTTCCAAAGGAGGTGAGTACACATGGTACCAGAAAGGGAGTGTCTGAGGTAAAAAGAGGACATACATTCCTGGGGGTAGAATATATAAACAGTATGCTGAAATAAAGAATTGATAAGGGGAAAGAGAGAAATAGTAAGTAAAAACAGATCAGCTCTTTATGTAAATCATAAAAATCTGCGGGTTTGACTGGTATTCTGTGTCTTTGAATTCAAATTTTGTGGTAGGAAAATTGACGATGAGAACTTTGGAACAGGAACAAAACCTTTAAAGGACGGCCCAGCGCTCGTCCAAAACCTATCGGACCTGCGCGTAAAGCTTTCTTCCTACGGTATCGTACCCACATTGCATAATCTCATATTCAAATATGAAATTAAATAGGAGCTAAGTCATTTTAAACCCTCCCACTGACACACCGGTGATTGCGGAAGCCCAACAAGCTACAAAATGCCAACTCTACTGCTTTAATACCACATTAAAAGAAAGGTGTAATTATAATGTACTTTGCCACTATTACCTCCTCATGTTCCATGCGCTCATGTTGTCAGTGATAACACTTAATCAAATGGAAAAAAAAGATAGTCTATAAGATAAACCTCTGAGCATCTTCCTTAAGGAAGGCTAAACACTGTACCAGCTCTTAATGGAAACTCTTTTGCTCAGAGAATTGTAAAACTATTTGCTAAAAAAGAAAAAAATTAATGGATTTTAGCTAAAGAAAAGAGTAGATTTTTTTAAGCCTACAACTCCATCTTGGAGGAAACCTCCACCCTCTGTGCTGCCTGTACTGTTACCGCCCCAGTCATCCTCACCAAATTAGAACTTTAACTTTTACAAGTACATGGATGCTCAATAACGTGTCACTGCTTTATTGCATGCCTGCTCTGAGTCTTTTATTTATACTTGAGAGGACTTTTCTCTGCACTCATACTCAGCTGTCACTCTGAGTGTACCCCAGGGGCTGCAGGGGAGCAGGACACGCACCCTGGAGCACAGTACAAAGCTGGGGATGCTCTGAGCGGGACACAGGTTAGCCGTGACCCCCCAGCACACACTGACATGGGTCCTTAGCCCATCCCAGGGGTGCCAGGAGCTGGGTTCCCTGGAAATGACACCTAGGACAAGTATTCAGCCGCTGTCTGAGCAGGCTGGAAGGGACTGACACTGACCCTGTGGGACTGCACAGCTGTGAGCACATCACCCACCAAAGACAAATAGAGGAGTTCCTGACAGGTACCACCCCCCAGGCAGCCCACAGCGCTCCAGGGACCAGCACTTGTCCTGGGACACCTGGACAAAGCACCTGTGCAGCACAGGCCAGGTCACCTGCACGAACCAGGTGTGTGTTTTACAGCTGGAGCAGGGAGAGGCTTGCTTTTTATTTCTGACTTTTTAGTTTTCAGAGGATGAGGGTTTTTCGAGTTCCTAAAGTTTACCGTTTTGTTCCACAGCAACACCTCGGTGATGCATTCCAGGTAACAATCGGTGCCTGTCCGGGAAAGCCTTGGTCGGTAGGGCCAGGTAGCGCTACCCAAGATGTACGTCAGCTTTATGCTGAGAAGTGGGAAATTCAGAAGAATACAGCCAGGTTCTTTTTGCTGATGACACTCGTATAGATGTGTCTTGTGTTCCCTTGTTCTGTGTGCTCCCCCTCCCACTTCCTTTCACTCTGTCTTGTTCTTCTTTTTCTTGTAAGGAACGAATCCTCAATATTTATTTAATAAATGTTGCTCAATCCCTCTCCCTGTTCTGTCCTGCTTTTTGTCTCCCTCCCTCACTCCCCACATCTTTGTCTTTCCTTTTTCATTCCTCTTTTCCCTTTGTCCCTCACTCTGACTCTTTCTTTGTCCCTCTCGTCATCCTTTTGCCCGTACCCGTCCGCACCTGTCGCCCAGTCCTTTGCACTTATTGTACCCTTCTCTCCATAAGCCTCCCCCCTTTCAGCCACACCTCTCCGTCTCCATCCCTGCGCTGTGCCTTGCCCGTCTTCCCCCCACCAGCACCTGCCGTGGTCGTTTCCTCTCCGGTTCCTTGTTTCCCTCTTTGTCGCCATATGCATCTGTCCTTGCCATGTGTCTGGCACACTGTCTTTTTCTCTGTCTTTTTCCATGCCTCACTCCCATTCCTTTTTTTATTCTCTGTGGCTCTGTGGTGCTCCTTGTGCCACTTTCCCACAGGAAATCTGGGATCCTGGTGTCCCATTTGCTATTTCTGTTCTTTTTAAATCCCTCTATGCTCTGCTGGCCATCTCAGGTTTTTTGTTTGGTTTTTTTTGTTTTTTTTTTTAAAGTTTCATCCTGCACCCTGATCTTAATTTCCCCCCCGCCCCCATCTTCTCTGCTGCCAATCCTTTGTGTCTCTTGCCTGTGACTGCAGGGGTAAGGAGGGACCGCAACCCTTCTGGGGGCTGTTCCCCTTTCTTGTTGCAGCAAAGTCCCTTTTTGGGGGGATGTACACTCGGAAAGGGCTGGAATAAAGCACCGTGCTGCTGTCCAGGGCAGTTTGACTCATTCTCTGCCTTCTTTGGGGGTGAGGAAAAAAAGCTGAGGGGGAGGAGGTGGAGACTTGGGGGCTCTGATGTCATTTGGGGCACCATTTGGGACCAAGAGGAAGCCACCTGGCAGTGGAGGAGCAGGTGAGTGAGGAATGAGGAGGGGTCATGCTGGGTGCCCTCCCCCGGATGATCCCAAAGCTGCCAGAAAATTCACAGGCACGGGTGGTTGTAGAATACTAAAACCTGTTAAATTTTTGTTTTTATAGATATTGTCAAAAATAGGAGCTTGTCTCTAAATTCTTTTGGAAAGAAACCCTCTCTCTATCCACTCTATTGTACACAGGAATGTAGGAAACTCTGACCAGGGATGGGTAATAGTTTTGAAAATAATGCCTATTGGTTTTGTGTAGGAATGATCCAATCAAGTGCTTTGAAACCATCAGAACAGATGCTGAGGCTGAAGGGAATAAAACAGGCTCTCCGGCAAATTTTGTCTCCGTTCTCCACCCGCCCCCAAAGCTCGCCGCAGTCCCCGGCCGACCTCAGCGGCAGTGTCGCCCCCTCGTGGACAGAGAGCGGTACTGCTGCCCCCCGACTCAGAACCAGTTTTAGTTCCGCTTGTGAAATCGCAGTGCTCGTCTGACATCAGCCGTTCTAGGAAGTTAAGGGGTAGGTGGCCTTGGCATCCCTTCAGCCCTCTCGTCAACTTACTGTGAAACATTCAGGTGCCAGTTATTCTAGCTCTTGAACAGAGGTACCTTTTCCTTACAGGTGGCATAGTTTGGATTCTGCTTCCTAAAATTTCTAGTGTTTCAGGTTTTACCACAGAGACCATCTGCCAGGATGTAGCTCTTTGTGAATCACGGCAGTCCCGGGTGTATATTTTGAACTCCTTCCGAATGTCAGGTTTGAAGTATTTCTTACCTCAGGAAAACAGCAGTCTTATGCATCTACGTATGAGGTGTTGAACTTTCGCATTTCTTGAATTGTGCACGTCACAGAATTCCTCCCGGATGACAGCTGCCAGCAACTATGGCTCTGCTCGGTCACGGAGTTCAGGGGCTGTCTCCAAAGCCACCTACAGACACCGGAATGGAAATCTTTATTTACTGTGTAAAAGAATCACTCTGATGCATCAGCCAGGGTCTAAATTCTACCTTTCAAAAATACCAACATTACATGAGTTCTTTCAGATTAAAGCTTCTGTGGAGTCAGGTCTGCCCAGCCCTCGAGCGTCACGCACTTCCCACGAACCGGTCTCGCCAGGACGGCTCGCTGACTTTTCCATCATGGGGAAAGAAGCTCCCATTTGGAGTCAGAAGCCTCGTGTGTCCTGTGGGGTTCCCCTCCTAAAACTGCAAATTTTGCAGGATTTCTTATAGTAGAAGTTTCCTGGGAGCTATGTCTCTGGCTGGATTTGGGCTCCTGCGACCGTCACGTGAAGCGACCTCGAGACCCCAGGGTGTGTGGATTTCCTTACCATTGAAAGGACTTATCGTTCGCATCCGGGAGCCACGGTGTGAAAGTGGGTGTCACCTCTTAAATTTGCAAATATCACAAGAGTTTTTCTAAATGAATGGTGCTGAGAACACAAGCTCCAGCCTGCTTTGGCCTTAGAGTTGCCTCCTCTAAATGGCTCTTTAGACACTAGGTTGGAAAGTTCCTAAATATGCCAAATAGCCCTTGTTTACAGCCAGGAGCCCAGATCTGACCTTGGGATTACACGTCTTAAAGTTCAGATCATCAGAGGATTTCTCCCAGGTGAAGCCCGCTAGGGACAGCTTTCTCGCTGGCCTTAGGTATTCGGAAGGCTACTTCAAACCCCGTAAAGATCCAATCAGAAATCTTTCCTACCTGTGGAATCCAGCCACTTTTCTACTCAGGTGCTATTGTAGAAAACCAGGAATGCGCTTATCAAAATTGCAAATGTCAGACAATTTTTACCGGACCGGGACTGGCAGATGGTACACCGCCGTTGTTGAGACAGCCACAACACCCCGAGTGCTTCTTTAAAACCTCAGAAGGCTTCAGGCATCAGCACCTTGTTATCTAGAAGTCTTTCATATCTCTTCTATGTAGCCTCCCATGAGCAGATCCACACAGCTCTGGCTCTTTCTCTTTCTTCTCTCGTCCTTCTGCAGTTCCAGCTCGGTCCTTCCCGTCCCTAGCACGGCCACCTAACCCCGTCCGTCCCTCACGTGCCCTCCAGTCCCCTCCTCCTCGTGGCACGGCCGGCAGACTCCAACTGTCCGTCTACCAGGTAAGTCACTCTTTTATTGCACCCATAGCTGTGAGGGCAAGGCTGGTCTCACTCTTGACTAATTAACATAGCTGCAATATATGAGAGGCAAGACTGCCTTTACCCTGTCTCTATCTGTATCCCCACAGTACACCTCCGGGTGGCCTCAGATTCTCATTTCCTCTCTATCCCTGAGCCCCCGAGGGGCTCACAACATCAGTTTATCAGGAGAGTCCACGAGGCACATTATGTTACAACTCGTGCGCCTGGCAGGGGAGTAATTTTCTGTTCAGAATCATCCCTATCCCAGCAGACCAGAACATTTGGTGCTCCATTAAGTCTTGGCAAAGTTTCAGGGACCTCATGACCTCCAGGGATACCATAGATGTCATCAGGTCCCTCTAGCAGGCCATCAGAGGTTTCTGAGTGGTATTCCAGGGCCTAGGAGGACTTAGGAGGTCCTACAAACTTTTCAAGGGCCTCTAGAAGCCCCCAAATCCACAGTCACCTTCTTTAAATCCTGACCGGCCTGCTTCAGAACACCTAAACTATTTCCACCAGCTCCTAAAAAGCTTAAGCATCCCAGACCTGGTCCTAAAACCACTGAAATTATCCCAGCAACTGCATGTCCTTCCCAAATCTTTCTAAATCACCCCTGGACCCAAGGGACAGCTGTTTTCCATGGCATGGACACCCCAGAGCCCTCAAGCTTCAGAGGCAGACAGCAGGCTGTGCAGCGAAGCCAATGACCTCCAGGACTTTTCTTTACCTCTCCCCAGCCATCCAAGTTCAAGCAGTTCCAGGTGTGACTTGCAAGGATTACAAGGCACCGGGTCCCCCAGGGGTCATTTTTAAGGGGTTACCTCTGCCTGCCCGCACAGGGAACCAGTAGGTGAGAGGGACTTCTGCTCTCCAGCTAACTCTTTTCTGTCCCTAGCACACCTGCCTATCCCCTTCTGTCCCTAGTACTGTAGCTTATGTCATTTTTCCCTCGACAGACCTCCCGTCCTCTCCTCCACACAGCACGGCTAGCAGACTCCAACTGACCCCCCTCCCAGCTAACTCACTCTCTATCACACCCATAACTGGGAGGGCTAGACTGTTCCCACTCTTTGATAATTAACACAGCTGCAGTGTAGCAGAGCTAGGATTGCCTTTAGCATTACTCCTAGTTATCTTCCCACAGGAAAACTCCTCTTTTGCCAATATTTTAGGGGACTAAAGCAAAGGGGAGAAGCCTTTTACCACCCATTGTGTCAGTTTAAGGGGGGCATCTCCCCCATTTCCTCAGTTTAATGGGTTCAGTTAGAGGAAGGTGTCCCTTTTCAGCATTTTAAAACAGCATTTCAGGGCACTTTTACCCACAGCCCGGTCCCAAATATCTCAGATGGGAGCGAGTCCGGCACATAATGCTGCCTGGGAGTCTGTTATTATTTCTTATTTTTTTCTATAATGTAGATACAACTAAGGGGACCCTAATTAAAAGTCCTAATGAGATTTATACCATTCTTATCAGCATTAATCTTCTCCCTCCTATTTAGTCACATGTGGAGTACCACTTAGTAATCACTTAGGAATAATAACACAAGTCAGCAACAAGTTATCCAATTTATCTAGCTACCTTACCAAAACACAAAGCTTTCTTTTTCACCCATTTTCTGCCCTTTTGCTCAAAGTTGTTCCAGCAAAAAAGAAAGCACTATTATTTCTCTGAAGAGTTTATCACTACATGGGGCCCTTTACTCACCTGGAATTTAAGTCAGAGGAGCCAAACAACAACAGCCTTTCCCAAGGCTTTTATACCCGGTGGGATTTGTCTCCTCCCTTTTCTCAGGGACTTGTGGGAAAGGGAGGCGGCCCCCCAACAGGGGTATATAAACCCCAGCTTTTGCTAAGGGCTTCATTCCCTCCTGGGGATCAGCTGGGATAAGAGCTCTCTTCTCTTTTCAGTGAAGGGGCTTTTTCAGTTTGTCTCAGCTTCTTTTCAGTAGGTGCTTTTGGGCACCTGCAAGTAAGGGAGGCTTTGAAGACTCCATGAAGAAGACACCATTGAATACAGGGAGTATTTAAGTTTAGGGTTTTGGGTTGTGTGTTCAGGGGTGGTAAGGTGCTTTTGTAATTTCTGGCTTTGTTTTTTTTTTAGGAGGAGTGCAGCTCCTGAAATTCCAGGTTGTGTCAAGTATGATACTTCAGATTCTTTCAGCAGATTCATTACCACAAAAGGGTTTGTGTCAAAGGTGATGTTTGTGATCAAGGCTTCTAATAGGTAAGTCAAGGATTGTGAGCTGGGTACCTGGTTAGGAATTACAGTTTGGGGATTTTGAAGACCACAAAGTGAGAAAGGGTGTTCACTTGAGGGCCTCCCCCAAGGCTTTTTCACAAGAAACAGCAGGTTTGTTGATGTGTCTTACAGCACATCCACCATGTTCAGAGAAGTGCTGTGCAATTTTGCCCTTCACTAACCTGGGTATCAAACATTCTAACAGCCCTCGCCTTCAAAGTGGGGTGAAACCACAGACTCAAGGGCCCAGGCACACTTTGCAGAGGGCAAGTAGCCACCTCACTGGGGTTTGGCCCACGTGCCACTAAATTTGTACATTGATCTTAGCTTTCTTTTTTGTAGCTGGTTGAGGCTAACCGGCGAGCGCGGGGTCTTCTGAGGCAGACTCATTTCAGGTCCAAAGTGGGTTCACCTCAAAGATAAGTCAGGGGCCACAGCCTGGAGATATAATGATAGGACCACATTGTGGTGTAAGTCTAACGATTTATTGTCATTTGTGTGTCTTAGGTGGTCCAATTCTATTACACGGAGACCCCCCTCATCAACCGGCCAACAGACCCAGTTGGCTTCTCTCATGACCCCTCTGAAAGCGTTCAGGGACTGTCTGAAGAAGCCTTATTCTTTCCCTTTTGAAGGTGTCATTTGGGTAGACTTTGGTAACAGCCAAGGCATTGGGGTGAGTCGGGGAGGTAGGGAGGAGGAGCAAGGGTCCTCTCAAGTTTCAGCAATGCCACATTACCTCGTCTGCTCTTAAACCCAGGTATACCTTGTGACCTTGGTATCAGCCTCTGAACTCAGCTGAAGTGTGTGGCCTGAGGACCTGGCTGTTCCTAGGAGATGGTGAGTGGCGGAATTGTTGGGTTTTGGGCAATATGCTGCTAAGAGCACGCACTGATATTTGGTTTTCTTTATTGTAGCTGACTAAGGGAGAGCAGCCTGGTGATAGCAGGAATTTCCCAGAGGGAGAAGCACCCTTCTTTTGCACTGGATGGGAGTTTGCATCTCCAGCTGTCTCAGAGATAAGTAGTGGGCTAATGAGCCCCAGAGGGGATGGGAGCAGGGTGCTGGGTTGGCTTCTGGCCGAGAGGGGTTTTTGAGTGGGCTTTGGAGACGGGGCTGTCCAAGAAGTGGCCCCTTTAGGCTGCATAAAGGGAAAGTCTCACTTTTGATGTCAATGCTGAGGTGTGCAGGGCAGAGCAGTCCTGGTGGTTGTCATGTCACTTGTTTGTTGTGCACCCAGTGTTTCATGTCATTTCCCTTAGCCCTTCAAGGGGTGCGTCAAAAACCCTGACATCATTCTGAGCATCTTCGGTCCCTCCTTTTCTTGACCAAGTGCCGATACCATTGAACAGTTTACTTGAGAGCTCAGGTGGGCATGGGAATTGTATCTCTCTTCAGAAGCATCCAGACCGATGCTTTTCCAGGTGTTGTTCTGAGCTGTATCGACAGCCCAGCCGTACACCGCAACGATCCATTCCGGCGGATTAGGTCTTGCAAGACTGCAAAGTGAGGTAGAAGATTCCAACTGGAGTGTTCTCAGGCGTCCATCTTTGCGATTTTTGGGACAAGTCATCCCGTTGGCTTCATCTTCTTCCTGCAGGGCTTTCTGAGCCTGGTCAGCTTGCCATCGTTCTTACCTCGGTCATCTCATTCTGAGCTCTCATGGTCATTCTTCTGGCTCAGAGTTTTTTGTCCCTGTTGTGTCTCCTTGTTTGTTGTCTCTTGTGTCACAGGTGTTACTGGTCTTTGGCCCGGAGCTGCTCTGCCCTGCTGCACAGCTGGGTGTAGGGCTAATAGGACAAGGCCTGGGGACTTGAAATTTGAGTTGTAGAGTCCATTGGATTATCGGTGGTATCTGTAGATTGACAGAAGATGCCTGGAGCTGTCAAGTTATCCTGCAGCACTTTGAGTTTCGTCCTAACTTTCTTTCAGGTGCAGATGGCTTAAATCAGATGAATTGAAAACAGATCACTCTGTATTGGTGGAGTCCATAGCTCTGAGAGGGTGAGTCTTAGTTGGTGTTTGCAGAGGAGGAGTAAATGGTGGCTATGTTACAGCACTGGTCTTTGTTTTTGTTTTTAGGAGGTAAAGCAGGATGTTGCCAGTCAATCTGAGGAGGGCAAGGTGAGCGGTGACCAGTGGATGGGAGCAGTTGTTATTGTGGTGGTGTCAATTTCTGGTGCCACTCTAAGCCTCTATTATTGTGTGTTTTAGGCAGTCCACTCTCATTGTGCTGAATTCCCCCCAACAACGAGATGATGGGCCTGGGTGTGAGCCCTCTGGAAGCAATATAGGATGCTGTGCTGAAGCCTTGATCTTCTCCATTTGAAGGTGCTTTTCCAGGTAGGCTTTGAGAACAGCTGAGGAGTTGGGGAGGTAGGGAGGAGGAACAAGGACCCTCTCAAGTTTCAGCAATGCCACATTACCTTGTCTGATTTTACAACCAGGTATACCCTGTGACCTCGGTGTCAGCTTCTGAACCTGGCTGAAGTGTGTGCCCTGAGGACCTGGATGTTCTTAGGAGATGGTGAGTAGCAGAATTGTTGGGTTTTGTGCAATGTGGTGCTAAGAGCATGCAGTGATGTTTTGTTTTATTTATTGTAGCTGACTAAGGGAGAGCAGCCTGGTGATAGCAGGAATTTCCCAGAGGGAGAAGCACCCTTCTTTTGCACTGGATGGGAGTTTGCATCTCCAGCTGTCTCAGAGATAAGTAGTGGGCTAATGAGCCCCAGAGGGGATGGGAGCAGGGTGCTGGGTTGGCTTCTGGCCGAGAGGGGTTTTTGAGTGGGCTTTGGAGACGGGGCTGTCCAAGAAGTGGCCCCTTTAGGCTGCATAAAGGGAAAGTCTCACTTTTGATGTCAATGCTGAGGTGTGCAGGGCAGAGCAGTCCTGGTGGTTGTCATGTCACTTGTTTGTTGTGCACCCAGTGTTTCATGTCATTTCCCTTAGCCCTTCAAGGGGTGCGTCAAAAACCCTGACATCATTCTGAGCATCTTCGGTCCCTCCTTTTCTTGACCAAGTGCCGATACCATTGAACAGTTTACTTGAGAGCTCAGGTGGGCATGGGAATTGTATCTCTCTTCAGAAGCATCCAGACCGATGCTTTTCCAGGTGTTGTTCTGAGCTGTATCGACAGCCCAGCCGTACACCGCAACGATCCATTCCGGCGGATTAGGTCTTGCAAGACTGCAAAGTGAGGTAGAAGATTCCAACTGGAGTGTTCTCAGGCGTCCATCTTTGCGATTTTTGGGACAAGTCATCCCGTTGGCTTCATCTTCTTCCTGCAGGGCTTTCTGAGCCTGGTCAGCTTGCCATCGTTCTTACCTCGGTCATCTCATTCTGAGCTCTCATGGTCATTCTTCTGGCTCAGAGTTTTTTGTCCCTGTTGTGTCTCCTTGTTTGTTGTCTCTTGTGTCACAGGTGTTACTGGTCTTTGGCCCGGAGCTGCTCTGCCCTGCTGCACAGCTGGGTGTAGGGCTAATAGGACAAGGCCTGGGGACTTGAAATTTGAGTTGTAGAGTCCATTGGATTATCGGTGGTATCTGTAGATTGACAGAAGATGCCTGGAGCTGTCAAGTTATCCTGCAGCACTTTGAGTTTCGTCCTAACTTTCTTTCAGGTGCAGATGGCTTAAATCAGATGAATTGAAAACAGATCACTCTGTATTGGTGGAGTCCATAGCTCTGAGAGGGTGAGTCTTAGTTGGTGTTTGCAGAGGAGGAGTAAATGGTGGCTATGTTACAGCACTGGTCTTTGTTTTTGTTTTTAGGAGGTAAAGCAGGATGTTGCCAGTCAATCTGAGGAGGGCAAGGTGAGCGGTGACCAGTGGATGGGAGCAGTTGTTATTGTGGTGGTGTCAATTTCTGGTGCCACTCTAAGCCTCTATTATTGTGTGTTTTAGGCAGTCCACTCTCATTGTGCTGAATTCCCCCCAACAACGAGATGATGGGCCTGGGTGTGAGCCCTCTGGAAGCAATATAGGATGCTGTGCTGAAGCCTTGATCTTCTCCATTTGAAGGTGCTTTTCCAGGTAGGCTTTGAGAACAGCTGAGGAGTTGGGGAGGTAGGGAGGAGGAACAAGGACCCTCTCAAGTTTCAGCAATGCCACATTACCTTGTCTGATTTTACAACCAGGTATACCCTGTGACCTCGGTGTCAGCTTCTGAACCTGGCTGAAGTGTGTGCCCTGAGGACCTGGATGTTCTTAGGAGATGGTGAGTAGCAGAATTGTTGGGTTTTGTGCAATGTGGTGCTAAGAGCATGCAGTGATGTTTTGTTTTATTTATTGTAGCTGACTAAGGGAGAGCAGCATGGTGATAGCAGGAATTTCCCAGAGGGAGAAGCAGCCTTCTTTTGCACCGGATGGGACTTTGCATCTCCAGCTGTCTGAGAGATAAGTAGAGGGCTAATGAGCCACGGAGGGGATGGGAGCAGGGTGCTGGTTTGGCTTCTGGCCGAGAGGGGTTTTTGAGTCGGCTTTGGAGATGCAACTTTCCAAGATGTTGCCCCTTTGGGTGCATAAAGGGAAAAGTCTCACTTTTGATGTCAATGCTGAGGTGTGCAGGGCAGAGCAGTCCCGGTGGTTGTCGTGTCACTTATTTGTTGTGTTTCTTATTAGTTGGCCTTTGCAGGGGAGGTGTAAATGGTGGCTATGTTACAGCACTGGTCTTTGTTTTTGTTTTTAGGAGGTAAAGCAGGATGTTGCCAGTCAATCTGAGGAGGGCAAGGTGAGTGGTGACCAGTGGATGGGAGCAGTTATTATTGCGGTGGTGTCAATTTCTGGTGCCACTCTAAGCCTCTATTATTGTGTGTTTTAGGCAGTCCACTCTCATTGTGCTGAACTCCCCTGACCAATGAGAGGATGGACCTGGGTGTGAGCCCTCTGGAAGCATTACAGGACTCTGTGATGAAGCCTTGATCTTCTCCATTTGAAGGTGCTTTTCCGGGTAGGCTTTGCTAACAGCTGAGGAGTTGGGGAGGTAGGGAGGAGGAACGAGGGTCCTCTCAAGTTTCAGCAATGCCACATTACCTTGTCTGCTTTTAAACCCAGGTATACCCTGTGACCTTGGTGTTGGCCTCTGAACCTGGCTGAAGTGTGTGGTCTGAGGACCTGGATGTTCTTAGGAGACATTGAGTAGCAGAATTGTTGGGTTTTGAGAAAGAAATTGTTGGGTTTTGCTCATAAGATCATGCAGTGATGTTTGGTTTTGTTTGATTGGCAGAAGATTCCTGGAGTTGTCAAGTTACCTTGCAGCTGACTAAGGGAGAGCAGCCTGGTGATAGCAGGAATTTCCCAGAGGGAGAAGCAGCCTTCCTTTGCGGTGGATGGGACTTAGCATCTCCAGCTGTCTGAGAGATAAGTAGCGGGCTAATGAGCCACAGAGGGGATGGACGCAGGGTGCTGGGTTGGCTTCTGGCCGAGAGGGATTTTTGAGTCAGCTTGGGAGACGAGGCTGTCCAAGAAGTGGCCCCTTAGGCTGCATAAAGGGAAAGTCTCAGTTTTGATGTCAATGCTGAGGTGTGCAGGGCAGAGCAGTCCCGGTGGTTGTCGTGTCACTTGTTTGTTGTGCACTCAGTGTTTCATGTCATTTCCCTTAGCCCTTCAAGGGGTGCGTCAAAAACCCTGACATCATTCTGAGCATCTCTGGTTCCTCCTTTCGTTGGCCAAGTGCTGATACCATTGAACAGTTTACTTGAGAGCTCAGGTAGGCATGGGAATTGTATGTCTCTTCAGAAGCATCCTGACTGATGCCTTTCCAGGTCTTGTTCTGAGCTGTATCGACAGCCGTGCACCGCAACGATCCATTCCGGCGGATTAGGTCCTGCAAGACTGCAGAGCTTGGTAGAGGATTTTGACCAGAGCACTGTCAGGCATCCATCTTTCCAGTCCTTTGAATAAGTCATCCTGTTGGCTTCATCTTCTTCCTACAGGGCTCTCTGAGCCTGGTCAGCTTGCCATCGTTCTTACCTCGGTCATCTCATTCTGAGCTCTCATGGTCATTCTTCTGGCTCAGAGTTTTTTGTCCCTGTTGTGTCTCCTTGTTTGTTGTCTCTTGTGTCACAGGTGTTGCTGGTCTTTGGCCCGGAGCTGCTCTGCCCTGCCGCCAAGCTGGGTGTAGGGCTAATAGAACAAGGCCTGGGGACTTGAAATTTGAGTTGTAGGGTCCATTGGATTATCGGTGGTATCTGTAGGTTGACAGAAGATGCCTGGAGCTGTCAAGTTATCCTGCAGCACTTTGACTTTCATCCTAACTTTCTTTCAGGTGCAGATGGCTTAAATCAGATGAATTGAAAACAGATCACTCTGTATTGGTGGAGTCCATAGCTCTGAGAGGGTGAGTCTTAGTTGGTGTTTGCAGAGGAGGAGTAAATGGTGGCTATGTTACAGCACTGGTCTTTGTTTTTGTTTTTAGGAGGTAAAGCAGGATGTTGCCAGTCAATCTGAGGAGGGCAAGGTGAGCGGTGACCAGTGGATGGGAGCAGTTATTGCTGTGGTGTCAATTTCTGGTGCCCCTCTAAGCCTCTATTATTGTGTGTTTTAGACAGTCCACTCTCATTGTGCTGAACTCCCCCCACCAACGAGAGGATGGACCTGGGTGTGAGCCCTCTGGAAGCATTACAGGACTCTGTGATGAAGCCTTGATCTTCTCCATTTGAAGGTGCTTTTCCAGGTAGGCTTTGAGAACAGCTGAGGAGTTGGGGAGGTAGGGAGTAGGAACGAAGGTCCTCTCAAGTTTCAGCAATGCCGCATTACCTTGTCTGCTTTTAAACCCAGGTATACCTTGTGACCTTGGTGTCAGCCTCTGAACTCAGCTGAAGTGTGTGGCCTGAGGACCTGGGTGTTCTTAGGAGATGGTGAGTAGCAGAATTGTTGGGTTTTGGGCAATGTGCTGCTAAGAGCACGCACTGATGTTTGTTTTTCTTTATTGTAGCTGACTAAGGGAGAGCAGCCTGGTGATAGCAGGAATTTCCCAGAGGGAGAAGCACCCTTCTTTTGCACTGGATGGGACTTTGCATCTCCAGCTGTCTCAGAGATAAGTAGACTGCTAATGAGCTACAGAGGGGATGGAAGCAGGGTGCTGGGTTGGCTTGTGGCTGAGAGGGATTTTTGAGTCAGCTTTGGACATGGGGCTGTCCAAGAAGTGGCCCCTTTAGGCTGCATAAAGGGAAAGTCTCACTTTTGATGTCAATGCTGAGGTGTGCAGGGCAGAGCAGTCCCGGTGGTTGTCGTGTCACTTATTTGTTGTGCAGTCAGTGTTTCATGTCATTTCCCTTAGCCCTTCAAGGGGTGCGTCAAAAACCCTGACATCATTCTGAGCATCTCTGGTCCCTCCTTTCCTCGGCCGGGTGCCGATACCATTGAACAGTTTACTTGGGAGCTCAGGTAGGCATGGGAATTGTATCTCTCTTCAGAAGCATCCAGACAGATACCATTCCAGGTCTTGTTCTGAGCTGTATCGACAGCCGTACACCGCAACGATCCATTCCGGCGGATTAGGTCTTGCAAGACTGCAAAGTGAGGTAGAAGATTCCAACTGGAGTGTTCTCGGGCATCCATCTTTGTGATTTTTGGGACAAGTCATCCCGTTGGCTTCATCTTCTTCCTGCAGGGCTTTCTGAGCCTGGTCAGCTTGCCATTAGTCTTTACATTGGTCATCTCATTCTGAGTTCTCATGGTCATTCTTCTGGCTCAGAGTTTTTTGTCCCTGTTGTGTCTCCTTGTTTGTTGTCTCCTGTGTCACAGGTGTTGGTGATATTTGGCCCCGAGCTGCTCTGCCCTGCCGCCCAGCTGGGTTTAGGGGACTTGAAATTTGAGTTGTAGGGTCCATTGGATTATTGGTGGTATCTGTAGGTTGACAGAAGATGCCTGGAGCTGTCAAGTTATCCTGCAGCACTTTGACTTTTGCCCTAACTTTCTTTCAGTTGCTGATGGATCAAGTCAGATGGATTAAAAGTGGGGCACTCTGTATTGGTGGAGTCCATAGCTCTGAGAGGGTGAGTGTTATTTGGTCTTTGCAGGGGAGGAGTAAATGGTGGCTATGTTTCAGCACTGCTCTTTGTCTTTATTTTTAGGAGGTCAAGCGGGATATCGCCAGTCAATGTGAGGAGGGCAAGGTGAGGCACTGCATGGGAGCAGTTGTTATTGCTGTGGTGTCAATTTCTGGTGCAATTCTAATCATCCCCTCTTGTTTTTTTTGTTTCAGGTGGTTCATGTGTGAGGTGTCCTGGTTCTGGATGCTAGTGCCCAGGTGGGTGTGAGTTTAAGTCAGTCCTTGTTTGTCTCTGCAGTGGCCGTGTACATGGTGCCTGTGTTACAGCATTGTTCTTTGTCTTTATTTTTAGGAGGTAACATGGGATACTGGCAGTCCAGGTGAAGCAGACAAGGTGAGTGTTGACTGGTGGATGGAAGCAGTTGTTGCTTAGGTCTCAATTTCTGGTGCAACTCTAAGCATACACTGTTGATGATTTTTTTTTTTTTTTAGGTGGTCCACTTGCAAGGTGTTCCAGTCCTGGATCCCAGCAGCTTGGTGGGTACAAGTTTAAGATATACATGTTTCAGAGTTCTGTCAGACTGGAGCAATTGTGTTTTCACAGTAACTCAGCCTGCTTTTTGCTTTGTTTCTTTGTAGGAGCTGCTGCAGCCCTACGCATACCAGGGAAGAGAGGCAAGCAGGTGAGTTGACATTTTGGCAGGATGACTCAGGTGAGCGGTGTCTAACAGCATGCTAAATGTGTACCTTTTCCTTTTGCAGCTACCCTCCGGGCAGCCTCAGGAGTCAAATGGCGATCTGAGGTGAGCCGGGGTAGCGGTGCAGGGGAGGCTTGGGGATTATGTTTTCTGTCAGGCAATTGTCACATTTTCTGTTTTGTTGTCTTTGGTACCATGAGGTGCGGAGCCCAAGACTGGATCTGGCAGCACTGAAGCGGATGTGTTCTTTTCCATTGAAGATGGATTTTTGTCCACTCATCTTGTGAAAGATAAGTGTTTGGGCTGGTGTTTGGGTGAAGGGGAAAAAGCTTTGCAAAAGGAGGCAATTCAAAGTCAGCTTAGAGGAGAGGGCCCTAGTGGGACGGGCCCCTCGGAAGTAACGGGAGAGGGTTTCACCTCGGCCTCACCGGAGGCTTTGCCGGGCAGGGCAGTTCCGCGTCCTCGCGTGTTTTGCGCCGTCATCCATCTTCGAGTCTCAACATCCTCGTGGACGTTTTCACACGAGGAGCTTGCCTTCGGGTCCAGAGCTATCGCCACGGTCCCCCGGCAGTCATCGCTTACTTCTCTCGGCCTACCCAGCTTCTCGAGCATCGTATTAACAACTTAGGCACTAGTTCTTGTAAGGAGTTCTGTTTCATCACGTGCTATTGCCTTAAAGCTTTTTTTCCTTTGGCATCATCAGCCTGTGGCTCATCTTGTGCTAGGAGTCTTGGGTCCATAAGGTGAAGCTGCCTGGCAGTTTCAAGTTGTATCTGCTGTGTTGTCTGCGTCTGCATTGTGTTGTTTGTCCCTCGTCTTCTGTGTGATAGGCCTTTGTTACATCCAGATGCTTTATCTGCATCCTTCTGGCCCATGTTGGCCGTACTCTCCTCACATACTTTCCCGGATCATCCTTATTCCGGCCTCGTTACATTTTGACTTTTTGAGGCCAGCACACGGACACTCGAGCGTTCTCATCCATTTTCATTCTCAGCTTTGGTAGTGCTGCCTTTTCAGATGCCATTCTCTTGGACTTTTATCGGGAGAGTATTAGATTCCCCTCACGTGCCTGCAGTATCTTCCAGAGTCATATGAAGTCAGCACTTGTATTCTACCTCTCTCGGCTCACGTCGTATGTGCCAACGTTGAATGTGCCAATATTGTGTCTCTCAGTGTCGGCTTATATTGTATGCGCCTACATTGTATCTGAGTCTATTGTATCGCAGTATGTTGGTTTATATTGTATGTGCCTACATTGTATCTGAATATGTTGTATGTGACTATGCTGGTTTATGTTGTATTGTACTGCATGTGACTATGCTGTATCATACTATGCTGGCTTATGCTGTATCCTATTGTATGTGACTATGCTGTATCCTATTGTATGTGACTATGCTGGCTTATGCTTTATCCTATTGTATGTGACTATATTGTATCATACTATGCTGGTTTATGCTGTATCCTATTGTATGTGACTATGCTGGCTTATGCTTTATCCTATTGTATGTGACTATATTGTATCATACTATGCTGGCTTATGCTGTATCCTATTGTATGTGACTATGCTGGCTTATGCTGTATCCTATTGTATGTGACTATGTTGTATCAGGCTATCTTATGCCACTTATGTATGAGCTGCCCTGCCCTGGCACATAGTCTTAGTGAGGTAGAACAGTTGTAAAACTTCACAGTTCACCTCTTTTCTGTGGAGTTTTGGGCATAGGAGATATGGGCCTGGAGTGGGGATAACTTGCTGTCAGATAAGCCCTTGTTGACCACCTCTTGTTGTCTTCCAGGTCCCTGAGGAGGATTAGCATCTCTGTGGTTGCTGATGCTACAAGTTTCCTGGAATCTACCATGTGTGCTGAAGAGTGACTGTGTGTGTATGAGAGTTGTCTGTGTCTGCTTGTGTTTGCCTCTGTGTGTGTGTGTGTGCTGACTGGTTTGACTGGTTCTAACCTTGTGTGTGTGACTTTTGCCTTTCAGGTTTTTCAACACATTTTAAATTTAGAATAAAAAATCCCCAGCTGGGGGGGTTTTTTTAATTTTCCCCCCGGCTGGGTTTTTTTTTCCTCGGTCCCGGCCGGTCTGCGAGGCGATGTTCATCGCCAAAGTTTGGGTGCCGACGGCCTAGGGACCGGGGTTTTTGTCAGGCAGGCCGGTTTGTGTCGAGGCTCCCGGGAACCATGTTCCCGAGGAGTGCTGTGAGTGTGTGTTGATGACTGGGGGTTGTTGGGAGGTGCTTTGAGGTGAGAGCTAGGGTGGGTTTGTGTATAAGATGAAGGAGGTGCATGTGTTGACTGGTTCTAACCTTGTGTGCATGACTTTTGCCTTTCAGGTTTTTCAACACATTTTAAATTTAGAATAAAAAATCCCCAGCTGGGGGGGTTTTTTTTAATTTTCCCCCCTGGCTGGGTTTTTTTTTCCTCAGTCCCGGCCGGTCTGCGAGGCGATGTTCATCGCCAAAGTTTGGGTGCCGACGGCCTAGGGACTGGGGTTTTCGTCAGGCAGGCCGGCTTGTGTTGAGGCTCCCGGGAACCACGTTCCCGAGGAGTGCTGCGAGTGTGTGTTGATGACTGGGAGGTTCTTTGAGGTGAGAGCACGGGTGGGTTTTGTGTGTAAGCTGAAGGAGGTGCATGTGTTGACTGGTTCTAACCTTGTGTGTATGACTTTTGCCTTTCAGGTTTTTCAACACATTTTAAATTTAGAATAAAAAATCCCCAGCTGGGGGGGTTTTTTTTAATTTTCCCCCCCGGCTGGGTTTTTTTTTCCTCGGTCCCGGCCGGTCTGCGAGGCGATGTTCATCGCCAAAGTTTGGGTGCCGACGGCCTAGGGACCGGGGTTTTCGTCAGGCAGGCCGGTTTGTGTGGAGGCTCCCGGGAACCACGTTCCCGAGGAGTGCTGCGAGTGTGTGTTGATGATTGGGGGTTGTTGGGAGGTGCTTTGAGGTGGGAGCGAGGGTGGGTTTGTGTATAAGCTGAAGGAGGTGCGTGTGGTGGATGACCGTTCTATTTTATGTGTGCTGCTTTTGTTTTGCATTTCCTGTACCAATAAAATGAGATATAATGGATGTTTCAGAAGTAGAAAAACTGTTCTATTGTCTCAATATGTATTTGGCTTGCGGTTCCCTGTATTGTTCCGTATTTGCATTTGCTGCTGTTTCTATGTATCGCTCTGTACGGAGGTGTACTTTTATCAGCGTGTCTATGGGTTGTATCTGTACGTGTATTTGTAGGTGTTGTTTCCATGTGTTTTGCTGATGTGTAAATAAAAATGTTCATTCAATAAAAGTTGAATCCACCCTAATAAAGATTCCCCCCTGCCCCCTCTGCCCCCCTTTGGCTCCTGTCTTTATTTGGTGTCATTGAGTCATTTTCTCTCACTCTATTTCTTGCTTTCCTTCACTCTATTTCCCTACTTCCAGGTAAGTCTATTTATTTTCCTCTCTCTATCTTCATGCTATTTCCTTTTCTCTCTCACTCTGCTTCTTTCTCTCTTAACTCTTTATTTTCCTCTGTTCTATTTCTAGCTGTTTCTCTTTTGCTTTCATTCTGTGTTTCTCTCTAGCTCTGTTTCTCTTTCCCTGTGTTTCCTTGTAACTCCGTTTGTGTCTAAGTCTGTTTCTCTTTCTTTCTCAGTCTCTCAGTCTTTTTCTCTGTTTCTCTCTCACGCTCACTCTGTCTTAGTTTCACGCTAATGCTGTTTCTCTTTTATTTTCACTCTAACAACTGTTTCTCTCTTTTGCTCTGATTTTTTCGCTCTGACTCTTTTGCTCTCTCACTCTTTTTCTGTTGCTTTCTCTTTTGCTTTGTTTCTGTCTGTTTTTGTCTCTCACTTTGTTTTTGTTTCTCTCTCTTTCACTTTGTTTTTCTCTCTCTCTCTCACTTTGTTTTTCTCTGTTTCTCTCTCTCTCTCACTTTGTTTTTCTCTGTTTCTCTCTTTCTCTCACTTTGTTTTTCTCTGTTTCTCTCTCTCTCACTTTGTTTTTCTCTGTTTCTCTCTCTCTCTCACTTTGTTTTTCTCTGTTTCTCTCTCTCTCTCACTTTGTTTTTCTCTGTTTCTCTCTCTCTCTCACTTTGTTTTTCTCTGTTTCTCTCTTTCTCTCACTTTGTTTTTCTCTGTTTCTCTCTCTCTCTCACTTTGTTTTTCTCTGTTTCTCTCTTTCTCTCACTTTGTTTTTCTCTGTTTCTCTCTCTCTCTCACTTTGTTTTTCTCTGTTTCTCTCTCTCTCTCACTTTGTTTTTCTCTGTTTCTCTCTTTCTCTCACTTTGTTTTTCTCTGTTTCTCTCTTTCTCTCACTTTGTTTTTCTCTGTTTCTCTCTCTCTCTCTCTCTCACTTTGTTTTTCTCTCTTTCTCTGTATTTCTTCCTTTGTAATTTAAAGTTAGAAATAAAGTTAAACTTTATTTCTAACTCTGGTGCAGTGGTAGGAATTTTCATGCGGCCAGGGAATAAATATTTAAAAAAAAACTTTAAATAAATAAGAATATTTACTCCCTGGCCGCATGAAAATTCCTACCACTGCACCAGACTTATTATTTTTACTCTTTTTTATTTATATATGCCCCCTATATAGGGGGTATGCCCACCCTATAGGCCCCCCTATATACAGGGTACACATACTATATAGCCCCCATATAGCCAGCCCCCTAATTAGTCCTCCAGGTGGGAGTAGGTGACTATAGATAATTAGGTAATCACCACACCCCCCACCACTCCCACCTGGACCACTAATAACCCAATTAGCCAGCTGCACAATTATTTACCCTAATTATGCAAATCACATAATTAATTACCCACACATATGCAAATTACTCAATTAATTATGCAGCTAATCTAATTAATTATTCGATTAGGATTTAATTATAATTTATAATTATACTAATCATACTAATTATTTATACTAATTATCAATTATATATATTAGTAATTATTACACTATTAATTACTATATATTATATATAAAAATATATATAAATACATATTTATATAAATATATATACATATTTATATAAATTTAAATATATTAAATATATTTATTTATAATATAAATACATTAAATACATTTATAATATATATTATAATTTATAAATATATTTATAAATATAATTATTATATGTATTATAAATATATAAAAATATATATAAAATATATAATACAAAATAATTAAATTAATTAGTATAATACTAATTAATTATACGACAGTAGCGGGTTAGGGTAGCGGGTTAGGGTTAGGGTTAGGGTAGCGGGTTAGGGTTAGGGTTAGGGTAGCGGGTTAGGGTAGCGGGTTAGGGTTAGGGTTAGGGTTAGGGTAGCGGGTTAGGGTTAGGGTAGCGGGTTAGGGTTAGGGTTAGGGTTAGGGTAGCGGGTTAGGGTTGGGGTTGGGGTTGGGGTTAGGGTTAGGGTTGGGGTTAGGGTTGGGGTTGGGGTTGGGGTTAGGGTTAGGGTTGGGGTTAGGGTTAGGGTTAGGGTTAGGGTTAGGGTTAGGGTTAGGGTTAGGGTTAGGGTTAGGGTTAGGGTTAGGGTTAGGGTTAGGGTTAGGGTTAGGGTTAGGGTTAGGGTTAGGGTTAGGGTTAGGGTTAGGGTTAGGGTTAGGGTTAGGGTTAGGGTTAGGGTTAGGGTTAGGGTTAGGGTTAGGGTTAGGGTTAGGGTTAGGGTTAGGGTTAGGGTTAGGGTTAGGGTTAGGGTTAGGGTTAGGGTTAGGGTTAGGGTTAGGGTTAGGGTTAGGGTTAGGGTTAGGGTTAGGGTTAGGGTTAGGGTTAGGGTTAGGGTTAGGGTTAGGGTTAGGGTTAGGGTTAGGGTTAGGGTTAGGGTTAGGGTTAGGGTTAGGGTTAGGGTTAGGGTTAGGGTTAGGGTTAGGGTTAGGGTTAGGGTTAGGGTTAGGGTTAGGGTTAGGGTTAGGGTTAGGGTTAGGGTTAGGGTTAGGGTTAGGGTTAGGGTTAGGGTTAGGGTTAGGGTTAGGGGTTAGGGTTCAGGGTTAGGGTTAGGGTTAGGGTTAGGGTTAGGGTTAGGGTTAGGGTTAGGGTTAGGGTTAGGGTTAGGGTTAGGGTTAGGGTTAGGGTTAGGGTTAGGGTTAGGGGTTAGGGTTAGGGTTAGGGTTAGGGTTAGGGGTAGGGTTAGGTTAGGGGTTAGGGTTAGGGGGTTAGGGTTAGGGTTAGGGTTAGGGGTTAGGGTTAGGTGGTAGG